>NC_064772.1:14583034-15208034 GCF_011397635.1 Epinephelus fuscoguttatus
ACTACGGCTTAGAGGGAACCATATTTAAAATGAGGAGCAGTAAGATGATAGGCAAATGACGGACTTTGATGACGCCATGAAGCAGCATAGATCCTTCATCGCCAGTGAGAGTTTATCTGACGTGACTCAGGCCGAAAACATGTTCACAGATGAGGAAATGTATTAAAGTTTTATTGACATTACCTTTAGTAAACTTCAGTCACGTAATGTCATTTCTTTCTATTAAAAAGCCACAAGTCATTCACATGCTAACTTACCATTAGCATTAGATGAGTTGACCCATACAGCTATTGTAGCTAACTTTATGTGGCAAATTCAGTCATGGATTGGCCCAGTGCTTTTATCCATGGTCAAAATAATCATACTGAAAATAACTTTGTGAGCATATTGAATGTTGTTGTAATGTTATAACATCAACATATCCATTAGCTCGGTGGCTGGTCTCATCTGATGTCAGGTGGCACATGTTTTTATGGTGCATTTAGCACCTACCTCTACCGGTGTATGGTGATTTTATCATTTTGAAAAATTATGTGGAGATAATAAATATAATCACTTTATTGCCCAGCCCCTATTGAAATCATAACAGGAAAAACAGTCATTTTCTCTCCATGACAAAAGTAGTGTCGTCAAAGCCAATGACAAACTGTCAAAAATGAGCCAACAAGATACAGCAGTGAAATTTGGTGACCCTTAGACTTAGTGCTGTCTACTCAAACAAAAAGAAGCAGTAATGGCTGGTAGTAATGGAGACAGAAAAAGAAAGCACAGAGGGAATGCACCTGTAGCTGAAGCTGCCCTCGTCAACTGGATTGATAATGCCTGGTCACATAACCCTGCCTTGAGGGGGTGGGAAAATGCAGAAGAATTGGCAGTGAGCCAGGCAGAGGACAATTTCAAAGTTTCAATAGGGTGGTTCGAGCAATAAAAGATTAAAAGATAAAGAATACTGTGTGTAAGAACCTCAACGGAAAGGCTGACGTGGCAAATAATGAATAATAAATAGCAATGCTGTCTGTTTCATTCCTTTATATTTATGTAATGAATTTACAAATGACGCTTATATGGTAATCTCCACAAGACAGAAAAATAAATTTGTTATAATCCATTGGTTATCATAATGGTAATGGTTATCATCCATTATTAGTGATGAATTTGACTCACACAAACATGATCACCATGAATGGTTTCCTGTGTAATAAAAATGAGTTGTGTGGCTAGTTTTTCTTCATTATTATAAAGAAATGAGTCAGTATTTTGGGAAATGCACCTGCCAAGAGTGAAGATGACAAGACTGATATCACTCTCATGTCTGTATGCTAAATATAAAGCGACAGGCAGGAGATGGTTAGCTTAGCTTAGCATAAAGACTTGAAAAACTTGGCACATAAACTTCCGTAGGGCTGGGTGATGTGACCAAAATCTCATATCCCGGTATAGGTCATTTCATATCCCGATAACAAGACCAATCCTGATATAGCACATTTTAATCCAATGAATAAAAAGTCCCCCCCACACCCCCACACACCTCCGCCCAACACTGAGGATGTACTCCAAATGACAAAAAATATTGCCGTAAAAAGTGTAATTTGCGTCACAGCGATATAAACGATGGAGCAAAATATTAAACCATAGACATTTTTCTCTCATCACATGATATATGTCGTCATATCGCACAGCCCTACTTCTGTAAAACTACAGCTTGTCTTTTTTTGTAATTTCAATTTCGGTGTGCATTAAACAAACCATGTACCATGCTAGCTGTCTCCCCTTGGTCCCAGGCTTTTGCTGTCTTCAAATGGGGTCATTTTGAATGCCCCCGTCTTGTATTATTTATGATTTCGTAAGCGGACATTTCCTGAAAGCTCCAAGTGCATAAGCTGTGACATGTTTGCTGATCTTAACAGAAATAGCAGATTCCATGGAAGTTCACTTTTTGCTGGAAAGTTAGTTCACATATCATTTTAGTTTTATAGAGTTGTTCTTTGTAATTTTATAATCTGTCTGATGAAAATGTTGATATTTCCAGTGGCCTAATTTTTTTTGTCATTATATCTTTGCATTTCCTGCATTACCTTACCAGCCCGCTAAAATGCTAAACTGTTAGCCTTTATGACTTCCAGACGCCGACAGTTGCATCAGTGTTGCTTTTGCCTAGCAGCGGTGTTCCCACGACTTGAACACCAAGCATAGAGTTCACAACTTTGCATGTTGTAACCACGAGCTCACGAGTTCCATTTGAAGGCAGCATTTAGTGCTAAACTAGCATCCAGCAGCTGATTAGCTAAGCTTGATATAAGGCAAGACCAGCTGGGGGGAAACAGCTAGCCTTGCTCTGTCCTAAGGTAACAAAATAGCTACCAACACCTCTCAAGCTCATGGATTAAGTTCATGTTGCGACTTATTGTCACAAAGATTCCCGCTGTTTCCTATTTGCATCTGTCTTTCAGCTAAGCTAAGCTAACTGGCTGCTAGCTGTAGCTTCATATCCAACTGACAGACATAAGAGAGAACTCAATAATCTCATCCATGGTTTACCAAGAAACCAAGCAAACCTATTTCCCAAATTGTCCAACTGTTCCTTTAAAGGATTATCATGTGTATTGTCTTCTTTACTGTCTCGTATGCATAGAGTGCAGGAGCCTGACAGAGGAGAAGAAAAATAACCCACAACCTTGTCTTTGAGAGATGATTGTTGTAGCGGAAGACATTAACCGATAAGAATGATTTAATATCTGTGTTGAAAGGTCAAACGCAAACTGGAGTTAATAGATTTGAATTGTGTTTGAAAAGTAATTCTGCATCTTGTTTTACAGTAGCTATACAACCATGCAAAAAAAAAGCAGTGAGAAGAACAATGATGGGGAGTTCCTGTATTTTCTGCTTTATTTGTTTTTTTAAATAAACCATATCTCACAACTGTCCTTGAACACAGCTGCATCTTTGGCTAAACAGAGGGAGTTCATTTTAGCTCCGAGCCAAGTTCTGTGAGATAAATACAGCATTAGCCCGTTCCTGCTCACATGGTGGCAACATGATTGGCACCCTTGTATTTTGTAACTAAATAGTTAGAAATAGTGCTTTAGAGAAAGTGTTTGGGTGAGATATCCTTCACACCCACACAAGGCATGGTAGAGGCTCCATAGCCAGAGGTGTTGAAAAACTTTTAAATCCAGTGCTCACAGAGCATATAATGGTAGTAAACTTCACACAACATTGCTATATATATGAAAGGATACCAGAGAGATGAGAGAAATAAAAGATCTAAAGCCTGGCATGCCCAGTTTTCTCTTTTCAAGCCCCTTCCTCTTTGCTGTTTCTGTTTCTATTTGCTCTTTTTTTTTTGCTATTTTGTGTCAGTACAGAAATTCACAGACAGATAATTTTTATCTGAGAACACAGAATATAAGTATAGTCAACTTCACTCATTTTGTCACCAACCAGTCCCTGTCATACATCAACAAATCACCACAAGTGGTTGCATCTGACTGTGCACACTCATTCTGAGCAGCTGGACAACCTCATTGCCAGGCGGGGAGCGTGTGAGTGGAGCGAGTGGTCTTGCCTGGTTCAGGAGTGGGCATGTGGGTGTTAGATGAGCCATTGATCCTTCCCAGCAGGCTTTTCCACCAGGCGATTCCTCTGCTCGCACAACCCCTCCCCCACTCCATTGACTTTCTGCCATGACGTTCCGCTGTCACGGCAGGACCTGACATTTAATGATCCTCTGATGGAGTAACGTCACATTTATCACTCGCCGGCAGATGTGACAGGGCAGAATCTGAGGGGCGAGCATAGGCCAAAGCAAAAAACAAACAATATAAGGAAGGAAGAGAAGCTGCACTCTGACTGACAGTGGGAGTAATTCAGGATAAAGTCCTCAAAATGACTGGGCAGAAATGTCTTCTGCAGGCACCCCAAAGAAGACAGATTTAGCCAGGGCAGTCAGGAGTTACACTGTGAGGGGAAAAAGTCAAATCCAGGCAGCACAACCTTTTCTTAAACTCCATGGTGACATCCACATTTCGAATGTGAATTGGTCGGTAATAAGAGCTATATTCAGCACCGGAAGAGTTTGGAGGGTGATGGCTTTTTTAGCCTTTCCAAAACCACTGCTCTAACAAATGCTGCAATTGTTGCATTGTTAGCATGCCCAGCTAACGCCAGAACTCCACTGGATGCATGTCCATGGCGGACTGGCAGCGCTGGTTATCCGCTGCGTGCTCCGCCGTCCGTCAACACCCACCGGCTGCATTTGCTGTGCGGAGCGGTGCAGCTCTGCCGGACAGAGGGAGTCACGAGGACCCACGAGATCTTGTGAATTCACGCATAATGCCTCTGCCCATTACGACGTTTTCAAGGTGTAGTGCAGGGAAATATGATCTGCCATGAACACTGTGTATTTTATTTTGAAAATTAACTGGATGTTTTATTTTGTTTCTGTGCACGACTTTCTGCCCCGCACGATCAACTCTGTGCTGAATTGCTGTGTTGCTCCGGAGCGCCGCAGCTGTGACGGAGCTGGAACGCAGTTCAGCCACAGCCGGTGGAAGCACACACATTGACTAGAATTTAAACTTATCGGCTCCACTGCCGTTCCAGAGCGCAGACGTAACTCACACGCATCTAGTGGAATTTGGGGGTAAGTAGCTACTTAACGAGTAATCGAGCATTACCTCCAGTTTACGTTAAAAAGCTGCGTTACCTGTCGAGATTACGTCACGCAATGGATAGGCTTCATCTTAAAAAGTCCTTTCTCTTTAGGTTTAAAGTGAAATTATTTCTTTTTGAAAATCCAAATGTGAAAACAAATATGTGGGTCAGATCTTGCGTTTTTCTGTCATCATTTGTACACTAAAGCCCCTTTCCAACTCGACAAAAAACCCACTAACACTCAACGACATCTGGCTCATGTCATAAGTAGTAAAGGTTACAATCAGCATTCATTCTGGTGACAAATGACTCTTCAGTAGTATCAGGTATTTATCGGCTCCAGCTGCATTCAGCAGAAATGGAAACCTGACACCTGGGTGGACATGCCAATATTCGCTCCCTCTCTAGTGTGATCATTGGTAACTTCTGAGACTCTTGTCATCTCAGCCACAAAACTAACGTGTCTCTGTCCAAGTAGGGCTCAAATTTCAATCAGGAGAGACAGAAGAATGAAGTGAAGATAATATTTAACACAGAATATGAGTGAACAGATTACCAGATGATTTGTGCTGATAAAGATTTAACAGAAGTTTTTGGAGCTTGGACACCAGAGGGAGATATTTTGTGATCGAGGAACATCTGAGTGGAAGTAAGATAAATCTCCCCATGGAGCCCAGACACTGGTGGTGATGGCTGATGACTCTGAGGCTGCTGACCGCTGAGGCAGATGAGGCTGATGAATCCGTAAAGACTAGGTGGTGATGGGGAGGTGGAACGTGCTCACAACTGCAGACAATGACACCTAGAGGTAGAGAGTGAGCATGTGTTCAAGGAGTGAATGGCAGGATGAGAAAGAAACTTACAGCCTGAGCATGAATAGTATTGTCTTCCTGACTGAACTTTCACTAGAGCTTCATTAGTTAGCACCAAGTTTAAGAGACTCTGAATAAGTAGTGGATATAAAAAAGAATAAGCACCATAACATTCTTAATGGCCTCCATGCTGCTTCTCATGGTCTGTTAATTCCATTATCCAGCGCATTTGTGACGTCCAATGTGACCCACCATAAAAAAAAAAAAAAATAAAAAAAAAAAGGAAAAATGTCTGTCACCTATTTTAAGCTAAGTTTTCCAACGATTAAAAATCCCACATATACGCACTAATTTTGGTGGACAAGTGTATATAACAAGCAAACTTTGATATGGATAATCAGCTTTTTGTCTACAGTAGGACGTGCAGCTTTAGCCTCTGTCTTTTAGCCTAATATTATGTGTGTAGCCATAAAGTGCATACTAGCGAAGTCATCCTCAGGATTAAAACAAGTAAGCTGCAAACATTAAAAATTCTGTTGGATACAGGGATTTCAACCAATCCATTTAGCTAGGTAGTTACAGCTGAAATTGGTATTCAAAGAAGAGATATGCCTAAAACCAAGGACTCATTTTCACAATTTTAAGAAATTTAAGAATTGCACTGGTAGATCTGCTGCCTTTACTGTAAAATATATAGAAAGTGAAGTCCCTCCCATCCAGTGTCTTCCATGGGACTGTATTAACTAAAAAAAAAATATGTACAGTAATTAAAGGATAACTTTGGTATTTTTCAACCTGGGCCTTATTTCCCCATGTGTATGTGTTCGTATGATCCATAGGTACAACTCGTTCTAAAATTGGTTCAGTATTGAGGGAGGCGGATGCAGCCGGCAGCCGCGAAATGAGCTAAAACGGTAACGGGGGCAAATGCGTCCCGTATAAGTTTGCACATTAAAAGTGCTTTTTATCGCCACTGACCGGTTCAGATCGCCAGTGCTATCTCTGTAGATAGCATACTAAGCATTTCCCTTACCCTTCACCTCCTCTGGGCTGTGACGTCATCTCGCGAGAGCTTTGCTTGTTGCCGGAAGAAAACAGAGGAGCCATGCTGAGCGCCGCTCAGAGTGGCGCTGCTTGTCCCGGAGTACAGTTGAGAGTTTTACTGCATCGATTGAAAACAATGGTTCGTGTTTGTGCTCCGAATCTGAATTGCAAGAACAGGATGTCGCGCAACACCTCGTACAGTTTTCATACGCTGCCTTTGTCGGACAGCGAGATGCTGAAGTTGTGGCTAGTTGTGCTACAAATGGATGCTAACACTCCTGTCCAGACACTGCGCCTTGCAGACCATCGGGTCTGCAGTGCTCACTTCTCCCAAGATGACTACTGCCAGCCGAAGAAGAGAAGACATCCAATCCCGAAACACCTCTTCCTCAAGAAAACGGCTGTCCCACGAGTAGAGAGAGCTACAGACACAGTGGAGGTAATGTTATATAAACAATGTTCGAAACGCTTAGTATGCTATTTACAGAGATAGCACTGGCGATCTGAACTGGTCAGTGGCGAAAATGCGCAAACCTATACGTTACCGTTACCGTTTAGCTTGTTTGCCAGCTGCCAGCTGCATCCTCCCCCCGTAATACTGAACCAATTTTAGAACAAGTTGTACCTATGAATCATACGCACACATACACATGGGGAAATAGAGGTTGAAAAATACCGAAGTTATTCTTTAAGAGTAAAAGTTAGAGTCGCAGTTTATTGTAGATTCATCGTAGTACCATTTAGTTTTGTGTGAAATTGCTCAGTGTTGTTTGCTAAATAGAATGAGGTAAAAAGTATTTAAACACCCTTAAAAACCCTAATACTAACCCTACAAGTCTGGCCACATTGAGAGCTGCAGCTATTCGAAAGGAGAGTTACTTAGTTCTGTAAAGCCCAGTTCAGACCAAATATTCATGATGAGACGAGTGCATACGTATATCTGCAACGTTCTAAAAACCTGCAGTCACAATGATGTTGTATCATCTCTATGCAACAACTCTCTTTTCCTCCATTCTGATTTCCAGCTTTTAAGGCTTATTTTGTGGCTGAATAGAATTTGTAGCTTCTTGAAATATGAATGAGGATAGTGATAGTGAGATACTGGCTACAGTTGCATTTTTAGTAAGGGTGAAACATAAATAACCAGCACCAATTAATTGGACAATGATAATGTGTGAGAGGGGGCATAAGCACCTACAGCAAGCAGCGATGACCCATTGTCCGATACCAGCAGACATGAGGATGAAGACAGAGGGCGCCATGGGGACAGAGCATCTGCCCCAGCAGGTGAACACACTATCTGCAATCATTTTGACTTGACCAGCGGACTTCACTACAAGCTGATTGTCTGATTGTGGTGTTGAAACTGGTGACGTGCTTTACGTTCTAAAACCAGACGCTGGAGATTTGACCAGTGGAGTTGCAGGAGACACATCAGCCGGCTTGAGTCAAGCTCAGACAGGCAGTTCACACCACTGCAACTTTTCTCTGCAACGTTCTAAAATGGTTTCATCTTGTTGCGAATCTGACCTGGGCTTTAGAGCTGGACGTGATGAGAGAGAAAGTTATGACATCAGTTAAGCAACTTAAGGTTGTGTAGTCTGGTAACAGTCTAGTCTAGTAATTATGTTTTTTTTCACAGATTTGTACTTCAGCAGTTTTACGACAAGCTGTGACTTTCTTGACTTGCAAAAATATCTTTTAGATTGACAAACATCATAAGTGTTACTCATGCCATAATTCAAATGGGATAAAAAATAGGGATGCACTGTATTGGATTTTTTTGCTGATATCCGATATGCCGATAAGTAACAACTTACTTGACTGATAAAACCAATACCGATATTGATGTATCCACTTTCTCCCTCCCTCAGTGATCATCAAGCCTCTCCTACAGTATAATTAACATCATACTATATATGCATACTCTTATCATGATGGCCCACCAGCAGATGGAGAGATGAAATACAATACATTTCAGTGTTTGTAATATTCATTCACTGTGCAAAATAATAAAAGAATGTTGGCCAATTCTTATAGTTGATTTTGGCCGACACCGATAACTTGCAGATACTATCGTGTATCCCTATTAAAGAATTATTTGTCTCTTGCCTTTAACATCCGTACATATTTTTGTTCTACAATAAACTCACACGGTGATCACCAGAAGGGGAGGGACTTCACCTTTCTGTTATGAGCTGTGGTAGGATACAGCATTTAAACAGGCACAGCAGCAGTTACTGAGGGGGTGGGGCTAAGCAAATGGTCAGCTGTGTTTAAAATGGGATCTTTTTAAGATGCACACAGTTTCACCTCCGCTTCGACATTTCAGAACAAATCAAGGGGGCTGTCACCTAACCTCCTGTCTGTGGGAGAAGTAAAGGAGAGAATATTCAATAATAGATATGTTGAACTCTTTTTAGGAAGATATGTGCCTGTACAAGCAGACAGGGAGAAATAGTTGTAGGATATAAGACATCAGTGTCCAACTGAGACAAACTGATTTCTTTTTCCGAGACTAGGATAACTGAGCTGTCCAAAATGTAGCTCAAGCTCCTGGCCTGCAGTACACTGAATATAAGAAATAAAAGTCTTATACTCTGAAGTGATCCACACACTATTTGGCGAGTACAAAAACATCCCAAGTGCGCTCTCGCCTCAAGCAACCGGTCTGACTTACATCTGAGGGGAAAAAAATCTGCACTGTAAGTTAAAACAGTGACTTTAAGGTCGAATAATTATGCATCCCTCCATGTGGCGTATCGCTGCACGAAAAAGCTGTCTAACAAATTTTGACCGGGAAAAGAAAAAAAGAAGAAGTAGAAGAAGAAGAAGAAAAACAATGTCGAAGGACACTGAAAGAGATGTGTTAATTTACAAAAGGCTTGAGGAAGAGTTAATTAAGCCAGCTGCAGGAATGGGAGAAAGTGCTGAGTCCTGGAGACACAAAATATTTATTCATCAGCCCATTAAAGTTTAATTCCTTTTTTCCCCCCTATTTTTAAAATGGAGGGAGAATGGAGGAAAGCTTTGAACATTTGACCTTATATGTAAAAGTGTAGGGTGAGTCTGAGGAGCCTAAGGGATTGTTTTAATCATTAAGAACCAGCAGCAAGGAAAAAAAGAATTTGCTCTGTTGGAGCGGACTTACATATTATTCAAATCAGATTATTGCAGCATTTGATTATTCCCTTTTCTGTAAAATCATGATCACACTCGGGTGAGGAAACAGATATGTGACAGTTTGAGCAGGTGACCTCGTTCTGGAGAATCGATAATTGCCTGAGACAAATGGATACATGACAGAACAATGACAGATTACAGTCTCAAGCAGCACGCCTGTCCGAATCCTGCTCCAAATATCCATCATGTCACACGTAACACTTCACTGTACTGTACGTAGGGCTCCCTCAATCTGCGTCTGATGAAAGGATGAGGCCTGGCTGAGGAGGAAACAGTCGTGCGCTTGATTTGTCTGCGGCCTAATTATATGGCAACAAACGAGTTGCCAATCATGAGAATATATTGTCTGGTTTTATCTCAGGAACTCATCAAGTCAACCCAATTAAAAGCTGCAATGAGAAAGACATCGGCGGTGAACAGGGCTTTCATTCAGTTAATTCATGATTGCCAATTAAAATAGAATAGCGTGCAAAGTTGTAAAGCTGTCAGGAGGGCCAAGCTAAATTACCCTTTTCCACTTTGAATGATGGATGCGTTCATTGCTCTCCCTTATCTTATTTATTCTCTGGGCAGAGGAGGGAGGGAGAGGGGGGGACAAAAGCGGGAACAGTTTAAAGAGTGTGTCGCTAATGAAGAAGGTTCCTCCTTTTGGAGGACCGAAGTCTGCCAATGGAAGATTGTTTAGCTTTTCAAGAAAAAAAAAACTTAATTAAATCATGTACAGTATCCCAGATCCATGCAGATGGCCCAATTTTCTCTCGCAATCACTTATAAAAATGAAATTCAAAGACAGCAGATTACGTTGCAAGTCAGTATTGATATTGATATATTAGGTGGCTATAGGTGCATTAACACAAGCGCCTGAGCGAAGGAGCAGCTGCAGCCTCCCAAAATTAGACTTGGGGGAGCAAATTCGTTTTGTATCCCTGTACAACTTTGACCGTACGACATTGCTATTTTTAAACATTTGAGCTTTTTTGGATCAAAAAAGTTATATCTGGGGTGCTCAGTAGCTCAGCAGGTAGAGCAAGTGTCCCATGAACAAAGACTGTGTCCTTGCTGCAGCGACTGCAGGTTCAATTCCAACCCACAGGCCCCCTGCTGCATGCCACCACCTGCCACCCACCCACCCCGCTTACACCAAGAATCTGGCCTGTCAAATAGAGGCAAAAGCCAGAGAAAAAAAACAAACAAACAAAATAAAAACAATATCTGGCCGTTTCATATGTAGTATATGAATTTAAAATGTCAGTTTTTATCTTTACCTGGGCAGTTTTCTCATATGAACTCTGGACAGCATTTGGAAAATCAGGTCTGGACATCCAGTGTTGCCCTTTCACTGTTGGGAATACTCTGTTTGGTTCAGATGAGGGTGCAGGAGGCAGGACGTGACGCAGAAAGTATGCTGTGGATGCAAAATCTCCGCTATTTGCTAGGCTAATTTATACAATGTAAAATGCCATAAGCTTGCGCTGATAACGTCATCATGTTATATTTGTTTAGAAAATGTGTTTAGTATAAGACAGTTACAGTTGTTTTATCAGTGAACCTTGTGAGTTGTAATGGAGCTGATTTTGTAATGTTATCTTTGTGAAATGTTGCTGTTTTCCCTGGTTTTATATGATTCAAGGAAAAGTCTGCTAGCCGCTAGGCTAATTTATACAATGTAAAATGCCATAGGCTTGTGCTAAAAACATTAGCATGTTGTATATGTGGGGAAAATGTGTCCAGATAAAGATAAGCGTTTGTGAATGCTGCAAGTTATAGTGAAGCTGATTTGTGTACTTGTGTTTGATATTGTCGCTATTAAGCCATGTTTAATGTGTGTATAATGTGTGTTTTTAATCAATCAAGATACTCCTGAATTGCCCCTAGAAATAATTCTGATCAGAATCATTGTTGTCCGTCAGTGTCTAGACAGTGTATTTGAAAGTCAGTAGATGTGTTTGGGCATACAGAGATTACTTGCCAACTGCCCCCACTTTAATTTTTCTTTTATTGTTTTTTTTTTTATCCTAAGGTGGACGATGGACACAACAATTATAAACTGAAATGTGTCTGCTCCGTATAGCAGCAGAGTGGCATGAGTCAGATTTCTTGTGGCAAGACTAAGGAGAGTTGACAGACAAGGCATTTGTGGAGGATTTGGTGTCCAAATAAAAAAGCAAAATTGCCTCTTTGGCAATATTTTGGATTTAATCCCAGTGCTAAGAGGGAACCTGATAACATTAATGAGAGAAAAGGAATTTGTTACGTCGCTAAGAGGTTGGAGGTGTGCAGCCTGCAAAGCTCTTCATCTAACAGCTCCCTGTGGCTGCTCCAACTTGTTCCAATGCTCCCTGCAATATTTCAGACTTATCTGCTGTCAAAAAATGCAGAAAATGGCTGTTGTCTTGTTTTGTGGACACATTTATGATGAAATATAGCAGTAGTGCTAATCTGACTGACAAACACATTACATTTCTTGTGACTATACTTCATGACAAAGTCAACTTGTGTTTCACTAGTTAAATGCGTTTAATGTAAAGCTGCAGCAGTGGGAAATGTTTGGATTGCAGTAACAGTAAAGTCTTACAGCGCTCTGCAGATATTGAGCATCATCGACAAACATTTTTTCTCGTAAGTGCTACTATGAGTTTATTTATCGATGAAAAATGTCCTCATGTCATTCCTAGCCTCCAGTCATGTTGTACTGAGAAAAGTTTGAACTGCAGTGTGTGGACTTTCCTATGACCAGTAGCTTTGTGTCATGTTTGGTCGTCCCCCTTCCTCATAGACACTGTGCTCTGTTGGGGACTGTCTCACTAGGGTGCTTCCAACTAAAGCAGCTGTGAGGTGCACTTCATAAAAGGTGGTGGAGTTAACTCTTGTGTGCACAATAAGCCACACCGTGGTGAGATTTATGCCTGGTCGGATGTGTGTTCTGTTAGTTTCAGTTTTCCACCTGTGATGAAGAGCAGCCCCCTCCCTGAACATTGTCTCATCCTGATAGAGGCCCTAACGGGGCTCTGAGCTTGTGAGACGGTCTGAACAATGTAGTGCGCAGCAGGTGGATTTTCTGTTGAAATGTTGTGACCTTAATATCAAAATATTACGACATTTTTTAATCAAAATATTAGAACCAGGGGTGATAACAGAGCGTCTGTAGCTTCTGTGCTGTGGCATATTTCCCAGTAACACCAATATTTGAGTAATTAAGGGAAATTTCAATTAAGTCCTCCGCATCTGATTGGACAGCTAAAAAGGGGGCATGCTTAGAGTTTTGCCCGGAGCTATAGCAGAGTGGACTGTTGGCTCTACACACACCTCCCTCGTTGTAAGCTCAGGAGGAAGACGAGGGAGTGATGAATGAGTTAGACATCCACATTGTTTTGGCAATGAAAACAAAGGTTTTGTCCACTGATATCCAAACACACAAATTGTCCTATCTCTGTCTTTGTTGCTCTGTTAGACACTACAACCCACAAACAGTGTAGTGTGGCTTTTATATGACACAGGGTGGCTAGCTAGTCGCCTCATTACATTGGGTGAACTTTTGTAAATGCCCCTGGGTGCAGTGTGAGTCAGACGGAGAAAGGGAAAAGACAGAGATTTCAATGTAAAACTACTTTGATACTGTTTTTTTTAACATGTATTTTGCAGTAAATGATCAGTTAACACAGGGACACAGGATTAAAACTGGGGAAATCTATTTTTCATTTCACTGTGCCCTTAAATATGAAGAGTTGATCCACAGGAGAATAAATATTTGAAAGAATCACAGACTGCCCGAGAGCCTACACAACATTATATCCCATTCTACATTCATATTTTGAATTGTTACCTGGATTTTTGTTTTCCTTTACATAAAGACATTACTAACATTAATTGGCACATGAAAATTCAATGTTTGAAGTTCAAAGCTTTCATTCACTTAACTGGCACAGCATCTACACTGCCAATAAATGCAGAGAAGAGAAAGAGCATGTGCAGCATGCTAACAAGAAAGCCAAACATGTTGTCACCACTGTGTACATTTATTATTTTTAGAGGAAGACAACACAATTGTGCTGGGAATCTGATCCCTGTCTGTCATTGCTGAAGAACCATTCCAGGAGCCACAGCCTTTGCCACTAAAAGTCAGCTCAATGTCTTCCTGGTTAGCTCGAGCTAACACAGCAGCAGAGGCTAACATCCAAGACCGAGCAGATAAACGGTGCCAACAAACCACACAGTGACTGAATATCCGTAGGGTAACGTTAGTAACAGTTAGCCCTGTCACTGTGGTTGTGTGCAGGCACACTGCGGGGGCACTACTGTCTCATGATAATCAGAGAGAGAAAGAGAGCAGATCAAGGACAGAATCAGTATGCTGTGTGTAGCTCTACAGTAAAATTAGATTTTATCCATTTTAAATGAAAAAACTTTGGAAAATCAAAACTTGACAGGTCAGGGTTGACACTGTGGCAGGCTGTCACAAATAAATTAGTGTGTGGGAAACACAAAGCCTTTATTTTTGTACTGAGGGAAGCACTTACTTCAGTTACTTGTGTATAATACACTGACATGTCTGATTTGACAGATTATGTCAATGCATTTCATTTGAAATCTTAGGCAAAACACTCTGTTCAAGCCCAAGTATGTTTAAGTTTTTTTGAGAAACTTGCCAAAAAAACCAAACAAAACAAAACAAAAAAAACAAACGTGAACAGTTGAAGAGTCAGAACTGTTTGTTTTTATTGTGTTAAAGGATGACTGGCATTTTTCAACCTGAGGGGTATTCCAGGTAGGAGGTTCAACAAACCCTGAGTCTATCCCTGAACTCTGAGTTGACTTACTCTGAGATGGGAAACTCTGAGTATCCGGTTCCAGAACAGCTGATTTGAGTTAGTTCAGTCAACTCTGAGTATGTTCACTCTGAGTTAAACCGACAATAAAATAGCCATCATCAATGGAGCTCTGACGCCACGATTCACCATGGCAACAGGTAAATAAAAGACAGCGCCTCCATTTTAATCCAGTGGATGCAGAGATATTAATGCATGTGTAGCAGACGGTGCACGTTTATCTTTAAAAGAAGAGCCTGAGTCAGAGCGAGGAAAGTGTCAATAAGTTAACCACAAAGTTAATAAAAAAGTTTTATTCAGTGTTGTCCATTTATTCATCATTTATCAGACTTACATTTCCTTAATGAAGATAAAGTGGTGGAATCTGACTGTGTATCAGGCTGTAGATACATTGCATTATATTATTAATATATAATAATATATTTGTTCAGATTTAATCTGATGGGGAAAAACACAGGAGGCAGCAACTGAGAAATCGGAAGATTGAAAACATATAGTCTAGGCTATAGATCAAAGACATAAAGACATGACTGTAAACTCACAGTCTGACCCAGTAATAATATGTTTGGTGATTTGCACTTGAAAAGACACTTTAAAATACAGTAGATTTTAAAATGTTGGACATCTGTTTGTATCTTGACTCAACAGCATTCAGTGACTTTATTTCAGCTACAAATGTAGTAAATTTAAAGACACTGAAATGCTGCTCCATTGCTCACTCAGAAATATTAACATGTAATCCCCAATATTAGGCTGTAGGAATTATGTTCCATCAGTACGACCAATGACATCAGTGATAGAGATCATTAGTCATTGATACTACGTGTCTATACCGATTTTTAAAATTTAAATAATTAGACCTACACATTATGTGCAATAAACATTTCGGAGCTGCTCTAACAGACTGACAGTCTGATCCTTGTGCACAGTGTTATAAAAAATAATAAATATAAAAAAGGACAGAGGTTTGATTCTGAGCTGAGGGTGAATTCTCGCTGTGTAATATTTGAATGTTAAGACAAAAACCGATGTCCAAATAAATTATTGATGTGCATAAATTCAGTAACTTAAGACAGTCCTTAGTAACAAACTAATATCCAGCAGGATTTAGACTGTGACAGACGGTAAATCTCCGCTAATTAATGCGCTTCGATACAAGCTTCGACACGGACTGAATGAATGAGGAAATGAAACAGCGTGTAAGAGGGAGGAGACAGAGAAAACTCAGGGTTTATTGAAGAAAACCTGTCAGCGAGCAGGTTAGGTTCACAGAGTCTGTTACCATGGTGACTGACTCAGAGTTTCAGTTACCTCTCTTTCTGGAACGGATAACTCAGAGTTTCCCTCATCTCAGGGTTAACTTACTCTGAGTTTTGACATAACCCACTTTCTGGAATACTCCTCTGGACCCTATTTCCCTGTGTAAATTGATCAAAGAGACTGATGTGAACAACAGTTTTTGAAATTGTCCCCGTACTGAGCGAGCCAGCAGCGGCCTGCAGCCAAGGAACAAACTGCAATGGAGGCTCACGGGGCAATTAACCATCATCACTGTATGTCCATTAAAAGTGGTTATCTTTGACACAGAGCAGCTCAGATTGTTATCGTAAGTGTCTGAAGTGTCTCTTTACCTTTAACTTGATCCGGTCTGATTGTTATTGCCTCCTTAAGCACTCTTTCTGAGAAATCACCAGGTTACACATGAAAGCACGGCAGGATAACGGCAAAAAGAATCAATTAATAAATGATAAGGAGGATTAGAAGGAAATATGGCAAAAAATTAAATTTTATGGCATACCAGCTGCCACTGGCTGTTAACAAAAAACAAAGACTGCAATGCAAGGAGACGAAAGGACTCAACGGAGGCGATCATTAAAGATACGCACACTTCATATCAGGTTAGGGAAAAAGCATTTCCTGTTGTAGAGATAAACAGTGCTATTATCATGTCCACCTAATCAGAAATTGGGGAAGTATTGTGAGGAATATTGGATTTCTCCGTAGCGCTAACTTTTTAGCACCGGCCAGTCAGATCCCGTTAGTCAGTGTTTACTTTTTCAAGTAACACTCGTGGTCCCAGAGAGTGAGTGACCTGACAAGGTGTGTTGGTTAATTCAGTCTGACTTGCTACACTAAAATGTGAGCCCTGTTGATGAGTGCCCAGAGTGCGCTCTGCCACTCCGACAGTGCGGTGCTCTGGATAATCCAACGGTACATTCTGACAGTGCTCCGAATTTACGCACGGTCCAGTTTCAATCAATCAATCAATCAATCAATTTTATTTATTTCAGTTTGTGCCCGAGTGTTCCTCAGCACTTAGAATGAGTGTCTCTGAATGTACCAATCGTATACTCTTTCTCCATTGTCTAAAACGAGTCAACAGAACTTGCTAGCTAGCTAGCGCTGGCTAATGTCTGTGAAGAATTGTTATGACTCCAGATAAGCCCCGCCCACCCAAAAACGTCATACTGTTTACTAACAGTAAAAGGGTCTATAGTGAAAATCTTTTAGACAGCACTAAAATACACTTTCCATAAACTACTCTGGTTATTAAACTCTCTCCAAATCTCACATACATCTCGTAATATCTCGTGATGTTTCAGAAAGAGACTTCTGCTTAAGGAGGCAATACCAAACAGATGGGATCAAGTGAGAGGTAAAGAGATATTTCAGACACATTCTGAGCCGCTCTGTGGCAAAAATAACGACTTTTAATAGACATACAGTGATGATGTCTGTTTGCCCCGTGTGCTTCCATTACAGTCTGTTGTGTGGCTGCTGGCTGCTGCAGGCGTCCTCAGTACTGGACCAATTACAAAAACTGTTTTTTGCATTGGGCTCTTTAATCAATTTACATGGGGGAAAAGGGTCCAAGTTGAAAAATGCTTAAGTTATTCTTTAACAATAGTGATGTCAGATTTTGTTAGGTCAGACCTATTGACTATTGAATCATCTACCTTTGCTCACTACATCTCAGCTGTTCTTGCCCTCAGGTTTCCATAAACTGCAGGTTATGAACTTCTTTTTAAAATACAAAAATTATCAGTTATCTTATTAGCATTGGCCATGAGAAGCAGGTAATTATACGTATCACACATCCCTCTTCACAATGTTTAAACAAAACCTATGACCTTGTCACTAATCTTCCACCCCCACTTTAAGCTGTAACTAGGCACCCCTGAGTATTAATATGCACATTGTACCAGCAGCGCCAGAAGAATCAGCACATATTGACAGTATAAATCAAGTTTTTTTTGTTTTTTTTTGCAGAATCCCAAAAAGTCTGTGTTTCTGTCAACACTGCGCTTTAAATGCCATTTCAGTGTGTCGACAACAGTTAAAGTGAAGGCAACTTATCCTGGTTGTGTCTTCTGCACCATTAGCCACTGTTGCCATACTATTGATGGCCTAATTAAAATGTGTCAGGCTGAAATATGTCACATTTTTTTCAAAAGGCTGAAATTGATAGCTCACATTAATTTTCACTTTCTCAAAATGACCTTTAATTTCGCCCGCCAAATGCAGGCCTGTGTCTACACCGGCACACCCTCCCGTTTCCCGCTCCTGAAACAATATGTCAAACGACTCTGACAACACACGGAGGAAGCCGACCGTTCATCTCAAAGCTCAAATTGAAGTCGCACTCAGGTTTCAAATATCCATGAGAAAATGATATGCCAACGCCTCCCTATAGAGTCCTGTTGTCCAATGTTTTTCTTTTTTCTGTTAATAACTAATCGCTGATCTCAGCCCACTCCCTTTTGCAATTTGCTCACTTTTGCTCTTTTGCGGGGAGCCCAGCTTTTATATCCCCCCCCCCCCCCTCTTGGGATTCTCTGTCTTTGTGAAAGCAAAACAACCCCCAGATCCAGAAGTGTCGCGGTGGAGAGGTTTTCCCTGAAACAGCCTGGGAGAAAGTGATAGTTTCCATTTGGAGTTTGTTCTCATCCTCAGGAGACGTGCTCTACAGGTCAAGCTCTTTGCAACAGATTAAAAGAGAGTGTCACTAATGTCACCCGGCCGGGGAATCAATGGCATAGCGTAGGAAATGAAAGCTGTGACGGACGTGAATGACCACATCAGCTCCTGTCACCGTATGTCCAGTCAGAGTATTCTCTTCATCCTGGCAGCTGCCGTGACCTGAGAGTGGGGGGGAGCCTTGTCAGCTGAAGCCAGCGCGGCCCCGACACACTCCTGAACCATGGAAAGCCCGCTGGGGCCTCTCCAGAAAAGGCTTTCAGGGCTTCAGACACTCACACCATCAGCTCAATCAACTCGTGCCACTCTGGACTGAGCGTTGCTGCTGCTCCAGTGGAGAACTTTTCTCATTTCAGACGTGAGATTTGTCCTCACATGAGAAATCAAAGTGTTAGAAGTTAGAAACAGAGAAAAATTAAGTTGAAGTGGGGAATGGTGAACAACGCAGAAAGCAGTTAATTTGTGAAGACTTTTTTTTTTTTTCAGCTCACATTGGTAATCAACAGAGCTCAGTGTTGCTTAACCTTTAATTCATATACTGATTGCGCCCATTTTTAGACAGTGGATTTAATCACTGTTTGTAATCCTCCTTTTGTTTTTTATTTCCTATTTCTTTGTCACTATGTGCATGAAATCTCACATCTCTATGTGTACATTTCAAACAAACAAATATAGCTCTTGATATTTTACAGCCTGTCAGTGTTCAGATTTATCTTACTAGGCTGTGTCAAGCTTCCTGTTCTGGCATGGCACCAGGCCCCCAGGAATGCCACTCAGCCTTGCTTCCAATTTTTCCCAGTGGCCACTTGTGGTATTGCAGCAAAAAAAACAAAAAAAAAACAGTAGCCCAAAAGTGAAAAATGAGGTTGGAATTGAACCCACAACCACTGCGGCAAGGACATAGCCTTTGTACATGGGGCGCCGTCTCGACCAGGTGAGCTACTTGGCCTGCCAAGAGAAGCATTACTGTACATATGGCCAGCATACTGTGGAAGTAAACCTGCAAAGTAGAAATATCTTTTGCGCCAGGTGAGTTACTCCACTGGATTGAATAGGCACCATGTTGTTGTCCTGTATGTTGTTATACATTTTTGCATAGCCCAATGGATTTAACATTGAACATTTAAAGTCATTTTTGGGCAACTCGGTCACTGTTTTAAGACATAAGTAAAAAAGGCAGGTTTCTAATTTCAACTTGATGAACATTGGTTTGGCTTGCTTAAGTGACTAGCTAGCAAGCTAATTGCTAATGTTAGGTCCATGACATGTTTCAAAGCTGAAAGTGGTTTCTGACTTTTTAAGTGTTTCCAGGTGACTCGTTTTAAAGCAGGAAGTCTGTGAAAGGGTCTTTAATATGCACGATGACTACATAAATATGACAAAACACTGAGACTCAGCAGATGACATTTAAATAAAGCAACAGCATTTTTCTTGTATTGGAGTGCAGAGATAGTTAGTCCTAGCATTATTTGTATAATCAGGATAAATGTTAGATTAGACTGCAACTGTATGCATTATTCTCAAGACATTTAGAGATAATACAGTAGAAGGCCTTAAAGTCTTTACATCATTTGAGAAAACATCGTAGTTGTGAAGGAAAAGATCATCCTTTTATACTTGTTTTCAACTGTCTTCATCATTCTGAAGCCATAACACAACAAATGTTGAGGGTGATTTATTTTGACTGCTGCCTCCTGGAAAAAGGGCAAAAATTGTCTGACGTTACCATTTATAAGTTACATAACATAAGGTAGAATTTGGTATAAACAGTAGTGAAGTAATAGAGCTTTTGCTCCATTGATCTGCTGGTCAAGTCAGAGAGAGTGAGGGGAAATTACACAAAGTTAAAGAACCTATAATGGGTTTTCAAAAAAAAAAAAAAAACATTGTGTAGGCTCATACAGAAGTAATTCCTCTCAATCAAGTGTGTGCCTGTGTATTTTTTTTTTTACAGAGACTCTGCCCTCTGCCTGTATTTTCTCCCCCCCCCCCTTGTTTTCTGTGATCAGGATGTTTATGGGCGCGTACCTCCACAGCGTTCAGGTGAGCTTGGGGCTTTATAAAAAGGTAGCAACCTGGTGCCAGACAGTAAGCAGCAGGCATCCAGGAGACACGGCTGAAAAAAACGAGAGTGAGTCTGAGGATGAGTTTTACTTTTACTTTTGCTGGTAGGCGTATTTACAAAAAGTAACTGACAGTCCGAAAAGCTAAGACTCTGGGCTTTTGAAAAACATTTGGGGCTGGAGCCCCAGACAAAATGAAGGTTGCCAGAGTATCGCAGGACTGACACATAGAGACAGACAACCATTCACGCTCCCATTCACACATACAGCCAATTTGGAGTCACCAATTAACCTGCATGTCTTGGGACTGTGTGAGGAAGCTGGAGAATCCAGAGAAAACCCCATCTCATGTGGCGGAACATGCAAAGTCTGCACAGAAGGCACAACTTTTGTCTTTAGGCTTTTTGGGCATTATCTATGTGATAATGTGAAATTGTGTGGTTTTAAAACAAAAACTTTCAAATTTTATTGGGGGAGGATCCTCAAAGCTTGTACAAATTAATAAATGTTGTTTAATTAGGGGTGGGCAATATATAAATTATACTCAGTGTATCACGGCTTGTTCCATGTGGAATGTTTAAAATGATTATATCGTGAACATTGAGCATAAGTTGTGTTATTTTTTTTTTTTAAGCTACCGTCATAAAACTCACTTTGACATGTCGGTTGTCTCACTCTCTCCTATGCTTCTCTTCCTCTCACAGACACAAAAAGGAAAAAAAAACTCACAAACATGATACGTCATACACACTCCCCCGCCCATCCAGACCACACTTTCCTGGCCAATAGTGTATGAGCCAGCAAGGCATGTGTTTTTTCTCCCTGTAAGACTTCAAACCATGACTATTTAGTGGCTTTTGTGACCATGGAGCCCCAATGTGACTTGCATATTATTGTTATATAAACTGGAGAGCTTAATAAGTCCTCATGTTTAACGGTGCAGAGGCAACAGTTAAATTTTCTGCTAACATCTAACTGTTGACTGGAAACCTCCAGGTCACAACAAAGGTCACACTTGTCCTGCCTGAGACAAGTGAGGTGCTTCAAAATAAAAGATTTATACCATTATAACCATACTTTATTTAACTTAATTACTGTAAATAGTACTTGATTTAACTTTATTGTAAAAGTAATTAATCTAACTTTATTAAAACAGTGCTTATTTATTTTTATTGTAACAATAGTTTACATAGTTAAGTACTAAAGTCTACAGTAGTTTAGAAGAGATTTCAAAGTATCATGATATATATTGTGTATTGCAATACAGCCTGAAAGTATCACAATAATATCTATAGGTCATATCACCCGTCAAGTCCATATGCTTGCTTTGTGTCTTGGTAGGACACTTGGACAACAAATGCAATAGTGCAAATAGCAATAACGTGGTCCAGCTCCAAGCTGTTTGGGTGAGGTGTTTAGTAAACAGTTACCTAAAACCAATGGCCACAAGGGAAATTTAGCAGTTTGCAAAGGCCAGTCTTGGCAGTTTCGTCTTTGATTCTCAGGCAACACAGGCCATTTTATACTAATGCGTTTACTCCTGCTGAAAGTTTATTCCATTATGAGGCTACATTAGGAAGCAGCCTCATCTTAACAAATTGAGATATTTCATACTTGACAGCAAATATTTGTCCTTGTTTTCCCATTTTGAACACGATCTGCTCCCCCTCTAAATTCTATTTTTACTTCGTGCCTAAAACAATGCCTTACTTTATATTCACTTTCTGTGTTAAAGAAAAAAGAAAAAAAAAGATTGGTAATGTATTTCGTTCTGCTCACCCTCCACCCACTGACTCAGCAAGCGTTCTTGGCTCATACAATCCCATTCACATAAAGACAGAAAGAACATTTAATGGGTGGAATAGAAACTCCTGGAGTTAATGAGAAACATTTGAAATATGCCGGATAAGAAGAAGAAGAAGAAGAAGAAGAAGACCTGAGTTTTGCACTGGCATTCATTACCCAGTGTATTCAGTCAGCCCGGCTCCTCATGCATGCCTGTGTATTCCCATTTGACACTTGTTGGTTGATCGAGTCCATTAGATTATCACTGTTCATTTCCTTTTCTCAAGATTGGGGACTCAGTTCTGTCACCGGCAGGACGGTTCAGGCACCACGGGAGCACCAGATTCGGCTTGACAGCACCGCATTTGATTTTCAGGATCAGGACGCATCGGCTGACGCAAACGCCACCTGGGCTGTTGGCCGCGCTGTTTGTGTACACCTGTGTCTTGTGAAAAGAATAAAAAGGCGCTGCTTGTTTCCTTGTTACATAGTGGCCAGGAAACATGGGGGTTCGTTGAAGCAAACAGAATGCAGATGCTTGTGGTGTGGGAAAAAGGGATGTGGAAAGAAGGGGAGAAAGCAGATGAAGGGATGGGAGGATAACAAGCTCTTTGCCAGCCAGGCAACCATGAGTGCTATTGCTCTGCTGGAGTGAATGCAACAGGCCCGGGTTTTTCAGCCTGACTACTGGAGCATGTGAACACACATCTTCCCCGCCATGGGAGAGGAGACTGTCATGACAAAGCCAATGCCTTTGCCTCTTTTTTTGCCTTTACTATCCCTTTCTGGTCCTCATCTATGTCTCTGTCTCATCCTGTCCTCTTTCCTGTCTTGTTTGTGCTTTCTGTTTGTCTCTTCCTTTCTTTCTCATTGTATGTAACACAAGGTGACATTATTTTCTCTCTTTTCAAAATGGGAAAGAAAAGCACCTGGGCGATATGCAGTCAAGGCTTGCTGTCAAAAGCTTGGAACATTTGCCACCTTTCAGGGAAATCCTAATTGAAAACCCTGGCTCTGGAGGTGCAGCAAATAAACTAGAAATATGTGTAAACTAGAAATGAATATAGATGCGATCTCTATATGCAACCACAAGCATTTCCTTAAAATGATTGTGTATCTCAATGCGGAGGAACATTTTTGAAAGATGATCCAACTCAAGATTGACTTCTTTTGTGATATTGCTCTCAAAGTCTGTCCTTTGTGTATCCCTGTAGATATGAAAGGGTCTATTTGAAAGTTGTTGGTCCTCACAGATGGAGTCAGATGTAGTCACCTTGGATTTTCAACAGACACAATGAATAAAAGGAATCTAGTTTTTTAAAGAGGTATTAAAACATGAATAGAAACTTTTCAAACTACTCCTGCAGCAATATGCGCTTGTCTGCTCTTCATTTTAATACTCATAGTTACACTTAAATACTCTTCAGAGAAACTATTCTTTGATTGTAAAGCACATGGACAACCCTTTTAAGGCTTAATTAAAACAGCTTGGCCTTATCAAACATGTTAGCTGACATGCTCTGTTTTGCTTAAGAAGCTGTGATCACAGTCATATCAATGGCGAAAAAGGTTGTGGCAATTCCCCTTCGATTGCAAATCTCTTTCCTGACTGCTGTGGTTGGCCTGCTTACCACATTAGCACCCGCAGTTCAAGCACACAAAGCTTCCTACACTGTCTCCAGTTCTGCCTACTTTTCACCACAGCATATTTCGTCCAACTCACTAAGCCTTGCTAGTCAGTGAGTAAGCTAGAATAGGTTTATGCATGAATATAGAAAAAAAGAAGATTATTCGGCCCAAGGGGTGTGTATCACCAGTTTCATCACATTACAGTATCACAGCGATTCTTTGGACAACCATACCATATTTGCCGATATTACAAAGTCTGCCACGATACAATTTGATTTGATTTGATTTTGATTTGATGCAATTTAGGGGCCTGCAATTGATATGAGACTATATTATATGCCCATTTAACACAGTCAGTTACAGAAGAAGCTGCCACCCCTTTCTTTTTTGCTTTTGGCCATAAAAGATAAAAACAACACATAATTAAGTAACTCTAACTGCTTAAGTGCAGTTAAGTTTATTTTGTACTGACTCACATAAAAAAGCACATGGGATAAGTTACCCTTCAGGGCTTTCTGTCAGAAAGTCCTTTCTGAAAGAAATCTTTTCAATTTAACCCAAACCATCATCTTTTTCCCAAAACTTCAGGGCTGTCTGGCTGAAACTGCCTGTACACACATGGCTGTGTTGTACCAGTATGGCATACTGGTATTTGCAACATTGCAGTTAAGATCAAAAAAGAAGTTTAAAAAGTTACATATTCCATAAAGGGATATTTTGCCAATTTTCAACCAGCTTTGTGTCTTAACAGTCTGGACAGTATGTGTAAATGAACTATGAAAATTTCCCTCCTTCTTAACATCGTCAAACTTTCCCTGATCATCTTTCAGCTCAAATTTTTTGCTGGTTGTAGGGCTGTTGCTCGAACTACAGATTGTACTTCCACATTTTTGTATGCCTGCCACCACAGACATGAAAGAGTCTTGAAGCAGAGAGAGAGAGACGCCCCATCTGTCTGTCTCTCTCTCTTAAACTCAGATCAAACTATCAAACCAGGCAGTGCTGATCAAATATGAATCAATATTCTGTTCTGTTGCCTGTTTCTCACCTAAGAAGTCTTCAGAAACATATTTTAGTGTACTGTTAAGCTGTATTACAAGCATTTATAGACAGGAAGAGGGCGCCATACAGGAAACAGTATGGTACCCACTTCCTGTTTATAAACCAAAATTATGTTATTGTTTTGTCTGTTTCTTGCCTCAAATGTTTTCAGAGACATATTTTAGCTTACTGTTTAACTGTAGGTTCGAGGTTGTCTGTTACCAGCCGGCCACCATATTGTAGCACCAGTTTCAGAAGTATTTCCATCTTTCAACTGCCTAGACAGCCTATGGAAAGCCCATCTTCCCAGAGATAAAATATTTCTTTAAAGTTTTCTGACCACCCAACAGTACAAATTTAAAGCTGCTATAAGGAACTTTTAACTGGATATGCAAAAGTCTCTCGTTTCTGCTTATGTCTGTGTGTGACCTACAACAGCAAATGAGACCATCGGTGTGAAGATAAGCTATTTCTATATAGTGTATATCCATACCTTTAGGAAACTGTCTCAGGGTCCGCACCAGGTCGCTTCCAGGACGAAACGATATATACGGCACTCAGGCGGCACACGTCATCTTACCTAGCTGCTTACATTTATAGTGACTCTTATAAATAGTCGCTATTCCTCCTCCTCGACCCGACGTCCGCGGGGAGTTAAAATAGCAGCAATCATCGGGTAAAAGTTCTGTGAAAGCACTGGACTCACCAACAGTCAGCCACGTCTCAGTCACTCAGAGAAAATCCAATCCTCGGGAAGTCAGGAAATCCTTCAGGATAAACGTTTTGTTCGCTAGCGATCTAGCATTTACCAGCCCAATCCTGGCAGGAGCCGGCGGATCCACGGCTTTAGCTGTCCGGGGAGCCACACACAGAGGCCGCAGGTTGCGCAGATTCACCCCGCGCCAGTGGGGACGAGGAGAGGGGCCACGGGGCTGGAACACCTCACCCGGGTCGACGACAGTTACCAGCCAGGCGCCGACAGGGTCCAGCGAGTGCCGAAATATATAGAGGCGAGGCACCGCTCCGTACTCAGTCCAAGAAGCCGAACAGGCCTTCAGCCTTACCAGCCGACCGTTGTGTCTACCCCGGGGTGCGGCAGAGGTGAGCTGGGATCCCTGATAGGAGCGGGGGCAAAGTTTTCCTGTTTTGTTTCATTCATCCTCAAAACAAACAAATGCGCGAGCCAGGTAAGCGTCTTTACGACAATACGTGTTAGAGCTCATGGGAAATGTAGGCTTCATTCCGACAAAACACTACTGCTTTTGTCCACAGGGTCGCCAAAATCAACTCAAAATCAAAGTTCCTTGTAGGGGCTTCACCCCCCTTGTAACTCTGTTTTGGTCTCCACCAACTCCTGATGGGAACATTTGTCAGTTTAGCTGCTGTTTGACTTTCTTTGCTAGCTATTTGCTGACATTGTCAGTTTCCTGGTTTGAGTGGGGCACATTGGGTTTGAACAGAAGAACACTTGGCTCATCTGTTTCAGAACAGGCGCGTAGGAGATGGAGCAGTAGGTCATGATTTGCAAACAAACTCCCACCTTCTGTCTAACTTGCAAAAGAAAGAAACTTTTTTTGCGATGTTAGGAGACCTTAATCACCTTAATTTGCCGTTGGACATAAACGTCTAGTTCCTCAACGTCAAAATAAAATTCAGACAGTCTGCGGGAGTCTGTCTGCATATTGCGGCATGGTGGGTTTATTAGAGCTTTTCTGGTGAAAACAGCAAATGAGTTTGATGAAATTTGAATTGCAGCATATCAAATGAACAAACAATGAGCTAAATTAAGCTAAAAAAAAAACTCTGTAGTGTTAGGTAATTATTGTTATTGTAATATTAATGTAGAGCTAGATGATAACTGTCTGAGTTTATCACTGTGCACACCTCCTTCACCTCATGTGTAGTTCTGTATAATTTAGCATACTAACCTTCAATTAGTAGAGCTTTAAAAATGTTTTATTTTTGGTCAGTGGAAAGTGAGTGACAGCCATGAATCAAATGTATTTTTGCCTTTTAACCGTAAGTTTTAAAAGCCGTATCTACATGCAGTGTATATTATAGTATATTATAATAGCTGTGTTGACACAGAAGATCTCTTCTGACAGCCTTATTTCCCTTTTGCAGAGATTTTGTAGGTGCAGATTTGGATGTGAATTGAGAGCACAGCCCGAGCTGCCATGGCTCTGACACACAGACCACTGAATGGTTGCAAGTTGGTGTGTCATTAGGATTCGGATCAGGATGCTGTCTCAGTCGACACAAACTGAGGTGAATGAACATGTCTGTCTGCAGTGAGACGTTTCTCTTTCAGAACCTGCTGTGACGCGTCTGGAGGGAAATTGCTGAGAGTGACCTCTGTACTTGTCTGTTATCTATCTCAAGTATTTACCTAGATTTTTTTTCTCTTTTTAAGGGCTCTCAGTCTCGATCTTCTTGAGAAAGAATGAATGTCACTTTACTTCTAGATGCGCTCTGCAGAAGTGATATTGCCTGACGGGATATGAAAGATGCCACGAGTTCATGATAAACTTTCAGTAACATTGATTATTTGCACAGATGCAGAAGATTGTCCTTGAAGAATGACTGTCTCTGCAGTGTTGGCAGCCAGTGTCACCAACCACCAAGTCATAATTTTGCTTGCGTGCAAAATTGCATCTGCAAGCATGACAACATTTTCAACACACTGTATATCAATGAGGATTAAGACAATTTATATATGGAGGGTGCAAGCAGAGGTACTGTGTGCTGCAGAATCTCCTTGTGAGGAAATATGAGAAAAATATAAAATACCTAAAAAAGGGAGTAGAGGGATGATAAAAACCTGTTACATTAAATTATTCGAAGTCTAACCCTCTGGAAGACAAGTTCTAAGCTGCAACTCAGCAAGATTGCCATTCCTCCCCCGTAATCTATTTAACCCCCAGGGGAACAGGAGAGGTATGGGCTAAATTAGTGTAATCTGAATGAGGGTTTCTTGAATATGGTGGTTTCAGCCAGTGAGGGATTGTATCCGCCTCCAGCTTCAGTGGGCTGACAGACAATGAGGATATGACCATCTGAATCGATACAGCCAATCCCCCATGATTAGGTCATCCATTAGTTCACTTGATCTTTCGACCCTCTTACATAGCATTAGATGAAAATGTAATCGCTCAATACTTGCTGGATGATTAGTCCGAAACCCTGCGTCTCAAAGAGGAGAAGCAGGATTGTTTTGATGCAGCATATGCAAATAAGTTTGGCTTTTGTATTTTGGTCATGGTGCCGGAGTCAGGGGGACGTCAACTCCATGGCCTTGTCCCTTGAACATCAAGGCCCCTCTGCTCCCTCTGATCCCAGGCTCTCTGCAGCCTTATGAACACCATGTCGTGAAAATGCATGTTCACATACTGTGTGCAATGCTTAAAACCCACACTGCCTGAGCCACTCTGTGAGAAACACTGCTCCTTAAAATATCTGAGCTCAACAGAAAGAAAAATCAATCAACACAAAGAATTAGAAAAAAATAAAAAACAATGAAGTGGGCATTTTAACTTGTGTGCAAATGTCTTGGTGCAATTATGGAGAAGAGGAGTCAGA
This sequence comes from Epinephelus fuscoguttatus, assembly GCF_011397635.1. Taxonomy (NCBI): domain Eukaryota; kingdom Metazoa; phylum Chordata; class Actinopteri; order Perciformes; family Serranidae; genus Epinephelus; species Epinephelus fuscoguttatus. Next base: position 14,611,628 of record NC_064772.1, read on the forward strand.
GATGAATTAGAACAACCACTAAATGGAATTCAGTTTGATGATAAATCAGGATCCCACTGTCAAGATCACGGTGTGAAAAAGGTCACTTGCTTTGAATCATTGCTCTGCCTGCACTAAAGAATGCGAAGGCCAACGCAGTGTAGTGACTTCTATTTTCATAAACTTAGAAACTTAAAATTAATTAAACTGCTAATGTAGGGACATTTTTAAATTTCAATGTGTGTTTTCTTATCTGTGTCTGCATAATAAGAAGAACCAGGTCATGTGTGGCTGTTTCAGCGCTATTCTCCTGCTCTTGCTGTCTGTGCCTGAATGTCTTTAGTGCTGTTCTGCAGTGCTCCTTAGAAAACATATGTTTTGACAGCTCTTTAGCTGTGAGCACAGCGACATGTTTTCTTTAAATGTCCACTGGGGAGATCAATACCTTGTTTACAGCTGAAATTGGCCAGTCAATGGTACAATCATCTGTTTCCAATGACAGTGAAAGGCAGTTACTGGAATTATAATGTCAATTGTCTTTTAGCAGGGCAGGGATTGACCAGCAATTAACATTACTTATTTTGCTATTAGGAGTATCAATCCATATTTATATGTCAGTTAGAGCAGTGATATCCAGGCAAGAATAACTTGTACCCAAAGGGGTACTTCTGCAGTAGTCAGGGGCTATGAGGAAAGATTGTAGAGTAGCAGCTAAAAATTAATGGAAAATCGGTTAAACCAGCTCAAAATAACAGATAATCAGTTGAAATTGTCAGCTAAAAGTAGCCTACAGGATAAACAGTTAAAAATAGTAAGCTAAAAGTAATGGATAAACAGTCATAATAGTCAGTTTAAAGTAATGGATAAACAGTCATAATAAACAGCTAAGACTGTTAGATAAGCAGTTAAAATAGTTGGCAAAAATTAACAAATACACCATTGAGATAGCTAAAAGCAATTAATAAACCATTAACTTAGTTAGCTAAAAGTAATTAATCCACAGAATAGTTAGCTAAAAGTAATTAATAAACAGTTATAGTAGTTTGCTAAAAGTAATGGATAAACAGTTAAGATACTTATCTAAGACTTTTAAATAAACAGTTAAAATATTTGGCTTAAAGTTACGAATTTAGTTTTAATGGTTAGCTAAAAGTAATTAATAAACAGATATAATTGTTAGCTAAAAGTAATGAATAAACCGTTAAGATAGATAGCTAAAAATAATCAATAAACCGTTAAGATTGTTATCTTAAAGTTAAAAATAAACCGTTTAGATAGTTAGCTTTAAGCAATGCATAAACAGTTACAGTTTAAAGTAACGGATAAACAGTTAAAATAGTAACAATCATTGCTGCCCTGGAAGTTTCTTATGCAATAGTATAGTAATAGTATTCAGTAGTATTCACAACTCCAGTAAATAGGACGAACCTTAGATACAACCCTGCAACAGGAGATATTCTAGTCCGCCCAGCTCCTGGAACCCCTTGGCCCAGCTATTAGCCAGAAAGCTAATATTATGCTAGCAAGATTCAAAGTCAATAATATTGCATACAGTTGACAAACAGTAAATATAATTTGCCATTTTGCTAAACAACATGGCTGACTAGCTATCCAACCATTTCATTGTCCCCAAATTAGTATCAAGATATTCACAAACAAATGATACACCATGTGTAAGGTTACTGTCGGCCACAGCCTGAAGTAGCGAGTTGAACGGCGAGTATGATGTGAGATGTTTGCCTCAGGGGGGCAGTGTAGTACCTGCAGGGTGTGTTACGGACCCCCTCCTGTGGTGTTAAGAGGATGAGGCGCTGAGGGAATAACGTTACATTCAGTGTTGTAAATTGATTGTTAACAGATTACAGATACTGCTATTATTCTAAAGCAAGCACATTAATTTATAACTGTAAACAGACAAGTTTCACTGGAGCTTCTTAGTAGATGTCCATTATCAGTTTTTAACAGACACCCTGCAGCCAATCAGAAACGAGTATTCACCTAGACTATTGTATAAGCAGTTATTATAGTTAGCTAGAAGTAATGAATAAACCGTTATAATAGTTACTTTAAAGAAATGTTTAAATGGTTAAAACAGAGAAAATAATGGATTAACAGTTAAAATGGTTAGCTAAAAGTAATGGATAAACAGGTAAAATAGTTGTCTTAAAAAAAAACTGATAAATGGTTGAAATTGTCAGGTAACATTAGCCTAAAGTATAAACAGTCAAGACACCTAAGATGATTGAAATTTCTAAAATAATCAATTAAGTCTTATAACAAAAGTAAAAACTACTATTTCTACAAAATGTAGCCTAGATGTGCTGTTAAAACAAGCCTAACTTAAAGTAATGGATAAACGGAATAGTTAGCTCATGGATAAATGGTTGAAATAAATAAATAACTAAATTAATGGTTGAGTCATAACAGTCGAGGTAGTTAGCTACATTTATGATATAAATAGTTTAAATAGCTCAATGTAATAAATAAAAAATGTAAAAGTTATCTAATGTTAAGATATCCTGCTTCAAAGTGGCAATACAAAAGCAAACTTGACCAAACCATCTGAACATTGACAGTTCCTGGCTCTATACATGTTTCCCTCCAACTCATTTTATGTGCATTTTAATTTGCATAAAGAATGGAAGAATGGAAATGTCAAAACTCTGAATATCAATAAAAGGTCAATTCAACTGAGTACAATGGAAACAGATACACCCACTCTTGATTTCCATTGTCAGGTATGTTCTCCATTATTATACATCTATTGTTTTCCTTTGTTTAAGGTTTGACTAGAGCTCTTTTAATTACATCATCTTTTTGCGCCCTCCTCTGCAGTGGCCTCTGAGTATTAGTGCTGTCAATACATGATGTGAGTCATCTTCTTCTGCCGTATGTCCTTAGACCTTCAGCTCCGTTGAGGCAAGCCAGTCCAGTTTTTCATCGTCCAGGTCAATTAAACCACAATCACCATTTGGTGCCCAGTGTTTGGGGCAGCTGGTTATTATGTGTTCCAGAGTTTGTAGTGGGTCCCTGCATTTGCAGTGGGCACTGTCCACGAGACCCCATTTTTGCATTGCTGCCCTGAAGTGTCCTACGCCTGTCCTCAGGCATTTGAGAGTTATCCATTGCTTTTGGGGCCAGTGCTGGTCGGGAACATCTGTGGAGTCTTCAATGTAGTGGTGGAGCCTTGATGGTTCTGCTGACTTACACTGATCCCTCCATCTTGCCTTGACCAGGCAGCCCTGGAGGTATCAGACACATGCTCAGGAACTGCTCCATACAACACCATCTGATACCTCTGATGTGAGTCATGTGTCGATGTGAGTCTTGCATGCGCGAAAAGGTACACCATCTTGGAAAGTTACCTACGACTACACCACCTGGACAAACCATGTCACAATCTGAGTTTCGTGTCACGATCTGAGTTAAAACCATGGATGTGAGTCATGCATTTTTGACAGCATGAGTCATTACAGAATATGTTCATGTATAAGATGTAATTCTCTGGCCCTGAAAGTTAGAAAAGTAGTGTTAAAAAGTAAAAAGTATACAAACTCGATAAGGCATTCATTTAAAAAACAACAACAACAACAACAACAACAAAACATTACTGCAAGTATACAGAATAGCCAATAAACTCTGATATACTTGATATGTGCCGAGGCGGGGTACACCCTGGACAGGTTGCAATACTATCACAGAGATGACACATAGAGACAGCCAGTCATTCACACTGACATTCACACATACAGCCAATTTAGAGTCACCAATTACCCTACATGTCTTTGGACTGTGGGAGGAAACCGGAGTACCCGGACTTGACAAAAGCAGGCAGAACAAATCTGAGTATGCGGTAAGTTGTTGGATTGACTTTATTTTAACATTATTTAACAAGCTTTCAGTTGTAGAGCGATAAAGCAGTCAGTTATTATTTTGCATTTTGTGATTTCTCAAAAATCGCCATTGAGTCAGTGAGTGTACGTGGTTTATCCAATTGGTGTAGTCGTAGGTACAGCACATTCTCACTCCGTTCTTGTCACATATTGATGTTTGGTCATGGACTTTCACCGTCCACATATGACGTGCAAGGTATCCTGGGTGCGTTGGTTGTTGACGTACTGGGACACCGTGTCAAGTTCTGCCTGTTACATGTGTTGCTTTCAAAATACACTTCCATTTTCACAGGAAATTTAACTTTAACATACAGATAAATGTACTACATTGGTACAACACCGTGAAATTGACTTTTTTTCCCCATCAACAACAAACTCTCATTGTTGGATTTAGGCAACAAAAACACGTGGATATGTTTAGGAAAGAAGAACAGGGTTTGGCTTTAGAATCTTACGGGTCACAAACACAGCTGTCTCAGGTAAAAGTCGTTGTTTGTTGGACCCATCCACCACCCTTATCACCCACCCCTCTTGGACTTTCAGCGCCTTAATTTTCATCCTTGTCCCGCCATGTTTCCCTCTGATGCCACCAGGTGCTGTTAAATTATAATGGCAACCGTCCGCATATCATGCCGACAATAGGGATGTCTTTTTCGTTGGTTTCTGCCATCGCAAGTCACCCAAGCGCCGGATTTCAATGACTTTGGAGTGAGACCGGGCACTTAGGTAGCTGTTCAAGATACGCGATTCAAATCGTCACATGACTCACATTGTGTATTGACGAGTGCCACCAACTGCTTAGCTTCATGAACTTACTGCCAATATTTGTGTAACAGTAGTAGACAGAGACTTGCATAAATTTGCATGTTCTTTTGCCGGTTTTCTGAAGATTAGGTTCATATTAGCGCTACATTTGGATGGAAACCCAACTGATGAAAACATTATTGTAAGCTCATACTATCACTGCAGTTCACCTGACTGTATTAGAGCCATACCTACATGTAAATACTAAATGCAGCCATTGACATTCAGTGTATAGCGGCAAATATTATGCAGAAACCAAAGTTGATTGTCCTTGAAGGTCGTATTTTATTAATGCTCTATAAGCTGCTACAGTAACCCTTCACTGTTTTTCTTGTTAGTCTGTGAACAAAAAGACCCATCAAGCGGTGTGTCACAGGGGAGCAGATAACAGTAGGCCAGGTGAGCGGAGGTCAGAGCATCCTGATGCGGGGAAGCGGGGGTGATGAGGGTGGAGGAGATGTAATGGAGGCATGGCAGTTAAATGCCGGGGCCGGCCGTGGGATCCAGAGGGAGCGGGATGCGGGCCACATCACCTCAGGCATCTCCTGACCGCGAGTGATTGATGGGGAAGAGCTGACGAGCCGGGCTCCCAATGTCACTCTCCAATTAAATAACTCTCACCGCTGAACTGCAGCCTCCCCCCTCTCTCTCCTCACCCCCCTCCTGCCATACACCTCCCTCTTCTCCTCCCTTTCACCTCTCCCTCTGTTATCACACACCCACTCTCCCTCTGTACTCTGTCTCCCTTTAAGTTGAGTTCTTATTTAGTCCAGCCCTACTTTTATCTTCTTTGCGTTCTGCTCCTTTAACATTCCCTTTGCCTCCCAACATTATTCTTCCTCTTATCCCACTGCATTGTAATGGAGCTTATTTTTACCTGTCCATTGTCCCCTGTGTCTAATTTCATCTTTGCTAACTGCTCTTCCAGGTATGACAGACAGAGGCTGCTCTTTCTATTAGTTTGGGTCAGTGCTCCTTTTTCCTAAATGACAGAGAGAGCAGCAGGATTGTTATATATTCTGCCTGAAAGATGCAAATAGCACAGAGAAAAACACACAGATGATAAGGCTCGGGACGACTAATGATCAGGGCTGTGTTTAATTTGAAACAGGTGTAAATATATTTAAATATAATGTATGTAAAAATCAGAGTTCAGACTGTTTGCAGTGACAGAAGGGAATAGAGGATGTATTCTCTGAGCATGTGTTAACTGGAGACGCCTTTACAATGTTTACTGTCACTAATTAGTAACTAATACTGGTGCTGTTTGGAAGGTCTGTGAGCGTAGAGGTGCTGTAGTTTAGAGAGGCCAGACTCATGCTGCATTCTTCTGTCACTGCAGGAGCTCAGTTTGCAGCTAATTGGATGAAAAACAAAAGTCTGAATAAAAAGGAGCACAGATATCTATGTGGAAATAGGGCGTTCAAAAAGTCAATTTGGGAAGTGTATATTATGACATTTTGCCAAAAAAAATGTAATGTAATTATTTTATTTTGACATGTGACTTGTTAGATTTAATTAATTCTCAATGTGAATTTTGGGGGGGGGGGGGGTCAGTCACTCTCATTGGTTGAAGGTGTCAAGAATTTTGTATTGATTTTTCTTTTTCACCAGCAAGGCAAATCATTTAACAGCACACATGCCATCTGCTGCCAAAAACCTGGCAGGTTTGGAAAAAAAATTCGGCTCCTCGTTTTCTCTGCCAAAATCGCTGCGTGTGTTTCTGGCTCCCTCCACGCCAACTTATTTTTGGTCAAACTATTTCGATAGGCTCTCTCCACTCCAGTCAGGGAGGATTTGGCTCAGATGAAGAGAGCGTTTCCTGTCTCGTCCGGCGCTCTGACTCCATCCTCACTGCTGCGCGTCCCCCTGTTGCCTATGTAAGAGAGCGATAGATACATACCCAAAACCCTGCAGCTGGGGTTCCCTGCACAGAGGCAGCACTGCGCAGAGAGAAAAGAGGAAGGGAGGGAGAGAAGGAGAGATAGAGAGAGGGTGAAAGAGGTGGAGAGACAGAGAGGATCAGACTTGCCACATCCCTGCCAAGGGTGAGCATTTACGCGCGATCCTGTAGCCGATCTCCAGCAGCCCTGCTCCTCCATCAGGACTAATTTCACCATGAAAACTTTTCAACTCTTTATTTCGACATAATCTGCTTCCCTCTATTTTTCCTGTGGACAGAGAAAAACAACTTTTAGCACCAGACACCATCTGTGCCACTGTGAAGTTATCCCATCTTCTTTTGGTGAGTATTTCTGATTCAAAGCGCACTTTCAATTATGTGGTTTTTTTTTCAACATTCCCACAATGCATCCCAGTTAATTTATGGTCTACTTATGTATTCCGTGCATTTTTTTGTCCTGTCGCTTATTCTGTAATTAGTATTCCATGGACACAGGTTTCCTGCGGCGGTCGCTCACTGGGATTTTTTACTGTCGGTGTTTCCGTGCTGCTTGATTCCCATCATGTACTCATTTGCCACCGTCCTCTGTCCCTCTTCCGCTTTATTCCCTCAAACCCCCCGAAGTTGTTCAGATGTTTAATCGATCTGTGTTAATGATGCGAGCTGTTTTTTTATCGGACAAACGTCTCGTATCGATTCGGGAACAGGTGCGCCCCTGCGAACTTTTTTTCCTCCTCCCTGCATTGTGCAGGTGTTGACAGCTAATGCGCAATGATTGATACTTAACAGGAGGGTCAAAGCAGTCAGGTCACATCGGTGCGCGAGGCCGAGCACAGGGGGTACCTGCTGATTTACACTGCAAAGAGTCCACGTCAAAGAGTCACTTAGTGCACAACTGGGGCTGTGAGATCTCATTTTTATAATGAGAAGTGAAAAAAACTGCAAGCAGGGTAAAAAAAAAAAGAAGAAGTTAAATTCAATCAAATTAAGGATTTTCTAAATTAAAAGATCTGCCCTAGTTTGGGTTCACACATCCCCACATGTTTGGAGGATATTCATGAATTCATGAAACTAATAACTGCAGTGGGGCATAGACTGGCACAATGTTCCACTTGTTTAAAAAAGAATGGATCAATACACAATAAAATGACTTGTGATGATGGATATTTACTGCACTGTAGGTTTATTTTGAAGCAAAATGCATCAGATTTATCCCTGACTGTGCATAAATGTGTTTTTGTTGCCTGTAAGCCCTGTAGTCCCCACAGTGAGCCGGGTATACAGCGTGATATAGTATTTTGCACAACCCATCAGCAGCATTAATAAATTATCATGTCGCTGTAAGGGCATGGAGGGATGTGTTTGTGTCTGCGTGTGTGTGCAACTTAAGGTCTCAGTTTAAGGGAGTTTTTTGAAAACATTATTCCAAAAAAAATATTTATTATTCATTAACAGTTTTTCTCTCTATCACAGGAATATGAATTAAAATGCACGACAGGCACAAGATAGGACTCCTTCAGTGTCACACCTCCTGCACTTTTTCATTTATCAGTTATCCACTTGCTGTCTGGTAGACACACCAACACCTCACCCTGCAACTCTAGCATCTCTTCAAGAGTGATTTACTCAGAAAAGGACTCTCTGCACTCCTTACAGATGTTGCATTGTCTTTCCTGTGCTGCATGTGAAACGTACACAGTGTCAGCGAGCCTCAAAACTACTAGCAAGGGACGCATGAGGAATTCAAATGAATGCAAGTGAGGAGACCTCACTTTAACCGGAGGTTCAAGCTCCTGCATCAACAACAGTCTGGTCTGTCTGTCTCCTTGAAGACCCAGCAGCTACAGGGTCGCTGTGTAACTGACCCGGTGCTCTGATTCACCCCTGAAAAAGACAAACAAACTGGGAAGGTGCAGGAGAATCCGCTGAAGTGCTACTCATGCTCTGCCTTGAATTGCAAACATCAGATGTCACACAGCACATCAAAACCAGTCCTGATCTACATGCTGCTTTACTATAAACGACACCCGCATTTATGAAGTGTCTGAAACCGTAATTAAGTTCTCGGCAGTTTGTGTTGTGTATTCCGGCCCGTGAGTGAAGACACTCAATGATTGAGGAGAATATGGATCAGAGGAAGCGTGTGATTGGTTACTGAGCGCTGTAGCACTGGTAATCCTGTTGTGAGACTGGCAAATGGGATTAGAAGCCTGTGTGTAAGAGAAACAGAGCCGGGGGATGACTGGGAGGCTTTACATTCACGGCTTTATCTCACATTTTCACTTAATTTGGCGTTGTAGCTTTGACACCTCTGCCCAACAATGAGTCTGCCTCTCTACAGGGAGTCCAACTCTTTGACTTGACCAGTTTTAAAAGGCTTGTGTTGGTAAACTGAGTCAGCCAGAGGGTGATATTTTGTTCTGATATTTGAACTTTTTGTTTTTGGTTTCAGAACATTTGGCACCAAAACATTGTCAGTGCTTTGAGGGCAAGAACGCAGCTATTCAAGAGGAGGTTGAAACTGCCTTGAAATGAGGAATAGCAGGCAGTTTGATATCTGGTAGTTAAAGCCTCTGTTTTTTTTTTTTTTTCACATTTGTGCCAGTCCTCCTTTACATTTCCTCCTGGTTTTTAGCTCCACAGTCAGTCATCATACTCAGAGACATCAGGCCTGGTTTTCACTCCTGTACAGTATGAAAAAACAACTTCCACAGAGTGAGATAATCCATCACAGCCGACGCGACGCCATCATTTGTTTTGTGTTTTTTTTGTGCCCAAAGTTTTTCCTTTCTGCTTCGTTGTCACTTCATTTTGCCCGAGTCGAGTGTTTTCATATCGGCGCTGCGTTGCGTTACGCTCTGCTTACTGTCAATCACCTGACACCAACAGGAAGAAGAAATGGGGAAAATAGTCATGAGAAAATCCTCTCATGAAACACTCTTGTCACATTCATCTCTTTGTATTTGTTTGCGAAGGGAGCAGCTAATTTCAAGCTAGATTTGATGCTTTTAATCTCTCCAATGATTAACAGTAGAAATGTATTGAAAAAATTGATTTCTGTGCAGCGTGAATTGTTTAATAATTTGGACAGTAAATCAGCAAGAGCTCATTTAATAACAAGTCAATATCTGCTGCGCCCATAACTACATTAGTGTTATCTGCACTCTGCATCTGACTCCCATCTCTTTTAGCGAAATGAGAGAGCATTAACCTGGCCGCTTGGCTCAAGCTGACCCTGCGCCGATTTTCTTCCCCACAGTGCCACAGCTGCAACCTGCCTGCACCACCCGTGCTGCCCTGCAGCCAGATCTGCTCCACTTTCCACCTCTGCCATTAAATTGTCATGCAGCCAGTGACTTTGAATGTGCGTGTACGTGTGTGCACATTCCTGTGTTGCAGCTTTAGCGCTTATTCTGTATCCTGGTTCCTATTGAAGCAGATCAGAGTGAATGTTTTGGGCTGATTTTTGTCTCCTTGGACAGAGTTTGTAGCTTTCTGCATCTTGATTGCAAAAAAATTAACACACTTTTATTAAGAATTTGCACTTTTAGAAGTGAAGCTTTTCAATATAAATTCCTGTATCCTCAAGTTGCTTCTCACAAACATCTCGACATCTGCAGAGGTGACAACGGTGCAGTTGTTATTTATCTCCGTGTTGATTATTAGCACTGGATAATGACTTTGCTGTGGTGAAATATAACAAATCCCTTTCACAGGATGTGTGGTGTGCTGTTTTTATTTTGCTGGGGGGAACAGAGAGGAAGTAAAATGAGAACTGAAGAATCTGTGTGGGAAGAAAGAGGTCACTTTATGCCAAAGCAATTACCTTCCTCGTCCAGGGCCCTGCCAATACTCTGCGTAGAGGAGAGAGAAAGAGAGGTCAGTGAGGGAATAAATATACGTGCGCACAAACTCTCAGTTTTCTAAACGTCTGCTTTTAGAAGACCGCTCAAAGTTTAAATGCCATTTCTCAGCAAACTCTTCCTTGTGTTTTCATGTCCCTCCTTCCAATTTTTTTTTTCCAAAGGGAATTTGTCAAAGTCATTGTCAAATTAGACAGATAATACCAGCGATATCATGAAGTTTATGTAATTGCTCAGCTACTCAGGACTGCCAGGATGTGTTGTGACATGAAGAACATTATCTGTCAGGAGCTGATGCTTTTCTCTGCTTTGACAAGTCTTCATGTTCTGGCATCTTGGGGGATCTGTCACGGCATGACGACGTCAGGGAGACAGATCCCCCTCACATGTGCTCCGGCCGGCAAACACACTGCTAGGAGTAGAGGTCAGGAGCACTCGGGCCATCATGCTGCTGACAGCTCAGATTTATTTTTAATCTCGGCAATGAGAGCTCGCCACACAGATCATGTGGCTTGTTAGTGTTGAGTGGCGAGCCCCGCCACCATTATGCCACGTTCTTATACAAAGAAAAATATGACAAAATAATGACCTTGGTGAGGTAAAGCCTGGGTAATTGGGAGCCAGCTGAATGGCGTTTGATTGTTATTCCATGCAGAGACTGTTGTTTCATTCGCTGTGAAATCTCTCTGCTTATGCGCGGGTCATTTTTCCCTCCATCTTACCCCTATTAACTTTTGACCTCACCCCAGTGTGTCATTGCCATGTGTGTAGGTGAAAGACATTGTGTTGATTGTATGTAAAATATTTATTGTCTGTTCATTTTTGCTCAATTTCTCCATGATTGGTGAAAAACGTCATTATCATTGCATCAGCAAGCACATTACTTGCTGTCTAAAGTGACTGCGGTCACAGAGGCAATTTTGCTGACGGTACTTTCTCTCCTCTCTCCTCTATGTCTTTGTCTCTCTCTTTTTTTCCCCCCTCTCTCTTCCCTCTCTCTCTGTTCTGATAGGTGCCAATTATACAGCCTGTGTGTCGAAGACTGCCTGGTCGCCACTGACCCTGTTAGCCGGCTTTAATGTCAACTCCCTGGCTCCTAAGTGGAGGGAATTACCCCACTTTTAGTCTCCAATCAGGAAAAAAAGAAGAGCAACACAGCAAAATGCAGAGCTTGACTCTTTTTCAACCCATGCGCTCTTTCCAGGGTCTGACTGCTCTTGCTCTCTGCTGAAGCACAGGGTCAGGACTGTGTGGATAAAACCCTGAGGGTTTTGACATTTCAGCCTCACTGTCTTTTTTTTTTTTTTTTTTTTTTTTGGTAATTATTTTTTGCTCCTCTTCTGGCCTCGGTGCATTTTGGAGGGGGCCCAGATGATGGGGTGGTGTTGTTCAGGCATATGCAGAGCCCTGGCTCTCCTGGCACTCCTGTTTCCCTTGCGGGAGAGGGGCTGCTGGGGGCTGAATCCCAGCTCTGGGGATCTGGAGAAGTCCCCACACTCTGATCCAGACCCCTGGGAGGCCCTACACAGGCACAAACGCAGCTGGGTATGGAACCAGTTCTTCGTATTGGAGGAGTACACAGGAAATGAACCGCTCTATGTTGGCAAGGTAAGCGATCTGTGACTGTTAATGGGTCAGCATTAGTGCGGCTTAACAATGTGATGTTACATGCACATAAAATAGCAATTTCAACCTCTGGATAAAAAAAAAAAAAAAAGATATGATAAACTGTTTCACACACAGATCTGGCAGCGGCTTTCGTGCAGCTGTACAGTAATACACATATCAATAACCTCTTATCATAATGACCTGCAGAATCTGGGACACTGTGGTGTTTTATAGAGTTGTACATATTCCCAGTGCCCTATATAAAATGTTAAACAAATGACAATACAAAACACAGACAGTGTAGGAAGGTATTCTGCATTTTATTCCAGCCACGCTGAAGCATGTGCTCGTACAAATGTGCAGTTTTAGTTTAGAGGCCGCTGTACGACGTGACAAGGTAATTTGCATTGTAATCAGTCCCCAGGAAATGGTGGGTATATATATTACTGAAACGTGTCTTTGTACAGTAGATGTTCTGCCAAGGTACAAGCTGATAGATCAAAGTAATACGTGTTTTGACAGATAAAAAGTATGAAACCCTCCCAATGTCACAAATAGTGTAGTTAACGTTAGGGTACACCGACAAAGGAACTAATCATGCATTTATGAGATATAACACTGCTTTTCTGTTGTCGGTCACATTTCCTGCAGGTAAATATGTAAGCAGCGCGGTGGAAAAAGTATCTAGATACCACGATTTCAAAATACTCTATGCAAAAATGACTATTGTTTATATTACGTATTTGGATTATTGTACTGATGCATTAATGTATAGCTTTTAGGGTGCTTTATGCACTGCTGGATTGTTCTGTCATTGTCATTATTTTTTTTGAATCAGCAAAGTAACTAGTTGAGTTGTCATAAATGTAGCAGAGCATGAAGTATGTTTCCCTCTGAAATGTAGTGATGAAGTGCATGACAGTATACTGCACATCCATCCATTTTCGTAACCGCTTATCCTCTTGAGGGTCGCGGGGGGGCTGGAGCCTATCCCAGCTGACATTGGGTGAGAGGCAGGGTACACCCTGGACAGGTCACCAGACTATCACAGGGCTGATACATAGAGACAGACAACCATTCACACTCACATTCACACCTACGGCCAATTTTAGAGTCACCAATTAACCTGCATGTCTTTGGACTGTGGGAGGAAGCCGGAGTACCTGAAGAAAACCCAGACTGACTTGGGGAGAACATTCAAAGCCTCACTTGCAAAGAGGGGCTCCCTAGTAGACAGTATACAGTTAAAATTCAAGTCTGGCACAATATTGGCACAGGTACCTCAAAATTTACCTGAATGAAAGTAGATAGTTACAGTCTCATACTAGAGATAACTTAGTGCTAAAGCTGTCAAAAAATTGTAGTGAAGTAGGAGCATAAGGAAGCACATAGCCCACGAGTAAAATACAGGCATAAGTATTTCAGAATGTACTTAAGTGCACAAGTTGAATAAAATAAGTTAGTCTATTAATAGCAGTAACTTATTAGTATTGTATTAAAAAAATCATGTAAAAAGTCACTTTTTTTTTCTCAAATGTACGAAGGTAAAAGTATAAAGTAACATAAAATGGTTATTCTCAGGTAATATACAGGCACAAGTGTCTCAAAATATACTTTTGCTCTGATCTTGGATAAATGTACGTAGTTACATTCCACTGCTGGAAGTAACCTGTAATTATAAAAGTCACATCAATGTAGTGAAGTAAAAGAACAAGACGATGTAACTTGGAAAAAGTCAAAAATGTAGACACGAATACCAGAAAAAGTACTCAAGTACAGAACCAGAATGAAAGTACTTCATTACAGTCCAGTACTGGAAGGAACTAATTACTCTAGCTTTAATAAAATATAATGCAAAAGCAAAAGGTACATTCCACCACTAGAAGTAACATGTACTTATAGATGTCATATCAGTGTAGTGGAGTAGAAAGTACATTATTTCCTTATGAAATGTAGTGAATAGATCTACAAGACAGTATAATACCAAAAGGCTCAAGTAAAATGTAGGCACAAGTACTTCAAAATGTACCTGAATAAAAACGCTTAGTTACATTCCACCACTTGAAGTAACTTGGAATTATAAATGTCAGATGAATGTAGTGAAGTAAAAATTACATTATTTCTTTCTAAATACAGTAAAGTAGATGTACAAGTTGGTATAAAATGGGAAGAGTCAAGTCAAATACAGGCACAAGTACCTCAAAATGTCTTTGAGTACAGAACTTGAACAAATGTACTTGGTTACACTCAGGCACTGGAAGTAACTTGTAATTACAGATGTCGCATCATTGTAGAAACGTTAAACAAACATTATGTCCTTCAGAAATGTAGTGAAGTAGATTTACAAGACAGATAGAATTGAAACAGTACAGTAAAATGCAGACAAAAGTTCCTCAAAATGTACTTGAATAAAAGTAATCAGTTACAGTCCAGTACTGGAAATAACTAGCCAGTGTAGCTGTATTTTTTCCCACTGAAATGTTGTGGAGTAGAAAGCAAAATAAGATGGAAATACTAAAGTAAAATACAGGCACAAGTTCCTCAAAACATACTTAAGTACAGAACTTAAGTAAAGTACTTCCACTACTGGAAGTAACTTGTAATCATAGATGTCATACATCATTTCCTTCTGAAAGGCAGTAAAACAGATTTACAATACAGTGTAAAATTGAAAGAGTCAAGTAAGATGTAGGCACACGTACTTCAAAATGCACCTGAATAACAGTACGTACCAGTAGTTACATTACCCTTCAGGAAGTAACTTGTAAATATAGATAGTATATCAATGTAGTGGAGTAAACAGTACATTATTTATTTCTGAAATGTAGTGAAATACATTAACAAGACAATATAAAACTGAGAGTTAGGTAAAAGTTAGGCACAAGTACCTCAAAATGTACGTAAATACAGAACCTGAATAAAAGTACTTCATTACAGTTACTGTAGTTACTATAGCTAACAAAAAATGTGATGTAAAAAGTACAATTTTCCCACTGAAATGTAGTAAATTAAAAGTATAAAGCAAAATAAAATGTAAATACTTGAGTAAAGGACAGGCACAAGTATTTCAAAATGTACTTACATAAAATGAATGAACATTCTTGGTTCCATTTCACCACTGGACGTAATGATAGATGTTAGATAAATGCTGTGGAGCATAAAGAACATTATTTCCCTCTGAAGTAGTGAAATAGATCTACAAAGTAAAGAAAAATATGGGTTTAAGTACCTCAGAATATACTATTTCCAGACCTAGATAGCATCCATAATATAACAACCTCTATCTCATTTTAAACAAATACTAATGTTGAAGTTGCCTGTTGTAAAATTGCTGGTTTACATCACGGTGTCTGGTGCACACAGAGCTTTCAGCACCAGCGTGTAAGTGGACAGCTCCTGCCTGGAAAATGGCTCTAGTGTGTGCCGTGCAGGCCAGATGGGTCTTGGATTGGTCTCTAGATCCCTGTTATCTTGGAGAATTTTCTGGTCTTATTATTAAATTAGTTTTCGTCTTTCCGCTCATCTGCAGGATAATCATTCTCATCTGCATGTATTTGCCGGGTCTGCTCTCACAAGCCCATTTCCTTGCTGTCTCTGAACTGGATTAGCGTCTCCAGCTGGAATTAGGATACATTTGACTGTCCTATTGTTCTCCTCTCTATTTTTTGCCAGAGGGATGCCGGAGGAAAGCATCTAAATCAGAATGAGCGTATTTGTGACACTGCTGGAGTTCAGCTAAAGGTCATTTCTTGTCCGAGCGTCCACAGTATCTTAAAATCCTGTCCTGTCTGATCTGTGCGTCCCCAGATAGCTACTCTATGTGACTTGTGGGGAGAGTATTATTTGTGAACATCTGTTCTCTGATTCAGACGTGTTGTCCTTGTCCTGTGCTGCCCATTTGAAAGTGACAGAAGAGAGGCCAGTGCAGTAGTGGGGAATTTCGAGTGCCTCTTTTCTTTTACACACGCTCATGTCTGATTGCTTTTCTTGTTAGTGAATCCCGAAGGACATGCACAGGCTGATTATTTATTCATAGATGTGTAGAGATTTGCTTATCCACGTGGAATATACGCATTCCCAAACCCCTTTTCTAACAGGTAGTCTTTTTATTTTTTTCCAAACATGTATTGATTGACTACTTGGTTTTGTATTTGTGTGTTTAAAGTGGGAGCACAAACAGTCTAGGGGCAGATACAACATGTAAAAAGCCAGACTGGCTACATCTTTACATCTGACCTCGTGCCCAAGCTCAACCCAACCCTTTCAGAAATATGAAAAATCAGATTCATTTACTCCCCGCAGGCAGAGCAGGCTGCCCGGGAGCTTGAGAAGCTGTCACGTTATTTGTTCCCTCAGATCGTAGTTGTCACATGGTGTGTGTTTGTTTGGTATCACAAGGGCACGCTGCTGCTGCAAAAAGTCTGGGCGGGACACCCTGACCTCGTGATTCAGTGTGAGCGACAAGGAAGGTCCTGCCATGTCAAGAGAATGACCTTACTAGAAGTGAATTCTTTATGCTTTGGCTACAACACAGAAAATCCCAACACATGCAGCCAAAGCTTTGTACTCAGCTCTAAAATTTCCAGCAGGTTACAGGCAAAAACACCAGAGTGACATTACCAGTAATTGCTTTTGTCAGATGTGTGTGGGTATCTAATATGACAAACAATAGGATGCTGTGTCCAAACAATGGCACAGTCGCTGCACAATTTGGTCATTTGGTTGGCTGGAAGCAAAGAGAAATATGATATAGTTGGGAGGAAATGGGAAGTCATCACTTTGGCCTGGCCTTTGCATCTGCAGTCTGCTTGGCTTTAATGCATTCTGTCAGATTCTGAATTTCACAACCAAATGTCCTATTATGCCTTGGCACTCTGCCTCGGGTAAGTGTACTGGCTTGGAATCAACTACAGTCACATCAGGCCAGTGGATACATACATTAAAGAACAAACTGCAAATTGGTGACGCACATATTTAAACAAGCAAAAAAACGCTGGAGCAACTCATCCACTTAACAAACACTTAGTTGTAAACATGATGTGATTAACATTTTCCACTGGGTGTTCATGTGACCAAATATTTGCAAGTGTTGAAACGCACCAATCTGTATTTTCTGCTGAATGAGCAGTGTTAGCAGGCGTGTTTGAGTCTTTGTTTTGTTAACGCACCACCTCTCCTCGTTTTACACTTTGGAATATCTCCCCTTCTATTCAATAACTTTTATTAAGGGCATATCTTTTATTGCGGATCAGTTTATGTTCAAGTGACAGGAGAAATTCGCAGTGCTGCTTCACATCACAGGGGGTACGAGCTCACAGACACAGCCCTTATGCTGATTCTCACTTTATTTATAGAGATGTCTTCAAATTTGGCAGTCTGGCTAACCGTCAGGGTAATGGATGGACGTTTTTCACCTTATAATTCAAGCGGCATTCAGGCTCACACTCACAGAAGGATTTCTCCCAGTACAAATAAAAGAACTTCAATGAGGAGCGAGAAAATGGAAAACATCTCTTGATGGAAGAATCTCTTATAGCTCGCTGTCAAATCTTCAAGTGAGAGTGAAGAAAGAAAAACACTTGTCCCACACATTGCAACATGAGAAACAGGAAGCCGGCTTTTTCCCCTTTGCGACAAATGTCACTGTTTGATCTTATTTATTAAGGTGTAAATCATTTGTTTCATCATGATATGACATTAGATTGATTCTCTGAACAACCATACGGTATTTGCTAACACAAACTCTGCAATGATACAATTTTGATTCGATTCAAATGGGGGCCTACAGTCGTTATGAGACGGCATATGCCCATTAAACAAAATCAGTCTTCGCTTTTGGCTGTAAAAGAAAGCAACAATACTAAATAAATATAAATATTTGTAACCGCCATAAAACATGGCTGAACAACAAAGACATTTAACAAAAGTATAAAATTCAGCTCAGTAATTACTGACAAGGTTCATAGACACAACAACTGTTTTTCACTAGTCACTATTATTAGCTTAGCATTTGGTGTTCTACATTGCATTAATTAGCCTAGTGGCTTGTAGGGGTGTAAATCAAGTGTCATTGTGATAAAACAATATATTGACCCTTTGGACAACAGTACAATATTTGCTGATATCATAAAGTCCCCCATGATATGATAACAATTAAATTCCGTTCAGTACACTTAGTAGCCCAGGCTATCATTTGCTTAAATCACTGAACTAAACAGGCTTATATTTGGGTAAGGCCTCTAATTCCATTTATGCAAAACTGTTGCTCAGTACAGACAGGAAATACGATCAAATTGTTTATTTGAACCAGTATAAATATTACTTATCCTGTTAAAACAATATGCACAACTTGGATAAATTTAAAAGAAAAACACTTTTGATTATTTTGATTGGTGGACCCTTATAAAGAGCTTACTAGGTAATTGAGGAATGGACAAACATTATGGCTGTATCTGAAACCGCATACTATACTAGAAGTACGTACTGATATTGCCAAAATGTAGTATATAGTATGTAGTATGCAAACAAAAGCAAAATCTGTGGGATGCAAAAAATACCCGGATGTCGTACTGATTTGGAAAAATTCCACAGTATGCATCAGACCAGTCTACCTCGCCTACTGTTTCCCACAATGCAATGCACCCTTGACCGGGACCAGTCAATTGTCGTAATGGCGGACAAGAGTGATCAAGCTGGGAATACCGCAGAGATGTTATTATTTTATTAAGCGTCATCCCGTACTGTACTGTGTGCGTGATATTATTTTATTAAGCGTCATGCCAAATCTTTGATACCTACCTGACTTAACGTACATAGAGATGCACTAAATCATGTTGTATGTAATGTAGCTATAATCAAAACCCAAAACAAAATTCAATATAGACTGATCTGTTCATTTTAATACATTTAGATTTATTGAAATTGTGATGTCTGTACATAAGAGCCCCAGAGGCAGCGCTGCTGTTCTGTCCAGTAAAAACATGAAGCTTCACTTTATATTCAGACAAACTAATGTGGCAGCTACAATTGTTAGATTTCATCTATGAAACCAACATTTATCTTCCAAAAGGATTTATATCAGCCAGTGGTAAATCTCCAAAGAGCAGCAGGTCAGTTCATCAGATTGCTTTCTCCCCAGGATGACGATGGAGGTTGACCGGCGATCATCTCGGTATTCCGGCTGTGAGCTGCTTGCTGCTGCTTGCTGCTCCTGGCCAGCGGCTCCCACAGCGGCTCTTCTCATCCCCGAAAACGTCAGAGCAAATTTGCAAACAGGCGTTATTTGGATAAACTGACCACATGTTGGGGATCTAAACGGTTACTTTTACGCCTGAAAAAATATTAAAACTTAACAAAGTGACATATTGACAGCGCTACAGCGGAAATTAAAACAGCTTTTAGCCTGCTTTGAACTCTCCACTTTCGCTGTCGGCTGGTGCGGAATGCATTCTGGGATACTTGGCTGTATACTGCATACTGCGAACGGTCTGCTGGAATGGCATACTGCATACACATTTTGTATGCAGTATGCAGTACATACTGATGTAGTATGTAGTACGTTAGTATGCGGTTTCAGATACAGCTTATGACTTCATGACAGCCTCAGAGGAAGGGAGTCACCACTTGTTTTTGCCACTGAATCTGGCGCAATCTAAATAGCATAGCTAACTAATTTTAGCTCAAGTGGGCAGTCAGCAATCTGGTTTCTTTACATCCAAAGAGCTTAAATAAAAATGAACTGCTTGGCAACCAGACCAAATTGAGACAGGCCTTTATTCATCAAAATGTGTAGCCACACTGGGCTAATAAAAGGGACTTGGCGTTTAATTGGGACTAGGCTTTTAATTAAAATTTTTATGGTATTTATACTTTTTCTTACTCACCATTGGTTTAAGTCACTGCATCTCCCGATAGAACAGCACAGTTGAATTTTCAGCCTAACTCTATAGAAACCGAGCAGCTGATGTTGTTGTAGTGAGAGCAACAAGTTAGTGGAGTGAGATGCCTGGCAATGTCCGTCATGTTTCCTGGGTATTTTATGTAGGGCTGGGTATAGTTTAGAGGTTTCAATACCAGTACCAATACCAGTAACCTTAAAGCTATACCACTGGAGTACTGCATCTGATACCCATAATATGAATACTTTTTAAACATTTTGGTGGCCTCTAAGGGTGTGGAACTACCAACTCTGTCAAATACTCGGCACTTCAAGACACCACAGACTGTATGGGTTGTAGCTGCTGCTGCACGAATGTAAGCTCCGCACCACGGACAGTTGTTGGAGTCTGCTGGTTCGTGCACACACAGTGACAGGGCTAACTAGTAGCACCCCATGGCTAACGTTACCTAACATTCATTAATGGGATTAATGACAGAGCTGAGCACTTTCTGTGTCGGTGTGAGTTTGTTGGAACTGTTTAATGGCTTGGTGGTGGATGTTAGCAGCTGCTGCTGTGTTAGCTTGTGCTAACCACGCAGATATTGAATTGACAGTTTGCTGGGAGCAGAGCGGCTCGGCAGACAGTCTGCTGATCAGGTGGGGAGTCGGTATGGTCTGGGATCAGACCCCAAAAGGATTAAAGACAGGTATCTTTGACTGGAAGCATTTCAGTACCACTTGGTACTGGGTTATTTTGATCTCAACATTAAAGGCATCCAGTTTTGATACCCAGCCCTAAATTTACCTTGAACAGCATTGTTTGCATATGATGTGCTCTGTCTGTTAACCAGTGTTTTCTCCTCAATCCAAAATATTTCCCCACTGCTGATTTATTCCCAAGAGGGGAGTTATTATCGTCATCATTTTTCTCTTGGCTGCTTGACATTATCTGCCTGGTGCTACAGTGACATGCCATGGGACTTTCAAAGTAAAGGATTGTCTTAAAGATGATGATTCTGATCGATGTTTTCACTTTGCATCATGATATCGGACTGTTGAACATCAGATTGATACTTTGACCCAGACTGATGGATTGTTATTCCTCTAATATTCATTGCAACAACCATTGTGCATTTTTATTAGCGTGCATCATGAGTAATTTCTGGCCTGGTAGCAATAACCTGGTGTTGTGCATGACACTAATTCAGTTTAATAATCAAACAATTTGCATCATGGGCATCAGGGATAATCCCACAGATAATTACAAAGGAGCCAACATTGCATGTTACTATGCAAGCTACTTCATTAGCATTCTATTAGACACTCACTGTCAAATGGGTTAGAATCATAGAGCACGGGGCGCTGCTGCAAAGGTCAGTCTCAATAGCATCTACTCACACTCGCTGGTGCTGCAAACACATCGGCGCAGCTGGGGAGTGGTGAGAGCAGCATGTTGAGCCAGAGAGGAGGGTGATTCAAACTGACAGGGGGGGACATCATACACACGGCACCCAGGGACAAGAGCTCACAGAGGGGGGAGCTCATGAGACGTCCTGGGGGCCTCTGGGATGGTGGGAAAGCCTTTATCTGAGCCAGGGAATCAAAGAGGATGAAAACAGCAGTGTAAACTAGACTAGAGGGTAGTTATCAGCGGGGTAGGGGAAAGGACAGGAGAGGAACATTGTTTACACTCTCTCACACATATAGGGCGAAGACTGGAGTCGACATCCACAGAGGAATTTTTAGATGTCCAGTAAAGAGGTCAGGACAAAGTCAAGAGAGTGTTGCGTAAACTGGGACTGGTTCAAGACCAAAACACGCAATCAACTGTACATTTAACCCAGAAAAAAATATATATACCAGTTTCTTAAATGGGTCAGTGGAGAACGTTATCCAACCTTCAACATCCAACTAATTATGTGACAGAAATTTACTGTGGTTAAAAAGCTCAGTTACATTCTCTCTGTAAATATTTCTCATGCGACTGACAAATTCAAATATGAGCATTTTTAGAGAAAACTATTCTATAGTATATCCAATCCTGTGCTAGTTCACATGTTCATAGGTTGACCAAGTTGGCACCAGTGGGCTCCAACTACAGGCTAGGATGTACACACATGCATCTAAGCATGTAGACAATCATGTTTTGTACCAAAAACCCCACCAAACGAAATCTGAGGATACCATGATGAGACAGTTTGACAGTTAAACCACACCATAAGAGGTTGTGAGTGGCCACTCCAGCTCTCACATGAGATTTCTGCAGAGATATGATTGGATTATGTGCGGCAGATCCAGGGTCAGTTTTCCAGAATACATTAGTGACGTGGTTAAAGCAAGAAGTTTGCTCTCCGTAGGGGATCAGATCAGAAGGTCAAAACGACTCTCGTGTCGATCTGTTGTGTATGAAACTAGAGCCAGCAGCCAGTTAGCTTAGCATAACATAAAGACTGGAAACAAGGGGAAACAGCTAGTTGGCTGTGACTTAAGGAGCCAGGATCTCTTAAGCGTGCTAATTAACACTTTATAACTCGTTTGTTAATGCTATACATAAAAATAAAGTGTAAAAAAAAACAATAACTAGCCATTTAACGTGGGGTTGCATGCCACACTATTTCTTGGCTCTGAGCAGTTGCTAGGCAACCAACAGAAACTTCAGAACTTAACGTGCCTGGCTAAGATAGTGCTGTGAATAACAGGGGTGGGGAAAAAATCAATTCAGCATTGTATCACGATGTTTTTGTGTGGCAATATTGCGTCCCTACAAGGACGCAGAGTATTGATTTTTGTAAGATATAACAATCATTATTATTATTACAAATACAAATTAAACTTTTCAGTCCACTGAATATATTTTGCAGTGATAAATTTGATTGAAATAAGAAACTATATCTTTAAATTTTGACCTTATCAGATAAAACATATGTTGACAAAGTTTTCCTTTGGGGACATAATTTGCTGTTAAGAGAAGGTTATTAACCACAATATATCTCAGTATATATAAATGCAATACTCAGCATATCACACCACGTTTAAAATCACTAATATTATATAGTGACTTATGTATCGTGATAAAATCCTATTGTGGGGCCTCTGGTGATTCACACTGCCAGCGAAAAATTGTTCTTTCCCAAAATATTGAAGTTCTATGCCGATTTAAACATCAATAACAAGACTGTTTCCAAATTAGTTCTATATCATTTCACTTGAATGGAGATGAGGACAAATATTCTGACCTATTGTATTTCTCTCAAATTTAAGGTTTTTTAGAATGATTCATTCTAAGGGGCTGTACTCATGCTACATCTTTAACCACCTGGAATATGCAAGGTCGGGCACTGGGTGCTACTCTTGTGCCTTCTCTGTGAGAGCTTTAAAGAGTGCGGCGGCAGGTTGCCTCTGAGGTTTCTAAGCAACCTTAACAAGCACCATATCATAGCCTATTTACCTGAAATCCTGAGTGCAGAGCTGATCATCTTCCAGGCGCTGTTGGTGTGTAGGCCTATTGTACAGTACACGGGACAGATGTAAAGCTCTGACAGCTCTGCACTCAAATGATCAACTTTTTCTCCAGTTTTATCCTGGACTGGTATTTACGGACGAAGGGAAAGATATCTGTCGGCTGTGATTTGTTGGTCTTTGTCACATGACATGACGGTGCACGCTCCTG
The DNA here is from genome assembly GCF_011397635.1 of Epinephelus fuscoguttatus. Taxonomy (NCBI): domain Eukaryota; kingdom Metazoa; phylum Chordata; class Actinopteri; order Perciformes; family Serranidae; genus Epinephelus; species Epinephelus fuscoguttatus. The sequence continues at coordinate 14,635,227 of NC_064772.1, forward strand.
CGTTCCAGAAGTTGAAGCCTGTTTATCTCAGGGTGCAGCCAACATGCCCTGAAAAACAGACGTTCAGGATCGTGTGCGCACTGCTCTGCCGTCGCTCTGGCGTTTACATTAAGGACAATGAATTTGAGAGTGCAAAAAATGTGGCATGTGTACAACCCTTAAATTGTCACACAAATGTGATCATTTGCGTGGCTAACCAAAATTAACAATTTTGTTTAGATGTATCTTGTTTTTTGAAAATGGAAGAGTTACTGAATCTAACAGTGTGCCTGTTCATTACAACCAGAGTACACTTATAATTTCATGTTCGTTACAAAAGTGCAAACTTTTTAAATGGTGTCCAAATTTATCAGTGCAAAATGTCATGTTGTTTAAAGGCTGATTGGACCTTCAGTCAGGTGGATGTTAGGTGGAGCTTTACTGGAAATTACATGACGTCACCAAACTTTAAAGTAAGAATGATGATGGTGTGAGTGTTCCCACCCTGAGGCTGCATTTACACCAAATCAGGCATTTCCACAAAAATGCCAGTCCACCCAATCATTTGAATGTAGGTAGTGCATCAAAGCTGTGTTGGTGGTACTGCAGAGGATGCTGGGAAAAAAAATGCAGTGGCCTAGGGTGAAATGTGGTGGCCAATCATGTAACAGGCAATCAGACCAGAAGGCACCTGCAATCTACATTCTCTTTCTATTGTTAAAAATGATAATGAGTGGAGGAAATAATAAACTAAGTGTTCACAGCTTGTGAGTGCTATCCTAAGTAGAGCGCTTCCTGTGTTTGGTCTTTTTTGGCAGTAAAGATACTACAGTAATGATGATCAAAAGTCGTTCTACAGATCTTTAAGCCAACATAAAAAACCTTAATGAAGAAAAATACTCAGTCGCTGAGATAAGGAGCTTTGTATAGTTCTCCACCCTCCACTCCCCCACAAATAGGCCATGTAAGTTACTCTCCCATACCACCACACAACTCTGCGGTTAATCGCCACAACGCCTGATTTGGTGTGAATACAGCAACAACACCTGCAACAAAACTAAGGGAGATGCCAATCAGCACAGTTTGTACACGCCCACGCAGTCCTGAGAAAGGTCTAATCAGGCAACATCAGTAAAAAACACCTGAGTGGATACACTGGGGGGGTCTGCGGGGGTTTTCAGCTGCTGCGACCCATAAACTCTGAAGCCAAATTTGCTCCAGTGGGTAGTATACACCCTCTAAATTTGATAAATCTGTCAAATTAAAATGTTATTCTCCAGACACAGCGCTGAAAATGAACTACAGCCCAGCAGTTTCTCCTTTGTTTACAACATGTTTACTAAAAAGAGACAAAGACATCCCAGACATTTTGAGAAAAGGGGGTGTGGGTCTTGTACAGAGATTTACTTCTCATATGTTTGCACTTATCACAGAAGCAGTTTGTCTTTCTGGCAAACTTAAATTGTTATTGAGAGCTTGGATTTACTCACTCTCCCCTTGTCTCACCTCTCGGCTTCAGTTCGTCAAATTTATGGTGGTCTGCTGATGGCTCGGTAAAAACAAAGCTACATCATTGTAGCATCCAGATGTACTACATAAGATAGATATTCTTTCTTGAAGCCTGTTATACTATAACTAAATTAAATATTAAGGAATATTGTGGGGGAGAGGGAGTTGTGAGATAGTTTGGAGTTGTTTATTCTTTTATGTTTTTCTGTCTGGATCCTCTTTTATGTTTCTTTTTTTCTTTTTTTGGTCTGAGTATGGCGTTGCTGAAGTTTCCTGAAGTGCTGATGTATTGGATTTTCCACATCCCCAACAGGTCTGATCTTGAATAATTCAAGAGAGGTCCTCCGCCTGTGCTGAGAGTATAGACGTACTATGAATACACACAAAAGTTAAGTTTTTAGATCTCTCTATTTTGCCTCTACAAAGTGGATAACAGGTGGCCTGGAGACTATTGTGTTTGGTACGGTGGTATCAAGCATTCTTCTCCATTTCAATGAATAATCTAAGCATGGCGGGGCTCAACTGCATACAGGCAGTTCATGTATTACAAAGTAGTCGGTTAAATGTTTGCCACTTTTTCATCCAAGGAGATTTGTGCTTTAAAGAAGAGCTGGGAAGACCATTTACCTTTTGTGAAATATGTATTTAGCTAGCTGGAAAGCAAACAATGGACGTGATCTGAGAGACAGATGTTGGTCAGGTGTCAGAGGATACTTGACTTTTCTCCTTCAAGACATTATGGAGCTTTTTTTTTTTTTTTTGCACTCACTAATTATTTCTCATGATACAGTGTCTGTGTGAAATTAAAGCAGCTTGATCTCAGTGTGTTTCACACAGCCTGATACACTACCAGACAAGAGAGCTGAGGCATTACGAATGTTTCTTTAATACGATTGGAGATACTCAGTTTCCTCATCTCTATTACTTCCCCTTTACTACAGATACCTTCAGAGACTTGCTCATTGTGTCAAGCATGTTTTGAGATTGATTCATTATGTGTCGTCCTCTGCTGCTTCTGGGACCCCAGGTTTAAAGTCTATCAAACCTCTTTAACAAACACTGAAGCTCCATAGTAATCACATTATTCCCCACTTTCAGCAGTGTTCTAATTTCAGAAACATCCATCTAAGTGGGAAAGCTGGTTTCCTTTTTCGTGTAAAGGGAGGAAGAATAATTTGATTAACAGTGCTAGATTTGAGAAGGTGAAACCCAATTACTCTGTACAGTACAACCTTATCTGGGTTTCTGGAGGTGCAGCATGAAATGTTGTGTTGCGCCGAAGGAACACGCTACATTGACGATTCCCAGCCAGGGGTGCTTGTACTCCAGGGGGTACTCACGCCCGCCTGATATCAGACAGAATCATTAACAATCTGTTTCCATCTTCGGTCTGACATTGCGTCCGCTCCAGCTGATTTCCATGGGGGAGGGGGATTGGATTTTTTCTGACCAGTCACTGGAGACCAGTGTATCCGCCTGAATCTAACATCATTTTAAGTCAGCACTAGAGCTGGGCGAAACAACAATAATTATCTCGATATAGTTTTCCTCGAAAGAGATATGGTGAATATTTGATAAATCCTCTATGTAATTAAACCACCAATACGCCTGCAGAGGGGGACGGTGATGCACCTTAAGTCCCAGTTACCACCCGCTATTACCCACAAGAAGCAGCTGTATTAGGAGCAGAAGGAGACAAAACCAGCCTCTAAAGCCCTCTTTCCACCGAGCAGTATGGTATAGTTTAGTTCAGTACGCTTTTTTTCCATTTCCACTGTGAAAAGTTGTGGACGGTACCAATGGAACTGTTCCGTACCATCTCCATTTTTGTTCACCCTTCTGTTGGGGTACCTAGCACACGACTCTGTGGACGATAAACAGGGTCCAGACTTCCATCTGTGTCACCAGTAAAGAGCCAGGTAATGCAGTGGGTGCTTGACGGAGCAGTGAGTGACAACACCTCCGCCCGCATTTAAGGGTCCTGTTTGCAGCAGGAACGCTAAGCGGACTTAAGGTCTAGGTACCATGTCAGAAGGGTTACTTTGGGTTCCAAAGGTACCATACCGAAAGTGTTTGGTGGAAGCGGGGCTTAATGCGTATGGTTAAATTTTAACATTATAATAACATTCAACACACTTATATTTTAAGTATCAATGTTCTGACCACGGATAACAGTGCTGGGTGACCCCACAATTGAATTTGCCACATAACGTTGGCTACAGTAGCTGTACAGTCGACTCATCTGATGCCAATGGCAAGTTAGCAAGTTGACGTGACTGACAAACCTGCTGTTTCAGAATAATATAACATGACTAAACTTAAATGTAATTCCTCGTTCATTAACATAACAGTAATTTTTATTAGCAATAAATGATCCTACACGACTTCACAACGTCATCAGAGTCCATTTTTTTTTAAGTATTTTGATTGAGAAATGGCAGAAATTACATACTGTGGGTTTAAAACTTGTACATACAGTACTGACCACAGTTAAGAAGTTTTGCTTTGTGTATTTATTCTGTTTACAGTATCAGCTTTAATACCGACAAAATGTCAAAAAACCTTCTCCACAAAGAGTTGGACAAGCTCCTGACTGGAAATATGATTTGTTTTGTATTTATTATTTTTTTTAAATGACTTTACTTTTATCGTAATTGTGTTGAATCTACCTCAGAGTTGTGAAATGTTCTGCAGTTTGGCAAATGTTGTTGTGTTCTGACAATTAATAATAGTTTAAACCACAATTAACTATGAAGTGTCCTCAACTTTTACTCATGAACAAAAATCAGCCTTTCAACTTGAAAGAAATAATGACTTGACTTTTATTAGCGTGATTAGTATTGATGTCAACTGATATGAAAATTTTCAGCGAATAACATTTTTAGTCATATCGCCCAGCCCTAGTCTACATGAGGGTTGCAACAGTATGAAATTTTTTTCACGGCATGATAAACATCTAAGAAAAAATCGCTGTTGGTATATGGTATCACACAATTTTTTTAAATTATTATCTGTTACAGTGACCTTTAAAGGAATGAAAATGGGAAAAATTAAAGATTAAATTAAAATGAAATGTTTTATTATTTAATGAAAATCCAATTAAATAAATGAAATAGAATTGAATTTTAAAAAAAATTACAGTCAGTCAAGGGTGAAAGGAGATGGGTGTGTAGATGAGATTCTCTTTGGGTTTTCATTTATTTCAATACCGCGTACAACCAAATGTACATGACATGATAACATCAATGTCATGTCAATTTTCATACCATAACATAAAGCTCCATAGTAAACCACTGCCACTCTACACTGATGCGTAGCCATGCCAATATACCCATGCTAATATACCTATCTTGAGGGGTTTTAAGTGTAGAGCATCTATCCTGTCTACAGTGCTCACCATTGTTATTATTTATCCTCACTGGTTCTATCACACAGCTTGACAACAGCTTAACACTAGCATTAGTCCCGCCCGTGGCACTGATTAGCTGATTCTTAGTCTCCCTGTGGTACTTCTTGGATCAATGGATTGTCAACAGACAAACCATGTTTCATGTCATGATACCAGATGAATTAGTCAACTCTGGAATGGGTGGATTCAAAGGTCTGGACCTCGATAATACCTATTAAGAGAATGGGGTGCATGGAAAGATCGTGGAGCAGCTAAGCCAATTAAATAATATCTGTAGAAAAAATTCTAATCAACAGGAAAATAAACCACAAGTAGACTTACAAATTGGTCACATTGGTAGGAGGCTCGTCTTTAGTGTGTTAATTGCTAGTTAAGTAGTAAGCAAGTGAGCAGAGGAGATGAAACTTATTAAAATTAATGGATCAAGGGTCAGAGGTTCCAACAGTAGTGTGACTTGACCTGCTGAATCAATGCAAAAAATCAACAGCTATGTAGACTCAGCCAACTAGATATTAACCTCATCGTGCCAACATGCTTACAAGGACAACACCAGCCTCCTAATTTGTAGCAGGTACATTGTATGAGCAGCATTGTAGTTTGGCTTGTTAGCGTGCAAACATGTAGCACTAAAGACAAGGTACAGCTAAAGTTGATGGGAATGGGGTTGTGTAGGTTTTGCGTCATAAATCAGCTGGTATTTTGACCCCAGATGATAAACCAGGGTTGTCAGATCTGCTATAATTAATCTTATGGGGATCATGAATGTCTGAGCCAGATCTCGTGGCAATCCATCCAGCAGTTGTTGAGATATTTCAGCCTGACCAAAGTGGTGGTTGATCCCTGGAGCCATGTCGTTAACATGGCTAAAAATGCTGTAACAATATCCATTTTTATAATTAGCTGTGTTAAATAACAAGTTTAAAATCAATTCAAATGTCAGTGCAGGGGTACTGGAGCTCATTTGTCTGGGCGGTGGAGACAAATCAGACACTGCGCTACTCCCTCTCCTAATACAGTAATTAATTGCAATAACAAACTAGTTGTTTGTGTGATTTATATCAATGAGAGAAAGTCTAAATAATAATTTGCAAGCCCTCTCTTTGTTTACAGCAGTGCACTGAGCGTTGATTCTGATGTCAGGCCGTTTATTTTTTGGTAATGGTAGGAGAAGAAATACATAAACGAGTTACCCGACTTTCTCCCGTTAACTCGATTACTCAGTAATCTGCTTTTATGTGTGTGTGCGTATGTGTGAGTGTGAACGTGTTCAAATTGCAGCTCTGCTGAAGTAACCTGAAGCCTCCTTTCCTCCTCCATCCCCTACACACACACACACACACACACACACACACACGCTCTTTATACAACCCCACCCCCACACCCTCCTTGAGACATTCGCCATCCATTGGATGAAGGGACCCTAATATGCTAAAACCGGGGATGCATTGGCCACCTCTTGCTGTAATTAAATTCAGTCATAATGAATCATAGGCCCTAATCCTAAAACAGGCTATATTTCCACAGGGAGGAGAAATGACCTACATGTACTGGAAAAGCTCTTAGTATAGCCTTTCTACTACAGCTTTTTTTACTTGGCATTTGCTCTGAAAGCATGAAAAACATACACAAACTTCACTTTGAGCCGTGTTGAAAGTAAATGCTGCGCACTTATTTCCATATCAGTGCTGTTTATATACAGCAATCATGTCACAGTGTGAGAGTATGCATGCTCAAACTGTGACATGATTTGCCATAAATCGTGCTGCAGTTTGAGAGTATTTCTTAATAATGTGGTCAAATCTTTTTTTTCTCTACTTTTACTTTGTTCTGGTTCCAGCCAATGTTTTGTGACTTGAATAGCAATGGGATCTGCGACGGCTCATTGCTCTGTGGAGAAAGAATCGGTGCATAGTTACACCAGGCAATTAGGGTATTGTATGAGCCAGTCATCGGACTAATGTTGGTGATTCACAGGGGTGCCTCTGTACCTTTTGCTCTTGGAGGTGTATTTTATCATTTGCAGACCATGTTGGTAGCAGCCCAAGATGCTGTCACCGGTCCATTGTATAAAAAACGCACACTTGGCAGTGGGAGAACACAGAGATAATGCATACTTTGTTTTTTTGTTTTGAATGGCCATGGATAGAAGAGAAATAGTGCACTTGGTCGCGTTAATTACGATTCCTATCTTTGTTTCGCATGTTTGAATCATTGTGTTGAATTCATTAGTCCTTTTTTTTTTTCATTTAATTGCCCATAGTCACTAATTGCATCGTAGGATATTTTCATGTTCCATTTTTTAAATTCAAGCTTTTATTCTTGCCTAATAATGGGACTCCACTGTCAATCATGTGTTACTGGAAAACAGATTTTTCATCAGCGCAAATTGGGTGTTTTTTGGGGCGGTAAATGTATTTACATTCTCTCCTCCCCATTTAAACCTGGTATCACCTTGTGATCTGTATCTCGATAGTGACATCCAAACCTCATCCAAAGTTTTGCATTTACACCTGGAATAAATAAGCTTTCTGTTATCTTGATTCTGCCCAGATGACATGGCACACACCATTTCAATGGAAGCCATGCCACGGATTTCTTTAATTTTTCATTTTTTATTTTATTTTATTTTTCTTTTTTGAGGGGGACACCTTAGTTACTGCGATTTATACAACTAGCTTTTGCTGTGCAGCATAGGCTAGCAGGAAGAGATCCTATCACAATGCAAGCCTGACCACCTCCAGGTACCGTCTGACTAATCCTATCGCATGCAGATCACCGTGTGCTCTGTTTACACCATGTAGCCATATGTTTTTCTCAGACTAGAGAGGATACCCAGATACAGGTTGTCCTTTAATGCCAGCTGTAAATGGGATCAAAGAGTCTACAGACATGCAAGCTGCTCCGTGAGGCTGTACATCGGCACTTAAGTGCTTTGAGCTAAATGCTAAAGTCAACATGCTATTATACTCACAGTTCCTGTGTTTCCATTCAGTAGTAGATTTGAAATGCTGCAAAAAACAAATGCAATGGCATATTTTCATGAATTGGTTTGGAGCAAACAAACCAGGCCATACAAAGTGCAGTTTTATAAGAGGTTGGCGGTATAGACTATGCTTCACACATGACTGTAACTGCCAGTAAACAGAGTAAAAGAAGTGGAGGTTGCAAACTGGAAACAAATCAAGTCACCTTGGCCACCTAACCCATCTACAAGAGAAAAATGGAGATAGGTCTTAATGAATTTGTGTCAGTTGTGCAAGTTTAAATTGCTCTTTCATGTCAGCTAGTATTGGCCATGTTTCATGCTGTGCTAAGATGTAGACAGATTGGTGTTATCCAGGAAGATACCAACAGTAGATGTTCACAATGTCAGAACAATTAGGCAAAAGCATTAGCCTTTTATGTATCAAATCTTTTTCGATGGAGGCAAAAACCACCCCAAGTGAAAGTTAAAATGTTGTCGCACAATTGAGGCTTTTTTTCCCCCTCTTTTTTTTTTGCCTTTTGCCTGATGCAATTCTTTAAAATATGCATAAAAATAAGTTCAAAGAAGCACAGATAATGATGATTCTGGTGTGCTGATGTTAAGCTGGTAAACGTTTGCCATGTTTACTATCTTAGTTTACATGCTAGCATTTGCTCATTGGCACTAAACACAAAGTACATCTAAGGGTAATGGTTCATTGAAATTTGATTGTGCTTATAGTCACAATTCATGCTAAGGGGGCATGAATTTCTGAATCAGATGTCATGGAAATCCATCCAGTAGTTGTTGAGACATTTCACTCAAATCCACAAATGTCAACCTCCTGGTGGCGCTGCAGGAATAGACCAAAAGTCAGTGGGTGTTTTCAGACTGAACAGTTCCAAGGCCCCCTTGAGAGGAACTGCTCACTGGCGAGCTCCCCTGAGAAATAGATAGTTTCAGGGGCTTTTTTTTTTCTGTTCACTATTCCACCGCCAATAGGAATGCTAAAATGGCGTACAATAAGATGGTCAGCAGCTGGTATAGCACCATCACTTGTGCTTTGATGAGTCACGTTGTATTTCCACCTGGGCGTATGTGTTCAGTGAAGCCTCTGTACGAACTGTTGTTTGTGCTTTGTATTGCCTGTTACTTAAACGGCTAATGAGCTTTAAAAATCGGTGGTTGCTGTTGCTGCGTTGGTTCATGTGTTCGACCAATCAAGGTACACTTACGTCTGGACCAATAACCGTGCACTCACATCAGTCATGTTTGCTCTTGTGCTGGAAGAGTACCTACTCCAAAATAAAAGCTAAAAAAGCCCATCAAAATGGAGTTCTAACAACTATGATCATTCCTAGTTCTTGTGTTGTGAATGGAAAGGAGGGTTCTTAGAAGTATGAGGAAGCTCCTCTGGTCCGAAAACACATTAGGATTCACAATTTGTGCCAATCCATTGAAGAGATTTTGAGATATTTCAGTCTGGACCAAAGTGGTGGACTGACAGACTGATCATGAAAGCAAACCAAGGGGAACCTCAGTGGGTTGTGTCTCTTTGTTCGGAGGTGTTTCATTCAAAGCCTGAGCTTGGTGATCAAATGATCTGGTAAATAATCAGAATGCAAAAAGTGACCTTTGCTGATGTCTGTCTTCATCAGGTACAGGTGTGGCTATAAAAGCATAATGGAATAGTTCAGATTCCGGGTGTTTCAGTGACAAAGTAACCATCCTTATTACAGACTCCAGATGGGTGATTTTGGAAATTTGATCCAGTCAGGATCAGACATTCAGGGCCCCAAGGCTAATTCATGAAATTTAGAACAACAATGGCTGTATTGGAAAGAGCTGGTGGCTGAATCAATTCTGTTTCTTTTCATTCTCAAACCCCAAAAGCATTCATTCAATTTCAGGGACAACAGGGATAAGTGCATCTTTGGTGGTGCAAAAAATGTGGTGTAGTAATTGTTCTTTTTCATACCGGACTCTATTTCTTTCTGTTTTTTATATCCATAAAAACCAAGGACATTTTTTTTTCATATGTCATGCTCAAAACTAGAAAACTTATCTGTGATCCTTTTCTTATTTTTCCATTCATTTTCTTTCCTTCCTACTCCATGAAAGGAATTCCAACGTGAAGACGTGATTTCTATTTTTCATCTTTACTTTAGGACCTCAGCCTTAAGCCGACAATTGGTTAGGGCCTACTTTATGTACGATATAAACTAAAGGTGCAAGACCAATTATTTCTCCTCCATTCAGACCAAATTTCATTCTATTTCCATCCATTTTCGTCCTTACAGTAGATATTACTTTGCCATCGTTAAATTCGGTGGCTGCAGAGAACTTTGAGGGATTTCTGTGAAGATATTCTGTTCTTGGAACCAAGCCCATTCATTTTCTATGGAGGAGATGAGTTCATAGTCTGACAGTGTTAAATTATGCCGATGGGCTAAGGCTATGCAAAGACTATGTGATGATTCAGAGATGGATTGGGCTATGATCTAAAGTTGTTATTGAATTTGGCTCTTGATATCGCTCACAATGAAGAATGGAGTCAGGAGAGTGATTTGCTCTTTTTCTTGGTGCAAGACTAAATATATTCACTACTGGAGGGATTGTGTACACATCAAAAGTCTTCCTTCCCAAAGGCCCTCTCATGTTGGGGTTTAATAAGGTATTTTATTGTTTGAAGTAGTACTGCTTGTTTGAGTTGTTTATAATCCCTTTGGATCGCAGCAGCACTGTCGGTAGTGTAAAAGAGATGGCATTATCCTCGTGTTTTCTTTTCTTTCTCACCAGCACAGCGGCTCTGGTCACACTGTGTAATCCAGGTGGGCTTTTTCTTTCTTTCCCCACAGAATTAAAGGAAGGCTTGAGTCACAGGGCTCAGAATTTGTATTGTGTATTTCAATGCCGGTGGTAGGCAGTGGCCATGTTTGTTGGTAATGGTATGTACACAGAGAATGGAAGGGAAATGGAAAGCAGGGACAAGGTAAACATGTTTTTCTCTCTGTCACTGAAATGTATAAGTGAACGTGAAGAAGCTCACGTAACATGACCCCAGGCCTAAAGCAACTCATGGTAGAGTGTGTATTAACAACACTGGATTTAGTCAGTCGTCAGTTGCCCCTTGCTCTGTGTTATTTCAGTTCTGCAAAGCTCAAGTTACACAATTTCAGCCAATTCCTGCTCAGTTCCTCAGTTATGAGAGTTAACTTTTTTAAATCCCTGAACTGAAAGAATGGTGGCCTTCAGGAATTCACCAGACCTAAGAAATAAGTAACTAGGGATGCACTGTTTTTACAGCAATATAAAATATAAACATACATTATATATATGTATATATGTGTATATATCTATATATATATATATATATATATATATATATATATATATATATATATATATTATTTTATTTTATATATATTATTATTATTATTATTATTTTTTATGTTTTTATAGCAATATAAAATATAAACATACATATACATATATATATATATGTATATGTATGTTTATATTTTATATTGCTGTAAAAACAGCAATAGTCGTCATTTAGGACCATTAGTCAACTAGTCACCAGCATGTTTACGACATTAATGTAATTATTAAATTATGTATTTTGGCGGGGCAACACAATGGTTTGAGTTGAAGGTGTTAGAAAGAATAGTATCAGTAACATTGTTAACACTTTGCTACATTACAGAGAAATACAAAACTGTACTAATGAACCTTCATTAATATAGGCCTATATTTTATCTAAAAGTGTATGTCACACACTGAGCGAGCCGCCTGTTAATGACGCTGTTGGCAAAGCAGTAATGATTGTGCTAAGTGGCTAATGGACATGTAGCTACTTCCATGTTTCAGATAATTTGTCAGGTTTGTGGGGATGGCAAGCAACTGTTACAACCACTATGTTGATGTTTTCATGATTTTTTTCAAGGGAGTGCAGCGTATAGACCCTTTTGGGGCCATCATGACATCATTTTGTTAGTTAGTTTATATCAGGTTAGGGAAAAGTGTTTCCTGTAGTAGGGATTAATGACGTTATGTGTATTAAAGGTTATCATGTCCACCTAATCAGAAATTAGAGGAAGAGGAATATTGGATTTCTCTGTAACACTAACTTTGTAGCGCATTAGCTAACTGTTAGCTGTGATAGCAAAACAAATTGGAGGAAACCTTTGGAGGATTGGCATAGTAATCAACCACAAAGCCGACCATCCTGTCAAATCATCCATCCACTGAGTGAGAGCATACGGGTCGGCCAGTCTGGTTACACTCGCGGTCCCGTACAGTGAGTGACTTGACATGGTGCGTTCATAAATTCGATCTGAGGCTGTACACTAAAATGAGAGCCCTGTTTCTCAAAGGAACCGAGCATTGTATTTCTATATGAATTCACAAACAGTTAAGTCAATCAAATAGCCTACCACAAAGACAAACTGTCACATCGCTAAATAACAACAACAATGGAGGAGAAATAAATACTCAACCTACACAGACTGGAGGATCTGTCCTCACTCCCTATATGCCTTCTCCATACAGAGCAGGTACTCTACCTTGTGTTGACATTTTTACCTCCGCAGATATTCTGTGTCATAGCAACCAGATGCAACCAAAGCTTCTCAGCTGAAAAAATGCTGCACCTCTTACTGTGACTCATTGCCCTTATGTGCTCTGCATTGAACAATGAACAAATATTTGATTTCTTTTAAAACTATATCATCTTTGTTATTTAAAACGCAACAATATACCTAATAGCCTACAGTCATTGTTAACAAACAACTAAAATACAAACAAAAATTGGTAATAATACCACATGTTGCGCTGTTGAGCCACCCCTAATTACCACCGGGAAAATTCCCTCCCCGCGACAGCCATAATAACGTCCTCATAGCAGTATGTTGTGGTTTTACAGCAGTATCTCCATCTGTATCAGTATCTCTCCAAGGTCAGCAGAATAGTGGATGAGCCTCAAATGTTCATTCAAAATCAAATTCAAAACTTTAAAATGTAAATAAGTCTTTACAAAAAAGTTATATGTTCGAGTTGAATATATATGTTGATCTTTCATTTTTATTTTTACAGTCACTGAGATGTTTTTTGTGTCATAGAAATTCTGAAAAATCCAATTATATGCGCACAAAGGCCTACGGCGGACAAACTAAAGGTCTTGCGAATGAGAGAACAAAAGTGGCATTGACTGATAGCTGATGTATATTTAAGCTGTAAGTGTGCAAAAAAAAAAATCACTTAAAAATATCAGTCGCAAATGGTGAAAAAGATGGACTCGATTTTCATCCAATATTCAATGGTGTTGGAGAAAAGATAGCCTGGTATGATGTAGTGCAGCAGTTACTCAGACACACAGTGATATAATGGTTCAGTGTGGACATGCACCAGCTGAGCTATAGGCTTTCATTATAATTAGCTGTGGACTGTAATGCAGATGGGTTGATGCTTTGTGGGGTCATTTACGTCTGTTTTATTTTCCTGTAGATGATCAGTTCTACTTTACATGGCATCCCATCAATTAAAGTACATCACATAAAGCTGTCTGCCTGCCAGGAGCTGTTGGAGCATTTACACATTGATTTTTTTTAAGCATTACTGGCCAAATTCAGACAGGTACAGGTAGATTAAAAACTGTGTGGTGCAAAGTACTCTTTTCTCATGAATTTCTTTGTCCTTTCTGAGACACGCTCTTGAGATACGCTGATGTTATTACATGTAAATGAAATTCGTTTTCCTCACCTCCCACACTAGGTTAAAGTTTGTGAATGTAATTGCATCGGTCCCGAGCTTGAAAGCCTTCATCTACAACCTGCACGATTATTAATAGTGACAGGATTTAATGCAAAAATACCACCTTAAGACACTTCAAAAAAAGTGTGCCGTAGATTTATATATTCTTGTATTTTTAAAGATCTGAAACATTTATGTCAAGAGGATTTCACACAGGCAAAAATAAAATCAATAGACCAGAATGCTTCATAAGACATGTTGAGTTTGGTCTCAAAACACTTGAACTCTTGCACTCACTGGAGAGATTTATTTACAGTATCCATCACCGCTCTCTCCTCCTACACATAAAATCTATACGAGCTGCTTCAGGTATGTTGTCTCTGCATTTTGGGATGCACTTAGTGAAGAGGAAGACAAGCTGAGAGTAAATGCAAGTAAAAGTTGTATTACAGCGCTCACACTGAACATTAATAATAGATGACGGACAAACTGTGACCCTTTGTGTGTTTTGTTTGGCCTATGTATTGACTAAATATCATGTGAATGTGTACAAATCTTAATTTAATCTACATTGTACACGTGCTGTTTCTGTATGTAAATATGACAGATGGTGAGATGCAAACATGTTGCACTTTTTGACCTGGTTGATCTGTTTACACTGTATGTGTCAAACAGACTTATTCAGTTTGTTACAGAGACATTGCATCTTATTTGTTAAATAATAATGTGCCGAATGGTATGCAGTGCTTATAAATGATGTCCGTGATTTCATGTTAGTTGTACTTGTACTACTGGGTTTACTAACAGAATGATGTAAGGGGACAACCCTTAAAACATTAAACTAGTGCTGTCAAAATCACCACATTAATTGTTGCAATTAATTGAACTATTTCTCATATATATAAAAAAAAAAAAATTAAGGCTGCATGTTGTTTATTACTGGTGACCGTTGACCCGTGTGACAACATTTGCTGCCAGATTAAACCAATATTATTAATATTACCAATATTAACCACTATTAATACATAATATTACCATATTTCCACATATGTAATTTGTCTTTGACGTATCACCTCACAGCAAAACACGCTACTGAAACTACAGGACTTCAACAATCTACAGTACAGCAGCATGGTATTCATGAGCCAATGTGACTCATGACTGACTGACTCATCCCTACTCCTCAAATTTTGAGGCTTGGGCAGAAGCCCCCTTGGGGTGTTGAATCTTGATGCAGAAGTGATCGGCAGATAGGTTTAGGCAACAAAACTACTTAGTAAAGGTTCGGGCTTCGGGTTTGGGTTAGGGTCGAGTTGTGATAGACGTTAGTCACGTGTGTCAATTGATGAGATTAAAAACTAATGGAACAAAGTTAATCATCGTTGACTTTTGTGTTTCACACAGGACACAAACACCGGCCTCCCGGGTCAAAGTCCTGTGCTTGTTGGACACACCTATTTCCCTTCTAAGATGTACTATGTGGCCTTTCTCACTCTTTATACTATGTCTGTTGCTCCGAACATCTGTATATGACTTCTATTATAAAATATTTCCTTTTATAGTCATTAATTTATATATGCTGCTAAATGGAGTGGATTGCTGTCAACCAAATTTTGTGTTTAAAACACAATGACAATAAAGCATCTATCCTGACATTGATAGTTAGGAGTTTAAAAACATGATAACTTATATATCAAAAGTAGGATAGTAGTGTTTTTAATTTGCTGTTGTTGATTTTGTTTTTGCCATAAACACATAGACATTGCTCCTGTCCATGAAAAGAGAAAAAACCCTGCATTTCACTTGAATGGAGAAAAATCCATTCAAAATGTTAAAAGTGTATTTGTTTCCATAAATGGACATTAAAACTTTTTGGTAGGAAAAAAAACAAAAAAAAAACATTGTGTGGTCGGTTTAAGGGGATCTGTCGGAGATTCAGAGTATATGAGTTGTCTGCACATGGTTCTTAACATGGAGGTGGCTGAGCCAGTGGCTAGCAGCTAACAGTGCCAACTCCATTAACAGCGCTAAACAACAGCATCAGTTCTGACAGAGCTCAGGGTATTGACCAAGGGGGACCAGAGGGTGGGTGTTATGCCTCAGCAACAGTGCGGTATAGATATCAGCAGTACCCGCCGTATAAGCACAGTGCAAAGCGACGGCAATGAGCTCGCCAGTGGAATACATACATGCACAACATGCAAGCACAGCCAAACCACCTAACACAACAAAGAACAGAGAAGCTCAGTTTACAACACAACAGAAAGCATGACTTTATTCTTCACTGTATCTTTACTTAGCAAAAAATAAATTTCCTGCTACAAAAATGCTCTGAATGTAGCATACAGAACCTTTAACACACATCTTGGACTCTTATCAACCCTGTACATGGCACATATTCTCCACAGTATACTGTGAACTTTTGTTTCTTATGATCAATATTTTTGCGCATCCTACACATAACGGTTCAGCTCTCACATTTAAAATAGCTATATTGAAAAAACAGTTACAGTTTTGTTGTTACCGTTTTTTTTTTTTTAATTTAATTTTTTTCTTTTTATTTTTGTAGTACTTTGCTTTTTTTTTTTAGAATTTCCTCTGAATACATATATTGTATTGACCAAGCACTGAATACAAATTCCTGTGGGTGAAAACCTGCTTGGCTGTAAACTTCATTCTGGTTCTCTTATTTCAGATAAATGTACGAGGTGAAAAGTACTTCTGTGTTGGTTGGATGTCTTGGTTTAGAGTCAGGGACCACCAGGAGTCATGACATCCCCACGTTGGCCAGAACTTGTGCTGACTCTTCATCTCTTGTCCTCGGGGTCTTTTCAGCAGACGGTGGCACATACAGCAGAGATGTCATGCTCACTCTTTCGCTGTCTGGGGTACTTAGGGCAGCGACACGGCGACAGGAACAACATATTGGTTTCCCACAAGCGGCAGACAAAATCAAAGTTGACTTGTTCTTGACAGCGAGATTCCCACATGTCATGTGAGCAATAGATGGAACATGGTAGCCCATAATACCACATTTACTCACAAAAGAAACATACATACTGCTTGAATATCTGGGGTTTCTGCGCTTCTCAGCTTTTTCTCTACATGTAGAGGTTGAATCTGGGGTCAGTTATGTTGATTGATGGCTTTGGCTGGTGTGAGCTATCCATATTTGTTGTGTGCTCAGTTATTTACCTCAGACTGTATTAAGATAGTGGATGTATCTACTGCGATGTTACCCACTGGTTGTGGATTCTGGCTTTAAAGCCTCAAGTTTGGCAATTTGGTTGCTGCCATCTTGGATTTTTGGAGAGTGACCACATTAGGACGAGAGGGTGGAGCTGGGGAGGAGCAAGGGGAGCAAGGGGAGGGTCTGACTCAGACTGTGCTGATGCTTAGTAGATAGTCTGTCATTCTAAGTGGCCAAGCGCTTAATTATGCTTAACTTTAAGCCTTAAAAAGATCTATAAGGGCGAGATATATAAAAAGTCACCCCCCGTACAGTTGTCATAAATGGATTTGTAATAGAGATCAAAACCATTATTTGTACCAGGCTGTAAACATGTTTATCGCTGCTGTAAAGTTTGACATTTTCACGTGGGTGTCCCCGGGGATTGACTCATTTCTGGAGCCAGCCTCAAGTGGCCACTCGGGGAATTGCAGTTATTTGCACTTCTGTGTTGGGTCCATTTTGCAGCTCTGCAAAAAGCAGCTTGCTACTTGGCATTTGCATATAAGTGATGTCCAAGTTAGATATTTCTGAGCTTTCAGAAACATTTCTCAGTCTTAATTATGACTTGAAAGTTTACATGAGAGCTTTTTACCAGTCAGAAAGTTGTAGTCACTTTAACACTGGTATGGCATAAATGCGGTGTCAGACATAGTGGTGCTGTGCGCTAAATAGCCACATCAGCAGTTGCCAACTTGATGACTTTCTTGCAACAATTAGCAACTTTTCAAACCCTCTCGACAGTTATTTCTAAAAAAAAAACAAAAAACAAACAAACAAAAAAAAAAGACCACTAGCAACAGATTTTGCGACTTATTTGGACAATCTGAGACAAATGAGAGAAATATATATGTTATGTTGTAAATAATTCCCACAATCACAGTTCACGGCCCTTCAACCATCAGCTCTCTCAGCATCAGTCTCTCCCCCTCTCTCCTCTTGTGCCGCTTGCCACAGAAATGGGAGTTAAGGTGTAGTAAGTTTCTTGGGTTATGTTGACACTCACACATATAAGCATATGATGTCATCTGGCGAATTGAAGCGACTTCTAGCGCTACTTCTAGCTACTTTGTTTGGAAAGGAGTTGCCCACACCACACATCAGCACGGAAACATGTCCACAGTGACAATGCTGGCCTGTTGGTGTTAAGCAGTTATAATGTCAACCAAACTCACCTTTTTACTATAGAGTGTTAACATGCTAACAATTACTAATCAGCTTTAAACCCAAAGCACAGCTGAGGCTGATGGGAATGTAGTTGCGCATGCACTTGGTTATAAACTAGAGTATTAAAAACAAACATGCCAACCTCATGGTGGAAAAGTCAGGGGATTGCCAAAGTTACTAGGTGCCATCCTCTGGGGATCATGAATGTCTGTAGGAAACTGGGTGCCAGTCCATTCAACAACTGTTGAGATATTTCAGTCTAAAACAAATCAGTGGACCAACCAATGACCAACACTGCCATCCCTATACACATAACACTAACATGACTAAAAACATACAGATCTGCATCAACAGTATAAACATATATATTTTGTTACCCAAAAGCCCTTGTGTCTTGTTTGGTAGTGTAATATCAAGCCTTCAATAGCATCAAGGTTTGGGATTGCAAACCTAAACACAAATGTAATTCTTTCTAAATGTGCTGCCCTACTGATTTGTACATGTCGAAGTAAATACTGATAAAAGTGTTTGAACGTTGAGCCCTCTGAGGGCACCTGCTCCTTAGCTGATGTGACTAACTGATACATTGCTCCGTTAACACACCAGTTTCTGTCTTATTGGCTCCGAAGATTGAGAAGCTTCACGGCCTCATCAGAAAACCTCTTCACGCTTTAGCTATGACTTTTACTAAAGGCCACTTTCAATAAATGTCAGCCTCCAAACATTGGTAAACAGTTTTAGCTCTGATCAAATTCCAGAGGGGTGGTATACACGGTGAGGTTGCCATGTCTGTATGATTACAAGGGTTCCACTTCGGAAATGGCACATTAAACAAATGGAGCATTTCCCACTGGTGATGACAGTATTTATTCCCAACACTGAGGAGGCCTGCCCTTTCACTTTACGTCCCGCTCTTCCAAACGTTGAACCCCTCCCCACCTCATCCCATCACCGATGAGGACTTGTTTCAGTCCAGTTACAAAGTGCAGCTTTATTAGAGAGTAGATAGTGAAGGGAGAGAGGAAGATATCATAAACCCCTAGAAGCAGTTTTTCCTGTTAGAGCCATACATGGTTAAGAAACGTCAGTCTCCCGTTCTTGAAAGTGTGTGATTTATGGGTAATAATAAGGTGGTTATCATCGTCCTGATCCACATCTCCAATATTTGGATTGTTCATTGTCCTTGTCGGTCATCTTCATCCATGTATTGTAGGTATAGCGCCTGTGAAGAGATTATTGATGTCACTGTCATCAGGCGGTCACCTCCGAGTGCTTGGAGCTGTGAGTACTCTTCACTGAACAGGTTTTTAATCAAAATAATGTGTGTCAAACACCATCCAGACCTGTTTGCTGTGGAGAGCTTGAGTGCGTGTGAAAAAATAAGAGTAAACAAACATAAGGCAATTATGCTTCCCCAAGCATTCGGAAAAATATACGAACGACATGAAAACAGTGTTTGTCCAAATCACCAGAGAAAATATGGGAAGTAGGGGAATTTAAATGCTGGTGACAATGTTATTATGTTATTGTTATAATTCATTTTTCTCATGAATAACCTTTTTTTTTCCTGTGATGTGTGTTTTCTTTGAGGACAGAGATTTTTCAAGGCACATGAACACACAGACATATACTGTATGTTCTGATATTCAGTTTTCCGCAGCCGTTTGTGAAAGTACTGTGATAAACCGCTGTATATCTGTTGAATGTGTTCTGTTAAGCATACATATATATTATCGTAGCCAAAAGCTGCTATGCAATGTGATCTAATTGACGTTATTGGCACAATGGGATACGAATTAGAAGTATCATTTATTTTGTTTTATTTTAATTTATGTACCCTTTATTTAACAAGGAATTCCCATTGAGATTGAAAAACTCTTTTACAGCAGAGACCTGGCTGAGGTAGCAGCCAATCACAACACATTTAAAATGCAAGTACAACATAGAATACAAAAATCCACAATAAAACAACTATTCAAAAAAGCGGCCTCTCAAGAAAACCAAGCACATGTCTGTGTCCCCACATTCTTTATGATGCCCTTAAATTCATCAGTGGATATTATTGTTTCTAATTTTAAATATTTTTGAAGATTCTTCCATGTCCATGGTGCATAAAAGCAGAATGCGGTTTTCCCCAGATCTGTTAAAACCCAGGGTACATTAAAAAGCAACCACTTGGAGAAGCTTAGCTGGTAACTAACAGAGCTGACACACAGAAGGGAGCAGAGGTAGGCTGGAAGTTTGCCCAATACTGCTTTATAGATAAAAATATACCAGTGCTGTTGTCCTCGAGTGGTCAGTGACGTCCAACCCACCAATTCAAAAAGAATGCAGTGATGAGTAACTGACTACATGTGTAATAAAAATGTAGAGATGTATGGCACAGTGAATCAAAGCTATGTAAAATGGAGGAGGTTGCATGCATAAGAGTGGGACTTTATCCATGTGAACTTATTGTAACAAGACTAAGAGGCAAATTCACAAAAAGATTGTGCAATTTTTGCTAAACCAGCTCTAACATGACTGAAAGAAATTATGTTATTCTTAAAGCACCCACAAAAGGTGAACTGCATTAGGGCTGTCAAGCGATTTAAAATAATTAATCTAATAAATGACATGCTCTGTGATTAATCTAAATTAATCATACACAACAATTTTTGCTATGAAAGTAATTTAAAAATTTCAGTTCAAATTAATTGTGGTAAATATCATGTCATAAAGCTGCAGGATTTTAGACACAATTGTCCTCCTGTCCTCTACCACTGAAACTGGTCTGCAGTCCACTGCAATCCATTTTGGGAGTTAGCAAGTCAGTCAAAAGGTAGACTTACTCAGTCCATGTCTGAACAGCTGATCAAGTGTGGCTTAATGAGGCTGGCTGCTAGCGCTAGCATCAGAGGCTGTGCTAGCTCGGACCTCTGGGTTCGCTGCTGAATGCTTTGCATTAAGGTGATACTTAAGGCTTGAAGTACTCTGATGGCACAAAAATTACTTACTGCAGAAACTGAAGTGAACGGTGCTCCTATCAACAGTTCTATCTGGGCGTTTTTTTAAAAAATGTAAATGTTCCATTCACGGTGCCAAGCAGCATCGTCTCATCTGCCTTCATCATGTGACAAAGCCAGTGTGGCCTCCAATGACGCACCGGGTCAAAGGGCACCATGGAATGCAATTAATGATCAATGATTTTTCTAACCTGTTATTTTTTTCTATGATTAATTGCAGTAATTGCAAACTGCACCTACCAGTAAACTAGAAATCATCGCAGTTTCATCAGGTTTCAGTTGCAATTTTGTCAAGTTTAAACTCCAAAATTATGTGATAAGGTTTAGGAAAAGATAGTTGATTGATGTGGCATGACTTTACATGGCTTGAGGTGGCGTGACGTGACGTGATGTGGTGTGATGTGACGTGACACAAGTTAAGTGTGTTATGTCAACATTGACTTGTTTTTACAAGGGGCATACACAGCGGTCTCTTAGGTGAAAGTCCTTTGCTTGTTTGAACCATAGATTAACCCTAACCCCCACTGAACGTGAACTTTGGCACTCTCTATATTTGTCACCTGACTTCCTTCATTAGTCCGGTCATAATTACTATGACTACCAGAGGTCACTGCCCAGGACCTAGACTAAGGTCATACTGTCTCAAATCTATGCTCCCAGTGACAACTGATAACCATTTCACGGGCTGCTAACATTTGAAGTGGAAACTTTTTTGATGATTTCTAAGCATATTTATGAAGGTTTATTTGTCATGGACTGACAATCATGTTAGCAGCTTTTTTTTTAGGCTGCACTTAGGTACAGAAGTGCTTTAAACTAAATGCTAATGTCAGCATACTAACACTGTCACAATGACAATGCTTACAAGTTGATGTTTAGCAGTTATAATGTGCACCATTGTCACCATGCCATTTTACCACTTTAGCATGCTAACATTAGCTGATGGGAATGTCATTACTTTTTTTAAAACCACCAAAGTCAGTAGGATTCCTCATACCTGAACAAAGTCTCATGGCGATTCATCCAGTAGTTGTTGGTATTTCAGTCTAGATCAGAGTGGGTGACAGACACATCTGTGATTATCAACCACTTGAAGTGCTGTCCTGAAATCCCTTCCCAGGTGGTTGCCCTTGACTTCACAGTTTAATTAAGGTGACTTTGACGACTCTCATGAGCGCCATATGACCCCAAACCACCTGGATGGGTTTAAATGTCTGGGAACTCCTCATCAGTCAATAGATGAGTTTGATGCCAAAAACAGCAAATCCAGTTACCTTTCACATGTATTTAAGAAGATATACAACAAGACCCCTATAACTGCAGTTGCTTTTACTGTCGGCTTTACAGAAAGAGTATAGTCAATTCCACTCCCTGGTACAGTGGAAATACCCTCCTCATCTTGGCTGGTTTTAAGGCGTTTTAACATACTGCCAGGGCCTTTTTCATATGACAGCCAATGGGGAGCGGCTGCAAGACAGATGGAAAGCAGCCACTTTGGAAGAGCCTGTCATATTTGCTGGCAGAGTGGAGCTAAAAGTTGTAAAACAGTTTAACTTTATAGATGCAACCACACAAAGTGGACTGCTGTTTCTGTGAGCAGACTGATCACAAGGTTTTACCCTACACAGCGGACACAATGTGATAACAGTGTAATGATGGAGCAGTTTGTGGTTGTTTTGAAGTCATTGTGGAGCTGTGTTGATTCATTGACTGCAGAACATCGTTTGTGACTGACTTTTTTCTTCTGTAGTCTGCACAATATGTCACAGATGGAAAATGTTTTCTATAGAGAACAGGGAGAAAATGAGACCAACCTTACTCAATCACATTTTTAATGTGAAAGTCTAGTCTTTAGACGTCAAACCTTTTTTTCTAAATCATGACAATACTGCCACACAAAGCAACATTAGCCTCATGAATGAAGCATTTCATTTTGACCTGTAGCGAGGGCATGCATACGTTTAAAAGTGTTTTATTTCTTTCCGAACGGCTGCGTTCTTTGATATTATTTCCGCCTTTCTGGCAAGAATTTGATCTGATTGTATAAACCTTTAGATAATAAAGGTTGGTCGGAAGAGAAATGAGACAAGCGCAGCATTTAGTTTTAAAGGGACACTTAAGCTCAATAGGACTCAGGAAAGAATCAATTCAAAGCCATTCACAATGGAGAGGACAAGCGTGAGTTGGATCCATAGCAAGTCGTCACTATCTGGTTAGAATGTAATGTAGGCTGTCGCTACAGGCAGGCACAAAAACAGACACATGCACTGACTGAAACTTTGCTGAATCTAAGGTCTTTATTTGCAGTTTTATAACATCTCTCAACAGGATTATGTATTATTTTATGAGAAAATCAACTTCTGTATCAACAAAGATATTAAGCTTAATCTGAGAATGGCAACTCCCAAATTAGCTGAAATCTGCATGTTTAGGATGTAGATTTTTATATAGATTTGGTTCAGTTTCTTTTTTGCTTTCTCTTCATCTACCATACTGAACGCATAAAAATGACATTTTTTTTCTACCAGACTCCACATAAAAAAGTGACATTTTTTTCTACCAGACACCATGTATAAAAGTGACATTTTTATCATCTCCATATAATGGAAATACTGTTTAAATGCCCTTCAGATTGACATCTACTTTTAATAGTAAAATGATAAAGGCAGTGTCCCCTTTCATTTCTTTTTTAACCTTTTAATGCTCAAAATGAGGGGGGAAAAGTACTTTTATTGGATGTAGCATTGTTGTTGTACTGTGCTGTTATACATGTGGGCACTCACTTTAATTCACGTAACACTTTTATTACATTAAGTACTGTATGTTTATGTTTTTATCCTTTATATTTCTCTATTTCAGTGATTCCTATTTTGACTGTAATTATAATTCTTTATTGCACACATGCGTTTTACATAAACATGTCTCAAATAAAACGTTAAAATCTTCCACATTGACTGAACCGTTGTCTAATTTTGTCTTTGTTAGCTTTATTTTGCATTAAATTCAAAAGCTACTGAAACACCATTTCATTGTATTATCTTTAGACTTTTGACAGCAGATACGTTTATCAAAGTGCTGTGCAGATGTTACAGATTGGTGCATTTCAGGACATCATTACATAGATATATAATATGTCAAATTCTGATAAATTATTAATAAAAAAATATCCATAATCCATGACCCAGTGGTATAGCCAATATGAATTTTACAGAAACATATGAGTTCTAGTGAACTCAGTGGGCTGTAACACTGTATGAGCCAGAGTTTGAGCCTGAAACTGTGAGCCCGGGACCAGAGGTTCAGAACAGTATGTAGAGGGATATTTATAGCCCACTGTGGCCTCTTACACGGTACTGTATGTCCTGCACTCGTCCCTACCAGCTCTTTTTGTCACTTTTGCATGTGGCTCTGCGATTGTGTGACTTATAAGCCTGCAGCAATGTCACCTAAACAAACTTCTCCTGTTGTGTTGGAACTTACTTTGCAAACAAAGTTGTTGAAACTCTGAGATTGAATTTTCCATTCTTGGCCTTTGTTTTGTTCTGTTTATTAGACAGTTCAACACCAATGTCCATGCGCATTCAAAAGAACATCAAGGATAGCACAAAAAAAATTAAAGGACTTATTCTCTATTGTGGTCTTTGTCCTTGTAGTTAGATGTTGTAGAGTTGCGTGTGTGTTGTACTTGTACATGCAACACAGTGAGGACCAAGAAAAGGTTTTTTAGGAACACATTGAGGACATTTTGGCAAAGTGAGGACATTTTGGCCGGTCCTCACTATTTCAAAGGCCTGTTTGAGGGTTAAGACTTGGTTTTAGTTTTTAGATTAGAATCAGGTTTAGGTTTAGAGTTTAGGTGTTATGTTGTGATGGTTAAGGTCAGGGCAAGGGGCTAGGGAATGCATTATGTCAATGAGGGTCCTCACAAAGATAGACGTTCAAGAATGTGTGTGTGAGTGAGTGAGTGAGTGAGTGAGTGAGTGAGTGAGTGAGTGAGTGAGTGTGTGTGTGTGTGTGTGTGTGTGTGTGTGTATACCTGTGTGTGGAGACAGTGGCGTACAACATTAGCAGCATATAAAAGCACAAAAAACATCAACGTACAGAAAACAATAACAAGGCATTATTCTGACAACAGGCTAAAGGACACACTTCCTATTATACTAAATCTGGTCCATTACCAGCCCAGTCAGCAGAATAAATGTTGGCATTGTACGTTTCTGAAATCCTCAAATAAGTTTTGTTTTCACGTTTCACTTGTATGATATAAAGCTTTTAAAAGTGATGTAGTAGATGAGCTGACTTTGTCATTTGATGTTGGAGGGGATGGTGGATGGGATGACAACTAAGAGAAATGCCTGCAAAGCGGCAGACAACTGTTCATGACTAGCAAACAACAAAACGGGTTGTGTTGCAGTGAGTCATTGCTGTGTTTCCAGCCCCTTTTAGGTACCAAATGTGGATGTTTTTTATAGTCCTGTCCCTGTTGTTCCAGCAGACATAGTGACGTGAAAACTGGTTATTATATTTTTAGACATTGCTGTTTTTTTTAGCAGGTATTGTGCCCCGAAAAGTGGCTATTTAAAGCCAAAACGTGATATTTTTAAGTGGTTTTTGTGCCTAACCCTAACTGCGCATTTACCACAGCATTGTAAAAACACAGATTTTCAATGTATCCACTAAATAATAATGTGCAAATGTTATGTGTTAGCATGCCAATTACATGTTAATTTCTTTCTTTTTTTTTTTTTTGTGATTTGGTTGCTATTACATGAGCTTCTTACAGCAACCCCACCTACAGACACAAGCATTTGTACATGTACAGAGGTACGTTATTGAAAAGCCAGTGTTTCAGTTTTTTCTTTTAACATGACTGGGTTTTACAATCTGTTTTGTTTCACTCCCAGCAGAATGGCAACATCCCATCCACTGCTTAAGTTCAGCTTGTACACAAACTTGATTGGTCCATCTTGCTGTGAATCAACATATCAATAGCTCTGCTCTTCATTTAATCAAAACAAGCTATTATGGTTACTTGTAACCACTCAATTTGTTATCATAGCAATACAATCGACAGATTGCTTGAAATCCCATCCTAATAAACCTGAGCAAAGGTTACTCTGAGTAAATCTTAATTGTTTATCAATTTTTCCCTATTTGGTTGATAGATTATGAGGCCGTTTTAAGCCCATAATTCTATCCCAGTTTCACCAAAAACCTCACAGATGTCACAGACTAGTTGGATTACAACTTCAAAGTTCTAATAAAAGACATCATGCAGCAAAGTATTCAAGGCAAACCTAAATTCTACATGTGTGTATAATCCACTATAAATCTTGAAAGCAACCATTAACATCAAATAAATCTTCATATTCAAGTAGACTGAGTTATTCTGATGGAGAAAGTGTGTAATACATTCTCATTTGAAGCCAGTTAAAGACTTTGAGAGGCTAATGGAAGTAGATGTTTTGAAAACCTAAATGCAATTTGCTTTTTTCAGCATCTTGTGGTAGATTGATGCTGCATTCACAAAGATACAAACTTCAACCTTGTGTTCATTATTAATATTTCTATCTGGATTTTTGCTGATTTGTTTTGCCTGTTTGTCCACTTGTGTTATTTTCCAACGTTTTAACCTGCAGACGAAAGGAATAACAACCACTGTAGCTCCAGCATGTAAAGATGATTTTATTGTATTGACACCTCCTAATATGGAAATACAGTTTCCTCCTCACTGTTCACGTTTTGATTCATCCTTCAATAGACTGTCAGTTGTAGCCTGTACTCACTTGCAAAAAACAGTCGTCACAACGATAGCATCTAAGGAGCCTTTTCGTGACAACAGAGCTTTGATTCCCTCCCCCATAATACTTTGAAAGGGATGCCTATTCCTGTCTTCCATTTATGTGCAGCTCTGTGATGAGGGCAGCTGAATGCCACACAGACACACACACAGACACACAGACACGAAATAAAAAAAAAATAAGTGAAAGCTTGCCCTGATTGCTAGCTTGATTACTTTCATTGATGTGGATGACAAATCGGCATGGTGGCAAGGCTGGCACGCCACAAAAGGCAGCAGGGCACCAGATTGACAGGCCTGGGAAGCACTCCTGCATGTCTTTAATTAACATGTGTGTGTGTCAAGGGCTACTCCAAACACTGTCGTATTTCACTAAAGTAAATTAAACTACATTTGAACTATTGAAATGTATTTTAAAGCTTATGTTGGGCAGAAGATAAGCAGCTTTGATGTGATAGATGCTGTAAAACGAGTGTTTTTTTTTTCATCTGTGTGTATGTGCATATATCTGTATATGTGTGTGTGGTATTTTTAGAATTAATGGAGTCTTTATTATTGTGTATACTACCATGTGTAGCCAGCATGGGCTTACAAGACACCATAAATTCATACAAGCCAGGACCAGAGTGCAGCGTGCACATTTTCAAACAACAGTGAAAGTCCAAAAGTAGAGAATATAGCTGAAGCATCTCACACGGTCCAATCTTCAGACCATCATTAACAAAATCCATAACTCACTGACAAAAACATTTAGTATGTAGTACCGGAAAAATAAGTGATAATACTAATTAAATATTCTGTCTTTTGAGACAAAGTTAGCAAACTTAAACACATCCATGTTAAAGATTCTTTCCAATTTTGGCTCATGCGTTCACCAGAATATGTTGAGGTTTTGTCAAGACATTTCATGGAACATTAACTCTCTTAAATCATTATGATATGTACAGTGCGAAAAAAAAAATAGCTCACACTATTTGTAGCAGTCATATAGGCACTGATAGAGCAGCTGAGTGTTTCGAGTACCTCAGCTCAGTGGCTGTTACTTTAGTGCCTGCAGTATATCTGCTCTTTTTCACTGCAAGTTTCAAACTTCACTTGACCATCTCTAATTACACTTTGGACATCAACAACTGCATTTTGATCTGAACATTTTTCAGATTTATTATTAAAGATATCTGCTGTTCCTTTCTGGCTGGTAAGAACAACAAATTAGGATATCTTCTAATAGTTTTCAACCAGTCAGACATCTTTTTGAGATATCTAGCATGGCATGACAGAAAACATCACGCTGTTTTAAAATTAATTATTTATTATACTAAGGGGATTTTTTTGTGCACTTATCAGTAGTCAGATCACTCTAATTAAATTTGAGGGTTTCTCCTTGACATTTTGACTAGTAAGAATCAACCACTGAGTTGTGTGGAGAATCTTTTGAGGCATGTGAGAGAACTGAATATATGACCAATCAAAACTTGATATCATGTCTAAGTATCACTTATTATCTTTTCCATTCAACTCAGTGTTATTAATTCCTACTCAGGATGTATTTAGAGAGGAATTACAGTTGTGACTTGCAGATATGTTTAATGTAGGGCTGTTGATCGATTAAAAATAATTAACTAATTAAATGCACAATTGGCTCTGATTAATCACATTTTTTTCTCCTAAAGACTTGTAATAATGGATATTTAAATGTTAAATCACAGAATGAATTAACACAAAGGAAATTTATTGAAATTCAAATACTATTGCTTAATAGCATCATTTTAACTCTGAGCACAGATTCTCTCCTGTTTTACTCTGTCTGTGCAAATGATTGCAGGTTCAATTCTTTTTCAGTGAAGTGATGCTATGAGGCCCAAGTAGTTACTCACAAAAGTCTAATGATTCCCCTGTGAGAGCGAAGCATGCTCATCCTCAGTGCCCTCTCGCACAGAAGAAAAACTTGATAAACAAAGTGTGTATTCTTGATACAATGGTTCCTCTGGAGCAGGGTTCTTCAACATTTTTCAGGCCAAAAACCCCCCTGGCTGAAAGAAAGACGAAGCAGGCACCCTCTTCTACATATATTGTATAAAACTGGGTTCAGCTAGAGATAATTCTCTGAATATTTTTGGGTCTTGTCTCATTTGCACTTGCCTGTAGCTTCTAAGTCAGCAGCAGTTGTAGCATGGTTGGTGCATTAGCCTCGCCCTCTGAACTTTTGCTAGTGGTTCCTGAGTTGGACGGAATCTCTTGCCCGAAAAGTTACACAACGATCCATTGTGGCCAGGGTTGAAAATTAGTACCAGCCACCAGTGATATTCTGGTAAAATATGTAGGTGGCTGCACAATTTGCTTCACTCACCAGCCAAAATAAACAATGGTAATCTATTAAGTGGCTGGTAGACTTTGGAATCCAACAGTCGCAGTAGCAGGTGGACAAAAAAGTAAATTTGTGATATGTGATCTCTGACTGTGGCTCACAAAAATATGGCTTATATTATAGACCAATACGTTTCAACAGCAAATAACTGTTTGCTAACTAGTTTACTTATCCGTTATGGATAGTTGCTGCATAGTGGAAAAAAAAGATGCCGCACAGTGATTTAGTAATAGCTAGCTCATATGGCTGCACAGTGATTCATGGGTTATAGTTAGTCTGTCATTAATGTTGTGTACTGTAAATTATATGGGAATTATGAATAGGGCGATGTATCTCTGCCAGTACAATTTCAGATTTACATTATTGTGTTCTTTTAGACACGTTTTAATTTGAAAAAAAAAAAAAGAAAAAAAACAACAACAATAAAACAAAAGCCTTAGAATGATATTTAAATTAACTTCTCAAACAATAGTTACCCACAGTAACTCCAAGGACCCTCTGGGGGTCCCAGACAACCTGTTGAAGACCCAGGCTGTTGAGGGTAGATTATTAGAGGTGTCTCCGGATACAATTTAAATGATTTCTCTGAGTCTATGATCTTCTACTGCGTTAATTTGACAGCAGTTTTTAGCTAGCCATTTAGCCCAAGCATTAGTTACCTTCACAGGTTTTGATATTTGATATTTGCCCATGCAGTCTGGTCTCACTTCCAAGGCGTTATCAAGGCGTTAAATTAT
The DNA here is from genome assembly GCF_011397635.1 of Epinephelus fuscoguttatus. NCBI lineage: Eukaryota > Metazoa > Chordata > Actinopteri > Perciformes > Serranidae > Epinephelus > Epinephelus fuscoguttatus. The sequence goes on from NC_064772.1 coordinate 14,665,143, forward strand.
GACTCTTGGGCAGTGGCCCCAGCGCACTATGATGATGCAAGGGGCATCCACTTCATTTTCTTCATATGGATACATAGATAGATAGATAGATAGATAGATAGATAGATACTCCGTGGTCATTGTATATTAAAACACAATGATATTTGGTTGGTGGCAATCCATTTAGCAGCATGAATAAATGAATGTACTACAAAAAGAAATATTAAAAAAAACAAGAAGTCATTTATATAGATGTTCAGAGCAGTGGACATGGTATGAGAAGCGATAAAGTCCACATAGTACAGGTTAGAGCGGAAATAGTTTGGTCTAACAAGCACAGGACTTTGACCCAAGAGACCGGCATTTGTGTCCCATGTAAAACTAAAACTTAACGATGAGATATTTTGTCCCTCTTGTCAGTCGACACATGTGACTGACGTCCATCATGATCTCGACTCAAACTCCTAACCTTAACTAAAGTAGTTTTGTTGCCTAAACCTAACCGCTGACCCCTCCTGCTTCAAGATTCAACCCCAGGAGGGTCTCTGCCCAAGCCTCAAAATTTGAGGAGATGAGAGACCATGAATACCACACTGCTGTACCATAGATTGTTGAAGCTCTGTGGTTTCCATAGGGTGATTTGCTGTGAGGTTATATATTAAAGACAAATTATATATGTGGAAACTAAATTTGAATTTACAAAGTGTGCAGGTTACTTTTGTTTTCTCCAAAGATCCATAAGGCAGCTTTTTAAAAGTACAATGTTTGCCTTAAACTCCATTATTATCCATCTTTAGCCAGGATGGTTCAGCTTGGCATAAAATGTTGTCATGTAGGTCAACAGCCACAGGTAGTAAACAACATGCAGTGTTAATTATTTTGAAGTCTTTATATAGTTCAAATTAATTGCAAACATTAACCTGGTGATTTTGGCAGCAGTAGTTTAATGTTTTCAAATGTTTTCAAGGGGTTTCCATAGATTGATGATCAGTACACTGTCAGTTATTTCCTCTCAGTTTGTCCTTTTTTTTGGTCCTGTAACTTTCACCAGCACAACACACAGGCTGCTCCTTTGTTTCCTGTCAGATCTGTTTGTTTCGGTTTGTCAAAGCAGAGCCTCTTGTGCACCATAGGCTACTAGTGCATTCTGCTTCAGGGTTATATTAAGCACAGCCCATCGTATTACTACATATAACTGACACCCACAGTCATGTCAATGTAATGTGAAAATCCTGACAGAAACATGAACGATTCATTTGATAAAAACTTCAGAACTCGCCTTGAAAAATGTGTTGATATATTTTTTGTTTTGCCTTTGAGATCTCGACGAAAAATGTTGAGGCCCATTTCTATGAAAACCCAAATTCATTCTCCCCACACGGAAACACAGCCATTATCTCTCCGGTGTTATGACTCAGCCAGCAGGTGCAGATATGAGCTGCTGCTGTCGGATGGAGACAAAGTGTATAAATGGCAGTCAGAATTTAGAAAATCATTTCTGACTTTGATTGAAAGCCGATTCTCGTATGTGAACAGTCGCCACAGCCGAGAGAGAGAGCAGTGAACCCTTCCTTATCCCCGCTGAAAACTGCCTCTCTGCATTTTCATATTCATCCTCTAAAAACAGCTATCTGCGCTTGCTTTGTACCTGCTGTCAAGCCATCACACACATCTGTTTGTGTAGATTTAAGGGTCTATTAAACTGCCTTTCTCACTCATGTTCAAGCAGCTTATTCAGGACAGAAAATAGAATTCCTCCTTATTTGATTGTGTTTAATAAATTACAAAAGCGTGCTGCTTATTTGATGAATATTCAACACATTTTCGTTCTTCAAAGTGACACTCCAACTCCTGTTTCAACTGCTGTCACCGCAACGCACACACTTCAACTATTTCTAGTGCTTTACCTTTAGCTGACAGTTCAACTGCTTTCATTTCTTACACCTCTACAGGCAATTCAGCTGCCTACAGGGCTTTAACTTAAAACTGAGAATGCTCCCAGAGATTAAACAGACTGCTTTATATCACACAGTCAACTCCTTTCAATGCTTAAACATCAGCTTCAAATGCTTTCAGTGTTTCAACTTAACTAAAACTGCAACTGCAGAATAATGTTTCACAGAATATACATTTTAAGACATTTTGAATTAACATGCAGTTTTCAGTGTTAACAAGAAAATATTTTTTACTAAGCCTTTTCTAATATTTATATGTTTATGAACATTAAATCACATGCAACTCAGTAAGGGTGTAAGAAAATATTGATGCACTTGAGTATGACAGTAGTATGTTTTGTAAAACAGTATTGATTCTTAAAAACACCGGATTGATTTTTAAGTAATAGTCAACATATAGTAATTCAGTAGCCTGATTCCAGACCATAGACCCTGCCCACTCAACTGAGTAGGCTTGCATCTCTGGTCTGGCATACTTCAATGAATTTGCGATTTATCTCGTCCAAACGATGGACGGACCAATGAACGCTGGGGGTCTAGCAATTAGCCAATCAGCGTCACGCTGATGTCAAGCTGTACGCCGGTAGGTAGCTGGTGAGGATAGCAACAATGGCGACCGCTACAGATCTTACAGACCACATTAACGATGCTATCGAGGTATTTCGCCACTACTCGCGTTAATGGAGGACCAAATTAAGGAAGCTGCTAAACTGGATTTAACGGCGACGCAGCTGGGCGTGCACGACGATGGAGACATTTTAAACGGGCAATGCTCGCTTGTTTTCGGCACCCCCGAGCCATGGATACTAATGACGTCAGATTCTGGGTGAGTCGTTGATCTCTACTGATTGGTTAGGGAAAAATCAAATTCCCTCCCCCTTGTAAATCGCCTTCAATGGAAGCCATGTCAGACTGAAGGTTCTGGGAGCTTCAGTCTGACACTCAGGCTAGTAATTCAGGGCAGTGGTTCATTTTGTGTTGGATTTTAACCCCAGACTGCTAAATCTTTAGTGTCATAAGCCAGTGGTTCCCAATTGATGGGTCGTGGTCAAAAAGTGGGTCGTGGGTCCATCCTGAATGGACTGCAAGTGACCCGCAAACATGTAAAGTTTGAAAGAAAAAAAAAACACACACACTTTATTTTCAAGTATAGTAAATTTCTGGCACAGAACTTTTATTTTGAAGTGCCATTTCCTGCTGCAGAGTGAGTAAATAACGGACAGCTATACCTAACAGAGACGGCAAACTAGCTTGACAACATGGCCAAACTTAAGTATGATGCTGAATATATTAAACTGTATGGACCTTGAACTAATGACGAAGGAGACATCTGGACCCTGTGGTTGCACCAGTTGGAATCCACTACTGTAAGCTAACTTCAACAGTTTTACTCTTCACTCCAACGTTGTGTATCTATTGTCTGATTGCATAAAAAATTACTCTTATTTCATATTTTAAGCATATGGTGGTGTGTTCTTTATACTGTGACTGTTAACCTAAAATTATACTAGAATATATTGCAATATAGAATGGTGCAGGAATGCATCCTAAAATCCAGAAATGAGCTAGCATTTTGCACTCCTGGTTCCCTTGGTTTCCTGGTCTTGAAGTCAATGGTTTTTTGGTTGATGCCTGAAATAAGGTGTGTGGTTAAGACAAGCCTAAGAGACTTTAATGTTTTGTTCTACAACATAAAATGCGTCAGTAAATACCCCACTTGTGAATTTTGAAAACTTTTGTTTTCTTAAAAAAAGCAATGGACACGGCTTCACAGCCTCATTGTGGTGGCAACGTTGAAGTCATACGACTGTGGTGTAGTTTGATTATAACCTAACATTAGCTTTTTACTTCTGACAATTGCATTTACACTTCAAAAGTCACAGAATTGTCTTGGTAATTTGTAAGGATTATCTTGCTGAACAAAACATGTAAGTACCATAAGCATTTGTTGAGCTTATTTTCTGTAGTAATTCAAAATCCAATAGAAAAATCCAAAAGGCTTTTTGACAAGAAAACCAGGGCGATGCTAACTTCTGCATTGGCCTACAACAACATCATCCCTGCGGCACTCCATACGCCTTGCTTGCAGTATCACAATACATCACAATATGTTGAATCGCAACCTCTGTGATACGTACTATAGCATCACATTCTTGTCTTGTTGTTGTTGACACAGCCCAACAGTTCAGGCACATACTGCAGAATTAAAATGAATGCTGATCACTCTATCATCAACTACTTCAACAACTGATTGCTGTGAAATACCTGTTAATTTACTGTAATATTATCACCACACAATGAGGTTAGAAAAATAATTAACATAACACACTGCCACACTTTTCTCTAGTAATGACAATATCAAATGTGTTAAAATTACTTCAGTTTAATGTTGAAGTGAAGTTAAAAAGAACAGTTTACCCTCATTCATTTCAATTAGCTTAAATAGAGTCAACTCATTTTATTTTGTGCTATAAATTACAAAAAAGTGTGTTGCTTTTTTGATAAGAATTTAACTAGTGTCACATTAACTACTTTTAGTTTTAATTGCAGCCACTACCTCTGCTCAGTGTAAACAGATAGATAAAACTCTTATTTTGTTTTGTTTATTTTTCATTTTTGACGTGTGAAGCATATATTACTCAGCGACATGTTACTACAGAAATACAGTTGATGCCGAACACTCTTTAATCTAGATTATTATCAGTAGGCATGTGTTTATCTACTGAATAACTGTGAGATATTAAAGGCTTTTTAAATCTTTACCCTCTGGAGTGTCTCAGATTTCTCTAAATATTCTAAACTAACTAGATCCCAAAACTAAAGAGCACCAGAGGGACATCCTTTATAACACCCAAGCAACCTCATACATGCTGTTTTGTAATTGAGTATTCTATTATCCACTACTGAACTGTCCATTGTTGTAAAATATACGCTAAGTTCCTCCAGAGGTGAGTGTAACTCCAAGCATAGCAGACTGCCACAACTCAAATGACATGCAAACTTAACCTAAAGACACTTAAGGGAGTAAGGATAAAAAGAAAAACGTCTCCTCCAGCATCCACTATCGCTGCACTTGAGAAGGTTTTTATCCGGCAAAATAAACAACTCACAGTCATTATGGGAAAATAGACTGATTAACTGCAAATGAGTCAGAAAAACAATATGACTGCTCAAAATACAGGAAGCATTCATATAAAAATATATGCATTTCAGTAAATCTCTTAAACTGTCTCACAGATTGTAGATAGATTTATGCTTTTATGTAGTGTGTCTTTATGCTGGAATCTGCCTCATCTTAATTACTCTGTTTCATATAGCAGAAATCAAAGCAAATACATGTCATTTTTTAAGTGTCAAGGTAGGAGCTTTATGTGACTGACTGAATTGGATTTGACAGAAATGCTGATTTTCCAAAAAGGGCTTTGCAGCCAGATAAAATCAGACAACCCACCCACACTGATTTATATAAAAACAAACACAAAAGTACAAATATAGAACACGAAGAGCATAGAAGTAACAGAGGGGAGAAAAAAGTGACACATAGAACCAGTATTCATTAAATTTCAGCAGAATAACTACGAGCCCGTGTGTACAGATCCCATGCATCAGCACACCACTAACAGTTTCTCCATGGTGATCGCCAACTCCCCACCTCCCAACTTGAAATGAAAGCGGCGAGTCTGAGCGGCTGAGCCTCTCTCAGAGCACAGCACCATGGCTACTCACCAGAACATGGCCCAGTGAATAGATGAAAAGCCAAGCATGTCAGTGACAGCTGCACTGCAAGTCCCCGTCTACATTTTCAGATCTTTTTTTGTAGCAGAATGACCCCTCTTATCCCCGTCTGCTGTCGTTCTTTATATGCGCTTCATGTATGTTTTATTGTATGAGTCTGAGCCCCCTGCTGTGTCCATTTATACCCTTTGTTCACTGGCAATTCCATGATTTCTTTTGGATATAATAACATTATATAGGATATGATTTACACCGTGGGGAGGCTTATTATGTGCAAGTTTCCTGTGCAACATCAGGAAACAATGTCAGAGTGCAACCGTCCGTGTTTCTTGTTTTATTTTTGGGTTGTTTGTGAAACATACCTTGCTCGTAAGAGACCCAGTTAAGCCCCGACATTCAGCTGCTCTGTTGGAATATCTTGAGGGCGATTGTTGATTAAGGACTCTTGAGCAGCGGCGGAAGCTGTTTTGGTGTGCCGGATCCAGTATTGCTCACAGGTTGCCTGTAGGTATGGACTTTTGTATCCATTTTGGATTGTGCACAGTCCATTGAATAGGAGAATTTGTACTCTCCTCAAGGGAGGTGCAAATACAAAGCTTGAAACATACATCTTGGGGTTTGAGTGTTTTTATTTTTATATTTATTTTCTTTTTTTTTTCTACTTGCAGTGTTGCACGGAGCCAAGCCAAATGGGCGTAAAGAGGAGCAAAATAGAATTACACACTTTCTAACACGACTTTTCATGTAGCGTAGAATGCCAAAAATGAAAATCCAAATGCTAGAACAATTTGAACACACTGTGCAGCAGTGGTAGTGATAGGACAAGCATGTATCAGTGCGTTGTTATGGGTTCTTTTATGCTTTTTACCCTTCTCCTTCGCTACAAGGTAAACAAGCAAACACAAAGCTAACAGGCTGGTCCCTGGAGAACTGCCTGCATACAAAGTGATGATAAGTGTCAGCACTGATTTCAGAAGGGTTCGTGTTCAGATCCCACCCCGCCTTCACAATCCCTGGGAGTGCCTTTGAGCTGCACCGCCGCGCTGCATGCTGTGTTACACTCACCTCAAGGGAAGCAAAGAAAAGAATTACAGAGGAGTCTTTACATTTTTGCAAGTGAAGCAGCTATGGTGCTCAGTAAAAGTAATAAGAGTTGAAACTTCAAATACCACCTGAAAATGAGCAGTGACGGTTTTAAAATGGGTTAGATTAATGAGAGAGAAAAGTATTTGACCAGGGTGTACTTTTAATAAGCCTTGCCAAGCTATACATATTTTATGTAGCCCTCAGTGTTTATTAGATTTAGAGATGGAATATGTGGCGACAGTTGCTGCACTGCTGTGTGTCCTTCACTGCCAGGCAGAGAATGGGAAACGGAGCAAACAGTTCACTGAAAAGACCACATAGTGTGCTTGACCCTCGACCCGGCTTGCATGCTTTGTGGCCCCTCAGCTTTGTCCCTCTTGTCCGTGGCATTTACCGGAAACAAACTGCCACGGATGGCTTCCTCAAGATTAAATGTTGACTCTCTTCCAGGACTGACAGTTTACCTCAAGTTTGCTCCTGACAGCAGGAGATGGTGAATAAACACAGCCAGCTCCATAAGAGAGGCGACATATGCACGCCGAGGCTTGAGGACACAACCAATGCAATCATCACGCCCCGAACGCAGCATCCATCAACTCGCTGATGGATTCCATTAATAAAAGACCTTTGGTGTTGTATCCCCTGTTCAGCATGTACTCCTTCAGTGCCACCAATATAATATTGACCTAATCATTTTCAACCCCTGCAGCGCTGGCTTGGAACCTGAAATACCATTGTTATTTATCCCATAATGAGATGTTGACATTTAGAGATAAATTGAAGGAAGAGTTTCGACAATAATCCTCGACGAGTGTAATATAAAAGTAAAAGCTGTATAATAAACAACACACAACGAGAGAGGCCAATTGAAAGCACAGTATAAAATGTTCACACAGTTATTTATTTGGCTACGTTCACATTAAAAGCAAACGTGGCCCACATTGCTTCCATGTAACACAGATATAATTATTTTAGAGTAGTGTGAACACAGAAATCTGATTTTTTTTTTCCCATTCAGGTCTGAGCCACTTTATAAATGGACATACCTCAAGGGCTACAGGAGATCATTGTTTCCATGATGCTGTTTCAATAGATCTAAAATAAGGACCATAATAGAATCACATCACCACCTTACGTTACATTACCTTACCTGCTGTGCAAACGTCGAATTTGACTGTAATTACACTGTTGATTTTCCCATAATGGCTACCAGAGATGTTTTCATAATCCTGTATCTATATATATCTATTGAAAATAAAAACCATAATAGCTTGAACATTTATTCTTTTTGCAGCAGAAAGCCAAGGCTTCTGTCTTGTGTCATCAAATTGTACACTTGTAATGTGTCATCAAATTGTACACTTGTAATGTGTCATTGTGCTATGCTATGTGTGGTGGAAATCAACACGAAAACGTGCCATGGTGCCAGAGGAATGAATGATGAATCTATCACAATACCTGTGCTCATGAAAATGAGCATATCTCAAATACTAAATAATCTACATAGTTCAAATAATTTGTGGAGTGTTATGAAATATCTTGTTCATGTTTTTACAATCCAAAGTCTTTCGGATTACCATTTTTTGTGTTTTTGAGAAGAAAAAAGGTGTCTAATTTTTGTGTTTTATTTTTGAATGACTCAATTTCAATACTTTATTCGATGATTATGGTTACTGACTTACATAACCTTTTAGAAATATAAAGCATGTAAAGATACTGAAAGACATAACTGACATAACAATAAGCAAAAATACCAATACAGGCACTGGCGGACCATGTCTATTGAAGAATTCAAAGGGTTAATATGTGGTCCTAGATCCAATCCAATCACAGGCCATTTGATCAATGTGAGAACGATCATTTAGTTCAGTTTAAACAGGAAAAGTAATCATAATGATAAAAAACTACTCAGAAATAATGCTGTCTATAAACTGTTTCTACCCAAAGTAATACAGTGGCTGTCCTTGTTGAGCTCTTGAGCACTGTGGCAGGTGTGGTAAGGATGTTACAGATCATTTCTGATGAACCATTAGATGACTCCAGACATCAGGGCAGGCCTTCACCCTGACTGTTTTCATCAGCAATAGTTAGTGGTTGACCTTGACTAAGGATCATTCAGCAGCAGCAGGAGTACAGCCAAGATATCCTGAACCCAAATGTCGCTCCATCCAAGAGGAAGACGTGCTGGTGGACTCGTTCTAAGCCTTTCCCATCTCCCTGGCTCCTGAGGTTACCCAGGTAGTTAAAAAGCACTGCGTTACGTGGTGCCTGCCAGTGGAGGGAAATTTGCCTTGAGATGCAAAAGCCTCTGGCTGTTTTCTGGCTGTCATTGGAAACATCCCTCTTCAGTGTCACCTGGAGTTCAGGAACAGTGCCTCAGGCTCCTCCAGGAAACAGACCAGTCTGACAAGGAGACTCTAACTGATGGTGAACCTCAATTTCAGTAAGAGCATTGTGGTTTCCTTCCTGTTTCTGGAAGAGTTGATCATCTCTTCACCATCACATGGAAACTGGTCATTGAAATTCACTCACTCAGTTTACATGTGTTTGGTAACTTAATGTAGGTTTATATTAGTGTCTGGGGAGGTTCCTCTGGGCAATGGAGTGATCTGAAGGCGAGATTTGTGTTTGCATTTCCAAGAGTGATTTAGGAGCATCCTTCATAAAGATTATGCATTGTCACCAGCCCTGTTTGTTATTTTCAGGTACATAATCTTGAGGCACAGCCAAGAAGTAGAGTGTAGGGCGTCCCGTTTGATAACCTGGAGTAGCTATAGGGTCTCACCTGGGACAGAAGTATTTTTGCATAAAGAGTTTCCAAGTGCAGCTTTGAGAATCTGAAAGCTGCCTGCATTAAGATACAAAACCTTTCTCTGCATGTTATAAAAGCTTTGCCTGAGAAGTTTGGAAATAAATAGAGAGTAAATGTTTCCTGAGGAATAATTTCATTTACATTTTTTACTAAATAAATACACGTCCAATTGGTGAATCCTCGTGGATTTATAGATGCAAACACATTTAGTAAATTTAACATTAGCTGATGGTAAATTTTGTAAGATGAGGCAGTTATTGCCAGATGTTTTATTGGGAAATTCATCATGTCTTCCAAGTGACAGTGGCATTACAGTAAGTTGCACCATTTTATTTCATATCCTATGTGTAGTAAAATGCAAATCATGGTGGGAGTTTTCATAATATCCTGTCAGGAACCAATGTGAGAGCAGTGTCTGCATATCCAGCGGAGAATCAAGAGCATTCTTGGTGAACATTTTGCATAGTCACCCATTCTTATTCTGTGGGTCAATATCTTAAGGCACAGGTCATCCAGAGGAGTGAATGTCATGTTTAGCAATGTTAGGGTCGGGTTGTGCTCGTTCTGAACTAGTTTGTTAGACATGTTGTATGACCACATGGGAAATCAAAAGTGTTTATAGTTGTTCCAAACGGCCATGCTCAAATGTCAGATTGGCTACAGAAATGGTTGGACATCATGATGTCAAATAGGACTATCGTACCTTGGGTTGAGACTTTTTATGTTTGCCATACAAATTGTTAGGCCTGATGGAAAAATCAGTTCTCAATCAGGCTGAGACTACAGGAATTTTAAAATTCTTTTAAGATTCTAACTGAAATCGGGCTGCATCACGCACATTACACCTGATATAGTATATTTCAGTATAATATTAAGATTATCGTGCCAGAGGGAGCATGAATGTACCGCCTCTGATGATCTCATGGGGAAGCAGATGTATAAATCGGAGGCTGACGTGGTGCACGACCCTGCTGTAATGTTAACGATGATTTGCAGTGAGAAAAATAAAAGCAGAGAGCCAAAGTGTAGATGAGAGATTGGTTTGGGAAACCTGGTCCATACAGGTTGTCTATTCCACAGCAAGAACTAGAAGTGAGATTTTAACTGCAAGTTTTAATATCTGTCAACAGTAGTATGCTAGCTAGCATTAGCCTCAAGGGCTAGAGTGTTTACCATTTCTTTATAACACCATCAGCTGCTTCGTATTACTGTCATTGTAAGAGTAATCATCCAGATTTTAAATCCTAAATATCAAGCATTATGGAAATTATCATGGCAGCCGTGGTGAGCAGTTCTGGAGGTTTAAGACTGGCTTGGTAAACTCTTGTATTTCAGATAATCTGTGCTGAACATCGGTACTGACGAAGGTCCCAGACCTGATTTCTCCTCCGTTTGTCAGGAAGGGTAAATCGGGGATAAATAAGCCCCAAACTCTTATAGTCTGAGCCCGGCATAAGATGCATCAGTATTCCTACATCAAAAATGATATATTATTATGTCATTTAAAACTGAATTCTCAACGTTATAATCGCCTGTAACAACTTTGTAAGACTGGGCTATTTGGTCCTTACAACTGGACCAACTGGATGATGAAACATAACCGACATAAACATGATCGTCATGTTAAAGAGAACTGTGGAATATTTTTCACCTCAAGTGTATATTAATTCAACATAAAATGCACATAACAGTACATATTTATTATGTTTACTCTAATGCTATTGTTTTATTCTACTGATGTATATTGTAGTTAAATTTTCACATGTATAGCCTCAGCACAGTGAAAATATATATTTTATTTTGATCATTTAATTTTTATATCTTAAGTACTAATTTTAAACACAGTAGCATAATGCACATTTTATTTTTATTCTTATTTTATTGCACATTTCATTTCTACTTTATTTTATTTTACTGTTTTGTATTGACACACTTTAATTCCATAGTCTTATTCTTACTGTTTATAATTCTCTATTCTTTACATCGGAGCAACTGTAATGAATCATAATTTCCCCTCAGAATCAATAAAGCATTTCTGATTTTATTTTTTATTTTTATTTTTTTTTTTTTAAGATATTTTTTAGCCTTTAATTGATAGGACAGATAAACATGAAAGGGGGAGAGAGAGAGGGAGTGACATGCAGCAAAGGGCCACAGGCTGGAGTCGAACCCGGGCCGCTGCAGCAACAGCCTTGTGCATGGGGCGCCTGCTCTATCCACTAAACCACCAACGCCCCACTTTTCTGATTTTGATGCATCAACATAGGGCTGGGAAATATGGAGAAAAGTAAAATATCACATTATTTTTGACCAAATATCTTATTATTGTATTGTAGGGTTGCCTTTTAGTGTTTTCACAAAACATTTACACAGTGTTATTTTGAAATATAATCATCAGTAATGTGGATGTACAGTAATGACTAAGTGGGTTGAGGCAAATAATAGAACAGCTACAACAGTCTGGTTGGGTCAGAAGATTACATCACTGTACTGTAATAGAGCCTCTTAAGCCAGGGAAAGACAACACTTCCGATGAATATGAAAAACAAAATATTGTCAACAATAATGAAGTCCCAATGTCCTTAAATGAGACAATAATAAAATCCCAGTGTCTTCAAACAAGTACTTTATAATTGAGAGCGTCTTAGCTTGTTACTGTCGCCAAAATTGGTCAAATTTATTGCAGAAAAGGTAACATAAAAAGTGTCCACGGACGAAGACAACAGGTCTAAGTTAAGTAGAATGAAGTATAAGTCAAGTAAAATGTGATTCCCCTTATTTGAGGACACAGGGTCTCAGGAGGATATTGAAAGTCTTAGACAAGATCTAGTCTCCTATCACAGTATTGATATAATATAGAGTTATTGTCCAGCCCTAAATCAAGATTCGTCAATAACTGTTTTATGACTGCATCGTAGCCCTCTTAATCAGAATCACATTGTTAGGTGCCTAAAGATTCACACCCCTATAAATCAGAAGTGTGGGGTCAAAGGATGCATGTAGAGACAGGGGGATTTGCTACTGAGTTGCATTATAGGAAATACAGGATGCAGTGTTATTGGAGCTTGACCCATAATAGGGACTGAAACTTGCAGGAATACCACAGCATTAGTGTTGAGAAGGCTTCTTTTAATGTCTTTCTTGTGAGTGCTTCAACTTCATGGAAGTGCAATACTAAATCGCTGAAAAACTATTATAAGTTTTCAGTGTTTACACTGTGATCATTGCTGGTGTAGTGTACTTGACACTTTACAGAAACCATTTGTCTCAGTACAATAGCAAGACAAAGCTTGGCTTGTGAGTAAATAGGGAAGGCTGAAAAGAGCACTTCAACAGACAGAAAGATGGAAATACTCAGCCCGGTCCTTACTGATTTTATAGGTTTGGCGGCAATAAGATGCAAAACACTGGGACGATTGAGAGCACTGTTGAAGGGTGGATATTACTAGTTCAATTGAAGCTTTATTCTGCAGACTTTTAACACCGAATATTGAGAATCTGGAAAAACATTCCCTGAAAGAAATCCACTAAAAGCTTGCTCTGCATGCTTTTTTTGTTAATTGAGGTGTTCTGTCATGTTGGAGGTGATGGAGTAAAGGCAGAAATATGCACTCTGCTAAATGCTGACAGTTGAAAATGGTCCATCTGTCCATCTTTAAACACCAGCAACGGCCTTCGCCTAAGATATATGGCAGCTTCTGTGATCGCTCTGATGTTCAAAATATTGAAGGGGTTGATGGCCATCAGACAGCTCCAACTTCAAACAGGATTATTCAAGGCTGGTTACTTGTCATGGTAATTTGAATGCTCCCAAAAGCTTCAAGTGTTCTTTCTTTAGAGTTGTTCAAGGATTATTTTTGTTGGAGTCGTACTCTGAGGGAGGGGTCCTTAAGTCATCTTTAAACTCGTGACTTATTCCCCTAAGATTAAAACTCTGCCATAAGAAGGTTGTTATAGTGACTGCACAGGTTTAATGATAACAATGTAGCTTTTCTGACTTCTTTTAAGACCTGTATGTCTGTTCATGGAACATTAAAACATCTATTGATATTCTAGCAACTATAAGAAACAAACTCAAATTTCATAGCATCATTCCACAGACTTTAAACTGAAAAGATTTGATATGAAGACATGAACTTGACTGTTATATGGTGCACCACTTGTTTTAGACAAGGATGTTTTATGTGGCCTTTGAAAAGGACTGATCTGACAGCATGACCTCAGCTCTTGCTTTTAATTCTCAGAGGGCTAAAACTTGTGCAGGCTTTTTTTACTATCAGTGGTTTGCATACTGGCTGCTGTTAATGGCAACAAGAGGCCACTGTTGAAAACGTTTGAGCTTTAGTATCCAGATGTCATGTCGTACAGATATGTCATTGAGAAATTGCACAGCGAACATTAACATCTACCAAGCCACCTGTGCTCCTTTTATTCCAAAGGGCAGAAAATGAATGAAAAGAAGTCCAACATGGAAAAGCTTTTACTCACCTGAGCATTCATTCACGGCTATTTAAAAGGCTGTTTGAATATTGAACTACTAAGAATGTCTGACATTAATGGCATGTAAGCAAAGATAACAAAGATGGGGTCAGTATAGGGTCTCCAGGCAGAAGTATTTCTACATTTAACATTTTTAAGTGTGCCTCTTTGGAAGCTTTGCATTAAAGTTTAAATAAAACCAGCAGTTTGAGGGTATCTAGCTTCAGAATCATGACATATTCCCAGGTGGAACAAGAAAGACAGGCTAGATACAACACTGCAAGCAAATTTTTTTTTAATCATTGAAAAGTGGGCGTGTCATAACAAACATGATTACAGTGTACACCGATGCGATAGTAGTATATAAAAGATACAGACTGATACTAAAGAGTTCCACTATAATAAGCCTTGCACCTAATCTGGAGCTGTCACAGACACTACTTTCCTTAAAGTAAATAAATTCTAGCCAGGAGTCCGTAACCATGGTATTTTGGTGAAACAAAGATATACCCTACTCTAGCTAGCTAGCCAAATTAATCTTATACCTAGTTTCCACCAAGTAGTTCTTTTCAGTTCAGTTGAGTTCATTAGACATTAGGTCATTTGTTTTTCACGTTTCATGTCAAGACTTGTGGATGGTACCAATAACAGTTCTGTTTCGTTCAGTTTTTCATTACACATCTGTCGAGGTACCTTGCACGCTGATATGATTCTAAAAAAATGGAGCTAGAAACACGGCAGTCAGTTAATTGCTGAAGAGAGAATTTTTACCCTTGCTCTACAAGGACTCAATGCATAAACCGGCTATATTTGTGATATCCCGTCAATTGCAACAGAGACTGTAAACACTCTAGCCTATTCTTTTTTGTTCTGAAAATGTCGTTCATTCTGTGGACGATCAATGAGTGCGATGACATGGACATGAATAACCTGTTTATGAGGCTAATTACGGTTATGATCATATTCAAGACATGGTGTTTACATGAGCACAGAGACATTGGATATTCATATTCCCCATACACATTCCAGTTTCTTTTATAGTACTTCAGCTAACATATTCGGGTTTCTCATGAACAGAATATGGTGTTTACATGCTTAAACACATAAACAGGATCCTCCAGAAAACAGATCATGTCCATATGAACACACTCAAGTGCAGATGTGAATGGAGCAGGCTCATTTATGCCCCCTTTACGTACGAAAATGTATACGTCCGTTTCAAACGATGTTACCATCACTGTCCACATACTTCCATGCATCCTTTCCGTTGGCATGGATGTTAACCATTATATCCGCCAGGAGGCAGCCCAGCGTCAAAAGTTTATGACAACAACAAACTCAAAAACAAACATGGCGACTGTGGAGGAGATATTGATAATGTACCTCTTGAATAAAAGACAAAAACAGAGGCAGCGTTGTAGGAGGCGGTGGTCAGTGAGGCCGTTAAATACATCGCGACTGGAGGACGGAGAATTCTTTCCTCTAGTACTGCCGATGACAGAAAGTGAATTGTTATTTCTTCTTCGTGTCTCACTAGAGTTACGTATCGGGTAGTGACAGCAACACTGCCCCCACGGTTCCCGGTGGTACTGCTCCATTTGGCCCGTATCCGTAAGCTTTATGGAAACGTGCAGAAATACGGACGAAATGAACACGGAGCATGGACAGAAGGCTCCATCCGTATCCGTATCCGTATTTAACGTTGAGCATAAATGGGCCTTTAGCCACCTACATTTAACATTAACACATAGATTTAACACTGAACAGATAGGGTTTAGGTACATGTCCATATGAGTTACATACCAATTCTAAGGGTACTATACCAAAAGTATTTGTTGGAAATGCGGCTTTAGCGCTGTGCTCCTGAAGATTGATTGATGGATGGCAGTGATGATAATATTGGTTAAAACACATCATATTTGGTTTTGCAGGATGAAAACATGATTGGATTTTGATAGAAGTATACTAAGAAAGGTTTCATTTTTTTTAGCATATTGTTAAATATATTCACAATATGACCAGGAATGTGATCCAAAAGGGTTAAAAAAAAGGCATTTTTCATTTTACCTTTACTTAGACTCTTTTGCAATATGTAGATGATAGATATTTCCTGAGGACACATTTTATCTTGACCTTCCAACTGGCTGGTTTGAAGACATAAAGAATTTAGTTAGTTGCATTATGGAAAACGTAGGATCCAGTACTTCTGTTTTCTGGACAGAAACTAGGTGAAATCCAAAGATCCATTTGATGAATCGTCATTTTATTTTTTCTAAGTGCTGTAATATGCTTATTATGTGAGATGAGCTAGTTACTGTTGGAGGTTTTAATGGAAAATTGCAGGTTTGATCACTCATAACGACCATTCCATTAGTTAGCAAGTCACAATGGCACTGCAGTAAGTGGTACTATTTCGTTTCATTCCATTATTTTGTAGCAAAATGCAAATCATGATGGGATTTTGTAACATAATGAATTCATGCATAAATGCTGCATGTTTTGATCTTTTGATCTGATTCGGATGTTTGTCCAATAAACATGATGTGTGTTTGCTTAGGTTGTGTGTGTGTGTGTTGTACATAACAGCAGCAAAATGCACATGCTGTCAATGAATATTTTATACAGTATTTGAATATTTTAGTAGTATTAAATATGAGATACTTACACATTATATTAAATAAGATGAGTGATATGAATTATATGAAAATACATTCAAGTTTAAATTCCACTTTAATCAATTTAGCTTAACTGTGAATAGGTAATGTGAAATATCACCCTCACTTGTATAATCATTGTTTAATAACTGCTCACAGAACAAACCTTTAAGACAAATGCCCTCAAATCATTCTTTATTAAGTCGAGCATCAACACTAAAATATTAAAGTTATTTCCTCCAATATTTACTTTCTGATATGGCTGTCTTTAATCTGATATTCTTTTTTTCTCCCAGCTACACTCAGATGTGGACAAAGGAGAAGGCAAGGTGAAGTACGTGTTATCCGGCGAGGGTGCCACCTCCATCTTCACCATTGATGAGAACACGGGTGACATCCACGCCACAAAGCGCCTCGATCGGGAGGCGCAGGCATACTACACCCTCCAAGCTCAAGCTGTGGACAGAATCACCAACATACCCGTAGAGCCCAGGTCTGAATTTGTGGTCAAGGTCCAGGACATCAACGATAATGAGCCAAAGTTTCTTGATGGACCATACTTGGCAGGGGTACCAGAGATGTCACCCTTAGGTAAACCTTCCCATTTGTCTTAAATATAATCCCATATAGTTCCCTCTTATAATTCCATCCTTTTACTTTATTCCTCCTTTCTACGCCCTCACATACTCTCACTTTCTCTTTGACTTGCCCTCGCTCAGACATCTGCATTTGATAATTTTCCACCTCACTGAATTTGTCTTCATCTCTCTCAGTCTTTAGGTCATGAGGGGAATCGGGAAGTTTGCAATATTAATTTGAATCCAGCGTGTTCGCTTTGTAAGACTCAGTACGTGCTAATCACTTTGGGCCCAATTTAAACTGCATAAAGTTCTGGTGCATGAGCTCCACGTCACTAAAGGTCCAGGTTAAACTAGTTGAATTTTGGCATCACCTTAGCCAGAGCATGAAGGTTTATTGTAATCTTTGTTCTTTTCTCTAATACTGTATGCAAAAAAAATAAGTACCTTCTTATACTTTTCTCCTTGTGAGTTCATTGAGCTTTCAAATACCTTCAGTTTTGAAAGCATGATGATGTGACAAGCTTGTAGTACCAAGTCACCCTTGGAAGACAAGGCAGTTCAATCATGCAGCACATTTAGAAATTCGAAGTACTTCACAGCATACATTGAGAGTAAAATAACAGAGTGAAAAAAGTCGAAAGAAAAACAAATCAGGAGCCAAAGAAGTGTAATAGATGAAATGAAAGAAAGCAGTGAGTATCTGAAGCTATCGAAATCTAATTACAAGCAATGATGAACAGATAAGTTTTTAGCCTTGGTTTAAAAGTAGAGCACAGTAGCTGAAAGCAGCCTCACCGTGTTTTGTTCTTAGTCCAACAATAAGCAAATAAATAAGAGAGGATCTGAGAGATCTGGGAGGTTCATTTTGTGGGTGGAAATCAGAAAAATAAAAATCCTAAAACTTTAAAGGGTTTATAAACAGTATTATTTCTCATTTCTGTTAAGAGTTTTATTTGATATTGACCAAGATGACCAAAGTACTCAAATGAAAACCGGGGACGTTTCCAGTTTGGAGGTCAATGTATCATTAAAATATCCCATGTTAGAATCTATGAAATAAAAGACGATGGCAATTCCTGTTTCATGTATTTTGACCGTGGTAACTGTTATGCTGTAATAAACTATGGTGCACAGATAAAATTTAGTACTAACTAATTAACTTTGGAAGAAATAATAAAGAAAATGGTCAAACTACAATGAATGTGTGGACATAAAACATACATTTAATTATGAGCAGAATTGAAATGAAGTAGCGTTATGTAGTATGACTTTATCTAGCATAACCTTTTTAAAACCTTACACGGCAGATCATCCATCTATCAGATACGTTGTGACATCATAACATCACGCGCTAGTATCTCAAACGGTTGCATCTTACCTTGAAAAGACAATTCACTTGATACCTGCTACCCCCTGGCCCAGTTTTCCGTAGCAGTTTTCTCTAAAACCATAAATGTATAAAGAGAGCTGGATACAGCATCAGAGGCCGGTCCCTGTTCAGTCCTATGAAAGTTGCTTAGTGCAGCTTGAGGCCAAAAAGGTTTGACTTCCCTGTGTAAAATTACCCAGACCTCACACTCTGCGTACACATCGTGGGGCTAACAGAGCAGGCGCATTGCAGACTTTCACCGGCCAAACCAGCTACTTCCAATTTAGCCCTTTGCTAACTTGAAAGGCAATTAAATTATTTAATCATGCAGCTCCTTTAGACTTTGAAAATCTTATCCAACAAAATGGCTCAAGTCCAGACAGTAAGATGAGTCATTTCATTGAAGTTGTAACACTCGAAAAGATTTACTCGCTGATATACTGACATCTCTCTCCCAATGTAAACCCATGGGAAAAGTCTTTTTGAGCCAAATGGCATCACGTAATGGACCCATGAGTTCTACAGTTTGGCAGCTATGTACAAATGGCTTCAAAGGGGCTTGTCTAAGACTAGTGCTAACAGGAGAAGAAGAGGAGTAATATGAGGCTGCTAGATTGATTAACGTCCTCTGTTGGCCAAATCAGGCACAACATGAAGAAGACCTTAACTGTTTCGCGGGATTTTTACTTGTGCGTCAGCTCTATGCAGAGCCCACGCCGTAGCCTACCCACGTCGCAGCCTACCTACGTCGCCTACACTGTTGTGAGCATTTATACTTTTGCGGTGGTGTATCTGTGTCACTCTGCAGTTACATCTCTAAAAACACTGGTCGCCGGTGGGGATTCTGTGAAGTACTGTAAAGTTTAGTTGATTCAAAACACACCCAAAACAAGACTCTGCTGCTTCTGCCATGTAAAATATTATTTTTCTTTGCAGTCTGTTTTTAACGCACATTAAAAAATGGGGCTTGTGGGGCGTCGGTGGCTTAGTGGTAGAGCAGGCACGTACAAGGCTGTTGCCGCTGCGGCCCAGGTTCGAATGCAGCCTGTGGCCCTTTGCTGCATGTCATCTACCCCCCCAAAACTGTTATTTGAAAAAGGCTGTAAATATGTTCTGCTGTAAGGTTAGGCAATTAACATGTGTGTTTATGGGGACTGACTTGCTTCTGAAGCCAGCCTCAAGTGGCCATTAGAGGAACTGCAGTTTTTGGCACTTCGTCTTTGGCTTCATTTTTCAGCCCAGGAGGCATTAAGTCATTGTGATTCATCCCCTTGGGACCATGAATGTCTGAACAAAATTTCATGGCAGTCCATCTCACAGCTCCTGTCTGGGCAAAATGTGGTAAAAAGTTTTGCACCAACCAGCCGTCATTGCCACTTAGAGAGCCAAACTGCAAGCATGGCTACAAAGTTTACACAGCTGTAGCTGTCGTAAGGACACAGCAGTTTATTTCGGTCACATTAGCATTTATTACTGCAGATATTTTTCTTTTATCTGTCTGTTTTAAATGCAGTCCTGGAGGAAGCCATCATATCACACTCTGTCTTTAACTTGCTGCTTCTTGCTGCATGGTCAAGATTTCCTCTAAGGTTTAGAGTGGGTCACGCTCGAGCTCAAAATGCTAGTAAATGCAAATGAGCCACAACAACATCCTGAGGCTTTTCAACTTAGCAGGTGTATGGGAAACAGAGAGAGTGACCTCCATATTAATAAGCCATGGTGTATGTGCTCTTTATAGGCAACTTAACAAAGCACTTGAAATATAATTTGAACAATGCCGGTTTAGGTAATTTTTGTTTTTTTATGTTATAGTATGAATTTTTTTACAGTTTCTCATTTATGCTTCTTAAACTTGACATTTTGGTCAACAAGGAATGGGTGGTGCTGAGCATGAATTGCTGCTGAAATGCTATTTCATGGTGTTTTTAAGCCAGTGCATTGTAATGAAGTCTGATATGCCTTCATTTACATATTTATCACCTCACATATGCCAGCACGGACCTCTAGGCTTAGCAGTGTTGATGAGTGACGCAAGTTTAAAAACTGACTCAAGCAAACTTAAGGTCTGAGTCAGGCTTGAAGGCCACGGGCATGTTTTCCACAAATTGGGCTCAGAGTTCACACTAGCCGCTACTTACAGGTACCTCTCTGCAGAAAAATGTCTGATCCGGACAAATGCGCTTCTATCCATCCATTAAACATAGCGGCACAGATATCCTTAACTTCCTCCAGCTCCTCCCAGGGGTCCTCGAGGGGCTCCCAGGCATGCTGGGAGCTGTGGTCTAATCACAAGTGAGCTATGAGTGATGGGGTGCAGGCAGGAATGAACTTAAGTGTCAGCTGTCAGAAAAAGGTGATATGTGGTTAGGTTGCAATAGATTTGATTTATACAAATTTAAACCCTGTGATTACTGACAAATTATATACATTTTCTTTTGAGGTGTTCCTGTTCACTAATGATAGTAGACATTTATTAAAATTCAGTCAAATGCAGTGACACAATACATTCTCTGAGAGGAAAGTAAATAATGCCAGATATTTGACACCGAACCTGCACACAAACAAAAATAATTCATCAGGCACTTCAATCTGCAGTCTGAATAATAATTATTCACTATCGGAATGGGAGCGAGCAATCAGTCCTCTCTCAGTGCTGAAAAGATTAGAAGTAGATGTAGATTAGTCCGTTTACACAATCAGCATAACTTTGTTCAGATATGCAAGTTAAGGGACAACAGGCATCATTCAGCAAAGGCCTGAGGATGTCTTTAAAGAGCAGTTCAAGACTTTTTCCTGAATCTGAGTTGATAAGCTGTCTCTTTACTATAGTGTCAACATATTGTGGTACAAGTCTATAGGAAACAATAATGGCAGGTCGTTTTGCCTTTTCCTGGAGAAAATGAAGTCATTATGCACTCATGCCCAAAATCTGTGATGTTGCCAAACAGTTTTTGGTTTTATCCAGTATTTACAGTATAAACCTGTATTAAACTCTCACTGTAATTTAAAAGGAGAGATTGAGAGCGTGTGACAGATAATATTTGAGTTGGATGACGGAAATGTCAGAACTGCAAGTGAAAGTGTTAGTGATCGTGTCTGGATTTGAATGCTTTTTTTAAGGGGGCTGTTTAAGTTAAAGCGGGTGTTAAGTTCCTCTTTAAACCTGCAGTAACAGAATTTTTTTTATCCCTTGCAGCTGCGGAAACAATCTGTGAAAACAGCACGGATAAATTATCACCTTTAAAGTTGATGTGTCAAACTTTTCAGGGAACATTTGCCTATGTACACTTCCAGCAGATACAGTATGAAGCTGTCATTCTGAGTTGTACTGACGGATGTAAGTTCAATATTCACTCTGTTTTAGCTCTGTTTTTGGTCTACACCAACTCCTGAGAGGATTATCTAACTCTTTAGCTAATAAATACTCTGTATGTTCACCAGCCAGAAGATTTGGGTCAGTTTACGGTTTTGCTGGTCCGGTCTGGTGTACAAGTTTAAACTGGTTTGATTTGATGCAAACCAGTTGAACCATAATCATAATGACACATTCTGGAAAATTAAAAAGGAGCCAACATCAGTAACCTGTGCTGATGTCATCACAGCTCTAAATCCAACTTATACAGACCCTTTTACTGTTAGTAAAGATGATGTTTTTTGGTGGGTGGGGCTTAGCTGGAGGCAAAACAATTCTCCACAGACATTAGCTAGCCCTAGCTAGCAAGTTCTCATGGCTTGTTATAGACAATGGAGGAAGATGATGCAAGTGATGCATTCAGAAATACTTATTCCGAGTGCCAGAGTGCACTCTGGTACAAACTGGACCGTTTGTAAATTCAGAGCACTGTCAAAATATACCATTCGATTAACCAGAGCACTGCACTCTGGGAACTCTGTCTGGGTAGATGGAGCAGCAGAGCGCTGAGAGGAGTGAATGTGTGATTAACTTAACCATTTCTTAATTAATGTAGAAATAAAATGCTCCATTTCCTTGACCAACAGAGCTCTCATCTTAGTGTAGAGCATCAGACTAAATTTACGAACGCACCATGTTACTCACTCTCCGAGACTTGAAGAGGTAAACACTAACCAACAGGACCAGACTGGCTGACCCATATGATCTCACTCAGTGGACAGATGATTTGACAGGACTGCTGAAGTTGGGATGGCCAGCTTTCTGGTTGATCACTATGCCAATTTACAAAGGAAAACAACACTTGAATGGTTTCCTCCGGTTTGTTTTGCTATCGAAGCTAATGTTAGCTGACATGCTAAAAAGTTAACATTACAAGGAAATCCATAATTACTCTAAATACCTTCCCATTCTCTGATTAGTTGAACACGATAAACCTTAATACACATAACCTTATTCATCCCTACAACAGTAAATACTTTTCCCTGACCTGATATGAAGTGTGCAGTGCACATGTGAGCATTTTTGATGATCGCCTCCATCCAGTCCTTTTATCTCATCGCATTTAACCGTAGTTGTCTTTGTTTTTGTTGATGGGCAGTGGCAGCTGGTATGTGATAAAATTTAAGTTTTGAGCCACAACTCCTTCTATTCTGGTGCCCAACAACACAACAACACAACATTTTAAGACTCCTGTGTAGCCTACAGCCCTGTGGTGGTGACTCGTGTTTTGCCTCTAGCTAATCAAATGAAGTCATTGTGATGGCGGCCCTAAAAGGGTCTATTGCATTAGTAATAGGAAATATCAGAACGTGATTTACATAAGATTATCCTTGTTTATAAACAGACTAACAGAGGCACTAGTGTCTGAGGGGCCACGTGCAATTTTCTGCTAAGCCGAGCGGAAATATCAGTAGAGGTGGGAGGAGGAAAAGCCGTATATGTTGTGTTTGTTTACTGGACAGTTCATGTGTTTTTTGGGGTGACGAGACGAGACATGGCAGAGTTAGTCTCCAGGAAACTAAAACTGCACCAATATGGCAACATTTGGATTTGAAGCTGATGAAAGTGGTGTTATAAGTGCGCCTCTTTGAGCTGAACTTGTGGTGGATGCTGTGTTTCTATTTATTTCTACCACTTGTTTTGAAAGTGCTGCAGTGGAAGAGAAACTCCTGATCTGTGTAGTTGAATTGAGCAGTTATTCACATGATAAAGATTTAAAGATAAAGATAAAGGTGAAAGTTTCTGGTAAATGACCATGGCTAATAACAACCTATTTGCTATTGGCTATAATGTACCGTAAAACTTCAATCAAATGCCCAGTCCCAATTTGTTGCCCAGTCCCTTTTACAAGCCTGGTGTGGCTACACAATTTGACAAATAAATGTCTGTCTCAATGAGAGGCCGGGTCTGGTTACCAAGCAGTTCTTTTTTCTAAAATAAAATTCTTCAAATGCATAAAACAGGGTTGTTGGTAACTTCAAATTTCGGTCCATTCCTCGATTACCCTGTAAATTATTCATATTCCTTTAATCCGTAAGGGTCCTCAGATTAAAAGAATCAAAAGGGTTTTTCATAAAAACTAATCCAAGTTGTGAGTATTGTAACAAGATAAAGTGCTGTTGTGTTGGTATGCTGCTGTAACTCTTTCTCCAATGCACTGTCTATAGGAAATAGATCAAATGAATGATTCATAATTGATAGGTTATCTGAAGTCTAATTTAATTGAAGTTTTAGGGTATGTCACATCCAGTAAATATCACAATATAAAACGTATTTTTCTGTTTAAAAAATACAAACGTATCGAGATGAAAAATACTCACCCATCCTTTAAGTAGTTACATCCGAAGTCTGATCTTGAGCTCACAGCTAATAGGTGTGCTGTTTGTTTACATGACGTAACAGGAGTATATCTTCAGTGGATTCTGTGTGGAAGGAGATTTCCGATGTGACACGATGTGACGTGACACTCAGGCGCTAGTTTTCTGTTAGCACATGATGTCATTATGTTCTATTGCGAGCAGCTGCGGAGTCAAGTGCAGCACCTAGTGGTAAAATCAGTGTACGGGTCCAGTCCAATGTTTGCCTTAATAAGAAAAACCAGGTTGAAAATCTTTCACACTGACACAACTTTACCAGTTAGAGACAAACTTTCTTTGTCTGCAGTTTGGTGCTGGACAGGGGGTGTACAGTAGGTTTTTATTTTTTTACTGAAAACATCTGCCTGCCTGCAGCTAGAAACCCTTTTAGACCAGTGAGAGTGAAGCAGAACAGTAAAGTTGCAGGCCAAAAATAAACAACACAATGAAAGCTGCAAAGCTCCATAGCACTGAGGGAAAACTGCAGTGTCGGGGGATAATTTTCTGTGGGTTAACCACTAAGCACGAACCCTTTCACATGCATGTTAATTTGAAATTATTCATTATAGCCACTTTAAATTTCAGGGATTTACCAGCCTGGTAAATGAACACACACTGCACTTCCTCTCACAAATGAACACCAGCAACTGAGAAGCTCATTGTGTGTATTGGCAACACCTAAATATCACAAACATGCGTGGCACCATACAGATGGAAATTTGCGAACACAAAGGTGTTTATGTCTTTTTTAACAACCTTCAAAGTGGAACTGAAAATTTCAGCAGGCGCACAGTGGCAGTGGGAGTCGTTCCAAAGGAAGCAGTGCTTTGCTTACTGCACAGGCACGGAGATCTCTGAAGGATTACACAGCTGACTGTCAACGGGGGGTACAGAGCTCAGGCTTAAGGAACCAGAGGATTAGAGTACAAGGGCTTGGAGTCTCGTGTCCAACCCGAGATAAGACAGCAACTCGGTACATCAGCCACAGAGGAGGAATGCGTTCACACCACAAGCGCCGAGACACAGGGTCACCCCCACCACTTTATTTTACCCTGCCAGTTCCTGTGAAGGTCTTCATCACAAGTTGAGAGAACAACAGGAGAATAATGCATCGCCTCTCTTTGTAAATATCTGCTCAGAGCAATCATCAATGTGGGAAAGAGCGGGGAAGGGCCATGCACCTCTTGTCCTCAATAATTCCTTTATAGATGTCTTTAAATCATTAATGGTCACAGCTCTGCACTGCTGATGAATGGGTTCAATTTAGAGGAAATCATGAATTTAATTAATTAAAGTAATTAGAGGCAGGGCTCGTCCATACACATGGAGACCTTATGGCCCGAGGATCTCTGAAGGCTTTTGTCTTAATCACGCCGGGGATGTCAAATAAAAGACAGGAGAGCTTGAGGACAGTCGGAGGTGTGACAGTCGCAAACCTCGGCTCTCTCTCGCTGCACAGCAATGGGCCAAAGGAGCAGTTTGAGGGCTCATTACAAGCATAGAGAATGTAATGTCAACCCAAGGCCACAGCTCTTGAATTTACTACTCACCAGTCCCATATCCAGCTGTCACTGTTCCTGTCTAATTCATGAGAGCGGAGATCAAGGATGGGACGGTCATTTAATTCTGGGAGTGAAGAAGGAGAACCGGTTTGGGGAAAGTTGATACAAATTATTTTTATTCATCATGTTGATTCCTCTTTGCACTGTGGGTTTGAAAATGTACAGTCAATGTCCACTTTATTAGGAACACCTGTACAAATCGATTGCAGTTAAATACAACAGTAATGCAATAACACTGTCTTTACAAAACTAATGTTCAGTTTTTGGTGACATTGTTGGAAAGGTGTCAGTTTGATTAAATGTTTATTACTGAGGTCACAGTCAAAAGTTGCGTTGCAGTTAAGTACATTTACTCAGGCACTTCACTTAAGTATAAATTAAAGATACTTTACAGTGTATACAACTTAATGCTTGTGCTTCACCACATCTCAGATGTAAATATTGTAATTTTACTTCACTTTATTTGTCTGACAGCTTTACTTCTGAGATTACAGTTTTTTATATGTCTCTCCTTTCCAGTAAAAACCATGTATTTCCAATTGTGATGATTTTGAATGTTTGTGACAAACTGAGGGATGAAGTGTTCCTTTTTGTGTTTAGACAATTCTCCCCCTTCTTAAGCTGAATAAACTCTGGAAAAACCCTCTTGGATCAGCTGGAAAATGCATCGTCACACAGCTGAAAACATGTCTGACACTAGCCTTCTGACACTATGAACACTTTTTAGAGGTACATGGTTCTCACAGGACAGCAATGCTACAAATACACAATGATCTTACATGATATGATGCATCGCTGAAGATTAAACTGCCCAACAGTACGTAATAGAGTTAGAGTAAGAAAGTAAAGGTGATATTGTGCATTAAAATGTTCTCAGTCAGTGTTTTAATATGACATATGATGTTTTAGGATTGATATTACCGCTGCATTCATGTATATGTGGCATTTTACTGCTGTAGAAGTTAAAGGTTGTGCTTATTTTAAGTGCATTTGGCTTACAGATACTTTCACGTAAGTAAGGTTTTGAATACAGGACTTCCACTTGCAGTGTATTTTCATAGTGTGGTATTAGGACTTTAACTTGCATAAATGATCTGAATACTTCTTCCATCACTGGCTGTCCTGGACTTCATTATTTTGAGATATGTTTTAAAAGTGTTTCCCTACTGTTAACATACATGAGGAGGGCAGAATATTAGAAACACCCCTGAATATAATACAGTCCAGTTCAACACATTTACTACCTATGGCCCAATGCCAAAACATTAATTGAACATTACAACATCATAGTGGACTTTATGGCAGAACAGTTGTGCCCAATGGGGATGTTCCTAACAATAAATTTCTCTAACTTTTATACAGACTAATTTTAAGTAGTCAAATAGTCAAAAAGTAAGACAGCACTCACACAGTCGAAATAAAGTGCAATTAAATATATAAGGTTAACATTGTCCAGACAATATTGTATATATTATAAGAGCCATTTGAAATCATTAATCACATTTCTCAGTGACATATTTTAAATGCAGCTGAAATGTGTGGTACTTTGCTCCCTGCATTATTGTTAAAAGGAAGTCACTAACTAAAATTGAACAAATAACATTTTTAAAAGAATAAAATTTAGGAAAATAAATCCTCAGGAAACGTGCTTGATTATTACAACGGCATTTTCAATTACAATCACATAAAAATTATAATAATTTTCATAAGAAGTTTAACCAACTAGTATTTCTGGTGCCGACTAGCTAGAGTGGCAACATTTAATCAACCAGACGACTAATAGCGCACATTCCTGGTGCCTAATAAAGTAGACACTCAGTGTACCTTGATTGTTAAAACACACATGGATAACTCAGGGTACTTACAGTATCTTAAATTACATTTTTATTAATATAAGCCTTAAAGTTTTTTTATTTAAGTCTTATATTTGAAATTGTGAGGGATTAATTGATGCAAATATTACAAATATGTCTAATTTCATTTATTCATCTTTCATCCATCTGCATGAAAGTCCACATTTCTGATGGTACAAATCTTTAAACCTACTATTGAACACGATAATGTGTTTTTACTCTATACTTATTTATTTATTTACTTGTATAATGTAAAACTTCAGTTAGTAGACCTGGGCTATTATTTGCTTGAATCACTGAACTCAACAGGCTTATATTAGGGACAGGCCTTGAATTCCTTTTACACAAAACTGTTGCTCAACGAAGATCGAGAAATACGATCATATTGTTTATTTGAACCACTATGATTAATACTTCTATAAAAATAAGAACCCTATTCGAACAACACATCAATTATATGTTATATTGTGACACTTGTTTCACAGCACCCCAGCATACAGACACAACACCACTTTATCCTGTTAGAACAATCTTAGTAACTCAGCTTCATTTTTATGGAAAACACTTTTGATCAGTGGATCCTTACGGACTAAAGGAATATGAGTAACTTACTGGGTAATCAAGAAATAGACACATAGTCTGACTTCATGACAGCTTCAGAAAAAAGGGAGTCACCACTTGTTTTTTCATCATGCCAGTAAATCTGAATGACTTAAGGCCCGAACATACTCGGGCGGAACATACGCGGAGCGGACTCCGCGGAGGTCCGCCCGGACCAAAAGCGGACGTCTGCAAGCCCTGTGCATGCAAAGCTCAGATTTTACGACCGTGCGGACTCCGCTCCGCGCACCATTGACTGCTCGGCATGTATTTTTCACATTGACGCGCAAGAATTGTGGGTAATGTAGTGTGTTTCACGGACATTTTTACAGGAAACTACAACGCGGAAGTGCACTAGACTATGGAAGCCCGAAGGACATTCCTCGCAGAGTCCGCTCCGCTTATAGTACGCCCGAGTATGGTCGGTCCTTTACAGTCTTCTCTGGTGCTCATTGTTTCAGTAAAATGAAATCAACCGAGCTAACGATGTGTAGCATCTCCATATTGACAGATGTTAAACATTATTATTTATTTGCAAGCTCTAAACAGCTGACTGATATTAGCTCAAGTAGGTAGTCAATAGTCTGGTTTTATACATCTAGAGAACTTCTATAAAAAGACCAGGGGCCTCATGTACAAAGACTTGCGTGGATTTCCTACTAAAACATGGCGTCCGCTTAAATCCAGAAAACGTCGTACGCACAAAAATATCCAGATGTATGAAGCAGTGCATACGCATGAATCCAAGTACATTTTTTTTGTACATGCCAATCAACGTGGAATTGAGCACACATGTTGGAGTACCCAACCCCTCCCTGTCCACGCCCCTATTTAAATATGCAAATCATATTCAAATGAACCCTGCACCTGAGATTCCCCTCTCTGCACGATCAGAAAATTAAAACAAAATAATGAATAAGACGGGGGAAAAAAGAAAATCTTCACAGAATGCGAATTGGAAACGCTACTCACTGAAGTGGAGGCGCGCAAAGATGTACTTTTTGGCACACTGTCCTCTGGCATCAATACAAAACGCAAGAGGAGTGAGTGGGAGAGTGTGTGTGAGGCTATCAGTGCTGTGGGGACAGAAAAGCGTACACACGCAGAATTAAAAAAGAAGTGGTCCGACATTAAGGTGGACGTGAAGCAGAAAGTGTGGCCAAAACAGGTGGGGGGACAGGAGAGGAGGAGCTCACTCCGTTTGAACAGAGAGTCGCCCGGGGTCAACTGAAAGCAGACAAATAATTATGTGAACTGGATTTACAGTTTTCATTTGTTAATTTTATACACCACTTACAGGAGTCACATACTACTGTTGTAAATGAATGCAGAAGTGCACCGGGGAAACGGTGTGACTGATTAAGAAATGTCACACTTTACGCATGGGTTTATTGATGAAGCGTGCGTTGAACCAGGCCACCTCGCCACAATGTTGGTTAATTGAATTTGCGCATCACATATGATCTGTACATTGATCGAAACAAAAACAAATTCATCCTGTGACGGCGCTTTTATAATGTGTGTGCAGTCGATAACTCCGGTAACATTAGGAAAACCGGCTCTCGCTGCAAATTGCGCTTTAATGTTGGCCTGTTCAGCTGCATATGGGAATTTGATATACCTGCTGACATGCGGATAATTCCGTCCCACACAGCTGGCACGACTCGGCTCAAGGTCGACTGGCACAGTCCCGATCGGTCGGCCAGCTCCCTCTGGAATGCCCGTGTTGCTAGGAGTCCCGGTGTGGTCAGCACCTGTATGGATACAGGCAGCGCATGGCTCCTCACTGTGTCGCGCTCCAAGGTCGGCCGCAGCTCTGCGCACAGTTCCAGGAGGATTGCCCTCAGGAACCAATGCAGCAAATACTGCTAAAACAGCCGTTGTTGTTAACGGTATTTTTGTCACCACTTTGCGCAAGCTTTTATATCCACTCATCTAATTGCAAACACATGGGTGTGTTAACTGTTCATCAGTGTTAATTGTTAATGTGTCTCTGATGTGCACATCACTCTGAGGACTAATTGTTTTCACATTTTATTTATTATAACAGTTTCCCAGCATCACCTCTAAGTGTCGCCAAAGGATCAACAGCTGGAGAAACGTGCGTACGCCAGCCATGAAGTTGGCATGAGGCACCGCACATTTCCACGGTCATTTCACTCTTGATACATCTGAACTTTGCCGTGGAAAAGGACGCACGCCACGTTTTTGTGCGTACGCACCCTTTGTACATGAGGCCCCAGGGGTCTCATTGAGACATGCCTTTATTTTTAAAATGATGCATCCACAGCGGGCTAATAAAAGGTACTGGGCATTTAATTTGGGACAAGACTTTTATTTGAACTTTATGGTATTTAACAGGGACAGATGCATAAAATATTGCGTCATATGTAAAATACAAAGTAGATACAGATACAGATACATACAGCCTAAGCAGGGAGAGGGGTTACAATTAGGCCATGGCTAGGAACCTGTAAGAATTAAAACAGGAAGTGCATGTAAGAAACAATACAACATTCATTCATTCATATCCGTAACCGCTTATCCTCTTGAGGGTCATGGGGGAAATGGAGCCTATCCCAGCTGACATTGGGTGAGAGGCGGGGTACACCCTGGACAGGTCACCAGACTATCACAGGGCTGACACATAGAGACAGACAACCATTCACACTCACATTCACACCTATGTGCAATTTAGAGTCACCAAATAACCTGCATGTCTTTGGACTGTGGGAGGAAACCCACGCTGACACGGGGAGAACATGCAAACTCCGCACAGAAGGGCTCCCCACCCTGGGACAGTGCTAACCACTACACCACCGTGTGGCCCACAAAACAACATACACAATAAATTATGGACAAAGACGAAGTAAAAGTGGAGACCAAAATAAGAACGGAGACAAAAGAACATTTGACATACTTGCTCTTGTCTTTTGACAAAATGCATGAATGAAATGCTCTCTTGGTTTAAAGTGAAAAATAGATTGCTGTACTCACTGATGGTTTTCATTAGGAATGTCATTACAACAAAGGCTCCTTTTATTTTTTACAAAATCTCCTTTAGTACAGATACACACAGCTATTTAACAAGGCACGCTGTTGAAGGTTGTCTTACTTCACCAAAATCCAAAACCACATCCGTCCAACATACAGTAATATGCCGAGCAATGCAAGAATGGAATTCATTTCTGAATCATATTACACAACAAAACAATATATGTGGTTTTCTATAAAATGCTAAAAGAACATTCCTTGATGATAAACTTTACTAATTAACAGTATTCTTTAGTGTGCAAGTGTTTCATGGCCATTCTGTTGTATTATATGTTATATGATGATATTTCTTTGTTAGATTATTAGTGTGTGTGTGTGTGTGTGTGTGTGTGTGTGTGTGTGTTTTATGTAAACTATGTCAACTGTTAGTGCTTCTTTTACAGTGGATGTGCATTATGATGTGTTACATAGTGTATTGTGTTGTGTAGTCTGTATGTATGTCTTGTATTGTTGCTATGTAACTGTAGATCCCAGGGAGATTAGCTGCTGCACTGCAAAAGCTAATGGGGATCTTAATAAACAAACAAACTTGTCCAAAAATCTGTCTCAAATTTGGTAAAAAATGATCTTGAGAAGCTTTAAAGAGTGTTACATTTAAGTGTCTGATACCTGTAGACAGACTGAAAACAGCAGATAGTTTCTGTCCATAGAAGCGCTGTCATTTGTTTTCTCTTGGCAACTGCAAATAAAAGTGAATTGAACTCTAAGCATTAATCTTACCTGAAGCGATGGGGAGCAGGTGTGAATGTGCACCAATATAATCAACTTAATCAACGGTGGCCACTTTGAATAGTCATTGCAAAATTACTTGGCTTCGATGAAATGTTTTAATATTTATGATAATGATTTTTTGAGTGTATGTTTGTTGCAATTTAGTGTTGAAGTGTCACAGTTCTCAGATTTGCTCTTCTGTAGTCACTGGCTTGTATTGCTACACACAAGAGATGACTCTTTGTTTCAAAACACACACAGTTTGTTACATTCCCGGTCACAGTCCTCGTATCTGCATTGTGAGCGTGCGCTCAGAAATGCATATTGCTCTTGACAGTCAGATGCGGCCTGTATATGCAAGTGGCTGAAGAATACCTGTCGACCCATTCGGATTTAAGCACGCCACATTTATTTTCATTACTGGCAGATGACAGTTGCTCACCCAAGATGCGGAATTGATTAGGAAACCTGTTTTGTGCACAGCTGTGGGGGAATAAATAAGGAAAAAAAAAAAAAGCGAAGATCAAATCCATCACGTCAATGAAGATGGACAAATATTGAAGGGACACAGACAGGGCAAATTGAGTAGTAGATGACAGCCTTGTGGAGCAGAAAGAATCAATTCAAATCTCTGGGTGTTTTTTTGACATCCAGCTCACCCTGCTGGGATTACCTTTTATTCCTGACAATACTGTTAGAACAGGATGTTTGTTGGACAACCTGTAGGAAATAAAGCTTTAAGAGCTCTACCCGAGTCCATATTGAATGTTAATTTACAGCCTCGTCTGCAGAGCACTCTGTGAAGTGATTTTAACTATCAACCTGTAATAGAGATTTAGACGTCGGCCGAGCTCTCTTTCATACAGTCATCCTTTGACCTTGGTGTTCTAAACTACCTGTAATATAACCTGTCATGACTAAGAGGTGATGATATAATCTAGGTGTCCTTCTACAACCAGCCTGGTGATAACTTCTCCAGCTTCTCCAAGCTTTTTTTTCTATTATATTGTTCACATCCAGGGCCAGAGCCTGTTAATTCTGTTTTACGGCCAGAATGGAGGACTCTAATCTTCAATTTCCATGATCACTTTCATTCTGTAAAAAGCCTGTAAAATACATCTCACGTGAGAAAGTGAGATTTTTATTAGGATGTTTTCTTCAAAGTAAAATATCACCAACTTGTAAGCTGGCACTTTGTGTCACATGCGACAGTATGGGCTGAAGCTCGCCATTAAAGTGAAATACTCAAGCTTCTATTCATATGATCAGCATGTGTTTTTTCCAAGGTTGTTTCAAGTATTGTTGGTGATTTCACCGCAGCAACGTGAGGAGTAGGCGTCAGCTTTAAGACCAACACTGACGCACAGTCTAACAGCAAACAATAGCCTCAACTTTAATGGTTGATTGTGATTATCTAACAATTAAATGTCTTTTCCTCCCTATCATTAGAAGGATATCAGTTATTTGACATTAAAAAATCTGTAACCATAAAATGACCCCAGTTGGAGCCAGCGAGGCTCGTTCACAGCATTATGGCCGACCTATTGAAATTGATTGGCGATGATTGTTGCTGATTATGTTTCCTCTGTGAAATCTTCAAACGCTTCTCCAGCTTTACCTTCCAAGCCACGGCTGTCAGCTCAAGTCACGTCAGCCGCATTCAGTCGGTGTGTTTATAAAGAAATTCATAAGGAGTCATGTCTGATGTCTTCTTCTCTGCCTCGGAGGAAGAGTGGGAGAGGACAATACTGTACTGCACGCAGAAACAACAGTTGTCAGTTGTCAGCAGAGTTCACAGTAGAGTTTGAAAACAAATTTCCTTCTTGTAAGCTGGGAGGAAGTTTGGGGATTCGGGGGCACTACAGGGCACTAAAACAAAATCAGGCTTTATATCATGGGTTTTCTAACCTTATCTGCAGTGCTCTGCTGCATAATGTCAGGGTTTTTTTCTCCCTGAGAATAACAGGATATGGCAATCATTTCTTTACTGAATTACAATCTAACAGAAAATAAAAAATTCAGTATACACTGTAGTAAGATTCCTTCCCTGTCAATCAGACCTTACTGTTGTTAACTTAACACTGTGGCTTACTGATGTGCATTATATAATACTG
Organism: Epinephelus fuscoguttatus; assembly: GCF_011397635.1. Lineage (NCBI taxonomy): Eukaryota > Metazoa > Chordata > Actinopteri > Perciformes > Serranidae > Epinephelus > Epinephelus fuscoguttatus. The sequence continues at coordinate 14,699,456 of NC_064772.1, forward strand.
CTTCACATATGAATTTGTACTTTTAAGTTAGACCTGTGTTTATTAATAAATTATTTTCTTTAACAGCCAAAATCACTCAGTGAAATACACTTAATTTATTAATTTAGAGCTTTTCAAATTAAAGCTGGCATAGGCAGAAATCAAGAGAGGAAAAGAAATGGCAGAGTTTGTAAATACATCCTCCTCCTGCAGCTCGTCTCTCTCTGTCCTAAGCCCCTCCCACCAGATGACCACACTTTGTACAGTAACCCAGTGATTCCCACACATTGATTCACTTCATCTTATTTCACTGTACAGCTGCATGCAGCGCATTCCTTCAGCCCCTCCACCCCAGCTGTTGCTCTCTGTTTATCAGACTATAAATGAGACAAGACCCCATGGTCCCTCTTCCTCACTCTCTGCCGTTGTGGACTGCTTTGCTAGGAAGAGCGCAGGCAGCTGCTCTGGAGCTTCGTTTGGTGCCTGTAGCGGCTCAAATTCACCCAGCACAAACCCCCCCAGCGTTGGTGTCACAGCAAGCTGGTGGTCAGCAGCATGTGTCTAACCTGTGTAATGGCAGCAACAGAAAGTTTGCTGATCTGACGGGGAGTCAGGGCTCTCTGGTCCCCCAGGGCTGGAGTTTGCACTGTGCGGATTTAGGTTGCTGTAGCCACTGACTGGGGGTCTATCTCTGGAGCTGCTGCCCACTCTCCTTGCGTTGAGGAGTGAGGCGGTGGAAGCACTGCGATTCGAGACTCACTAACTAGACTAACTAAATTCAGACTAGCTAAAATTAGCTACATAAACCTGAACTTGAAGCCGCAGCTGTGAGCCTTCAGCTCCAGTTAGCAGAAGGCTAAAAAACATTTTCTCTCCAGCTCTGAAACATTTTGCTGATATTGACTTTTTTTGGGCTACTTTGCAGTGTAGGCAGCTGTTGCCAGTACTGGAATAGCAACTGTCTCTGCAGGATCCTCTGCCATTGAATCATTCTTTCACAAAGTAACACATATGCATATTTGCATTTGGAAAACAACCAATAGGAACGCCATCTTTCTGAAATGGCCTGTGATTGGCCAGAGTTTCCTGTCACAAGCTAGATTTTCTGAAGCCTAAACACAGAACCAAGAAGAAGTGCAGAAGTCCAGTGAAATCCAGGGATTTTTGCCATGTATGTCTCTCATGTATGTTAATAACTTAAAATAGGAGATTAGGAGATTGTCAAGTTTTTCAAATTAATGTGTAAATTAGTTCGTCAATTCGGGGCCCTTTAAATTAAAGTGTTTTTAAGTGGTTTGGTTTACGCCTTCTTAAATTAGTGCAGAAAGTGAGGGAAGTCTGGCCACCATGCAAATTACCTTTATCCACAATTAGGGTCTGAATCAATGTGTATGTTTTCAGGGGTAAACTAAGGTTTAGTTTGTGGTAATTTAAGGGATTCTCTTTAATGCGTTACACTGTGTGGATTCCAGGCTCAGTATATCTTTCTCTTGGGTAGATAACTGTCTTTGTCATGTTTAAATTCGCTGCAGTTCATCCACCCAAGTGCAATACGTCATTAAACCAGAAGATCTGCTTCGCACAGTGTACTTGCACCAGAATCTGACATGGCATCCTAAATAAACAAACACTTTAGATGTTTGTGCAACAAAACTGCCATCCTGGCTCTTGCCTTCAGATTTTATTTCTTTTATCATAGTTACATTTTCCTCTCCACAGATCAACATCTTCTGCAGAAGCAGTTTGTGGACCCTAAAATCAGTAACTGGATGAGTCACCATCTGTGCATGTTAACAAAGATTTTAACTGGAAAATAAAATAGTAAGAGAAAAGTAAAAAAGGGAATAAAGGAGGGAAAACACATTTTCCCAACTGTGCCTTTTTCCAGATCTTTGTGTCATAAAATTCTTTAATCTACAGAGTTTTATTGAGCCCTAATTAGTGCAGCACAAAGATGCATTGTCCTCCTGGAGGACGAGTTCAAACTCTTTGGCTCTTCTGAAAAAGTTAGCAGCTTTGGGATCAGTATGATATGAGATGCATGATAATGTATTTTTTGGTGGGGGTGAAGTGCCTGTTTAACAGAGCACAGATTGGTTGCAGAAGCCATTTGGCTGCTGAATTAGAATCAACAGATTGAAGTTACCGGAAAAGATGCTGCTGACTGATCTGCAGGAGGGAAATGGAAACAATGGCAGCGAAATGATCTCCAAAGGCTCAGAGTTACACTTTAATCCTGCTGCAGCATCCCTGCAAATGATGGCAACAACCAAAAGTATTATTTGTTTAGCAGCGTTTGAGGCCGAGAGCCAGTACACAGCACATGTCAGATCTCTTGGTGCTGCTGATGTGAGGAACGGCTTTAAACTCAGGCATTTTGTTTAAAAATGAAACTCAAAACAAAACTAAAGTAAACAGCAGCCCAAACAAAGGCAGACAGTGTAATGACTAATGACTAATGAGATTATTTACCGCCTCAGAAGTCACATTTTCACTGCTTTCTCCCTTTTTTTTCCCTCTTTCAAGTGGAATTGGTCACACGCTCTGTTGATATGATGACTGTTTCCACATTTAGCTCTGTTTGACTTGGCTTCTGGATGCTGTCTTGGAAACTAATGAAGGGTTGTCTGCCCACAGGAACCATGGTAGTGCAAGTGGCAGCCACAGATGCAGATGACCCAACATATGGGAACAGTGCCAGGGTGGTGTACAGCATCATCCATGGACAGCCGTACTTCTCAGTGGAGCCCAAGACAGGTAGGTACAACGTGTCAGACAAAACGGTGGTGATTTATCCTGCACAAACACAATTATCTGCCAAAGCTGGACCTTTTTGGTTATTTTTTGATTATTTGTTTGTGTTTCTGTCTTCTTCTACTCACTAGTTTGATGTAGGCGTGGCTTCTTTGGGGAAAAGTGATTTCATTTACTTCTGTGAACCAATCAGAATTTAGCAATATTTGGATGAAAATGTTAGTTGGATGACAAAGATGACAGCTGGCAGATTAGCTGAGCTTTTCAGTGGAAAACTCTTTATAGATAATAACCAAGGATGATATTTTTCTAAAATTTAATTTCGATTTTTGCTTATTTAGCACCGCCAAAATGATCATTTGTATGTAATTTACTCACGAAATTTTATGTTGAGTTTGGGAAGAAAACTTTGATTTGTTTGTATTTTTGTATGATCCCAGTGAACAAAGAATCTAAGCATTCAAAGGACAGTGAAAATTCTTGATGAGTTAAAGTCATGAGTTAAACATCCTTTTGCCAATTCTCACTTTATTAAACAACTAGTGCAGTATAGTAAAAGGCTCACTTATGCGATATATGGTCAGTGCTTTTAAAACATTCATTTCCGCCAGAACCTTACTATTTGAAACACTTCCACATAGACACCGCAGGCGCACTACTTGGCTGTGCATGAGACTGTTTATATGGAAGTGTTTGGAATCAGTGGTTCCCAACTGGTGGGTCGCAGACCAAAAGTGGGTTGGGGGTCCATTTTAAATGGACCAAAAGCAACTCCTGAAAGTGTGAAGTTTGTAAAAAAAAAAAACAAAAAAAACCACACACTTTATTTTGAAGTACAGTGAATTTATGACATAGCACTTTGATCTGGAAGTGCCGTTTTGTGCTGTAAATTGAGACAACTACTTTACAGAAACAACAAAGTAGTCTGACAACATGACCAAATGCAAGTATGACGCTGAATATATTAAACTGAGTGCACCTTGAACTAATGACTAAGGAGGTATCCTGACCCCATGTTTCGACCAGTTTGGAATCCACCCTGCAAACATTGAGACATTGTTTGAGCGTTGTTTGAGCGTACAGTCACGACATCTTGTTATGGTTCAAAACTAGTTTCAAAATCAAAGTTGTGCTGACAGCCATGACATCACCTGGCTGTCAGCTTGGCGTCCTTCCAGGAACTGCCCATTGGTTCGACAGCCCATTGGTTCGACATCCCATTGTTCCGACCATATTAAACTCATTGTTCCGAAGTCCGTTCCGAAATCATCATGATGCCCTGTGGTTAAGGTCTGGTTAGGTTTAGGCACAAAAACCACTTGGTTAGGGTCAGGAAAAGATCACGGTGTGGGTTAAAATGAAAAATAAAGCGACAAACACATAAGCCGTGAGCCTGCTCCGCCTCAAGCCGGTCATGGCGCACCATACACCCACCACGAGTCGTTCAGCACCGCGGACAGTTGGACTAATGGGATGTCGAACCAATGGGCTGTCGAACCAATGACATGGACCCGTCCTTCCTGAGCATCCAAGTAATGTTGAAATACAATGTTAATATGACCAATTTATGAACTAACGTTGACTTACACTGGACTCAGACACAGCCTCCTGTGTGAAAGCTTTGTGCTCTTTCCATTTATCCACCACAGTTATCTATCTGTGTGGACTTTGTCACTCTTTGTACTAATCATGACTAATCTTGACTTTGTGGTAAAGCACCCTGAAGGAAAACTTCTCCCATGTGCGATCAAAGACAGCTTGGATAAATACTCTCGAACCTTATAAACACTACAGGCTTAAAACTATGAGACAACAGGAATATAATTTACATGTAGATTTACATAAATGGCATAAACGTGTTTTTTATTCTTAAGAAGTGGGCGTCTAGTGATACTAGCCTTTGGGTGTGGAGTGGACTTCACAGTGTAGCCAGCTGATCACAACCATTTCACAACTAAACATATACATTGTTGATAAAATGTTGTAGTTATAAAAAACAAAGCTACATGCATGTACTTTTTTTCAGTGCAATAATATGATCAACATTTCCTGGTTTGTTAGACAGAGTCTAAATAGACCATTATTGGATGCGGAAATGTCACCGTCTGGCAGTCGCCCTCAAACCGCATTGCAGTTTTTGGCGTCCAGCTGGGACCATTTTGTGGCACCCACCAATGTTTGCTCGGTAGAACTAGATTTATGACATTAAATGTAGTTACATAAAATGTATACTCAAGTACCTGACAGTTGTACTTAAGTTCAATATTTGTGTACATGTATGTAATTGCATCCCACCACTGAGCTGGAAAATACACCTGACTTAATGCTGACAGTGAAAACACCACTGACACCTTTATTTTGCCATGAACAAATTAAAGCAGAGTTTAAAAGAATGCAGCTGACAATCCCCAAAAAATTAAGTATCTTCACCTGATGCAATAAAGATAACAGCAATCAGAAAACAGAACCAAAAAAAAAGCCTGAAAAAAAAGGCTGAAATAAACCACAAGATAAGATGTGAGGTAGTTTGTTGACTTGTGGGGCGTTTCATCCTGAGAAGTGCAGCGGCAGTCCTCGCTACATCTTCATAGCTGGCTCATTAGCCACTGCCCTGCCGAGGCTCGGCTACTTCATGCAAAGCACTCTTGCAAGAAAACAGAAAAATATGGGCCATCCCATAATATCAGGCTTCATCCTCTGCTTCGAGAGCAACACATGCCGGGTTTTTATGGATGTAGTTCTAATTCATGAACTGGTGAAAGCTACTGCAATGCAGGGATTTATGTCGGTTATTTTTCACACTCAGGCAGACACAGAAATATGAGGGATGTTCGAGAACAACAGCTCCGCGGTGACCTGTAAGGTTCACAGTAAACATTCAATAAGCCTAACCACCGGAAGAAAGTGGAGCATTCAGGAAAAATGAATGTATATCACAAGAAAGGAAATGACTTCATACTGTGATGGCATAATGGACGTGGTGTCTGAGGAGGAAAAGATGTTTTCAGCATAAAGATTTTAGCACACTTGGCTCTGAAGTCTCTGCAGTATCTCAGAATCTCTATGTTGTTTTTCACTTTCTGGAGACCTTGGACTAATGAAGCCTCCCGCTGAAGCTTTCATTAGGGAACATTTCCGTGTTTCCATGTTTTGGGGGCGAACATTTACATGTTTTACACACCCTAAATGAAAAAGTTCCTTGTGGATACTCTTTAAGCTCTGACGCTTCCCGTGGGACTCCTCTGAGACTGTAAATCTTTGATTTTAAGTGATTCCTCATGGCTGCTTAGAAGCTAAAACTTCTGTGAGATAATTAATGTGTTAACAAGCTGTGATCACCTTCCTTCAGATGAGTTTGGTTTGGCACTTGTGAATTACTTGTGCTTCCATGTTTTTCTCACTTCCTTTCTGCAATTAGTTGAGCTGCTGATCAGGCACCTGACGTCCATTAATGCTGGTAAATCTGGTCCTTTTTACAAATAGAATTTAAGCCAAAAAATAGCTGGTAAATTGGCTGGTTTGGTCCAAATGTTGCCTAAAACAGACCATATGAGTACAGATGGCTATTTTACACATATCATGTAGACATTTAGATATTTCAGAGAGGTGTACATATGCTTAAAGTAATATATTCTTTTGTCTTTTTAATAAACTGAAACAAACTTTTCAGAACATTTCCAAGACTTTTGGATGAAATTACCTGCTCATTTTCAATCAACATGGTTGATATGTTGCTGGGAGCATGTCATCTGTTGTCAAATTCAGTATTCACTAATTGCCACAATGTCCCATTTCCTTGAACCCACATATCCATTGTATTTGCTCAAATGTGTTCGTGTTCGTGTCATCTTCGTGTTTGATACCCTGAAAGGACAAGCTAGCTAGCAATTAGACTAAATATGAGATATGCTAACTCTCTTGTTCCTCAAACCTGCATTTATGTTTCATTTATTTATTTATTTTTGGTTACATGGGGACACAGATGATTTGGATTCTTGATCTAGAGCTGCTAAATGCTTCATTTTCACCAGCGAGTTGCCAACTTTGTCGACTGTTTGGTGCTGAGCAGGTAGCATTGAATAGGTTTGCTCAAGCTTTTTCGCTAAGACCTGAATATATTATAACGTTTCTGGTCAGGTATGGAATTTATTTTACTTTTAGCTCTGTTTTGGTCTCCACCAGCTCCTGTGGGAAGTACCTCTCTCTGTGGCTGCTAAATGCTCCACTATATTCACCAGCTAGCTGCTAACTTTGTCTGTTGGCTGTTCAGTGCTGGACTGTTCGTGTTCAGTGAGGTTTTCTTTGGGTGCTTTTCCACTTAACAGCTGCCTGTTGAATTTGGAAATGACATTGACGAGAGGGAACCAAAACAATAAAGCTGACTTTATTTTTTACATACAAGTATTTTACATATTATAATACTTTTTCCACCAAAATTATGGCATGCAATTGGGTTTTGTAAACATGGGAAAACCCATTACAAAAAGGTGATATTCCTATTGTCAGTAGACCAGAGCCATGTACATGCCATGCAGATGAGTATGCCTTTCCGTGTTTTGTTTGTTCCTGGTGTGTCATGTTTGACGTTTTGACAGCTGGAAAACAGGTTAGTAAACAGTAAAAAACGGCATAGAGGCAAGTGAAAATATTATGGTGGTTACTTCTTTTTTATTTCTCTTACTAACTCAGTCTCTCTCTCAAACTCAGTGTCAACTAAATTTTGAACAATGTTTGAGCGCTGCTTGGACGGACAAAGGTGGTATTTTGTGGCTGATTATCATTGCATTGTGCAAAGGGGCGGCAAAGGGGCTAAAATTAGTGCATCCACACAGGTGTTGTATTTCCATCAGAGCCAATCGGAGCTAGAGCTGTTAAATACCCACAACTCCTGCAGAGTCATTTGACTTAGGAGTGAATGCATATTGTAACCTTTCCCAGTCAAGACCAAAGCCAGATGTTAGCAGGTGTTGGTGTGTTTTCAGTCCAGTAGGAAAGTGGCTTCGCATTGTTAATATAGAAATACTGATTATACCTGCTTTACAGAAGTGAAACCACATTTCCTCAAAACTTTGAGCAGATGACCTGTTAAATTTTCCTCTGAGGCTGTCTTATTTAAACACTGGAGCATCTAATTTCCCCTGATAAGAAACTGTCACTGTCTTCACACAAATTAAATACCTCTGGGTACGGACATCTTTCCCTGACAGTTGGCACTTAAAAGTGAAGTGCAAAAACATAAACCAAAGCTAGATTTGATATTCTTCGTCTCTCATTACTTTATCAGTTTACTATACAAATTGGTAAAATTATTACCTTCTTGCTGCCATTTCCCGAAGCTGCACAGGCTGATGAGGAGGCTGTATCTCAGGCAGTAGAGGGTGTTGAACGGCCATTAATTTCAGGGTTGGTGGTTTGATTCCTGTCTCCAAATGTCGAACTGTCCTTGAGCAAGACATTGAGCCCCAACTTGCTGCCAATGTATGGCTAAAAAAGGTGTCTTCCAAGTGTTTTTTTTTTTTTTTTTTTCCGGTTTACGAATGGAAAGGTGCTCAAAGCGTAAAACTTGAAGCTCACAGATAAATCCCACATTGGTGCTCTTTCTGTAGGACAGCGGCTGGTTTATTAACCTGTCAAACAAGAGGCACACACACATACACACCTAAATGTGTACACAGACACAGCCCTTGGGCCCCTGCCAGCACCTCGCCTCTCTGCTGCCCATCTCTGCCTGACCACGACTGATTATACTTGGCTCTCTTTCTGTCCACGTAGAAGGTGATTGGATCTCATGGTTATGAGATGCAATATTGGTGTCAGAATTGAGAAGCATGGATGCCTGTCAGACAGGTGTGACTCCATGTGGGACTCAAGGCAGGGAGGCACGAAGACATGTTGTTTGACAAGAGTAACCTTAATAACAACCTGGTGTAAAAACACAGCTTATAGAACAGTAACTTGTGTGTCGAGGGGGAAATCCTGCAGGCTTCCTTAGCAGCATTGTTACTGTCTGGAATTCTCTGTTGGTTTGTGGAAGATTCTTTGATAGATTTCTTTTTAGATCTTTTTCCCCACCTATATTGCCTCCTGAAAAAGTATGAGGCACAACTGTAATTGAGAGAAATATTAGGAAGTGTTCGCACGGTTAGCTTCGTCTTCATCTTAATTTAGTTACCTTTCAAGAAGAACTACCTTGGGGAAATAAAAATTTATGCTACTAAAAAATGCTCTGCTGGTTTCCTGTAAAAAGATCCTGTTGTGTCATCAACTCCAACTCTGAAGCACCTTTCTTTGCTATATTTAAACTTTATTTGTCCATTTGACATATATTAAAAAATCACAGCTCCCACAAAGGGGTCAGCCCTTTGTTCCCTTAACACCTATGATTTCTTTCACCCAAATTAGGCCTTATATTCCCTCAGCCCTATGTTCCCTCCGCACCAATGATTATTCTCCATCCTAAATTAGGCCCTATGTTCCCTCAGTGCCTATGATTTTTTTCACTGAAATTTGGCCCTGTGTTCCCTTAGCCTTTTGATTTTTTTCCCCATGTCAAATTAGGCCCTATGTTTTTTTTCCAGTACCAAATAAGGTCCCATGTTCCCTTGTCAACTCATTTCCATCCCAAATTAGGCCCTATCTTCCCCCTAGCCATTTGTTTCCTCAGCCCCATGTTCCCACAGCTGGCCCTTCAATAACAAGTTTAGGGTTGCCAGTGTTATTATTATTATTAAAGGGGTGAAACATTACCTCATTGGCAGAGGTACTGATCTGAGAGACCATGGGGTTGAGGGAACATAGGGTTTAGGGAACAAAGGGTTGAGGGAACATAACACAAAGGAAACATAGGGTTTAAAGAAGGTACAGCTGAGGGAACAAAGGGCAGAGAAAACATAGGGGTGAGGGAACAAAGGGCAGAGGGAACAGAGAGTTATGGGAACAAAGGGCTGAAGGAGCATAAGGTTGGGAGGACAGAGGTCAGGGAACATAGGGTATAGGGACCATAGGGCTGGGGGGACAAAGGTTTGAGGGAACATAGGGTTGAGGGAAGAAAGGGTTGAGGGAACATAGGACTGATGGAACAAAGGGCTGAGGGAAGATTGGGTTGAGGGAACATAAGGTTGAGAAGACAGAAATGAGGGAACATAGGGTTTAGGGAACTTAGGGCTGAGGGGACATGGGGTTAAGGTGAACAAAGAGCTAAGGGAACACAGAGTTGAGGGAACATAGGACTGACGGAACAAAGGGCAGAGGGAACATAGGGTTGAGGGAAGTAAGGGCTAAGGGAACACAGAGTTGTGGGAACCAAGGGCTGAGAGACCATAAGGTTGAGAGGACAAAGAGATGAGGGAACATAGGGCTGAGGGGACATGTGGTAGATGGAACAGTCAATGGAACATAAGGTTGAGGGAACTAAGCGCTAAGGGAACATAAGGTTGAGAGGACATAGATGAGGGAACATAGGGCTGAGGGGACATGGGCCAAGGGAACAGTCAAGGGAATGTAGGGTTAAGGGAACATACGGCTGAGGGAACATGGACACACTCCTTTGACAAAGTATCAGATATGATTTAATGTCCAAATGAAACTTTTCTCACTTCCTGCTACTTCTTCTTTCAAGATAAATTAAAATGATCCCCGTGAAGAAGTAAAAAGGCTCCTCATTTATCATGTTGTGTCTAAGCAGTAATTTCTAAAACAGGGACTGACAGAAACTTGACCACTTGCCTCTGGCTCTTCAGTGATCTTTAACAAAGTTTGTGAGAACACTTGAACCCATCGACAAGCCTGGAGTGAGACTTCATGACACCAATACCAATTAGAGCGAGAGTAGACATTTACTTAAGTGATGTTCAAACAGCATGTCTGCCCCATAAAGTCCCCATTACTCTCATATCATGTTTTTCTTAGAGCCATTCAGCTCAATGACCAGAGCTCACACTTTCACAGCCTCACTTGCTGACGTGTTTTTCATTAAGCTAAGTGGATTCTTTAAACCCCAAGGTTGATATTTCAAAAGCTTTAATGGGTTATGATTGCTTACTGTAAGTGGCCTGTGTTCTCCTACAGTACCCTGTGACACTAACCAGTGTCAACTTCTGCTACATGCCATCTGTCCACTGGGAAACAACCAGCATGGTGGATGAGACATGAGGCAGAGATGTCGTCAAATGTCAGTCTGCTTACGTTCTATGTTTGTATCGAGCTGTCAGTGTGCATAAAGCCTCTATCATCACATTCTTAGATCTGTAGAGTGACAGTCGCTCACATGTATTTGTTTGCATCTTGACACCATTTTACTTTTCCAGATTTTCCATCACATAAGAATTTAGAAAGGTTTGTAGTAACGTCAGTGACAACGACACAAAATCTGCTTGTACAGTAGGTAAATTCATGAGCAGTAAAACGCACCACATCTCAGTTCCAGTTGTAACCTGCCTCAGCTCTAACTGCTAATGGTAAAAGACTGGGAGATACAGATATTTATTTCATCAGTGTATCAATTACCTTGTGGACCAGTAGTCAGAAGTTTAGGTCGCTACAAGAGAAAGGGTGCATTAGCAAAATGCATTGAGTGACTGAGTAAAGAACCTCACACACATCAAAGGTAAGTTTTTTAAGTGTGTTGTATTGTATTGAATGAAAATGAAGTTGTAGAAAAATAAATAAAAAACAATTTTAACCTTTCAGCTCTTCAGACATGAGACATCAACCACAGTTCTCAATAAATCAGTCTTTTTTAAATAAATCACAGTCTCTGTATAAATCCCAGTCTCTGTCTTTTGGGTTGGCTCGCCATGACCACTGAGGTCCCATTCTACCTTTACAGACACAGGAAGAATCCCCAGTAGAAGAAGATGTCTCGCAGATCAACACAGGAATCCATACAAGGGAAAGGAAAAGAAAAGACCCGGCCTATAAAGGCCAAAAACAGGGTTACTGTATTGTTCACACAAATAAAATATACTCTTAAATTTAAATAAGTACATATAAACACACATTTTTATGCATATACTTTGTAACACAGCTTCTTAATAATTACTTTAACCACTTTTTACTGTTAATTCAATGAACTGAATACATTTCTCAGTATTAACATGAGGCAAAATGGCTGAACATTTCTTTCCCTCTTTTTCCTACCGCCGCTCACTCTCAAAAAAAAAAAAAAAAAACACAGAGCGAGGGTAAATGTAAACAAAACACCGTAACATAAAACATTTTTTTAACCACCACATTCATGAAAATAATGCCTCATTGATCCATATTAACATTAGCAGAAGCAGCACATTTCACTCCATTTATCAGACCAACTTCAGTAAAAGTTACTCACCAGAGGCTCACGGTTCACATACACACGCACACTCCAGGCACAGAGCACAATACACGGCTCTCATCAGTCCAGGATTCCGCTTTTTAAGAGACAGGGACACGGGAGTTCAGTAGCGTGTAAGCTTTACAATTTAGCAATGGATGTGGCTAATGACTGGAGCTAGTGCTGGAGCTAGTGCCGAGTTAGCGCCGAATGCTAATCAACACAACTCACGTTCTCCTCCGCTTCTGTTGCAAAACACACGGTCCGCTCACCTAAGTGCATTTTGATGGTAATACTTTTACTTGAGTAAGAAATTGAATTGAATTTGGATCTCTGAGGCCCCGCTTCCTCCTTCTATACAAAAATGAAGCCAAAATATCCCAGACACGGCTGCTGCCATCTTGTGCTGGTGACGTCCTGTGGAGCTAGACTCTGTGCAGTAGCTTTCTCCTCTGTATCGAGTTCCCGCCCATACACCCCATGGCAAGCAGCTTCACTGATCACAAGCATAACAATTGACCCTTCGCTAAGTCACGCCCCTGGACGCAGACTGGCAATCATAACGTAGCATCACGCCGGCTCAGACCAGACAGTAACACAGCTCCATTGATTTATTTTCAGGCAGGTTTTGTGGATTTTGAGCTAAATGTTTGCCTGAGGCACGTTGTGTATCAATGATACTAGTTACCTGGAGAGGTTGGAAAAAGATATACGTTTCTCCCCTGTTCCGAAACCAAAATCAAACCCTGAAAAGTGTAGGGTTAGCTACCTAGCTACTGAAGATATAGCCTGCTGAATGTATACACATGCTGCTTTTGCTTTATAATGATTATAACAGTGAAAAAAAGACCAACCCTGCTGTACAGGAACCAGTGAAGGGAAGCAGAGAAACTTTGCTGATATTCAACCAACTGTGTGTCATCGCAGTGTGCGCAGTTGAAAGTTTTTTGCCTCCTCCCTGAGATACCTACCTGTCCAGCACGGGGGTGAAGCCAAACACCGTTCATCTGCACACACTGCGATGCCACACAGCTGGTTCAGTATCAGCAAAGTTGCCCTTTATATTCATTGTCTTCTGTGGCGATCAGCAGTGATGTGGCGGTTCACTTTTACACTGTGATCTGTAGCCTCTAGTTCGACTTTAGCTTCTAACTATCTTTGTTGTTGCTGCTGAGTCAGTTTGACATCCTGGATATATCCTTCAAACACAGACTGTAGACCCCTCTGTCTGCTTCTCTCTGGAGTCACTATTTTATTTTTCCAAAAATATGATAAGATTTCCTAAGGGAGTGCAATTAGTCACAGTGTGGGCTCCATGCTTACTGTGACAGCTTGATGGATGATCACAAAGGGGCGGGGCTTAGCGAAAGGTTAACTGGCACACACAGCTGGCAGTCATGACATCAACCTCAAGTTTTTACAGCATCAAATAACTAATTATAACCAAACTTATAAGGAAAACGAACATTTGAACACATGACCTGTGCTGCAGTCAGCCACAAGGGGATGATTGAGATGTTTTGGCACTTTGGAGAGCCGTCATGTCGCCCATCTTTAAATACAGTCTATGTGGAGGTCCTCTATTTGTAACGGAGTATTTCCTCACTGCATTATTGCTTTTAATCCAGTTAAAGATCTCAATGCTTTTACTGTTCAAGTCAATGCAGTAAGAGGTTTTGCTGTTACAGTTGTACTTGGTCTGGTGGTGCTTTATGTATCATAGTTGTGGTCTTGTGTTGTCCTGTCTGTATTTTCTTGTACAGTTCGGAGTTTTGTGTTCTTAATGTGCATATTTATTGTTGAGTTTGTGTCTCTTGTGTGTATTTGTTACTCAGTCGTATGTATTTACAGTAAATGGCCCATCTAGGGACGGACTTTGCAAACTAGCATGGGCTATAAATGCTGTGGTGTGTGGCATCATTTCATGCTGCATACTTCTCCCTATACAAATACACATTAAATAAAATAAATGACCTGTAGTTTACAGTGGCAGTGTACAGTGTTTAATGTGAGATAATGGTAGTTACATTTAGATAGATGTTTCTGTGTAACTGGCTCTGCTGCGATAGTTTTGTGATTCTTCTAAACTTCTGCTGCATTTTGCCATTTGCTATTTTTACCATGTTGCCACAGTGGCTGCAGTTTAGCAAAAGTTACATGGTTTTGCTTTAATGAAGCCTGGAGGAGACACATATCATCTGTGGACCGGCCAGACCCTGAATTAATAGTGTAATTAGTGTTTGTGTTGGGGGAAATAACCTGAGCAAAATACGAGCCAATGCAACAGTACTGCAAATGATAAGTTGCAGAGAATGAATACATGTCAAACTCTGCAAACAACAAATTATCATTTTTTTAATAGGACTCACAATAAAAGTAGTTTTCTGCAGAGTCAGTCTATCAAAGTGAGACTAACTTTTGCTGAACAGAATCCACTGAGGCCTCATATGGAAGTTAGCAGGTAATCACACACTAACGACACACTTCAGTTTCAAAGAGAATCAGTTCCTTATTTTACTTTTGTGATAATACCATTTAAATGTCAATCCGTGGCATGTTAAAACCAGGGTTCCTGCAGGTCCTTGAAAAGTCTAACAAGGCACTGAAAGTATTAATCTAAAAATAAAGCCTTACTTGGTATTAAAATGTCTTGAATCCATCCTTAAAAAGTCTTAAAAATGGCAAGACATAGTGAGTAGGATTTTCTGATTTTTTTTATGATGCTTTGTAAAATCTCCAAATAATTAGTAACATCTATTTTTATAAATAATTTATTGAATGCCTCTCACATTAATGTCAAGGTCAGCACAACCAACACTCAGTCTATTTTATGCAAGACGTTTTCAAACTCAGTCGGGATTGTAGTAGTGAAATCCCACAGAGAGAGAGAGAAATACAAAATAGCCAAGAAAACCGTCAACAAAGGCCAGGTATTTCCCAGCTCTGTTATACACTCGTCTCCACCAAGAGACAAAAAAACGTAAGTTTTTAACATTTGGGCAAAATTGTCTCTTACACTAAACAATTGTTGTGGGTTCATGTTTTATTTCTTTAATGTTGGTGTTTGTAAAATAGGTCTTACATTGAATTCAAAGGAGCATTTAAAAAGTCTTAAAAAGGTTTAAATTTAACTCCCTAACTTTAAGCTGTAGGGACAATGTAAAATATAGTTTAGTAGTACAAACAGGGAAGAGTCATGAAGTCAGCTATCTGACCGAGTATATAAAGTTAAAGGTTTACAGTATTACACAGGAATTGTAGGTTACTATTTGTGAACAGTATGGCCTGCAAACAAAAGTGAACTCCAAGCCCAGATTCATTCTTGTTATTAGCTACATTTGCATTTTTTCTGCATCACGTCCGCGATTTTCGTGGCTTCCTTATGGTCTGGCACCTGGTTGCTACCTTTTGTAAAGTCCTGACCTCAGAAATGTCCTGAACACAGCAAAATATGAGAAATAAAAGGAAAATAAAGGCAGAGAGTCTCTGCAGATAAATATACATCACAAATATCTAGTGGGTCAGAAGTGATGTGTCTATATGTCTTCTCTTTAAGGATAATCCTGGGCAGTATGCCTTTAACTAACTGTAGCTAACATTACCTAGCATAAGCCACTGGTCATACCACACCACATAAGACTGTAGCAGGAAAAAACACCTAAGTACATTGAACTAACTCTTTTCTAAGGGAAGTCTTGAGCTAGTTTTTCCTTTAAAGAATGACATAGTCTGGCTTTAAAAGGCATTAAAACTGTACAGGTGTTAAATACTGTGTCTGCCCTCCATATTGGCTGTGAAAGGGACCCCATTGTTTGTGTTAAGTGTTAGCTTTTAACATATTGTCAATACCATGTATCTTACAGACTACACTCCGGGGGTGAGCCACCAGCTTTTTAGACAGCAGACCAGGATTGAGTGTTGTGGGATGAGCGTTGTGCTTCTGTCTTTGCAAGTTACTAATTAGTCCCATTTGCAGCACACGCCTGGGCCATAGCAGAGGGTGACTTTGACAGAGTGCCTGGGCTAAAATACACTCTAAGCTCCACACTGCAATACTGCACTAGCGATTAAGTGGCAGAGGGCTAATGGTCAGGGGGGGAAGGAGGATGTGTGTGACCCGGTGTTAGGTGGGTAGCATCCTGGCTCTTCTCCGTCTAACAAGTCTCTTTACTCTGGTTCTTAATCCCAAATTGAATCTACAAGGTGCCCTTGGGAAAAGTACTTAATCCTGAATAGCTCCAATAACTTCCAAGCAATACATAATATCGGCAAAATACACAAGTTGCAGCGCCTAAAGGTGCTCAGTTAAGACAGTTTTTTGTAATATATATTGATTGATAGCTTGTGGTTTAGTTTGAAGGTGAAGCTGAAATGTGTTAAGGACTGCGTTCTAATTGATGGCAGGCTCAAGGAGGTTTGAACAGCTGCCTGCAGCTCCATACACCTTGGCGATATGGCAAGTCCTTTAGAGACAATTATCCGCGCACATTAACACTGCTAAGCATGCATGCATGCTCACAAGCCTCAATGGCTGGAATAACAAGAGGAGAATTTAGTTAGAAGAAAACGCCAGGTGCCTGAATGAGAGGATTAATTACACTCTGAAGGGGGTATTTAAGATGTGACACGGCTTGCCTCGCAGAGCGACACGAGGATGACATCTGAATATGACAGGCACTCAGGTGAGAGGCGCCCGGACGGACCACTCTTTGTCTGTTCTCAGCCTGAGAATCTAATTAAACGGAAAGCGCTCAAATGAAAGAAAAGGCCAGGTCCAATCCTGGTGTGATCATTACATCATCACACGTTACATTTTGATGCAGAGGTCAGTAGGAGACGGGTTTGTGATCAGCCTGGGATTAAGATATCAGTGTGGCCTTTATAAAGGAACAGTGTGTTAGATTTAGGGAGACTGGTGGCATCTAGCAATGAGAAATGCAGACTGCAACCAGTTTAACTCCTTGTAGATAGATTTGCGTCGGTGTCCATTGTCTGGGAGGTTCTTACAGTGAGAGGTCTGTTCCTCTCCTAAACAAACACACCTAGTGATTTAAACAGATGGAAACACTGAATAAAGCAGTTTCATGTTACAAATCAGGGTTTCTCTGACGTTGTTTGGCATGTCTTAGATGGACTAGCCTACCATCTGCTAATGTGTGCTAACCTTTTGCTCTGATAACTCAAGATCCAGACGTTCAGGAGATTTTTACCAGGAGCCAAATTATCCACAGAGGTCCCTTTCTATCAAAAACAAACGCACCCAGGGATTTAAATCAGTAAAAACATGGAACAAAGCAGATTCATGTCACCAATCAGTGTTTTTTGACGCTCTTCAGCATGATGGAGACAGACCGCTAGCCTAGCACCTGCTCATGTGTGCTCACCTTTTTTCTCTGATAACCTAGGATAGGGACGTTTAGGAGATTTTTACCGGGAGCCGAATTATCTGCAGAGGTCTCCTCCTCTCCAGAACAAATATACCCAATGATTTAAACTGGTAAAAACACTGTATAAAGCAGTTTCATGTTACAAATCAGTGTTTCTCTGATGCCGTTTGGCATGTCAGAAGTGGGCTGCTCGTCTACAACTTGATAATTTGCGCTCACATTTTTTCTCTGATTAAGGTAGGGAGCTGAATTATCTGCAAAGGTCTTTTCCTCTCCAAATCTCACCAGTGATTTAAACCGGTAAAAACAATATTAAAACAAATTCATGGTAAAAAAAATCTGTGTTTTCACCACAGTCTTGTCACGGAGGAGCTGCTAACTACAGTGCCACAGGAAAAAGCAAATGGCCTTATCTCGAGCTTTGGTTTGTCTGTTCTTATGTACTATAGAAACATGGCGGCACAACATGGTGATCTTCATAGATGAGGACCCACTTGCTATGTAGATATAAATGGCTCATTCTAAGGTAACAAAAACACACTGATTCTTATTTTCACATGTTTATACTAAATAAATCATACTTGTTATACTATATTCCATTTTTGCCAGTATTTACCCCCTAAATCCTACACACTGTTCCTTTAAACCCTTGTGTGCTTTTCTCTACTCCCTTCTTTAAAAGCGGGTGTTGTTGTGGCTCCGTACTTGTGGTAGCGACTGCACTAAATCGAGAACATTACAGCTGAAGGCTAGATATAAATCTGGCTGCCTCCTGTAATATAGAGAGGGAGATGCAATTTTTCAATTCTAATCACAAACAACAACACACCACCTGGATGTGTGTACAGATGAACGCACTTCCTCTCAGCGTTAACATTACAAATGAATGGATCCTGTGTTCTATAACATGTTCTCTGTAACACATGGGTCCTCTGTGTTGTGGCCCTTTCACACTGAGCAGGTATAGTGACCTATGATTAGAGCATGATGCTTGAATGTCACTCTGTAATAAACTACCTGGACTGGAGGTTTTATTCCCTGTTTGTATGGCCTGTTTTTGTGTTATGGGATCTATTCTTTGTAAGTGGACCGCCCAAGGGCTTAGCAAATCACATACTGCACCCTTCATGTTTAAGTGTTCATCACCTTCATCAGTACCTCTCATAGCTGCACGCAGAGCCGGAGGGTTCCTCCCAAAGTCTGCACTTTTATTTCCTCTTCCCAAGACAAATGTCAAGTATCTGGGCTTTAGCAGGGAGCATGGCCCACCCGTCTGCCGCCAGTGGTGTGGAGACAGCTAGATAAATGTACGGCTACAATGCGTCTGGCTTGCACCGGAGGCAAGGAGTCACGGCACAATGCGAGGCCGTGCCGTGATAGCGACAGAAGGATTTTAATCATCGCCTCTCCCCAGGAATGACACCAGCGCCGCACGGGGTAACAGAGATAGAGAGCGAGGGGGCTGGCACCCAGCAGACAAACAACAGTCTCGCAACATCGGCGTGTGGATTAGCAGTGTCGCTCAGTGAGAAGTATGTGTGCTTCTGGCCAGGCAGGATGAGAAACATGTCTCTGTTTTTTTTTTTTTTTTGACACCGGAATCAGGATTCATAGCATCATTAACCACAGCCAATATCTCTCAGGCTCCAACACACCAAGCTGATATTAA
Organism: Epinephelus fuscoguttatus; assembly: GCF_011397635.1. NCBI lineage: Eukaryota > Metazoa > Chordata > Actinopteri > Perciformes > Serranidae > Epinephelus > Epinephelus fuscoguttatus. The sequence continues at coordinate 14,718,555 of NC_064772.1, forward strand.
ATAAGTATATCAATTGTGTGTGAAGCCTATCTATGGTTTAGTGAGACCATTCATTTGGTCTCACTGCTGGCTGCACAAGCTTAACATCTTTTTCTACTTTATTTCACCTTTAAGGAGCCATCTTTTACAGCTGTTATTATAATCCAGCCATTATCCAGCTTCCTCCCTAGCTTTGCTTCTTCTGAATGTTTAAAGATGCCTCTTTCAAGTCTAGACATGCATGCTTTGTCCCTCTGGTGGTGTTGTATAGAGTAGAGAACAGAAAAAAAAGTTTTGTTCTGTTTGTGTCTTGCTAGTTTTATGGGGGCCTCGCTGGATTGAAGGCTTGAAGTAACCTTTTCTGATGCAACTCAAGTAAACAGGGTTCACAGGTGACGCTGCAGCAAGCACCAGAGCAGTGGTGGTGCTCTTTAATTGGCTATGGGCTTACACTTTGGAAGAAGCAACAGCAAAGTGATGAAAGGATGGATGGAGGATGGGTGCAAGGGATAAACGGAGCAGATGGGTGAATATCCACAGCACTGACATAGATGCCTGTAATTCACAGCATAAAAGCATCACAAAAAAAGAAAAGAAAAAGAAACAGATGACATGTTTTGACTTTGTCGTTGAGGCTTTGCCAGAGGAGAGAAAGGCAGTCTTGTTTTCCCCCACTGCTGCATGACAACGTCCCACTGTTCATTATTCGATGCAGGAATGAAATGGCATGTTTTGCAGAGCAACGGCAAAAGATTATTGCTTTATTGACCACCGTCATCCCACTGCAAGCCCACTGGCAGTGACTTTGGAGAAAAGAAAGTGGACAGCTCACTATAATTTAGCTAACTGAGCCATTTAGTTAGAGCAGCCAATAACAGTTTTCAGCTGGAGGGACTGTAATGACATTAATAAAGGATGGCAGAGAGAGAAAATTAAACACTTAATGGAATTGTTTATTTTCAAGTACACCCGCGGTTGACGGTCAAAAGGCATCTTCATTTTTCTCTTGAAGTCTTTTGACCCACTTTTCTTGATTTGTTTGTCTTTCCTCCTTTGTTCCTGGAATTGCAAATACTATGTGCGTGTGTGTATGTGGGAGTGTGTGTGTTTGCAGATGCACTGTACTTGTGAGAACCAGCCTTTATATATAAAGAAATCCTTGCTTATGTTAAAACAAGAATGAGGGGTGAGTTCAACATGCAGTTCGGTTGCGGAGGACAGGTTTGTGTATGTTGCATTTTCATTGGTGGAAGAAGTATTTAGATCCGTTCCTTAAGTACTAATACCAAAACAAGTAAGTCTTGCATTAGAAACTTTACTTAAGTAAAAGTATGTAACTACTATCAGTAAGACGTACCTCAAGTACTAAGTGTAAAAGTACTCAATCTGCAGTAAAATGTTAGTCCTTAGTTACAAACATCTCTGTATTTGAATGTCTGCAGTCTGTATGTTATACAGAAATTTATTTTGTTCACCCACAAAACAACCGTATACATGGGATTCATATCTCCTTATCTGCAGGGACAGATGAGCAGACAGAATATGACAGCAGTTACAATGATTGGAAACGTCACTCGAACGTCTCCATGGCAATGAGCCACCATGGTGCAGTGATTAGCATTGTTGCTTCACAGCAAGAGGGTTCCTGGTTCAAACCCGGGGTGGGGGAGCCCTTCTGTGCGGAATTTGCATGTTCTCCCTGTGTCAGTGTGGGTTTTCTCCAGGTGCTCTGGTTTCCTCCCACACTCCAAAGACATGCAGGTTAACTGGTGGTTTCAAGTTGGTTGCAGGTGTGAATGGGAGTGTGAATGGTTGTCTGTCTCTGTGTGTCAGCCCTGTGATAGTCTGGTGACCTGTCCAAGTTGTACCCCGCCTCTCCCCCGATGTCAGCTGGGACAGGATCCAACCTTCTTGTGAACCCTAAAAAGATAAGTGGTCACAGAAATTGAATGAATGAATGAATGAATGAATGAATGAACGAGTAAAACAGTCTCCGTAGCACCTGGGAGAAGTTTCAGTTGTACAACTTCACCACTAGATGCCACTAAATCCTACAGACTAGACCTTTAATCCAAAAACATAATATATATGACAGTAAAACACTGGCAGGGAACATTTTACTGCAAGTAATTGTACTTGTACGGCAAGCACTTTTAATTTACAAACTTTATGTACAGTTAACTGCTAATAAAGTACAAGTTTGAATGAAGGATTCGTACTTGTAGTGGAGTATTTTGACAGTGTGGTATTAGCACCTTTACTTAAAGGTTTTGCTCATTTTAACTACTGCTGCTCAGAAAAACACTTCATCTTCCAGGTAATCTGAAACATTCAAATTAAACATCACTGGATTTGGAGATGCATGGTTTCTAATGGACAGGGAGAGTATGAAGAAACTGAAAACTAAAGCTGTCAGACAAAATACTGAAGTCAGGTTCAAGTACCTCAAATTTGTACTTAAGTACAGAGTAAATGTCCTTAGTTTCATTCCACTGTTAAGCATTTTACATTAACTTTTAGCACCTCTATGAAAAATAGCACCTGTGTTTTTCAGAGTCATAACTGAAGTTAAAAACTGGCAGACCTGTGCAAATTCACAGTTTGCTGAAATTAACTTTTAAAACCCCCTCGGTCCCCCAAAATACAGACGCCCCCCTCTTTTACTATCTCAAGCTATGGTGGAGGTCATGAAGCATCGCTTTATGACTCTGTGCTATTACAGAGATAAAGCACCATCACTTCCCTGAAAACTGTTTGGGAAACAGGTTTCAGAATTACAGAAAAGAAATGGGTCAACATCTTGCTGATACGAAGTCCATGTCAAGGCATATTTGCACTGGGTTCATTTAATTTAAGGTTATTGACAGAATATATTGGACCCTGTTATTATTGTATAGACCTGAGCTTAGAATTGACCCTGGGTACTAGAAGTGCCTTGACGAAGGTACAATAACACGTCATATGGGATTGCCCCAAAGTTGAAGACTTTTGGACATCAGTTCTTGATTGTACCCACATCGGTAGCTGTTGCTCATGGAGTCCATTTTTGCATTTGTTTATTTCTGACACATTCCCTCTAATTATTCACCTTATGCTGCCCTGCCCATTTTTTTATCTTCTGGTTTGGTAGGATGGTTTCACAGTACCACATCCGTAAGCTATCAGTGATTGAGAGGACGACATACGAAAATGGCCCGAATTCACAAGTACATTTTTAAGTACTTTGGAGTGTCTCTTTGTGAAGATGGCTCCAATATGAGCCACCAAACAACTGCTAACAGAGTTTAAACAAGCTTAATTTTTTGCAGACTGAGCTAACCACCTGATTGCAGTACGCTAATTTATACATATATATATATATATATATATATATATATATATGTATATATACAGTACAGGCCAAAAGTTTGGACACACCTTCTCATTCAATGCGTTTTCTTTATTTTCATGACTATTTACATTGTAGATTCTCACTGAAGGCATCAAAACTATGAATGAACACATGTGGAGTTATGTACTTAACAAAAAAAGGTGAAATAACTGAAAACATGTTTTATATTCTAGTTTCTTCAAAATAGCCACCCTTTGCTCTGATTACTGCTTTGCACACTCTTGGCATTCTCTCCATGAGCTTCAAGAGGTAGTCACCTGAAATGGTTTTCCAACAGTCTTGAAGGAGTTCCCAGAGGTGTTTAGCACTTGTTGGCCCCTTTGCCTTCACTCTGCGGTCCAGCTCACCCCAAACCATCTCGATTGGGTTCAGGTCCAGTGACTGTGGAGGCCAGGTCATCTGCCGCAGCACTCCATCACTCTCCTTCTTGGTCAAATAGCCCTTACACAGCCTGGAGGTGTGTTTGGGGTCATTGTCCTGTTGAAAAATAAATGATGGTCCAACTAAACGCAAACCGGATGGGATGGCATGTCGCTGCAGGATGCTGTGGTAGCCATGCTGGTTCAGTGTGCCTTCAATTTTGAATAAATCCCCAACAGTGTCACCAGCAAAACACCCCACACCATCACACCTCCTCCTCCATGCTTCACAGTGGGAACCAGGCATGTGGAATCCATCCGTTCACCTTTTCTGCGTCTCACAAAGACACGGCGGTTGGAACCAAAGATCTCAAATTTGGACTCATCAGACCAAAGCACAGATTTCCACTGGTCTAATGTCCATTCCTTGTGTTTCTTGGCCCAAACAAATCTCTTCTGCTTGTTGCCTCTCCTTAGCAGTGGTTTCCTAGCAGCTATTTGACCATGAAGGCCTGATTCGCGCAGTCTCCTCTTAACAGTTGTTCTAGAGATGGGTCTGCTGCTAGAACTCTGTGTGGCATTCATCTGGTCTCTGATCTGAGCTGCTGTTAACTTGCGATTTCTGAGGCTGGTGACTCGGATGAACTTATCCTCAGAAGCAGAGGTGACTCTTGGTCTTCCTTTCCTGGGACGGTCCTCATGTGTGCCAGTTTTGTTGTAGCGCTTGATGGTTTTTGCGACTCCACTTGGGGACACATTTAAAGTTTTTGCAATTTCCCGGACTGACTGACCTTCATTTCTTAAAGTAATGATGGCCACTCGTTTTTCTTTAGTTAGCTGATTGGTTCTTGCCATAATATGAATTTTAACAGTTGTCCAATAGGGCTGTCGGCTGTGTATTAACCTGACTTCTGCACAACACAACTGATGGTCCCATTGATAAAGCAAGAAATTCCACTAATTAACCCTGATAAGGCACACCTGTGAAGTGGAAACCATTTCAGGTGACTACCTCTTGAAGCTCATGGAGAGAATGCCAAGAGTGTGCAAAGCAGTAATCAGAGCAAAGGGTGGCTATTTTGAAGAAACTAGAATATAAAACATGTTTTCAGTTATTTCACCTTTTTTGTTAAGTACATAACTCCACATGTGTTCATTCATAGTTTTGATGCCTTCAGTGAGAATCTACAATGTAAATAGTCATGAAAATAAAGAAAACGCATTGAATGAGAAGGTGTGTCCAAACTTTTGGCCTGTACTGTATATATATACATACATACATACATACATACATATACGGAGTCAATACACATCAAGGGTTTCAAGAATTGTTATACACTGTTTACCTGTTAGCCTCTTGCCAAACAGTAACACCAAGCACTCTATTAACATTGGCTAAGCCTTTCACGTTAGTAACAGGGACCAGCTGTAGAGCATCACCATCATCATCACCATCCAAATTAATGTTCAATGTTTTGTCGACTGAGAGAGTGATTATGAAAACACTATCAACATGTGCTTTTGTCTCACACGGCCAGCAGCTCCAAAAACATTGGCCCAAATATCCACATATGAATTACTGGGATAAACTGATGACATATTGGGAATCTAAGTCATCACTGTGTCATTTGAACAACTATTAAAAGTTAATAACAGCATCTTTTTAACCTCTAAAACAGCTTAATGGCAAGTACAGGGTGATAAAGCTAAGATGCTAAGCAAAGTATCGCACTATCCCTCCAAAACAGGAGCAAGAGCACAAAATCACGCAATGCAGAAGATCCCTAGTTCAGGCAAAGAGTAAGGTGAATACTGAACGAGTCCAGACCGCTATCATGTAGGAGACTGCTCGTCTGACAATGGAAGTCAGGTCACGCGCCATCAATCACAGACGGCATAATCTGCTTGCTAGGGTGGAGGCATATGAACGAGTATCCTTCTCTCTGCTGGGCAGGATAGGATGGTATTATTTGAAAAAGGAAAGATTTCTTCAGTACGTCAGTGGCCTTTAGAGACAAACCCGTGGCTTAGCTCTCCTCCACATACACACACACACACACACACACACACACCCATGCTTTTACCCACATGGTCCCAACTACTTGTACTTTTCCAACTAATTTCTTATTTCCCCGTTTTAAGATGTATATGTATATTGTATATGTATGTATATTGTCCTTTACTCCTCGTTTATGTTTCTGTCTTCCTCAAATTCAGTAAAATGTCGATCACAAGAAGAAAAAACAGAGCTGGCGGATCTTAACCATGCTAGTGATGTCAGTTTATCCATCATAAACCCATTCTTGGTGATTCCTCGTGTGAAAACAACACAGTCAAGGGCAGAGCTGATTGAGATTCTACAATACATGTAATGAGCAAATAAATAGTGGGGTTTTTTTTGCTTCCTCAAGAGATTGGACCTCAATTACATGTCAAATTTCAGTGTAATTTAAAGGATTATGAGAAATTTTTCAGGTGGGTGCTAACGCAAAGCTCGAGCTCGGCTTTGATCTGCTTCATCATGCCGTGGATGCGATAAAGCAACTAAAAAATGATTCATTTATTCAGGAACTGTGAGCTGTGGCTTTGTGTGTTTCCTAATGAGTAATCTCCCATGTTCTGTATGAATCTTTAATAAGTGCCATTTAATGAATGAAACACATTGTGTGGTAAGTCATTAACTTTGAAAGCAACAGTGATTGCTTTTGAGGGATTAGGACACTTTCTTTGCATTTCAATGCGTGGTGTTAATTTTTCTGGATTTATCATCTTTGTAGTCCAGAGATAAAATACAGATTTAGAAAAATGTCATTAATGGAAAGATTTTTCTGCAAGCTTTTTAGTACTTGTACATGTGTACCACATCTCGGCTTAACGGGGGCTGTTTCATGCAGCGGCGCAGGTGCAAACAGATAAATGCCAGTCATTTGATGCCAGTGTTGTCACATCTCTGATCTCTTTCTGATGACAGATCAATCATGACAGCAGGACAGACAGATAATGCCTCCCCCGGCGGCTAAAATGTCCCCTTGCATGTGTTCACTTTTCTGACAGCGTCTTAACATTAACCTCATCATATGTCAGACTACTAAACTACTTGGAGTGACAGCACATTTGAGGGCACGGAAGAGTCACACTTCATTGCTGTTGTGTAAACAAGCTACCAGCCATGATGGACATCCACCCATTAACCTTAAGTCATGTATTCCTGTAATCACGTCTTGAAGGGTGGATGTGAACAGGTTTTTCTAGTCTGAATTCATATTTTTAGACCATCCATTCTGACATGAATAGAGCCTTACAGCACTTGACTGGTCTACTTGTCAACTAGCTCGGTATTTGAAATAATATCAGGGCAGGAAGTGTAATTTTGTTTTTAATTTTGAAGTGTCTTTTATTCAGTTTTTGTTTGGTATTCTTAAAGCTTTTTTAAGCCTTTGTGTTAAAAACCAAGACTTGCAGTGAATCTGGAGGCAAATAGGCTACATCTCTGACAACAGTCTCATCTGGAAAGAAAAGGAACTAGCTAAATATAGATGAAAATAATGCAGTTCAATTTAATTCAGTAGAACTTTATGTATCCCGAAGGAAATTCTTGTGTCAGAGAATGCTTCAAATTACAGTAACACTAGTGCAGTAACCACGATTTTAACGATTCACGACCAGTGGGTTCCCTGAGTCAAGGTCACTCACTGGGGCCAGTTTTAGAAATAATCGAGTATTAAATATACAGCAAATATACAAGTTAGAAGTGTTTTCAAGGAGCAAAAGCAAAACCAGTGCCTAATAGAGGAACAATAGGAGTAAGATATGTACGAGAGAAGAGTTAAGAGTTACTAAAAATGAACTAAAATAGTAGAACAAAGCAGACTGCACCTGATAATCAATGTTATATTGAATATGATATAACAATAGGAAATAGTGTTGCACATGACTGATAAAATGATATTGACAAGTGAACATGATATTGAAGAATAATATTGCACATGATGTTGAAAAGTAGTGATGTGCATCTAATGTGGGTGAATATTGCTGCCAGTGTTTCATTTCAGGTCTCCTCCCTACAAAAGGAGGAAGAAATACAAACACAAATATTAAAGTTTAAACACTGATTATCATTGTGGAAGACTGTAGAGCTTAACCAATTTCAAAAAATGGAAATTACAATTTGATTTTTAAATAACAATGTCCATGTATTGAAAACTTGCAAGCGAACAGAGAGGTCTAACGGCTTTAAACTGTTGGATAAATGGTTGAAATATTTAGGGACTGTTCTTAATTTATCAGAGGAGGGGACTGGGTTGGGTTTGTATTATCTTGAGCCTCACGCCAGTTGTAGAGCCAATGCAGTGAGCAAACAGGGCCAAAGTGAGCGTTATCACCAGGACAAACAGCTGATTTGTGAAGCAAAATGCAAATCTTCCATACAAATCCCATCATCACACAAGATGTGTGTGCACTTCACTTTGTTTTCCCAAATACACAACAGTGGCAGCAAAAGCTGGCCAGAATAGTATCAGTAGCTTTACGTGGCAGACATTATTAGATTTTAAAAACTTACCCTTTGATGTTTGAAAGTTATATAGTTTAGTTTTATATAGTTTTATATAGTATATGTACAAAATGAAATCCTGGAGTTGACAAAAGCTTTGATTTTTCACTACTGTCATGCACGCAGGAGCACAGAATTTCATGGGGGTTGTTTTTTTTTTACAGGATCAGGTAATCAGTTTATTTTTGGCAAAATTTTAAATGAGGCATGTAGGATAAAGTTACTTTCATGAAATATCACAATAATTCAAGATTAGTTTGGTTATTTTTGCTGGACAAAAGCATTCGTTTCACATGATGTGTTCAAGAACCGTATGTAATTTCAAAATCTGGCGATAATTTCTGTTTTGACAGTTTCTTGCTGTGATAAATGTTGTAATTTTTAAAGAAACATGTCTTTAAGTGGGCAGGTTTTGGGGTTCAGAGAGCTTTTAAAAAGAAGTAAAGAAAAAGATATACTTTATCAATCACAGAGGGGAAATTGAAGTCATACGCAGACATGCACAAAAAGGATCTAAACATGCATTAAATGGAGGGGTGTCAGGGTCCGCCATCCATGGGTGGCCCCCTCGCTTGCCCTGGGCAGCTGGGGCTTCGGTGCCTTGCTCAAGGGCACCCTGGCGGTGTTGATGAGGCCAGCTGGCACCTCTCTGCCAATCCACACTCCATATTAGGTCTGAACAGGGTCTTGAACCAGTGACCCTCTTGTTCCAACCCCAAGTCCCTATGGACTGAGCTACTGCCACCTCACAACAACCTTTTGAAGTTGCACATTCAAGTAGCTGATCTGACCACATCAACCAAACATTGACAGTTATTTATGACAACATTGTTCTTGGCTATCCGCTTTAAATAACTGTTCAGTTACATCTTGTTTAAAATCAATTTAAATGAACATGTGGAACATGCTGATGAAGGGCTTCTCTCAGTTAAACTGTGTGTTCAGGATGTCTGTCTCTGCCTCTCTCTCCAGGTGTCATCAGAACAGCTCTGCCCAACATGGACCGCGAGACAAGGGACCAGTATGTGCTCGTCATCCAGGCAAAAGACATGGTGGGCCAGATGGGTGGCCTCTCCGGCACCACCTCCGTTACTGTCACGCTTACTGATGTCAACGACAACCCGCCTCGGTTCGCTCACAGTAAGGCTTCTGTTCCTGATTGTCCCACCAGGGTCAATTAAGCTTGTCTTGTACAGTACATGCCATGTTTTCAACAGCTACTCAGCAATCAGAATAAAACCACCAGCTCCTTGCTTCATTTGCATGTGTTTTTGTTCCAGCTAAATGGGGCTTTAAAGATCTATTATCGCTGAAAAACCACTTGAACTCAGAGAGCCAAATGAGGTCATATTTTGTACTGTATGCAAGGCTGGAATGTTATTCCACCCTTGAAAACAAATTATTAGAAAATACTAAATTTGCTGTATTGTCTGTACCAACATTTTTCCTGCAATGGGTGGTAGAATACAGAAAGTATTCAGAAAACCTAAAAGCAAAACACACTCATTAAACCGTCACCATTAAAGTTTTCTAAGGTTAAGTTAACCACCGTCTTAACACCGTGCTCTTGTTATCTTTGTAACTTGGCTGTATTTGTATTTTCAGCAAATATTTTGTCTTTTTAGGACTAAATTAAAAAAAACAGTCTTCCTGCAAGGTGTGCACCTCCCTGCTTTACTCTTCATCAGAGCTGGGGGCTGCTTCTGCGTTGGATACCAGGATCAATCAGGCTCCGTTTTTTTGTTGTCAGCCTATTTCACGGGCTGCAAATGGGTTCCAGGCCGAGCTTTAAGATTCAAAGGAATGCAGTGCTTCTCATGATAATCCGAAGCGCCCAGCAATCGGTTTACCGCTGATAGCCCAACCACTGTCTGGCTGGTGCACTCACCACTGGACTGCCATGAAGCAGAGTCAATTTGCGGGCCCCTGGGGGGGAAAGAAAGGTTCAAGTTTGCACAACAAGTCATCAATGCCGTTTTAACCCAGTGCTGTCACGCTGGGAAGAAAGAGACTTTGGAGGGGTTCGGGGTTCTGCTCCTGCTGTCGCACTCGCAGGGTCATGGGTCAGAATCAATAGACCATTATGGAACATCAGAGCTGATAGAGAGTCCAGGAGCCAAAGCTAGTCCTTGGAAGAAATGAGAGAAGACAAGCCAAGGTTAGCTGCATGAGAGGACAGGCTGGGGAGGGGGGAGGGAAATGGGTAGGGTATTGAAAGGGTAGGGTAGGTGCATGGGGCAAATCGGAGGGAGGAAAGCAATTCTTCGGTCTTTTAAAGAGCTGCTATTCCACGGCAAATTAAAAAGCCATTATAAAGATTACATGGCGGCAAACAATGTCAGGCAGATTAGCATTTAGACGGTGGCTGAGGGAGACACTGTGAGGAACACAGAAAGGTCTGGTAATGAGCTCTGCCATGGTGATTGGAGAGATTATGATTATGAATATGATTCCCTTCTTTATTCTTATAAGAGTACTTTAAATCCGAAGGGTCAGACAAAAGCTCAGGGAACACAATGGAGAGTTTCGGAGTAATAGAATCTTCAAGTGGACATTTTATCCCGTGAAAGGTACCAAAGGGATCGACTGCCCCCCCCCCCCCAACCACACACACACACACACACACTTCTCTTTTTTTGGGTCCAAGGGATAACCCATTACACTCAGACAACATTTAGAGGGTTCTGTATTTTGTCAAATATATTCTACCAGCTGTAAAACTTGTAGAAATAACAACTGAAATTGGTCTTTGCTTTCTTAATTGCATATTTTTACTTTTCAATTGCCTTCCCCACTGCCTGTGCTGCAGTGAGAAGGGAAAGCAAAGTGCTTTATTCCATGTGTGTCACTGCTGCTGCCTGTCTGTGTTATGCAACATGAATTTATTGAGGAGCCACACAGCCGAATCAAAGCTGAAGGGGTATAAGAAAAGCTGAGCTGCTTGAAGGTGAGTTGGTGGTGAAATAAGCACATCCATTACCAGCATCCGCTCCTGTCCTTCCTCCTCCAGAGAACTATCAGTACACGGTGCTGGAGTCGCTGCCGGTGCAATCTGTGGTGGCCAGAATCAAAGCGGCTGATGCTGATATAGGCTCCAACGCAGAGATGGACTACAGGATCATGGACGGAGACGGGCCCGGCATATTCAACATAACAACAGATGAGAACACACAAGACGGGGTCATCGTCCTTCTGAAGGTACTGCACATAAAAACGGATAAAAAATGAAGACAGCCTCTTGTTTTGTCAGAAACTGAAGCCTTTGTAGCGTGACTTTCTGCCCATAATAGGGCGACACCCTCCCTCCTGAAAGTCACTGAGACATAGGGCAGAATTTTCCGGCTGTTGGTTAAAGCCCTGTACTTGAGCAGCTGGTGTGGCATTGAATATTGCTTGAAATATTGATTGAACTGGTGCGACTATTCCACATACAGTTAAATCCTATTTTACCTTGAAGTACGTAGAAAGAAAGACCACAATATCACAGTACTGCAGTTTTTCTTACAGCTGAATGCCTACTCTGAATGTGAGAGTTTAATAATGTATTTATTGTATGTGTCTGGAGGCTAATATAGCCAACCCACAGATATGAATGAATATTAAAGCTCAAGGTGATGCCTTTTTCACAGTGAAAGTTTAAAGCATTTGGCTGATGATATTGTTTATTCTTTTCCATTGAAAGGCCTTAACCAAAAATGTATTGATCCTTTTAAAGTAACAAAACAGCTACCAGAGTGCGATGTGATTCTGCATATTAACATGTTTTCTGTGTAAACAGGAAGGTAGGAAGGAACTTGTCACATTAGCAAATAGATAGTAGTAGCCAGTCCAATGTAACATACAAACATGGAGGTGGCTGAGCCGAAATGGCACTGGCTAGTGCTAGTCACTCTTTCGGTGCAAACGTGGCAACAGTGCTGACAGAGCTAACAGTGTTTATGGTGGTTAGGTCACACTCACTGGGGTGGCTTGAGGGGGAGCGACTGAGGGAAGGGTGGGTGTTATGCTTCTGCTACGTCCCACCACCATGGGTCGGGATAGCTTTATTCCTGATCGGGGTGACCTGGGGGAAAGAGGATGGGGAGTTAGCAAAACCAAAAACACAGCAACTACCCGTAATTCCAGCCTAGCTCAAAGATCCTGAAAGCCAGTCGGTAATTGTTAGAATTTGTAGGCTGCTTTCAGACCTAGAGTTGTCTTGCTTTGGTCCGAATCAGGAATTAATTTTGTTACAAAGTTGAATAATTGCCTCAAGTTGGTTGGTGCTCTCATGGCAGCATTTACAAGCGGACCATATCAAGTGCCTTGCATCAGAAAGCTGCTCTTGATTGGTCAGAATTTCCATGCAGGAAAAATCCAGGAAGTAAACAAAATGTTGAAGAAGAGTACACTTACAAGATAAATGTGACACTTTCTAATGTCACAGTGGAGGGACAACTATGCAGGTTGATTTTAGCGCTGGTCATCGTGGACTATATTGCTGTCATTGTTCATTTTAGTCAAACCATACAGTTTGAAAACGAGGCGCGGCTCCAACTAGAAAACAATGTTTTGATGCATTGGATGTGCTGAATGTGCATATTAAGGCAGTGCAGGAGGAGGCGCACATTAATAATCCTCCAGGACTGTAACATGCTCATGTTTAACCCAAACAATGTGTCATGTGACTGCAGTTGGTTCGGATAAAGGTAAGAACACGTCCTCACCACAAACAAACCACACCAGAGTTTGTTTTTAACCAGACCGAGACCACCTCTTCAAGAGGCCCTTGGTCCAGTTGTTTTGGTGCGCACCCTAGTGTGATTGTTGTGTTCACACCTGCCCAAATGAGCCGCACTTTGGGGGCAAACAAACTTGAGTTCGATTGGACCAAGCCTAACAGGGCAGGTGTGAATGCACCCTTAGTCATGGGGACATAGGTGAGGTTACACCGTTGGTACTTTTAAGAGTACTGACTAAATTACGTCAGGGTATTGAGTGCAGATTCATGTTGAATAAATCAGTGCTAAATTTTGGTACCAAAGCCCACCTGGGTGAGAACACCAGGTTCAGACAGGAGGCGGAAGTACTACAAAGTGTCCCGAAGCTGGGAAGCTGCCTGCAGAACTGGCTGGCTTCTCAGTGTTGGGGGGCATTGCGGCAGACACAACAAAACACCAAGGAGCCGTCGGGTTCAGAAGGGAGGCAGAAGTGCTGCAAAGTGCACCAAAACCAATAGTGATACTGATAGTTCTGGTTTTTCTGGTCTATTCCCTTTTCTATTTTATTTTAGAAATAGCATAGTACCACCACTGTTTGTGGTTGTGTTTTTGAAAATGTGTCCTTAATCCACAGATGTTGTTAGTTGCCTCAAAACAGAGTGAGAGACACGAGCAGACACACATATTCACATATAGGCAAGCAGACACACACACACACACACACACACACACACACACACACACAGATGCTCTATTTGTGATTAGAAGAGAGCAGCGGAGCAGAATTGCATGTAGACTGCAGCTTGCTGAAAAATTACATTTTTGTTATTAGCCTACAGTAAGGGTAAAGTAACAAATAAAGCTACCATTGGCTACCAGCACCAAATTCAAGGTACCAGACATAACAATTTGACAAAGCATTTCATTGGATGCAAAATTAGTTTTCACCCTCAAGTGCAGAATGAGTCATCGCCATTATCATTTCCAGGTAATGACAAACTCTAAAATACCAGTTAGAATACCTGCAAAATGACTTTTTTGTCACTGTTGGGTCAAATACTGACGTATTGTTGATGATCAGTGCAAGACATTTTTACCTAAACAACAAACAAACAAACACAATTATATAATCATATTAGGTCTTTAACAGGTATTGACTATTAGGCCTTACGTAGCTGAATCTCTGCTGTAGAGCTCCACTGTCATCCAAAAACTCTTACACTGGGTGATGTCCTCCTTTATTACAACAAACCTGGACACTGAAATTTGTTTTGAGTCCTTTCCACATACACTGTCCTGCAGCTGTAAATATTTACAAGAGCATCAAATGTGTATTAATCCGCAGCTGAAAATAGTCTCCAAGAAATGCAATATTTACTCCCGTTGGGTAACATTTTCTAAGAACTGTGGTGCCCTGCTGTTTCAGGAACTGAAACTGTATATCTGTGACTTGTTTTTTTTAAATATTAACAGGTTTTAGAATGAATGAATGGGCTTGGGAAAAACTTAAGCATTTTTGGTTTTGGTCTTTTCATGGGATTTGGCAGCAAGAGAAATATCGAGCCTCCAGCCTTGTACTTAAACTTTTGTCTATTTGGATCTGTGGTGAGTTGGATAGCACGCTGGCACATAGAGCCGGCACAAAGAGTGATGCATTCTTTAGTTGTGAGAGAAAAATAATGATACAATTTCATAAGCTTATTTATTGGAGGATATTAGGACAAATGCCTTTCCCAGTTTCCCCCTCTCCTCTTTACACACCTTCCCCTGTTTCAAAATGCCTTCTGCCCCTTTAAGTGATAATCACTAATGACAAATCAGCATTGACAAACTCAAGCACCTTTGATCGAAGTAAACATCCATGTCCACTCAAAGGTTTTCTACCTCAGCAGTTCCAGACTACAAGACAGTGTAGAGACCACTGTAAGGATTGACGGAGGGGAGAGACACTTTGAAGTCGGATTTATACTTGTGCATCAGCTCTATGCAGAGCCTACGCCGTAGCCTACACCTGTGGACTACGCCGTTGTGAGCATTTATACTTGTGCCGTATCTGTGTCACTCTGCAGTTACACCTCCAAAACACTGGTCAGCAGTGGAGTTTTTGTGCTGTTAGATTTAGTTGATTCAAAACACACCCAAAACACTCATTAAATATGGCTTAATAGAAACAATTTCAAACACAGGTACACACATCGGCTTCATTTTAACTCGCAAGATTCATAGACAAAGCAATTGTCTTTATCTGGACACATTTTCCCCACAAATACAACATGCTAATGTTTTTAGCACAAGCCTATGGCATTTTACATTGTATAAATTAGCATAGCGGCTAGCAGACTTTTCTTCTACTCATATGAAGGGAACAAAGTAACATCTAACAAAGGTAACATCACAAAATTTGGTTCCATTACAGCTCACAAGGTTCATGTACGAAACAACTGTCTTATACTAAACACATTTTCCAAATGAATATAACATGCATATAACATTTTTAGCACAAGCACAATTTTACGACTAGCAGATATTTCCTTTACTCATATGAAGCCAGGATAAATCACACAAGACTTACAATGCTATTTTGTGGAGGCTTTACTGTCTTCACAGTTTATTGTTCCTTATCTGTGAAATGAAAGTAACAAAAGCTGTATTTTTACTGAGGGAAATGGTTTCAGCTTACAAAAATAAACAGGACATCTGTGTCACTGTGACGTGTAGTTACATTTCTGGGGCGGTGTACATCAGGCTACAGTGTAGGTTACGGCCTAGGCTCTGCATTGAGGTAGAGCGTGGCGTTTATTCGATGCAGAAGTATAAATCCCACTTAACACCTGAAGTCCTAGTAAAAAAGAAATTACAGCGTTTTTAGCTTCTGTACTGTGATGTAATTCCACTGAAACAGAGTATTTGAAGGGTGTGCACTTACAAAAGGGATTCAAATCAAATCAGTTGCATTTGATTGGACTGCTAAGAAGTGGGCGTGCTTAGAGTTTAGTATGATACTGAGCTGCAGTGGACTGTTGGCTCCACACATCTTCCAAGCTGTTAATTTAGGAGACGGAACGAGTTAGAGCTGAATGAATTACATCTCAGCCACATTGTTTTGAAGATGAAAACAAAGGTTTTGCCCAATGATATCAAAACTCACATCTCTTCCTATCTCTTTCTCCATATTGCTCTTTTAGCTACTGCAACCCACAAAGTTTCACATCACCTGTATGTCTAGCCCATGGCCCAAGGTCTCGTTTGATTGGATAACCTTTTGTAAAAGTCCCTGACTAAAGGATGAGTCATCAAACATTTGAAACTGTTTCACAGAAACAGAGAAGGCAAGGGATTTTGACGTAAAAAAGACTCTGATTCTGATTTTTTTTTAACATATATTTGGCATATTACAAGACATAAAAGATCAATTAACACAGAGTCACAGGATTAAAACTGGGAGGATGTATTTTTCATTTCATGGGGACTTTAAAAAACACTCCTCTCACCATGGGAACTAAGATGCTATAAATAATATCACTGATATCCACCTACATAAAATGAAATAAAACATCTCAAGTTAAATGTGTAACAAAGCCACTTATTCATTAACACAGGAAATTTGTTGCACATTCTTGCCTCACTTTTGGATGCGCCAGCGCTCGTGGCTCACACTTTACATTTCATGGTTTCAGAGGAGTTGAAATGGGCTCCTCGGGCCACATGGATGTGACAGTTCATTGCTGCAGCTCTTTTGTGGGAGAGGGAGAGCCATTGTTGGACACTAGCAATTCTTGTCAGATGGGGCAATTTGACCCTTTGTTTGTTTTGTACTGAACTCAGACAATTACAACATCAGTGAGAGTCACTGACAATGAAAGTGTCAAATCAATGTTCTCCTGCAGTATATTATATGTTGCAATGGAGAGTTCGATAAGCCAGACAAAATGACAAGAGGCTCCAAAAGCGTTCATTTCTAAAGGTTTTCACCATGCTGTGTGTCTTTCTTTATGATCAATAGCATTGCTCTCTCAGCACAAAGTAACTCTCTTCCATCGGCAAATGACTTTGTTTAAATCTGAGTATGTGTTAAATAGAAATAGGTCTTTAAAATCCACATCCTTAATTGGGATCAATATCTCAGCATTGGAAGAATGATTCACAGATAACTGCATTACGAAGTGTTTGTTTGCCCTTGACTGGCTAAAAATGTGTAGCAGCCACAGCAGTGTAGTCTTCAAGTACATTTCCAACAAAACACTGAACATTTTCTGCCACCTCTTTTATTTTGACAAGAAAAGTGAACATCTCTCACTTGTCTTGTGTATTCTGTCTCCTCCAGCCTCTAGACTTTGAAACAAAGAGCAGCTACTCTCTAAGAATCGAGGCCACAAACAGGAATATTGACTCCAACTTCTTGAGCTTGGGCCCTTTTAGCGACACAACATCAGTCAAGGTGACAGTGGAAGATGTGAACGAGCCACCTGTCTTTTCCACACCGCTTAGCAGGATGTCTGTTGCGGAAGACGCCAGAGTGGGCACCTCAATCGGGAGAGTCTCTGCTCATGACCCAGACACCTCCAACAATGCCATCAGGTACAGTACTAACCATTTGCCCACCTGCTGTTTCATGTATCTCTAAGCCATTTCAACAGGTGAAATATGCTCTTAGAAATCCAAACAAAGCTCCCAGGGGCCCCTCTCATGGTTCCCACAGCTCTTTAAAAAAGTATTGACACTAAACAAAGGCTTTAATTGGTATTTAAGTGTCCTAAATCAGTTTTTTGAAAGTCTTGAAAATGCTCAGACATGGGAAGTTTGATTTTGTAAGTAATTTGGCTGAAACCAATACAAGGGAATGCATATGAGGTTCAGTGTATTTTAATTGTTGTGAATTGGTCTTAAATTTCATTCCAAGTGGCATTAAAAATGTTTTAAAGGTCTTAGCTCTAACTTGTCTTAAGCTGTAGGAACTCTGCCTTTGGGCCTTCACCTGCAAAATGTCAATCAAATTAACAAGTACCAACCAGAAAGAGACTCATTAAATCACCACATAGAAAGATCACAAAGAGACTCAGTTTCGTTCCCTTTTCATTCGGAATGAAAGTTCATTCCTATTAAAAGTGATCTTGTAAACACCTAATTCGGAATGAAAATGGCCAATGCGATTGAAAATTCATTCCGATGTAAGGGGCTGGAATATTCCGTTTCTGATTCCGAATGAAAGAATTTCTCGCACTTGTGTACACTCATTCCTCTTTAAGTTCATTCCGGTCTTTCTGCGCATGCTCGTTTCCTTGCCCTTCTGGCGCGATGATGTATATAGCACGCATGTGACTTGTCATCTATCTCCCTTCTTTGACCTTCTACCTCCCTTCTCCTCCTCAACAGACGAAGCATTAGCAGAACAAGGTTGTTGTCGTACTGCTGCTTCAAGAATATAAGCAAAACAAGCCCGAGAAAGGCACTGAGAATGGCGTCGTCAAGCATCTTATTATCCGGAGCGAGGACTATAGTGTATACGTAGCATCCGCCCCGCCCCCTATCCAATCAGAAACCTTCCCTGCCCCAAACCTTGCGCGGACCCGAATAAAGGTGATTAACTGATCTCCTGTGTAAACCCTCATTCGGAATGGATATTTCCCATGTAAACTACCTGGAAAAACTGTAATTCCGAATGATTTCATTCAGATTTATTTCATTCTGAATGAGAAGCCATCATGTAACCGCAGCCATTGAAAAGGAGCAAAACAGCCACAAACATCTAGACAAAATATAAATTGACTACAAAGAGATTTAAAATAACTACACAGAAACAAAACAACCACAAAGAGACACAAATTAACTACAGAGATGCAAAGCTACTACAATCAAAATGACTACAAAGAGATGCAAAAGAGATGCAAAACAGCTGCGAAGAGACACAAAGAGACTCACAGTGACTGCTAGATGGGCAAAACAATCAGAAATAGGCCAAAAATGACTACAAGGAGATGCAAAGCAACTACAGAAAGATTCAAAATGACTACTAAGAAACAAAATAACTACAGAGACACAAAATGACTACAAAGAGATGCAAAACAGCTGCAAGGAGACATTCAGAGAATCAGATGATTATGAAATGGGGCAAGAGACTCAAAACACAAAAAGACACAAAATAACTACAAAGAGATGCAAAGCAAATACAGAGATTCAAAATGACTACAAAAAGATTTGAAATAACTAGAGTTGACCAAAATGACCACAAAAAGACACAAAGCAACTTCAAAAAGACATAAAGCTGCTGTAAATAGCTTCAGATGTCTTCAAAGAGATGTGTCGTGATAACAGTGAGACTCAAAATGACTACAAAGAGATGCAAAGTTACTACAAAGAAACATAAAATAACCACAGAGACACAAAGCAACTACAAACAAACTCAAATGACTACAAAAAGGATGCAAAAATACCACAAAGAGACACAAAATGACTACAAAGAGATGCAAAACAACTGCAGAGGGATAAAAGGAGACTCAAATGATTACGAAACAGGGAAAAACAATCACAAAGACACACAAAATAAGAGATTCAAAATGACTACAAAGAGATGTAAAATGACTACTGAGAAACCAAAAACGACCATTAAAAGACAAAGCAACTACAAAGAGATGCCAGTCAGCCACAAACAGATTCAAATGACTTCAGAGAGACATACAGGCATTACAGTGAGACTCAGAATGACTACAAAGAGTTGTTAAACAGCGGCAACAAGACACAAAGAGACAACGACTACAAAAAGGGGAAAAACAATCATGAAGAGACAGAAAATGACTACAAAAAAGTGTCAACAAACAAAAACAGGTTAAACATTAAAGAATTAGTAATTATGTCAGTCGAATCAGATTTGGCTGCTCATATGAAAATTCAACAATTTGTTCTTTTTTTTCCCAATGTGAAGTTTTGAAGGTTGAATGGGGTTCAGCAGGACGTTCAGTACAACAGCAGCATTCATGTAATATAGTGAACAAGCTAACTGCGCTAACAGTGGTGTAAATTCACCACTCCGAAGCAGAGGGGAAAGATAAGGTTATCTTGGAGTGCTGTAGTGAAAAGTGTCTCCTCTTCCATGCCATTACATTGTGCCCGCAGCTGCTTGTACCAAGGAGTAGCATGAGAGTCAAGAGCGCTCACTCTGCAGCAAAACCTGGAGGTGTTGAGGTCCCCAGCACACAAAAATGACTGCCCAACTTGAAGCAATCTCAGTTGACCGATGATTCGAATCCCCAACTTTCAAGGCGCAGCCCAACTAAACAACTTTAAAATCTGTGTGTCTTGCATGTGGCCAGGGGCCCATTGTCTCATAACCCACCAGTGCAAACACAGAATCCATAGACCCTTCAAAGTCCCTGATGTGGCTGTCAGAAAGACAATGCCAGATGGTGGCGGGGGGGGGGGGGAGTGCAGGATTTGCAAAAGTAAAATGCCATCTTGAGCGAGAGAAGGGCATTCCTGCAGGAGGGTCAAGGCTCAACACTTGTGTTTTGGCATTTGTGACTCAAAACAAGCACTCACATTGCCAGTCTGTGCAGCGTCACTCTCGAGATCCCCACCACCTATTTTGCATTAATTGAATGAATACTGTATAGTATTCATGCTTGGTCTGTTAGGATTGTTAGTAATCTTAATCAGAAAATCAAATTACTGCGCCATTGTAGCTGTAAATTGCCTCTTTTTGCTCCTGTGACTGTTATCAGCGTCTGCAATATATTTCACTACATCTGTTGAAATTAAAATTATTGTGGAACTAATGCAGCCACAAGAGTCAAATTACATTGCAATAATACCCTTTGGATGTAGGCTAATTGAAGTTGTAATTTTCTCTAGAAATACGAGTTGCTGTGTATTGAAAGGGTTTGATCAGTGTTGTGTGCTGAGGGACAAGCAGACAGACTTAAATTTGATCAAAACTTAATAGGGTTTTGTTTCACTCCTGCTACGAAGTTCCAAGTTCCTGCTGCACGTCTGGATTTAAACTCTGCACTTGTGTTAACTCTTTGTGTTTTGAGATTAGATTGGAAACCATCTTATAAGTCGTAAAAAGTGTGAACACAGTTCATTGATGATTGATTAAAGCTCTCTCGGCATCAGCTGAAAATATTCACTGTGATTGCTGCACAGTTTGATGGAAGAAAAATATCATAATCTTTTCTCACAAGTGGAGGGAACAGTAAAATGTCAAATCAATACCACTATAAAAAAGCAATTTTTTAAAGCACGCCGGCTGTGTGTGTGTGTGTGTGTGTGTGTGTGTGTGTGTGTGTGCTTTCGTCCAGGTACTCCATTGACAGGAACACAGACTTGGAGCGCTTCTTCAACGTGGACGCTCTGAGTGGGGTCATCAGCACAGCCAAGCCTCTGGACCGAGAGGTCAACCTGATCCATAACCTCACCATCTTTGCCATCGAGACCCGTAAGTATGCTCACAGCACCCACACTCTCTGTCGCACCAGGCAGAGTTGACCGCTCACTAAACCCGTCATGGGATTGTGTTAAAGGTGACACTCAGCACTTCAACAAGTTTGAAGGGTGGTGGGTTTTTTTGTTTGTTTTTTTTAATTTCTGCAAAACTAAAAATAAGAGGGCAAACGTGTAAGGAATGGTTTAAACAGTGTGTTTGTCTACTTAAAAATAAGCTAAAGGGTTCCCACACTCATGGAAACCTGGAAGAGTCGTGGAATCCCATGGTGTCATTTTCCAGACCTGGAAAAATCAACAAATTAGTAAAAATCCTTGAAAGTTTTGAGAAAATCATGGAATTTTGTTGTGTGTAATGACATTGTAACAGTAATCCCCCAGGGATAACCTCCACGTAATGTAACGTTAGAGCAAATGAATTTTTTGTAGCTGATGGCATAATGTAGCTTTAATATGCATCAATATGTGAGAAAAATGACGGGCAAATGGGGCAAGAAAAAAACGTCAATATGGGTCCATGATATGTGTGAGATCCCTTGAAACTAGAATTGCTATCATGTCCAGCTAACTGGCTTACTACCCCTGTAGTAACCCAAGTGTCACTTCCAAGGCTAGGGAGCATTTCATTAGCTAACTACATTCATTTGTGATGTTAAATATGCTATAAAAAGCTGTTTGAGACTAGCGCAGACTGTGTAGTATCTTCCCACTCTGTTGCAGCTTATCCTGGATGCTATCAGAGTCCAGGGTAATGTTAGCAGCTTTGTTATGCTCTTTATTGGATTTGGGGGAATTCACACTCCAGCAGCTGCAGCCAAAGGTACACTAGATAGAGTTATGTTTGCCTTTTGTAACATTAAAAATGCAAACAAACTTTCACTTTGCAGCAAAATAGGAATATGATAGAACAAAATAACAGTCTGTTGTAATGTTTTTCCTAAAATTGCTTTATAAGACCAGGACTAACTAGCTCAGCGCTGCAATACAAGAGCAATGCAGTTTATTTATTTCCATGTCTTCTACATAAATCACAAGCTGGTGAAGATGCTAACTGTAGCTCAATACTGTATCACGCATTAAGCTTTCAATAATGATAAATAAACTCAATATGGCACCACAAAAGACAAAGGGAAACTCCTTGTTTGTGAAAACCTGACTCTGACCTTGAACAAGTGTCCACAAAGTGTTATTCTTGGGCAGGAAAGCAGTGGCAGGGCACTGGGGAGCACTTAATCCCGGTGCTTTATAAAAGAAACACACCCAGTGCTGACATTAGCATTAGCTAGGAAGCTAGTGTAACGCTATGTTAACAGAGGGTTGGCTACAAAGCTAACAACAACCTGACAACGTGTATGTGATAAAAGCACAACACTCACCAGCAACATTCAGTGTCTGGCTGAGCTGTTCCCACAGATGGGCTTCTGTCTTTCTTGTGATAGTTTCATGTAACTCAGGACAGGCAGTAATTAAAGGAGCATCAGTGACGACACCATCTTGGTGAAGGTCTCTGAAAAGTTGAGAGATTTTCAACGAGAAATGCTCAGAGCAGCTGCACAAAAAAGCCAGGGCACTCTGAAAAAAGATGCTTTTTCTTTAAAGCCCCGTTTCCACCAAACACTTTCCGTATGGTACGTTTGGAACCAAAAGTACCCTCTCAGACATGGTACCTAGACCCTTGCGTTTCCACAGCAAACAGTACCCTGTCATGTGGGCGAGGTTGTTGTCACTCACTGCTCCGTCCAGCACTCACTGTATTTCCTCATTACTGGTGACACAGAGGGAAGTCTGCACCTCGTTCATTGTCCACAGGACAAAATAAAACAGGCTGCCATGAGAGTCTCTCTCCACTGGATATTTAAAAATAGCAGATTTGTACATTTAGTCCTTCTCAGGCAAGCTCGGGGGTTTAGTGTTGCCGGAGCCCACAGGAATGATGCTCCACGATGCTTTGTTTTCTCTGAGTGAGGATTAAAATATATGCCATTGACATTATCCGGTCACAATTAATACATATATACACATACATACATACATACATATATATATATATATATATATATATATATATATATATATAAATTCTTGAAGATCCACTCGATACTAAAAGTGTATGTCATAAAAAACTAATGGAATTATTGTCAATTGTGTGCTGATGGATTCATGTTGTCAACTCATGCATTGAGAAATATTACAAGTAAATGTTCCACCTTAAAAGTCGCCGGCAGTCGGCCTAGTGAATTAAGTTATTTTTTTCTCTGACTCCAGCTGCTGCAAGAGGCAACAAAATATCCTTTCATTTTGTAGTTATAGTTTACTAATAAAACTCTCTACGGTATGAACAGTGGTTACTCGAGCTTCATAACCAGCCACAGCTCAGCCCTGAGCGTCCTCCACTGACCAATTAACGGACTGCAGTTTTCACAGCTTCACCTTTTAGTTGTTTAGTTGTTAACAGAAGGGTGACCAAAAATGGGGACGGTATGTAACGGTTCCATTGGTACCATACACAACTTTTCACAGTGGAAACAAAAAAAACAAACAGAATTGAACCGCATCGTACTGCTGGGTGGAAACGGGGCTTAAGCGGCTGCATACAGTCCCTCCTCATTAGAAACGATTGAAAAAAGATGCTGCCACTCAGAAACAAAAAACGCTACATGGAAAACAAGTTGCAACCAAACTAAAAAATTAAAGTCCGTGTTTTCAACCAACTAATGAAGCTAACGTTTGCTTAATTAGTCATTTCAATCCTGCAAAGTTGATGGTGGCCGGTTAGAAATGGAAAGCCTGTCTTAGTCTACCTTTGTTTGAAATGATCAACCCATTTTTAAAAAAAAAAAATTACTAAGAATTCAGAGTGGCAAATCTTCCACTGGGCTTTAGCGAATGGTCAGTTTAATTGTTAGGATCTAAGGTTTCATATATTTTCTCACTGTGACACTATGTGTCCTGTTATCCTCTCCGTAATGTCCCATAGCCTTCTGTGCAGAGGGCAGCCTGGTTGTTGGGGTTGTTGCAGGGCTGTCGGGGAATGTTAATTCACGCACAGGACAGTCGATTTGACCTCCACGTGTCCCTGAGCCGTGGGGACAAGATGCTGACTAAGGGTGGGCGATCTCACCCACGGGTGAACTATGTTAATGTGATGTGAAAAAGCGCCGCCCGCCTTCTTGTTCATCTCTCAGTGGCTCGAAGGACATGAGTGCCTTTTTTTTTTTCTCTTCTCCAGCCTTGGTATCATTCCACCGCCATCATGCAAACACAATGGACAACAATCATCAGCACAGGATCAGCAGAGCGCTCTCGACAGCTGCGTCAAATCAGTATAAGTTGAAAAAGACAACTAGCCTGTCAAAGCTTCTGCTTTCACATCTTCACACTCAACACTGTGTGAAGAAGGGTATTCATTTTTCTTCAAAAACTTTTTATCACTCTTTACTTCAAAGATGTGTTTTTATTTACATCTAACAGCACACAGCACACTACGTGGTTGATTCCCGGGTGTGAGCGCTTGCCTGATATAGCAACAAAGAGAAGGCAGCATATAATAATAGCCATATGAAATGTCACAACAGTCCCTCATGCATGAGGTACTGGCTTCTGACACATAGTGACAGTCGGGCGCTGTTTCCAGCTGAAAACATCTCTGAGTTCACCGACTGGCTACAAAATCCACTGCCCCGTACGCCTGATGACAGTATTTATAGTAAATAGGTTCTTTGTAACTGAAGAGAGTGCAGAGACTCTTTGGTTGAGGGATGCTGTGCATTTGAGCTGCAGTCACTCACATTTCATCCGCTCTGGCCAGACCACGGCAATGACAAGAAGCCTGTGGCCCGAGGCCCTGCACGTCCTTTTTATCACCATCAAATCAGCCGGCCCGAATGTCACCGCGTCATCTGTGGCCGGCATTGGCGGCGATGCCAGGCTAAATCATCATCTTGCACTCAGATGCAGCCATTTAGCCATCAGTGTGTGTCAGGCAGACAGAGGCGTGAAGCCACACAGTGCAAGATGGCTCGTCCACACACGCAGCCTCTCCCCGACAACAAGCGAGTGTAATCACTTTGGCTGATCCACAAGATAGTGGGTAAGGACGCCAGCTGTTGGAGGCACACTGCATATTTCATTACAGCAGCACTTTTTTTCCGCCTTCTTTGTGATTAATTAAAACACATGAGAAAGATCAATATTCCATAAATTGGCCAAGTGCACCAAGGCGAAGTTAAGGCAGAATTAAAGTATTTCAAAGAAAGTTTGCTGAAAGCTCTGACACGAACAGGGACTCTCTTCTCTCTCTCTTTCTCTTTCAGAGGACCCAACCCAAATTGGAAAAGGCATCGCTCTCATCACAGTGCTGGACATAAATGATAATGCACCGGTCTTTGCCATAGACTATGAAACCCTCCTCTGTGAAAACACCATGCCAGGACAGGTAAGACCCAGAAACAGCTCTGCGGTCGGTCCAGCTTCTCCTCCGTTTTTTCCTCCCCACGCTCGCTTGAAGTTTGACTCACAAAGACAGCCTGCTGACTCTCAAAGCCATTAAAACTCTTTCTAGTTCCTCAAAACAAGTCCACTGTGCACAAATCCACTTCACAGCTCGAGGTCATCCCAGGGAGACGGCATCATTAGTATGAGACACATCCTTAAGATTTAATAGCAGGTATTGTAGGTGTTACCGTTCATTAGAGATGTAACTCTCATTCCATAGTGTCAAAGCCGACTAAATTAATGACAGTGCTTGACTCTGCCTGTGGTCTTAATCCAAAATAATATCACGGCGTAATGTGATACCTCGTGCTGCTCTGCCTCAGTTTGACTTTCCGTTCTGAAGCTTTGTGTAATTAGATGATCGCCACGGAGGGCAGCGGGCCGGAAAATGTAACACGAAATCACAAAAAGGGACCCTGAGAGATTTGAGGGCTGAAGATTTGGTGATCCAGGAAAAGAAGGAGAGAAAAGGAGCCGTGCATCGCATTTTCCCTGTGCTTAGCATTTGGCCTCATTGTTGCTAAATGACTTGTGTGTCTGCGGCGGCGATTCGTCTGCTCTTGGCATTTGGAAAATACAATCAGAGGCAAAGGGTAAAGGAGGCGTGTAGACCTGAATAAGTACAATTGATCAGAATGATGCATTGTATTGGAAAACGGCTATTAGGCCCTTTTAAATATGTTATTTGCATTCATATTTCGGAGTTGTTTGTCACCGCGCACACGGGAGGGTGAGCAAAAATAGCAAATGGTGTCATTTGCAGAAATGAGAGACTATATTTTATGTGTACGTTTGTTTGGTTTTTTTAGCGTGCATGATGTCCACACTGTGTAGCCGTACAGGTGAAGCTTTCTGGAGCTGTGATTTTCTGTTTGTCTCTTATTTGTTTTGATCAGACTTATAATCCCCACAAAGCAAAATCAAGTTCAGTAGCTACATACAATTCAACCTACCTTAAGGTATTTTGAGGTATTGCTAAATCTAAATTTAATTAATCAGATTCTTGCCTTAGGGTGCAGAGTATTTGCTGGAATAAACATTGCTTCTGCGTTAGCTGGCATCATTATTGAAGAATGCATTTCTACCACAGCTGAATGTCTATTTTTGGTTAATGATGCCGCCACTTATCCTGAGATGAGTGTTGTTGCTCAGTGATATCAGATTTAGAGCAACCCTAGCAACCATCTATCACCCATCAATACACCCTGACTTTCAAATTCAACAGATAATTTGTACATTTCTCCCCACTAGCGCCTGATAAATTACAGCACAGCGCCTATGACAATGCTGAAACAAAGTAATTCCCCAACAATCAAACCAGCCCTCAGGACATAGCAACAGCCATGGCCCATGACAGCATCATCAGCAGGAAAAGGTACAGCAAATCTGTAATTACTCAGCTGAAGCAGACAGATTGCTTACTCAATGCCAGTGATAGCTGAGCTGTGAGGTCCCCCCTAGGTGTAGCTAGAAGCTACTCTGCTGTAAAAGTGAGGAGCTGCTGGTGACGGAGGCCTCTGTCCTCATCCACCCTGCGAGGAGACGTGCTGCATTCAAATTCCGTCCATACAGTTTTAAAGCTGTGCAGTCATCAACTGAGCTGCTGTGGCTACGAGCTAGTTTTAACAAGCTAATAGTTTGTGTGTGGAAATGTTTTTTACCTCCCTTATATTCAACTGAAGGGAAAATTCTGACAGATGAATTTAGAGACAGTGCTCCCCGCTTAAAGCCGCTACAAGGAACTGGATATGCAAAAATCTCTCGTTTCTGCTTATGTCTGTGTGTGACCTACAACAGCAAATGAGACCATCGGTGTGAAGATAAGCTATTTCTATATAGTGTATATCCATACCTTTAGGAAACTGTCTCAGGGTCCGCACCAGGTCGCTTCCAGGACGAAGTGATTTACGGCACTCAGGCGGCACACGTCATCTTACCTAGCTGCTTACATTTATAGTGACTCTTATAAATAGTCGCTATTCCTCCTCCTCGACCCGACGTCTGTGGGGAGTTAAAATAGCAGCAATCATCGGGGAAGATGATTGTTGCACCTCATCCGGGAAGACGACAGGTACCAGCCAGGTGTCAACAGGGTCCAGCGAATGCTGAGAAATAAAGAGGCAAGGCACCGCTCCGTACTCAGTCCAAGAAGCCGTGGAAGTGCTCATCAAACAGGCTTTCATCCTTACCAGCCGACCGTTGTGTTTACCCCGGCGGCGGTGGCGCTTACGCTGGAGAGGTGGAGCTGGGGCGCGGCAGATGTGAGCTGGGATCCCCGATAGGAGCAGGGGCAAAGTTTTCCTGTCTTGTTGTTTCATTCATCCCCAAAACAAACAAACACATGCACGAGCCAGGTAAGCGTCTTTATGACAATATGCGTTAGAGCTCATGGGAAATGTAGGCTTCATTCCAGCAAAACACTACCGCTTTTGTCCACAGGGTCGCCAAAAACTTAACTTGAACTCAACAATCATAACTAAAACAAGCAAACTGAAGACAGGCATCAGAAAGAGGATTTTAAAGACATACATACAGTTGGGTAAAATCTATATAAAATACAAACAAGCACCGGATACAAAATTTAATCTGTCTCTCGTGTGGTTGATTTTATTATATGGTGAGGAAAAAAAGCACAAAAACACAAGTGAAATTCATGTTTTCGTTTGGGAAATATGTTTCATATATGAAATGTCCGTGGCTGGTTGCACAGAGCCTCCCCCTAATAAGGACTTCACTTCAGGTATTATTTCTCCTTACTTAAGGAAATTGTTAGACCGTTGCACCAAACATTTCTGATTCCTTAGGCAAGAAAAAAACTAAGCAGTTTACCACAGCTTAAATACATTATGAATATTGTACAGTTGCATAGGTGAGTGAACACTGACCCAAGATTTTTTGTATTGTTTAATGAAAATCGATATTTCGTAAAGCTGAAATCATAGGCTCATAATGTCCGCATATCAAAAGAAAGGAACGCTGAGTCGGACTGAGGAAGAAAAACTCACACTACTTGATGTCACGCCAAGAGGAAACATGTTTTAAATAGTAAGTTTGATCCAAACATTACACACTTTGGGGAATCCAGCCTTGGAGAAAAAAATCGCATCTAGCTCCGCTCTGTTGGGAAAGCTCCCAACACTGTTCACACGACCATTGAGAGTCCTTCATAGTGTGGACTTATGTACTCCAAAACATCACCAGTAACAGACTGCAAGGAGCCAGTGGCAAAGAATCGAAGTGCAATTAGTAAGTGCGGGACAGCAGGGAAAGCGCAGCTGCGTGTGCTCCAAATCTGTGCCGAGTTTGTCGGCCAATGAATAAACTGACTGCAGAGCAACTGCTCAGCAGTTCGTGTGTCTATAGGTTTGTTCCTGTTCCAGAATACTCTGTTTGGAACAACTTAAATCTCCTCAATAAAAATATTCAGCCATAGTGCGCTTTGTTGCGGTTAAGTAGTAGTAGTTTTTTCTTGAAGTTGTTGTCGTTGCTAAGGATGAATTTGCAAATGCCTGACAGATTTTAAGTAACAAATGAAGTTTCAATGTGTAGGACTTTGGGGCATCTGTTGGCAGAAATGATACATAATGTTCATAACTATATTTTCATTAGTACATAATCACCTGAAACTTAGAATTGTTGTGTTTTTGTTACCTTAAATGAGCCATGTATCACTACGTACAGATGAGGTCCTCTTCTGCCACCATGTCCATCGTGTTGTTTCTACAGTAGCTCAGATCAGACAAACTAAACACTGGTTATAGCTGCCATTTCCGTAGTTCTCCTACATGCTTGGCACAAGGGGAGAAGTTTCAGTTCTGCAACCTCACCACTAGATGCTGCTAATTCCGAAACATTAGACCTTTAAAAAAAAGAAAGAAAGAAAGAAAGAAAAGAAACGGATGAAAACTTTGGTTTGGGGTATATCTGAAGGAAAGGACTTGAGTTCGCTTGCTTTGGTCTGAATCAGGGACTAATTTTGTTACAAAGCATATTAGCCTAGAGTTTGAGGACTGAGTTTATAATTTGGTTAGCAAAAAAGATGTGCATTTTTTTAGTGTATGAAAAATGTAGGTCTAACAGTCACATGAAATTGGCATGTGATTTTTACATATTCAAAGTGTGAAATTTCTAAAAAACCACAGGTCTTTATTGTGTAGATTTTTTTCCTACTTTCCTACACTTTAAAGACCAAAATTCACATGTGCTTTGAGGTATTTGAATTTGTGAAATGTGCTGATATATGTGAAATTGTTGTTTTCATATGTGATTTCTTACACCTATAAATATCTAAAATCACGTGCTGATATTATGCAAATGTGTAAAGCTCAGTTGACAATATTAACATGTAAATCCGAGTTTTGCTTGTGATTGATCATTTCACATTTGCTTTGTCATCATCTTCACCAGACTGTTAGATTGGATGAGTCCTGCAGACAGGAAATGTTTGTTCTCGTTTATATTTTCCCACTAATTCCAATTTCTATTAAATCCCATTCAAATACAGCCTTCTGTTTAGGCCACACTGAAGTGCACCAGTGGGACTGCACCTTCAGACTGAATAATGAAGGCAAGCAGAATGGAAATTTCATGATGAAATTTACACCCAAAAACACATGCAGAGCAAAGGGAAGGAGAGAGGTTGACATTTGAATGCAAAACCCAGTTTGAATTACAACTAGGTGTTGGCTCTCTGTTAGCAGACAGGCTGGGTGGACTCATAACCTGTCAGATGTGCGCTCCACCATCTCCCTGATTCCTAATTAATTAAAATGCTCCTGTTGTGTAGTGTATGTCCGGCCGTAGCAGCACGGAACAGTTGGCTGGACTAACTGCGTCTGCTTCACTGTAAGGCTTTGTTAAAAATCTTAGGCCGCCCACTGGCTGTCACGCCCATTGGCTTATTCACAGCTGCGACAAAGATGAAATAATAACATTTGCCAGTTGGGGCCGGGGTTGACTCTGTGGCTCTGTAGCACAGAATAACAGGGAGTGTAGGGATGGAATAACCTGCCATTTTTCAGGCCTAATTAAGGCCGTCTCGTGGTACTGGCTCTCTCTGGAGATGCCACTTGTTACGGATCATCGGTGCGTCTGTCTTCTGCCATAATATTAATTGATATTATGATGGGGTGGAGGGGGCAGGGGCAGTAGGGATGGCAGGGAGGGGAGGGTGGGGGTCACGTTGTACAATCACTTCAGTGTAACCATTACATACATGAGTGGACTTGGCATTCTGCTGCCCCCAATCTGCTCCCCTGCCCCTCCCTGCACTCCTGCAGCATCCCTGAGGAGGCTCAGCATCCTCCAGAGATTCATGAATGTTGGGTAGTCAAGAACAGGGGTTTTCAAACTGTGAGAGAGTTGAAAGGGAGGCGTGGAGGGAGAGACGTGAGGCAAAGAAACCGCCAGAGGTGAAAGAGATGTTCTAAAGATGTTCTAAAAACAAGTTAGGTTTTTTCTGGTAATTTGCATTAAAATTTGACTATTTCTCTGAGTCATAACTCTGTCATGTCTGAGCACAAAGACATCATACACATATTTTTTTAATTCAGTGTGACTTAGACTTCCCCAGGATATCGTTATCACAGATGTCCATTGCAAATAAAGCTCACTAAATCCACTTAGAAGTCATAGAAATAAAGATGCTCCTTATACAGTAACATCAGAACTTGCCTGAGAATCATCACATTTTAAAATTTTCTGTTGTAAAAAAGCAATTACGCAGTTAAGCAGTTACTTGTCGGTACATCCATGGGTACAGTGCAGGAACAGGAACTGCTATTAGCTAATTTGACATACGTTTAATGGTGCTCATTTACCAAAATTTCAACAAATGAATGCTAAAGTTGTACCCACTGTAACATTTTCTTTCCTGTTTGCATTCTCCAAAGCGATATACAACGCTTCAGGGATGATGTTTATTTGTAGGCCAACCTTGAAGTTGACATCGCCATGGTTACCTCAACAAAAAAGTCAATTTCCCATTGAATTTTGGATTATTGCAGAAAATAAGCCATGTCAACAGTAAAAGCTTATGATACTTACGTATTGTGTTCAGCAAGAAGACCTTTACAAATGAACACCACTTTTATGATTTTTGCAGCATGAGTGCAATCACTGGAAGTAAAAATCTAATGGTAGCCTATAAATAAACTATATTACAGTTGCGTGACTTCATCATCGCCACAACAACGAGGCTGTGAAGCTGTGATGATGTTTGGTAGTCTCATTTAGTCACTTGTTTGCAACCACCTTTTTTTAAGACGCATGAAAACTTAAAAATTTACACAAGTGTAATTCCTGTTACCACGGACCTTATTTCAGGTGTCTACCCAGAGCCTATTCAAAAAACCCATTGACTTTGCTCACTCATTTGCAGGTTTTGTACTCCTTTCTGCACCACTGTATAAAAGCTATAGTTCTAAAGCGTAGCGCACTAATGTCCCACAAAAAACTAAGACAAAGAATAGCCATAGAGGGTAAAAATTGCCATTAATGTTGAAAAAAGATATTATAAGGGCAAGGGCTGCCTGCTAATAGTTGACTAAACATTAGTTGACCAGAAAGGTCATTAGTCTGCAAGATTTCATTGGTCGCTTAGTCAAAGAAAGAAAATAACAAAATGCAAACTCTATTAAGAGCTGTGCTTTGTCAAAATACATCAAAACCTTCATGACTGGACCATGTGGGAATTTAATTTGAAAGGACAGACACAGGAAGTGGCCATGCTCAACAGTCAGACAGGAGTCAGGTTACAGACCAATCACAGCCACAGCCATCTCTCCCTTCTTCTGTTAATATTCAGTCTGATGAATATGGAAAAGTTGATCATGTTAGTGCAAGGCTACCCAGAGCTTTACATCTGTCCCACAGACGATAGGCCTACACACTTATAAACAGCGCCTGGAAGAAGATCAGCTCTACATTTAGGATTTCAGGTAAATAGGCTATGTGCAACCCTTCGCCGTGCTCTTGAAAGCTGGCACAAAAAATGGCACAAGAGTAGTACCCAGCACCTGACCGCGTTTTCCAGGTGGTTAAAGACGCACCGTGTGTACGGTCCCTAATTAACAGGGCTGGTACCTGCGGTTATTATACAGGCTAGTTAATAACATGTCAGGCAGGAAATCCAAAACAAATCATTGGTCGACTACAAACATGACGTATCATCTGAAACATGTCAGTAGCTACATGCCCATTAGCTACTTAGCACAATCATTACTGCTTTGCCGACAGCGTCATTAACAGGCAGCTCACTCAGTGTGTGACGTGCACAGATAAAATATAGGCCTATATTAATGAAGGTTCATTAGTAAGGTTTGTATTTCTCTGTAATGTAGCACAGTGTTAACAATGTTACTGATACTATTCTTTCTCACACCTTCAACTCAAACCATTGTGTTGCCCCGCCCAAAATATATAATCAAATTAATATCGTAAACAGGCGGGCGACTAGTCGACTATTGGCCCTAAATGACGACTATTGGTGGACTAGGAAAATTCTTAGTCGGGAGCAGCCTTAGTGGGGCTCATAAAATTCTATCAACATGGTTGTTATATTCCTGGAAATCTGAAATTCTCTTCTGTCCATTCATATACATATATTTACCAAGCATCAACATCCAGGGCTGAAAAATGAAGCCAAACACTGCAGTTCATGGAATGGCCATTTGAGGTTGACTTCAGAAGCCAATCAATCCCATGTTAAAATGCCCAGCTCTACAGCAGAAATAAACATGTTTAAAGCCTGGTACAAAAATGGTTTTGGTCTCTAGAGCTAATATCCCCCTTCACGACAACTGTACAGGAGGTGAATTTTTATGTTACTAACTTGTTTACATTGTATTAAGGGTTAAAGTTACACATAATTAAGGACAGGCCACTTTGACTGACAGGCTGTTCTCTAATACTGTTCTCAGCTTCTCAGTCAGATCCACCCCTTGCTCCTCAACAGCGCCAGTCATTTAAATACGGTCACTGCTGGCTCCAAAAAAAACAAGATGGCAACGGCCGAAATGCCAAACTCCGAATCAGAACAGGAGTCCACAAAGCAATGGGTGAGGTCACGGTAGCTGCGTCTACTATTTTTACACTCTATGAAATTTACCCTGTATTGAAGCCTGTGGACACACAGACAGAAAACACACTGAAAACTTTTGTTCAAGAATATTTCTTGTGTTTTTTCTCTTCTGATCAAAACTTCTTCACTTACCAACTTTACTGCCTCAACTTTAAAATCAATCACACAAACGACAAGAAAAAAATTCACACCTTCCGTCTCCATCCAAATTATCAGTTTATTGCAGGTGTTACATCAAGGTGGGAGATGAAAATGAATATGTCAGAGAGCAAAGGGGCAAGGAAAACATAAGTGTGTGGCAGCATACAAAAAAAAATTACTCTCAGATCTCACCAGGAGATCATTTTGACCTCAGCAGCCCAGGCTTGTCGGGATCATGCCAACAAAACACGCAGTCATCATGATTATTGAAGTAAAATGAGAGAACAGGCTTTTAAAGGATGAAAAGAGATTGAAAGATGACATTTGTCGAATGGTACAAATTGATTCAGACAACAGCTTATTTGTGTGTGTGTGTGTGTGTGTGTGTGTGTGTGTGTGTGTCTGATGACAGGAGGGTGGGATGTGCGAGCGGATGCTGTGGATCCATCGGTGCACAAAGTTATGGGTGTGACATGCGGGTGATGTTTAGGGCGTCGATGTCATACGAAGGGTGTGAAAAACACAGGGCCACTTCTTCCTTCCTTCGTCAACACAAACCCCCTGGTGACAGCTGTCTTGTCACCATGGCAACGTGTGCCACCTATTTGATGAAATGCTTATTTATACTCTTGGTTCAACTTTTCAAGTAGCTTACTTGATCTCACCGTATGACTCATCCCGTTGACTATCTGATAATTACACTTTTGATACAATCCAACACTTATGCTCTAGATTTTAGAGAAGTAAAGGAGTACATTTTAAAAATGCAGTGTTTACTCTGCTGGTTTCAAAGAGGGGAAAGTGTTATTCAAGCTCGTTATCGTTCAGATTTCTCACACACCAAAGCCTCTCAGTCTAGCCATGCTACATTAGCTGACATTTTCTCTCCTCATTATAGAGGCTGCACTTCTAACTGGTTCTCCAGTGAGAGTCGGCACAGACGCAGCAGCTCGCAGATGCTTTGTGTCATAGGTGCAATGAATTATGGTCATTGCAGTTCACCAAGATACTTCAGGTGTTTGGGAGGATTAAATCTTGATTGTTTTAACTGCACACACCGGTGAGAACACACACGTTTTAGTTGGCAGGATGTTATTTGTGGAAGTAGTTAGTGAACAGTCAGTATTTGGTCTGTGAAGGTTGGGCTCAATCATCCAGGTGGTATGATGTCTGGAGAAATGTGCGTCCAAATTACCTGACTGAAGTCTTCAATCAGAAAATAACAGACTCAGTATTTGGCTTTGGATTAAGGACAGACGTGTTTTTTGATTATAACTGAAGCTCATATCTAGGTCTCTCTCAGTATAATACATGGAGTTTCACACCAGTACCTCGGTGTACCTTAGTGTGGAGAATGTACATAGTAAGTAGCCTTTTAATTTACCAAAATATGCTAAACTGCTCATTGCATCAGTTTTCAATAGAGAACTTTGCCTAATTAAAATATCTTGAACTAAGAAATGGCTGATTTCCTGTTTAAGGTCAGAAAACTTGTTATGAAAGGAGAAATAATCAAGACTAAATACTTTAATATGTGACTTCTTTTCTGTGTATGTATTGAGATTGGATATCCAACCCTGTTTCTATTTACAGAGGTATTTCACTGCCAGAAAGAAAGTCTTTTAATAAAACTGGGCTGTCAATGCAGTAAAGAGACGCAAATACTTTTGAAATGGGTGTTACATAACCAGGGAAATGAGAGAAAAAGGACTGTGGCATCCAGTTTTGCTTGAGAGGTAGAAAACCTACAACTTATAGAAAGCACAGTACCGCACCGGACCAGTCAACGCACCCGCTGGTAGGTGATGTAGTGCGAACTCGTCCATTTAAAAATGTCTAAATTGAATGTTTGATTGGAGTTTAAGAGAGAGAGAGTGGCAGGTCTGTCTCTTTATCCACTTTTATACTCTTTGGGTCTCATTCATGAAAAGTGAGTAAATCTATGTGTAGATTTGCACATAAAAGCCTACTCTACTAAAAACCTACTCTGGATTCAGGAACGCCGCAGGAAACTCAGATTTGATCGTAAACACTTGTGTATGATCATGAATGTCAATCTATCGTAAAGTGACAGTGCACTCCCGGTAATTAGCAATTAGCATAAATCCCCGCCCATGAATAGCCAATGACCACCATATAAGGAGGTGTAGGTGCATCCTGTCGACCTGTCTGTCATGGCGCAAACAAAGAAAGAGAGAGAAAGAAAAAAGAATTTTCCGAAGCGGAGATTGAAATAATTTTGGGTGAAGTGGACTTAAGAAAAAATATTTTATTTTCTTC
Source organism: Epinephelus fuscoguttatus (assembly GCF_011397635.1). Taxonomy (NCBI): domain Eukaryota; kingdom Metazoa; phylum Chordata; class Actinopteri; order Perciformes; family Serranidae; genus Epinephelus; species Epinephelus fuscoguttatus. The sequence goes on from NC_064772.1 coordinate 14,754,967, forward strand.
AGTTAGTAGTGGTGTGACAGGGACAGGCAAAGCGAAGGCCTGGAGGGAGGTAACAGATGCCGTTAATGTTGTCTCCGTGGTACAAATAACCATGTCAGAGGTAAAGCGTAAATGGTTTGATATGAAACTGGAGGCAAAGAAACGCATTAGCACGCACAAAAAAAAAATGCAGCGGTCACCAAACAAACAGAAGATTCATTTGTGGGGTTTTGAATGAAGTGGGAACGGGAAACCAGACATGTTTTGTGCGTCATGGATAAACTCTAAATCAGTGATGGCTGTCGGAATGTAGAGCTATTTAACATTTATTTTAACAAATGATACAGATAACATATAGCCTACAGCAGTTTGTATGCATCGTCTTCAAATTATTTGAATCATAATAGGCTAAAGCTCTGTTTAATACAACGTAAATTAAACATTCTTCAAATCAGATTTATTCATTCAAATGATCAAAAATCCACAAAAAAAAAAAAAAAAAAAGTGTTGTTTCAAATAATTCTTCCAGCTGGCGCGTGCTCCTTTGTGGTTCCACCACCTGCTGCTCCTGCTGCCCCTGCTGAACCCAGGCACCGAGGCCCAAGAGGCTGTGATCCGGCTGTCCTTACGGATATTTTTATTATCATCATTCAACATGTAGAAAGAACGTGTAATCTATTGAGTCGATTTACGTAGATAATTCACAATCATGAACCTAATCTGGATCTTAAACCTGCTAATTGCCAACTAATTTAACTAAATGTGTTATATTTTTAATATTTTTGTCATGTTTAGATTACGTGTTTCAAAGGCATCTGTGTATTGTGTACATAACAGAGCACAATACGAGTTAATTTCCAGTAGTGACAAGCAATGTTAATGTGCTTTACTAAATTTACACAAGCACTACGAGTGGTCAGAAGCAGGAGTAGATTTTGTTAGTAGCTACGAAAAGATCGGAGCTACTAAAATATTGATGAATGCGGACATGCACGTAAATTTCTGTCTGCGAACAGTTTACACACAAATTCCTTCTGCTCACGTTTCATGAATGAGACCATTTGTGTCTATGGTGTCAATGGGAGGCTGGCAATAAGAAAATGCTCAAGTACAGCCTGTAGTTCGAACAACAGTCTAATAGCCAGCAAAAATTTGTTTCGCTGAGAGGGAAGCAGGGAGATCAACCACAGACCATTTACACACACTACCCACATTATTATGATACATCCACATGTGTGCACATGATCAGTGTAAATAACCTCAAACAGACAATTAGAATTTAACTTATATTTCATTCAGTTTACTAATTCAATGAGCAGTTTAACATATTTTATTACAGGGCCAAAAACATGTTTTGTGAGGTCACAGTGACCTTGACCTTTGATCTTTGACCACCAAATTCTATTCATCGTTTATCATGAAATCCAAGTGGACATTTGTGCCAAATTTGAAACAGAAATCCCCAAGGGGTTTCTGAGATATCACGTTCACAACAATGGGATGAACCAAAATTAATTTTTGCATAATATTCAATAACATACTAGCCACCAAAATCATTTCACACAAGCAACTCCAAAATATTTTGCCTGTAGAACAAAAAAAAAGAGAGAGAAAAGTGTTTGCTTACGCCATTTAAAGCTACAGTACACCATAACTCAAGAATTCATACGCTAGTTATGTAAAGAATTTGCACAAATGTCCAATAGGATAAAATGATGAATGTGATGACATTTTATATCCAAAAGATCAAAGATCAACTTCAGTATGACAAAACACTTTTCTGGCCATTACTTCATGTCATCTCAGGAACCGAAGGGGAGGCATTTGGTCAGATACTGAATTGGTGACACTAATCTTGGGTGCCCACCTTAAAATTGTTACAATTGTAAAGATCTTCTCAGCATCCCTGTTTTACAAATATGGATATAGACTGTAATTGTAACCTGATGTGTTCACAGAGGCATACAACCTTCCGGCAGTAATTCTAGTTCCAAACTAAGTGTTGTACTGTGATCAAAAGGAGACCTTTGATGTGAGAAGTGATTTTGGGGGACACTGCACTTTATAAGAGTTGAGTTATTGAATATTTTTGTAGTGCACACTTGTCTCACAGATGACTGCTCATAGAGAGCAATGTAGGATGGCTAATTAGGTGAAAATTAGGTCGCAGCTTGTTGGCAACCTTATTAGGGTTGGAAAGAGGCATTGTTTGTGTTTTAAAACACTGAACGACAGGGAAAAGGAGACTAATAATTACATCATCAGCTTTCTTTCACATTTATAGGGCTGGTACCCGCTTTGCTGCCGTCCAGCCAAAAACTGACGGCTCTGTTCTTCCTCCGTAGTAGTTTTGGCTGCGCCTTTCCTGGTGCACTGTCCAAGTATTAAATATCAAATCTGGTGGTGGTACAGTTACATTTCCATGAATAGTTGTGGAGTTTGATACCCCACGCTGATCATACCTGTAATGAATATGAATGATGCCATTATTATTTTAAATTAGATTTAGATTCAACTTTATTATCACTGCACAGGGAACAGGTACTGATGCATCTGTGGTACATTAGACAATTAGACTATTCATAAGTGTTGATTTCAACTATTTGCTGTCACCTGTTATTTTGACATTGCCTTCTTCATCACTTCAAAATAAGTAATTAAGTCACTTTTTTTCACATATTAGTTGATGATGAGGTGAAACAACATGCAGCAACAGGAGCTCTGTCACCTCTGCTGTAATTTTAGTCTGTCGAAACACCTTAATGTGTAGGCTTATGGCATTACCGCTCTATGGGCTCTAGTTTCGCGGACCGGGCGAGGCGGGGGCGCAGCGCACCTGCGCTTCGCCAACTGGGTGTGGCCAGGCGGATTTTGTAAGTTTGGCACACCGTGCGCCTGGTGCAGCTACTCCTCTTTCCCACCTCTGTCCCTCCTACCGGCGCAAGTCGGAAAGAGGGAGGAGAGAAGGCGTGGAGTGGGTTTTACACACATCACACCAATCAAATGAGCCCCTCTCCTCGCCCTTAAATGCGCCGCACGAAGGTGTAATGAGAGTAATGAGGAAGCAAACTGATGTTTTGGTCCGGGAGGTCCAAGCTCGCAGTGTCCGAATATACGGAACTGCGAGCAGACCTCCACGGGCTGATGATGCAAAGGTAGCCTGGGAGGAGGTCACCACAACTGTAAATCAATGATGCGTTTCTCTCGTGCGCGTGCTCTCTCTTTCTCTCTCGCAGTCTCACTCTGTTTCTTTTCTTTTGACTTTTCTAAGATGACAGATGCTGAATATATACTCCCTATCTGATGCTGTGGCTGTTTGTGGTTGGCTGAGAGGGATGTGAACTCATTAGTTTGCAGCTGTGTTAATCAAATCAGGTTGGGTTTCCATTACGCATGCCAAACGTGCCAAACGGTGCCAATCCCCTTTGATCTGACATCAGATGTGACGGGACAGTCGATATAGAGATACATTTATGTGCTGATTGCAGATAGTTGCATTGAATAGTGGTTTTGTGGCTATTTATTGCATCGTTAACGTGCCTGGTATTCTGGAAACCTGCCTGTGAGGTTTTGGTGACGTGTGCGCACTGCCCGCCGGTCAGCCAAACTTCGGCTTACACCGGCTGCGCTCTGCCTGCGCTGACAGTAGACCTGGTTTCAGATGGCGAGCTTTTAGCGCGCCTTCGGCGAAGCCTTTTGGCACGAAACTGTCACTGCGCCAAGCTGGATCTGTCGACACCTCCCCCTGCTGCGCTGCCACACCCATCTCAGCGCACCTCGGTCTGCCAAACTACCAAACTGAGTGCGTCAACTTTAGTTAGTTAGTCCCTCGAATCAGTCAAGCGCTTGGATCAAACGCTGGATCCTACATTTCCCACAAAGCAAAGTCTTTCATAATATGCTAACCATGTTACAGTAGGATTCCACTAGAGAGTACACCAGAGAATTTAGACTGTATAGAACTTCTCCATTTGCATGACTTGAGGACGATACTTTATTGCTAAATCTGAGACCAGCATGGATCGTGGCAAAAAAATGACATTGAGCCTTCATGTATAAAGCAGCGGTTTCCAACTGGTCCAGCCAGGGTGTCCAGCATTCTTCTCAGTCATTACTTCAAGGTCCACACAGTTTAATATGTTCATCATCATATTTGCATTTGGCCATGTCGTAGAGCTACTTTTAATTTTAATTAATTTTAATTTAATTTTAATTTTAATTCACTGCACTTAAAAATAACGTGTGTTTTTAACAAACTTGAATTGTTCGCGACTCACTTGCGGTCCACTCAGAATGGACCCATGACCCACTTTTGGACCACGACCCACCAGTTGGGAACCACTGTTATGAAGTATATCTTGACAATGGTGAGTTTCTTCATCTTATTTTGCCAACGCTACCCTGACCATTCCTTTGAGTATTACATCTTGTGTACACATGCCGTTAATTTCTGAGGATGTGCACAACCAATGCTCTAAACAGATGCAGGTGACGTGAGGCAGCTATCATGTGTATGCAGGTACATCTCCAATCTCAGATAAAAGTTGAAAATGGAATGCTTGTCGCTGCAATTTCACAACTTTTGCGGTAACAATGAATGTGTATGAAAATGTGTATGCCTCTGTTGTTTGCACATTCTCCTCCTCCTCCTCCTCCTCCACCTCCTCCTCCTCCTCCTCCTCCTCCAAAGCGACAAACAGAGACACCTTTGTCCTTCTATATCCTCTTTGATCTGACGTGCAGCCATGTGTAAACTCAAAAAACCTTTAATTCTGTGATTCATAGGCCTCCTCAGTCTTGCCTTGCGACAGGCACCAGTCTGCCGCTGCCGTTAATGTCTTTCAGCCAGAATTTATGTCTACATCCATGCCTCTCTCCTCCTGACTGCTACTCAGCCCATTAGAGAATTCCCCAGCAAAGGTTCTGTGGAACGCCTTGCATCAGAGCCACACTAATGAAAGGCATTATACATTACAAAGTGTTTGATTTAAGGATGATTTACAGTCCTTTCCCTCAGCAGAGAGGGATGGAAACCTTCCTAGAGATAAGCTCTGAATCCATCTGCAATATTCAAAGGACATCAAAGGGTTCAAATTGTGTATAGGATTCATCGTCGGTGTAAGAACCACATAGAAAGGTTTCTATCAGATGTGAAATTTCCATAACAGAGTGAGAGGCATGTGAGTTATTATGATCCCAGAATCAATGGCAGCTTTCATGATATGCAGCCGAGCATGCACACACTCCATGTTTAGGTGCTCAGTGGTTGCATCACTGATGTGGTGCTGACACAAACATCGCTTCTGTCTGTATATACACACATCTCAAATGTTCTCCAACTGCAGCAGATAACCTTTTTGCATTCCTGCTCCCCATATAAATTCCCCTTGCGCTGCAATACCAAACAGTAAACAAAAAAAGCATACTTTGTGATTACTTTTGCTGATGAAAGAGTAACTGTTTTAATTTTGTTAAGAAACAGAGTAAAATATTCATGAATTTTCACCCCGCCTGCCAGTTTTAATAATTGGCAGGATGTCGTTTACCACCTACACCCTTAATACCTGACAGCTTGTTACCAGCAGCATTTAATCACAGCTGACAACTGATAATCCATGTCTCTGCACTGATGGATCATTGGCTTTTATTTTTTTCCTCTTCCTCGCCCCTTATTATTATTTTTTTTATGATTTTGTTTTTGTCTTGATGTTTGACGTGGGGCTGGGAGATGTGATAATTTAGTGTGAATTGCTTTTAAGAATCTCTTGGATCCCGTCCATGGGTGTGAGTTGTCACAGGGTTGAGTTTCTAGATTGCCTACAAAGGATTCAGGAGGCTTGATCTAAATTTATAAGGACACTGCTGCAGTAACTCCCACTTTGATGGCCGTCGCGGTGGCTATCATTTGTCGTCCATATGGCATGTTTGTGTGTGATATGCTCCTCCTGTACAGCATGTACCGAGTGAGATTTCTCTTTTTTTCCTCATCTTGCCGGAGCTAAGTGCTGCTGCACACAAGAAAATTAAAGCTTTTTTTTTTCTATTTTCAAAAGAGATAACTTGATTTTCAGATACCACGTTTGTATGAATAAAAAAATAATTACAGCACACGCTGGTGGGTGTAAATAAATTGGTTTATTTGGTAATTTGATTTCCTGCATTATTTATAGTTGTCAACACTGCTATATAATAAACGGGAGGAGGATTCTGTTTAGGCCGGGGTTCAGAGGCAAAATAAAGTGGGCCGAAACAAATGATGTTCACTTGTTTAACTCACAGATATGAATGCTTGTCTTGTATCGCCCCGAGCAAGAGCAGTTCTTATCATGAGTCATTTTCATACTTGTAATAATGAAGTTGAAATGCCTGACTGCATAGCATATGCATTTATTTTTAAATAATAACGACAGTCAGAGGACTGACCTGACTTTAAATTTATTTATTATACACAAACAGGTATATGTGACTGTGCTTTAGAGATTAGAGTAAGAAGAATGTAAGATTTATTAACCTATTAAAGGTTCTTTGTGCGACACTCAGAGCATTAATAAAGCAGCAAAGCAATTATGTAAAGATATAATAAAGTAATGTCGTCCTGAGCAGAGAATGAAGTCACCCTACTTCTGTGTGTGTAAGACCTGTGTAACTGCAGACACATTACCTTCATAGCGTACGCAACACGCCCCTACAAATCCCACCCACCGCTAGTACAAGGCAAACCCACCAACAATGCTATAATGCTACAATGTAGTAAATAAATGAGACCATATGTAGCAGTGATACACCTTTCAATTCATAATACATGAAGTTATGTTTCACGTTATAAGTAGCCTAATGAGATGTCACCCTCCCCATTAGCCTTACCCTTACCGTAACCGCCTCTCTTTTAATGTAGCACTTGATAACTAACATTAGCTAATGGCTAATTTAGCATTAGCATAAGTATTGAGATGTAACCTTCCCATTACCCTTAACCTAACTGTAACCACCCCTCTTTTAACGTAATACTTCATAGCCAGGTAATCACTAACTTAGCAATTTCGTGGGGACTTTCACCTTTGGATCAAGGACCGAAGGGGGCTGATCGTGGACTGATGTGCATGTTAATGTGGGCAAGTCATGTAGCTGCTCCAGCTGCAGTTATACCTCGTTATACCTCGTTACTTATGCTAAGTTAGCTAATCACTAACTTAGCATAAGTAACGAGGTGCAGCCTTCCCATTACCCTTACCCTGACCTTAACCAACTCTCTTTTAACCTTAGGGGGCGATCACATCTACAAGGAGTGCTAAAAATGAGACGCCAGTAAAACAATTGATTCTCTATGATATGGCGTGTCTGACTAGTTTTTAAACATTTTTTATGACAAGCGTCTTTCTGGCGTCTTTTTAGACGCGCATTCTTTTTCTGGCGTCTTTTTAGGGGGCGATCACACCTACAAGGAGTGCCAGAAACGAGACGCCAGTAAAACAATTGATTCTCTATGATATGGCGTGTCTGACTAGTTTTCAAGCATTTTTAATGACGGCCGTCTTTTTAGACGAGCGTTCTTTTTCTGGCGTCTTTTTAGACACACTTTTGTCGACGCTGAAAGTTAAAATAATCTCAACTTTTTGGCATCAGGCGCCAGTAGCACCACCGGCAGAGCAACGGCAAGTGCCCTCCTCCATCTTGGGTCTGTTTTCAATGTTTTGATCGCCCGGTTGCGCACGCACCCCCGCTCTACAGGCGCTCCACGTAAGGAGTGCTCATTGAAAGGGCGTTTCAGGCATTTCAGGTGTCTTTGAAGCATCCGCATTTCTAGCACCACCTGTAGGTGTAATCGGCCCCTTATACTTTAAAGCTAGGTAATTGCTAACTTAGCAATTTCTTCAGGACTTTTGTTCTGGGTCAAGGAGCGAAGGGCGCTGATCATGGACTGGTGGGCAAGTCATGTAGCTCGAGGGTGGGTCACAAAGCTGCTCCAGCTGCAGTTATACCTACTCGGCGTGTGTTGTAATTCCGAGCTTCTCTGTGGTTTGTTGTGCTAGATTGTCCAGCTGCATGTGCACGTGTGCATCTCACTAGCTAGCACATTGTCTCCGTTTTGCACTGTGCTCATGTGGTGTTTACCACTGATATTAGGACAGTGTCATCGTTAAAGCATAGCACCCACCCTTTGTTTCTTCTGTTTAACATCATTGTTTAGCACTGTTTAGGCTGTTTAGCCACCTCCATGTTGAGAGCCGTGTCCAGACACTTCATACGCTCTGACTTTTGCGTAGAGCTCCTTGAATGGTTTTATCCAGCAGTGGAGTGCATTTTGACATTTTGAGCTGTCATATTTTGTTGAGAAAGTCAGTCAGCTGAATTAAAACATCTCCATGCGAAATTTCAGCCTCTTAGGCCAAAAACTAGGCCAGCTGAAATGTGAGAAAACTTTTATGGACAACCAGCTGACCTCCCAGCAACACATTTGGCCAATTGCCAATGCCCAGTCTTTCCGCAATACCTTGAGCAAATCTGAGTCCATTTGGAAGTTATGCACCTTTTAGCCAATAACATGAACATACATGCACATTTACACACACACACACACACACACTTGACCTCCATGCCAAACTTCAGCCTCCTAGGGCAAAAACTTTGGCCGCCACTGGGTTGGGAAAACTTGTTGACTGAATAACAGACTGACCGACACAGTAAGCTAAAAAAAAATCCCAGGGTGCACAGCGGTTTTCAGAACCAGACCTTTTGAGGTGATTTCACTCCAGGTGGTCAGCAGCAGAAAAATCCCTCTCAGCATGCTCCCTGTATGTGGTGGAGTTTTATAACTCTTTCTTTTTTATTTACTGTAGTTTAGCTGTAGAGGACTGACCTGGATGATGGATGATATAAATTCAGTGCTCCCTAAAAAGTCTGATGACTTTCTAATAATTTTCAAAGACACGCTCTTCTGTTGTTTTGCATTAATGGTGACGCATTGCTAACAGATGTGTACTTCAAAACTACAATGGGACACACCATTTTCAGATTACAAGCTGTTGTCAGTATGATATATTTTTAGAATTTTTCAGTAAAAATACATTCACTGCTGAGGTAAATCCAGGGTGATCCTGATAACATTGGTTATAATGATTTAAAAATGCGTAAATTAACAAACTGTGATACAACTCCTGCCAGAAGAGTGTGTCCAAATTGAACTAATTATAAGAAAACAAGAGAAAAACGCCAAATGACTGTTTTAATGGGTACTATTTTATATTTTTCTTCAAAAATGTTTCGTCATCATGTTTCATGCTTTATTTCTTGGTTTTTATATTTGGCTCTTGTCCAAAAAGAGATGCTCAACTAGAAACTGTATTTTCTTCCCCTTCTTTTACCGTAATCAAAAATCACCACTGTTAAGCAGAGATGCCTGTTTACAATAAAAGGACATTTCAACAGTTTGGTAGAGGCTAATAATTTAAAAACTGTGTGGTCAGTTGAAAGAAAATATATTACTTAATTTATTGCTGTTAGTGCCCAAGAGAGCTATGTAAGGCCAAAAAATTCATTGTATTTTGGGTCAAAGCATTTTTTGACTGAGTGGGTGTTATGGTCTGAGGTGCAGGGATGGAGAGAATAGTTGCTGGACAGTGATTTGCTTCAGAAGAAATTACTTCCCAAAACAAAACACTTCATCCATAAGAGGATGCCAGGCTCTTGCCAAATAAGCACTTACTGTACTTGAAGAGATAAATGACACAAAACCAGAGCCAAACATTATAAAACAAATTTTTTTCCATCAATCAGGATCAAGTTGATTTCCTCCAGTTCATCACACTGCGGCAGCCTTTTAAGAAAGATTAAAACCACCATGTAAATAAATATATGACAAAGAGAAAGTGAAACATGGACGATGCCTTTCATAAACTGAAACCATAGTTCTTACCGCACGCACACATTAAACAATTTATAGCGTCAGTTAACACCTAATCAGCCGGTGAGATTGGATAAAGACCACAGAGGTAACTCATCTGGAATGTCTTGTTGTTGTCCCTGTTGTCCTCAGGTGATCCAGACCATCAGTGCTGTGGATAAGGACGAACCTTTGAGTGGTCATCGCTTTTATTTTGCACTTGCTGCACCTGTTGCCGGCAACCTCAACTTCACCCTGCGAGATAACAAAGGTGCGACAACCATCTGTGTTATTCCTTAAAAGTAACTGGTGTTACTTTTGTTTTGTGGTTGTCTGATAGAGAAACTCTCACAGCAGTCCAGCACATCTGCAGGTTCACTTTCTAAAGCATTGGATTTCTAGACACTTTAGATACAAAGTGGTTTATCTGAAGCCAATGTGAAACTTCAGCAGTCTGAGTTGTATCTTCATAATAACAGTCTTTTTTAGGGAACTTCTACACAAGAAAGTTACTGTGGATTTTGTCCCTCATTACTCTGAAACCTCATTAGGGGGATTTTTTAAATGAGCAGTATGAACAGTAACAGTGATTTCAACAAGAAAATTATTGGTATAAACGGCTGGCTCAGAGTACTTAAAAATGTGATATGATAAGGCCTTTTCTCCCCACTGGTTTTCCATCATACTTAAGTACTTTCAAACAGGTATTAAACTGCATTACATGTGGTCCTAAAAGTCTTAAATTGAACTTGCTGCAGAAGCCCTGAAGTCGCCAATCTCTCATTTCTTTGAAAAACTGCACTCAGTTACATGCTGTAAAAAACAGAGATCATTGGCCCACAAAACCTGCATACACAGATCAGATCACGCCATAACTTTCCACCTTGGTTAACAACATATCACAACAACTGGGGAAAAATGTCCAAGGACACATAGAAAAAGAAAAAAAACACAAGAAAAACCAAGGTGACACACAGACCTTTACATGATACATATATACATACCTATAGAACATTAAAAAAACAACAGAAAAATAAAAATGAAAAAATAGTCATAATAATAATATTTTGTTGTAGCAGTTAAATTTGGGGGAATTTGTTAAATATGTAAGGAGAGAAATATAAATAATGCATTTTTTTTTTTTAAATGCATTTAAATAAATGATAATAGTCATACCGGGCGGCACGGTGGTGAGGTGGTTAGCACTCTTGCCTTGCCTCACAGCAAGAGGGTTGCCGGTTCGATCCCGGGCATGGGAGCCCTTCTGTGTGGAGTTTGCATGTTCTCCCCGTGTCAGCGTGGGTTCTCTCCGGGCACTCCGGCTTCCTCCCACAGTCCAAAGACATGCAGATTGGGGACTAGGTTAATTGATAAAATTGTCCATAGGTGTGAATGTGAGCGTGAATGGTTGTTTGTCTCTATGTGTCAGCCCTGCGATAGTCTGGCGACCTGTCCAGGGTGTACCCCGCCTCTCGCCCGATGTAGCTGGGATAGGCTCCAGCCCCCCCGCAACCCTCAAGAGGATGAAGCGGTTAGAAAATGAATGAATGAATGAATGAATGAATGAATAATAGTAATAATACCAATAATACCAAAAATTAGTTAAAAAAAAAAACAAAACAAAAAAAAACCCAGCCAATTCAGCCACAGGGGGAGCCACAGCGATCGGTCACATTTTAGCCATTTTTAAGCATTTTTCTGTTGTTATAGCGCCACCCAGTTGCCAATTAGAGTTGAATTTCTCCAGTCACCTTGAGGCGTCCTGTTCTACACATCTACCAAGTTAGTTAAAATCAATATGGCGGTTAGACCTAGATAAGAAATTAGCTCTGTAGCGCCCCCATTTTGTTTGATGGGGTCAATAATGGAGGGGTCCTCTCAGATTATGTGTGGTCATATGCCTACAAAGTTGCGTGGTGATCGGTGAAACCCTTGAGATGTTATACACCTTTATGTGATGAGCCACGCCCTCTACAACATTCATTGCCTTATAGAAGCTCAGTTTTAGTAAGTTTTCCAACTTTTGCCAAGAAGGAACTTTAGATATTGGTCCCTAGATTATGTTCACCGAGTTTCATGCAGAGCGGTTAAACTTCCTAGGAAGAGATTGATTTTAAGTGTTTTTCAAAAAAATCAAAATGGCGGAAAATCTATATAACCGGAAGTTATGGATTCTTGAGGCAAATGTGTTCCTCATGAGGAGAGGCATCTCTGTGCAAAGTGTCATGTCTCTACGACATACGGGGCATGAGATATGCCCATTCAAATTTTGCAATTTCAATCGGTTGCTTTAGCGCCCCCTTTGGCCAACTGATGTAATATTGCTTCATTCGCATCCTCCCATGACCCTCTACCACTGTGCCAAATTTCACATGGATTGACCAAGTCAGTGAGGAGAAAAACGTGGAACAGACACACCCAAAGACACACAGACACAGACAGAGTTTCCGTCATTATATAGTAAGATTAATAATTTGATATTTAGATGTCTCATCTGTTGTAGTTTGGAGGGTCTGTGGTTGCTGATGTCACAGTCAGAAGGGGAAGTTGTTGCTGAGGTGAGAATTTGTCCCAGTGTGTACACACACACACACACACACACACACACACACATATATATATATATATATATACACAGTACAGGCCAAAAGTTTGGACACACCTTCTCATTCAATGTGTTTTCTTTATTTTCATGACTATTTACATTGTAGATTCTCACTGAAGGCATCAAAACTATGAATGAACACATGTGGAGTTATGTACTTAACAAAAAAAGGTGAAATAACTGAAAACATGTTTTATATTCTAGTTTCTTCAAAATAGCCACCCTTTGCTCTGATTACTGCTTTGAACACTCTTGGCATTCTCTCCATGAGCTTCAAGAGGTAGTCACCTGAAATGGTTTTCCAACAGTCTTGAAGGAGTTCCCAGAGGTGTTTAGCACTTGTTGGCCCCTTTGCCTTCACTCTGCGGTCCAGCTCACCCCAAACCATCTCGATTGGGTTCAGGTCCAGTGACTGTGGAGGCCAGGTCATCTGCCGCAGCACTCCATCACTCTCCTTCTTGGTCAAATAGCCCTTACACAGCCTGGAGGTGTGTTTGGGGTCATTGTCCTGTTGAAAAATAAATGATCGTCCAACTAAACGCAAACCGGATGGGATGGCATGTCGCTGCAGGATGCTGTGGTAGCCATGCTGGTTCAGTGTGCCTTCAATTTTGAATTTTGTCACCAGCAAAACACCCCCACACCATCACACCTCCTCCTCCATGCTTCACAGTGGGAACCAGGCATGTGGAATCCATCCGTTCACCTTTTCTGCGTCTCACAAAGACACGGCGGTTGGAACCAAAGATCTCAAATTTGGACTCATGATGAACTTATCCTCAGAAGCAGAGGTGACTCTTTGTCTTCCTTTCCTGGGTCGGTCCTCATGTGTGCCAGTTTCGTTGTAGCGCTTGATGGTTTTTGCGACTCCACTTGGGGACGCATTTAAAGTTTTTGCAATTTTCCGGACTGACTGACCTTCATTTCTTAAAGTAATGATGGCCACTCGTTTTTCTTTAGTTAGCTGATTGGTTCTTGCCATAATATGAATTTTAACAGTTGTCCAATAGGGCTGTCGGCTGTGTATTAACCTGACTTCTGCACAACACAACTGATGGTCCCAACCCCATTGATAAAGCAAGAAATTCCACTAATTAACCCTGATAAGGCACACCTGTGAAGTGGAAACCATTTCAGGTGACTACCTCTTGAAGCTCATGGAGAGAATGCCAAGAGTGTGCAAAGCAGTAATCAGAGCAAAGGGTGGCTATTTTGAAGAAACTAGAATATAAAACATGTTTTCAGTTATTTCACCTTTTTTTGTTAAGTACATAACTCCACATGTGTTCATTCATAGTTTTGATGCCTTCAGTGAGAATCTACAATGTAAATAGTCATGAAAATAAAGAAAACGCATTGAATGAGAAGGTGTGTCCAAACTTTTGGCCTGTACTGTATATATATATATATATATATATATATATATATATATATATATATATATATATATATAAACATACATGTATATTGGTTTGTGTTGAACAGGTAGGCAAGTGATACCAATATGGATGAATGGGGCCAAACATAAACTTAAACATATAGTAAGCCTCTATGTCCTTGTCAGAGCTCTATGTGTCAGATCAACCCTGTTGCATCCAGCTGCTAAATCAAAAAACTCCCCTTAGAAAATTGCTGATGGCCTTTGGAGTCTGTAAAGGGTGTTGGTCAAGTTAGGTACGGTCTATTTGCTGCTTACTTCCTTTGAATTGAGCCTGGCAGCGATGCAATTGACACTTTGGCCATTGCTCACTCTGGCTCTCTATATCTGCCCTGCGTCAGGACACAATCTCCTCTGCAATCTGACTCAGGAAGAGAAGTACAGAGTAACTGGTGCCTCCCGGCGTGCCCAGCCGTGCCAAATGAAACCATAATTCTGCCATGACAATGCCCTCGCTGCCCTCCTCTTTGTAATTGTTCGTCAAAACTGGATGCAAAAACAAACTTTTTGCTGCAGCTGGCGCACATCTGAGACTTCTGCTTCAATCCACTACAGCAGGGTCTCCATGTTCCTGATCACAGGATAACTTCAACACACAGGCTGAAAACTGCCTTTGAACCATTATGATCTGCTCACCACCTACACGCAAAGCAGTGGGCGGATGAAGAAAATTAGCTTCTCATATAGGAAAACTTTGCATATAGCTTTAAAAACACATGAGAATTGAGCACAACTCCATCATGGGTCCCCACTGCTTTAAAAAAACATGCAGACCTGATAGTTTCTCTGAGGTAAATGCCCTGCGTTGAGTGTTTTGTTTGAGCTCAGCTAAAGCTGCCATGTTACCTTTCAGAGGTAGCAGCAGCAGTCAGGTTGTGCCACAGTAATCCGTGTAAGTGCAGACCAGGGTTACATCATGGACTGGATGTTTAATGGTCACCTCTCTGCAGATTAAGAGCAACTTGGCTGGAAGACAGTTTCTGAAAGCTTTGTTGCAGAAAGCTTCTCTTTGAACATACAGTGTTTACTTCGGTGTCAGTGTGCTGAGTATCTGTAGCCTATACTTATGATAACAGCCGTGTTTTTTATAGAATTGTGGTGGTCAATGCTCCTGAAAACTTGGCTTTTAAGGAACAGCGTGTGAGATTTAGAGTGAGTTAGTGGCATCTAGTGGTGAGGATTGCAAATTGCAACTAGTTGAAACTTCTCCCAGTTAAAATTCCTTAAGTGTTCATGGTTCAGGAGGTTTTTACCAGAGCTGAATTACCGCAGAGACCTCCTCCTCTCCAAAACAAACGAACCAGTAGAAACACTGAAGAAAGCATTTTCACGTTACACATCAGTGTTTCTGCAACGCTGTTCGGCTTGTTGCAGACGGACTGCTAGCCCAGCACCTGCTAACTTGTGCTCAACTTTTTCTCTCAAGATGTTCAGGGTTTTTTTTACAGGGAGCAATTATCCAGCAGAAGTCTTTTTCTCAAGCTCTCATCACAGAGAGGCTGCTAACTACGGTGGCCAACATGATAAACGCAAACGGTTTTATTTAGAGCCAGTGTTTCGTTTGTTTCGTTGGGAGCTACTGCTAGCTACTTTCATTGGAAGAGAGTAGCTAGCAGTAGCTCCTGTTAGACTGTAGCCCAGCTAAAGAAGCAGCAGTGATGTAACTGTCATTTTTAACTTAAAGCACTCATAGCAGCCACACAACAAAGGCGAAGCACTCCAAAAAAAGACGCTGGGCACTGTGCTTTCTCCCTAGGTGGCTGCATACACTCCTCTTCATACCATACCTGAAGAAAGAAGCCCGGGCTGAAAAAGAAACGCTAGGTGGACACAGGCCCTAAGATTTTGAATCCAGGAATTTTACTTGCAGCAGAATATTTCTATGCTGTGATTCTGCTACTTTACTTCAGTTAAAGATCGAAATACTTCCACCCCTGTTCAGCAGACACATAAAGATGACATTCTGGTGCTTACATACTTTTAGCCTGCACCTTAACGCCTTAACATCTTATTTTTACTTGTCTGTGTTTAGACATGACTAAATGTTTCCCGCTTAACACCCTATATTTATTTATTAAATATTTTTTTAACAAAACAAGTGTTTTATTTTTAACCCATCAAAGTTGTTGCCCACCAACTGTGTGTTTTTCTTCACCTGTGAGAACATTTTGCTGATTTGACTAATGTGGCATTTACAAAAGAACCCATCTCTATGTTCATTCTTACCTTGTTCTTGGACTCAAACAGCAATCTGAATATCAATCAAAAAAACAAAGGAGTTGTCCTTCAAGGAGAAATCTACATTTCAAGTGTGACTGCTCAATTTGAAAGTGCATTTCAATCTATTGAAGAAGCTGTCATGAAATGGCTTTTTTTTTTCTTCCCTGGTATAGCGGCATATTGTTCTCCTCTGCTGCCTTTTCCTCTCTCATACGCTGAGATTTCATATAAGATTTTTACCATCAAACAAAAGCTGTTATTAGCCAACAGGTGGCAAGACCAGGGAGAGACGCCACAGCGTATCATATAATGAATTGTGTTAATGACACCATCTGTTGGCATTCCTGCTTTTAATACTGTAAAATCATTTCAAACTGCAGAGCCAAAGCACAGCAATCATTACAGAATACAAGCTAAGCCTCCTGCTAGTCATATATGCCGTTCATTGTTCATTTGAAGCCTATAAAGTTTTAGACTAAACACAGCTCTCCAGGCTTTTCTCTAACAAGTCTCACCAATGTGTGTTTTTCCTCTTTGCAGACAACACAGCATCCATACTGACAAAACGAGGTGGTTTCAGGAGACGGGAGCAACCTATATACCGGCTGCCGGTGTTGATCGTGGACAGTGGAAGTCCTGCCCTCAGCAGCACAAACACACTCTCAGTGCGAGTGTGTGACTGTGATTCAGACGGCGTGGCCTTGTCCTGTGGAGCCGTGGCCTACACTGCCACTGGCCTGAGCACCGGCGCCCTCCTGGCTATTTTAGGCTGCATCATCACGCTCCTGGGTAAGATCCATGCGACCTCGGTGTCAAAAACACAAGTCCAACAACAGCTATTCTTTTTGTAGCGGGAGAGGTCGGTATAAAGTTCAGAGTGATCGTTATTGTAGAGGTGATCTTTTTGGTTACTATTCCTATCAGATATGAAGACATTTTATCGGTGATTTAACTGTAGTTACTCATTAATGTATCTGTCTCTTTCTTTGTAAACTTTGTGACCGTGGGGCTGCTGCCTCACCAGCAGTGGTTCAAGAAGAATTTAGATCCTTTACTTTCATAAAAGCAGAGATACCACAGTTATCTGTTGTACTGGATACAGCAGCGGAACTCAAAAGCACAACTCAAGGACACACTGAAAGGTCTTTGCTGAAGATATCAGAGTATGTACACAGGAGTGAGTCCAAAAAAAGAAGGTGAAGGTGTCCAAACAATGCTAGGCAAGAGACTGTGTCAAAATAGAGAAGACAGGTCGCATAACACTGGGAACACACAAGGAATAAATGCTGCAAGGCTTACTGAAAACAGTGAAGACGTGCTGGCACAGACAAAAGGGAGCACACAGACTAAACACACAGGAGGCAGGGTAATAAGGGACAGGTGAAACTAATCAGGGCAGGGAAGGTAATCACACACGCAGAAAACACACAGGGCGGAAGTGCAGCATCTGAAATGAGAGACACAGGTTAGTAACAAAAACAGGAAATAATAACTGTAATAAACTGAAAACAAGAACACATTACCTTAACAGCTGGAACTGGATGTAACAACTATGATATTAAAAATTACTCCATTACAAGTAGACGTTCTGCATTCATACTTGTACCTATGTGAAGCATTATCTGCAAGAACTCATTATGCAGAAAAATTACCCTCATGTTGTATTATTATATACACTCACCAGCCACTTTTTTAGGTACACCTTCCTTGTACCAGGTTGGACCCCTTTTGCTTTCACAACTGCCTTAATTCTTCGCGGCATAGGTTCAACAAGGTGCTGGAAACATTCCTCAGAGACTTTGGTCCATATTGACATGATAGCATCACACAGTTGCTGCAGATTTATCTCCGTTCCACCACATCCCAAAGGTGCTCTATAGGATTGAGATCTGGTGACTGTGGAGGCCACTGGAGTACAGTGAACTCATTGTCATGTTCAAGAAACCAGTTTGAGATGATTTGAGCTTTGTGACATGGTGCGTTATCCTGCTGGAAGTAGCCATCAGAAGATGGGTACACTGTGGTCATAAAGGGATGGACACGGTCAGCAACAATACTCAGGTAGGCTGTGGTGTTTAAACCATGCTCAGTTGGTACTAAGGGGCCCAAAGTGTGCCAAGAAAATATCCCCCACACCATTACACCACCATCACCAGCCTGAACCGTTGATACAAGGCAGGATGGATCCATGCTTTCATGTTGTTTACACCAAATTCTGACCCTACCATCTGAATGTCACAGACTCATCAGACCAGGCAACGTTTTTCCAATCTTCTATTGTCCAGTTTTGGTGAGCCTGTGTGAACTGTAGCCTCAGTTTCCTGTTGTTAGCTGACAGGAGTGGCACCTGGTGTGGTCTTCTGCTGCTGTAGCCCATCTGCTTCAAGGTTGGACATGTTGTTGGTTCAGAGATGGTCTTCTGCAGACCTTGGTTGTAACCAGTGGTTATTTGAGTTACTGTTGCCTTTCTATCATCTTGAACCAGTCTGGCCATTCTCCTCTGACCTCTGGCATCAACAAGGCATTTTCACCCAGAGAACTGCTGCTCACTGGATATTTTCTCTTTTTCGGACCATCCTCTGTAAAACCTAGAGATGGTTGTGTGTGAATATCCCAGTAGATCAGCAGTTTCTGAAATACTCAGACCATAGGTGCAAAGTCACTTAAATTTCTTCCCCATTCTGATGCTCGGCTTGAACTTCAGCAGGTCGTCTTGACCATGTCTACATGCCTTAATGCATTGAGTCGCTGCCACGTAATTGGCTGATTAGCTATTTGCATTAGTGAGCAGTTGAACAGGTGTACCTAATAAAGTGGCTGGTGAGTGTATATATTATATTATTGGTTATTATTACTAACAGTTTTACTGTTACTTTCAATAAAGTTGGACCTAATTTTTAAGTATTTTATATTCAGTTTATTCTTTAACAAAGTACATTATTTCTTTCTGCATGGTCAAATGGTTGACAGGTGTGTGAAACTGCTCTCAACAAGGTCTGTGGATGATTTAAGTTACCAGGTCATGATTTCAGGAAAGAAACATTGCTGTTATGTATTTTTTGGCACTTCGAGCTCCACAAGCTGAGTGCCATCCAGTTCAATTATACTGGAGAGAAGATAGACATCTCTACGGCCGCTATCACCAACGCTCAGCAACTCACACCAAAACAATCTACACTGATAAATAACACTACAAGTAAGTGGAAAAATATGTATTTTAATTTTGGGTTTAACCATCGTTTGTATGGTAGAGTAAAGCACTAATCACCAGATTCTCTGTGAAGAAAAAAACCTTTTAAAAAGAGTCGCTGCAGTCCCACATTTCTAACAACAGTGCAGGAAAACTGTACTTGCTCAAACTAGTCAGCTTGAAATGTGTGTGTGTGGCCAAGTCAGTTAGCCCTAAAGGCTAATATGACAGACGACAAGCCAAACCAAATCACTTGAATGTCAAAAAAGCAGCAGCGGAAAATACGACATAAACATTGTTAACCTTAATAAATATGACGAGCAGCAGCAGCAGTGATGGCTGTGTGTGTTTTTTAGCAGAATTAAAGACTGAATTCGCAAGACCCTGTTAAGTGTTACAGGGACATTATCCTTAACTGAAGGGGACATATTGTGCTCCTTAAGTTCATACTTGTGCTATAGGTCAATACTAAAACACATTTATACGCTTTAATGGTCAGTAAACAGTTTATTTTCCTCATACTGTCTGTGATGGCACACCTGTCTGAAACGCTACATTTTGGCGCATCAGTCTGCTGTGATTGGTCGGCGTTTCTAGGTGTTCCATATCTTGTCATCTGCACTGGGGTAATGACTGTTACAGAGAAAAGCACTCTCCACCGTGAATAATCACCAATTAAAACCTTGTAAAAATTGAACATAGCGTTAGCTCAGGCAGGACATGATGTCAAGCTCACATCCCAGCTATATCAGTTGATCTCAAACAGCCAGTCAACTGATGGAGCAGCTGATTGATGGAAGGGAGTCAGCTGATAGATCACATGATTCCTTTCTATGCAACCAATAGGCAAATCTCATTCAGGGCGCCCTATTTAAACTGCTCTGGCCTCCACCCCAGCTCCTCCTTTTCATGCTGGTGTCTGACTTATCAATGTCATATCTGTTTGTCATTGATGCTGCTCTGTTCTGTTCCCAGGAGGTCTTTGCTGCTGTTCTCCCTGCATTAGGCTTTCCATGTAGCGCATGGAAGGGCACGGAGGTTTGCCTCTCTACCCTAAGGAGAGGCTTTCTGTGTAGGCCCAAGGAAAGGCAGAGGCCCCAGAACAGAGCCATACTGCCAAATACTGCAAATGGAAATTAAGTTTTCTTTGACTAAAGTGTTCCATGACCGAACGAGACATTTTCCAGCAGGAATGTGACCCCGATATCTAGGAAAAATTCACAACATCAGCAACCAAGATTACATGTTTCCCTGACATTAGCATGTAGCCACATGTAGCAGTGTGGGCTACAGTTAAAGTGCTAAACACTTGCGGTCTCTTGCCTGGAGCAGATGACCATATAAAGAAATCTGACATGAGCTGACATCAGCTTGTCTCAAAAGTAGAAAGAACGTTGAGAGTATTCAGAGAGGTCTGAAGCCTGAGGTTTTTGCTCACAGGGATAACTTTTACATATGTTTACCTCATTATTTGGACACCTGACATGTAACATCATATCCACTGCAAGGGTCCTAAGGACTGAGGGATGTCGTATGCTGTAAAGCCCTGTGAGGCAAATTGTGATTTGTGATATTGGGCTTTATAAATAAAATTGATTGATTGACTGATTGATATGACAGACAATAGCAAAAGCACAGTAGGTCCCCTTTAAAAAAAAAAAAAAAAGAAAAAAATACAATACCCTCCCTTCTACTATTTCAAAATGGTATCTCAACAAAATGGTGAATGTTCACATCTTCCAGCCACTCGTTATTTTTCTGTTTTTAAATACGATAAAATAACACCAAATATGAATGAAATCAGATGATGCTAAAGCCTGAAATGTAAAAGATCCAATGATAATTAATTCTTGCAATAACTCTCAGAAGGGAGGAATGAATCTGGGATGAGAACACTTTAAAAGACCCTCCTCTACTCTTGCAAAAAATTCACCTTTGTTCCAGCACAAAGAAAAAACAAACCCTCCTCTCTCTCTGATTGCCTCTTCGCCCATAATAATTTTTCTACAGTCCCTTAGCAAATCAAAAGGGTGGACAGTTCACTGAGAGCTTAAATAGCCTCTAACATCGCATCACTTTGGAGTTGTCTGCCTGGAGTAGCTCGCTGGCTTTGTTGTAGTAGGAGTACATTCAAGCAAACAACCTTTGCAGTTCATGTTTAAGTTCAGATTTAAGTGAAGGTAATGCATATATATAGTGCAGCATCACAAAACAACGCTTATGTCGGTATTTACAACCCATTCAGACTTATCTCCACTTTTATATACTCTGCAGGCGGCCGAATGTGTGAGAGAAGCTCTGCTAAAACATAGTTGCATCTTGAGGTCTTGCACATGTCAAACCTGGAGGGAGATATCTTCCCCTCATATTTCCTCTTTGGTAAATACACATGACCTATAGGTCAGTCGGCTCTGAATAACAGCCTCCATGTTTACAAGTGAAGTACCGCTGAAATCCTGCCAACAGGATCAATTAACTACAGTCGGTGTATACTGGGTTTTAGTGGAGTACTTTTTGTTTTTTCGCCTGAGTGTTTAGCTGGACCCAGTAAACCGTAAAATCCATTCTGTGGGTTGTTCACTAAACTAAGTGGCCACCCAATGTTTTTGCTTTCCCTTTATTTAAGATGTTTAATTCTATTTATCTCAACCTTTGAGAAATATCAGAGAATAACATTATTGGGCCAAAAGAAGCAGGCATTACTCCAAAAGTTATTTTAAATAACACTTGATTGGACACTTAAATAAACATTAAGGGGTATTAGGAAGTATTTATATTTCATGTTCAAGTCTCCAGCAGCTCTTTTAAAAACCCTCTATTGCCAGTTATGATTATATTTCATTTATGTGACAGCACTCCTCCAGCGTTTGAGCACGCTATACTGAAAAATAAAGTGTAATTTCATTGAGAGAAAGCAGCGCCTGAAGGCAGCCTGAGACAGTGATGAGATTCCAGATTTTTAGATCATTTTCCCTCCTAAAGGAGCTCTCATGGTGCCTTCCCCCAGAAACATTTCACTGTATTTTATTATAGTGTTTCTTGGAGGTCATACTGTATGTAATGCCGCTTCTCAAGGACAGGTGCCTCTGATTTCCAGTGCAACACCAAGATGTACGTTAAGGCACTTGTACGTGAGATTCATTAACATAACCTTAGAGATGGATGCAGCACTGAGCTGTCACCTCCTGTGTGCTTTACTGCTCATAAAACCCACAGACAAAGCGTAACCACATCAGAGCAGAGTCGTAGTTTAACGCTTAGGTGATCTTCATTGTGAGCTGAGGAGGATCTAAACAGCATATACAATAACTGAAATGAGTTCTTTGATGGGGGTCAAACTTTGCTTTTTATTCTGGTCCCCTTGAAGTTTGCCTTCCTTTTATTGCAACAGAGAATGCTTCTCTTGATAAATGAAAACTTCAAAAGAGCAACAGGGGGAAATATGTGTTGGTGCAACCCTGAACCCAGCATCGCTAATGAAAGCTGGCTCTATTCTACACGGCATGGCCTTAGGCCACAGGCTTAGAACTAATGGCCTCCAGTTTAATATACCTCCTAGTCGCCTTGTCTCTGTTTGAGTGTGTGAATGTGTGTGTGTGTGTGTGTCCGTCCTTAGCTGTCCCCATCAGTCTGTTTTCCTCAATTGGATCAGCCTCTTTCCTTCTTTTCTCTGTTTCTTCTTTGTGCATATTCACCCCCTCCCCCTTCCCTTCTTCCCTCGTATTAACAGCCCATGTGCGATCTTTTATTCTGATCTTCCATCAAGACCTCTTTCAATCTGTGGGTAGCAATTGAGGCTGTGATTGCGTGTGATTGTATTATTTTGGATGAGACACGAGCTGAAATTAGACCCGAGTTGCTGTCATCCTCAGGTGCCGTCAATCTGAAGTCATGGGAGGAGAAGTATTCAGGTTTTTTACTTCAGTAGAAGAAGTAATACCACAGTGTGACAAATACTCTGTCCTGCATTGAAAATTTTACTCTGTTAAAAGTAGAACAGTTAATAAAACTTCTAAGAACCTTAGATTTTTTTTTATTAGCTAGTGATGTAGAAACTGTCATCCACACTGTTACACCCTACTTAGTGTACTGTAACTCTATATTCAACTCAATATTCCTGTCTCACCCAGTACAAACCCTCCAAACTTCAACTTGTTCAACTTGCAGCAGCAAGACTCCTCACAAATCCAATAGCAGAGTAGACATAAGATCTACTTTAGCATCCTCACACTGGTTACCCATACATGTTAGAAAGTGTTGTAAAATTTTAATGATGACTTTTACAGCACATGTGGAGGTAGCCCCTGATGATTTCACTGACTTACTAACCCTCCATACGTCTGATTGTAGCCTGAGATCCTCCAGCAGAAGTCTGTTTGTTCCAAGGTGAAGCCTTAAAACCAGAGGAGCTGAAGCCTTCACAGTCACGGCCCCAGATCTCACTCACTCACTTACTCTCTTTTTCAGAATTGCTTTCTCTTGAATCAATTACTTTTCTTTTTTACTTTTATATGTTTTTACTGTGTTTCAGTGATTCATACCTCACTTTTCATTATTATTATATCAGTTCTACTTTTATGAATTATTTAATTTCTCCTGTTTTTTTGGTCTTTGTAAAGCACTTTGTTTTGTAAAGTATTAGCATCAAATCAAAATACCAAAAGTAAAAGCGAATGTTATTTTTGCAAAATTACTAATTTCCGAACATTCATTCATTCATTTTCTGTACGCGCTTATCCTGTTATGGGTTGGCTGGAGGCTCTCCCATCTGACACTGGACAAGAGGCGGGGTACACCCTAGACAGGTCACCAGACTATCGCAGGGATGACAAATAGAGACAGACAACCATTCACGTTCACATTCACACCTACGGCCAATTTAGAGTCATTCCCCATTCTGATACTCGGTTTGAACTTCAGCAGGGTCTTGGTCACAATTAAATAGAGACCAGTGAAAACTATGGGAAAACATCTCATTTCTCTAGAGATCCTTTCCATAGTGTTATCAGAAACTTTTAGTGTTAAAAACAAGCACTTTTAGTGGACGTAAATTGATGGTGCTTGCTTGCGGATAGGGATTACATTGCAGCACTCTCTGTCAATAATGGACCAATTTTGAAAATTGTTGTCTCCATGAGTCACTTAGGCGCAAACACATGGGAAAACAGGGTCCAGGTTGAAAAATACATAAGAGCCTCAACTCACTAAAATCCCTAAATTTGCCATTAATGACAAAACAATTACGGCAAATATAGAGATGGCAGCAGCACATAATCAGAAATTAACACTAAATAAAAGCTCTGCTCGGCTGTGTACTCAAGTACACTGGTATCACTGGTCTCAAATCAGCTTCTTTTCTTTTTCCTCCATCGATCTCTCACTATCTCATCAGATGCGGGGAACACACACTCCCACCTGAGTCTAACAACTACAATACAAAGCTGCGCGTGGAGAGCTCTTCAGAGCGCCACTCCTCTCCTCATCTTTGGGTTGAGTCTGAGAGTTTCAATCACAACAGTTGATACAAAGTGTGCAGTTTCCACCTGCCTGCCTTTAAACCCTGCAGAGCTGCATGCACATTAGCTTTGGCTCTACGTACTCATAAGCTAAGTGGTCATTAATCATAGGTTGATATTTTTAGATTTAATTACAGAGCTTGTCCTCTACTCCTTGCAGTAATATTCCTGAAAATGCCTGGGTACAACTATGCTTTTTTTTTTTTTCCTTTTTGTAAATGTCATTTAAAACCTTTTTTTAATGACACAGTCACTTTTGGATGATACATCCAAACTACTGAGACAATCATTATCTTGTTAAGATTTTCCCAGTACAGGTCGGGTATGGCTCAATCCTCCAGAGGGCCAATTAGGACATTACGTAGCACTCAGAATCTCCAGATAGTTATTTCTGTCAGAGTATTGCTTATCAGACTCATTCTATAAATCTTTGTGTCCATTCTTCCATGTCTTATTTTATTGTCTGTCTCCCGTGTTAGCCCCTCTGTCTGCGTCTCTATTTAGGCGTCTGCATTCAGACGGCAGACTCTCTTTTTTCCAGATCTTATCTTTAAGCTCCACTGTGCCCATTGTAACCTGCAAATTTGTGTTTAAACTGTGTAATTATTTGCTATCACACTGGTTGACATGCTAAAAATAAGAGAAGAAAAGGAAATAAGCCCCTTTTTTTAACTTAGCAAGTCAATTAAGAGCAGATTTGTCTTCATAATGACAGCCTGGCAGGAACTAAAAAGACCTCTTGTGAGGGAATTGGAGGGAAGATGCAAACAGCTTGCAGAAGGATACATAGAACAAAATAAAAACGGAAATGTTGACGAGACAGTAAAGAAGCACAGGCGCATAATCCAGACAGATACACAGTTAACTGTGACAGATAACATCGGCCACAACAAAGGGAACATAAAAGCTGTTTGAATCATGCAGCAAACATACAGCGGTACTGATAAAGCAGCCAATAACATGGAGGATTTGTGTTTGCAGATTCTGATTGTTTCTGTGCCCTTCATCATCTCGTTGTGGCGCAGAATGTGTTTTGTTGCAATGTCATCCGTGCAGGAGAGTGATATCTGTCACGATGATGAGGACGCATGAGACCTCTTCATCTGTCTAGACACCTTTATTTTCTTGCCAGCTCTCTTCTATACTCTCATTCTCTGTCCTTGTTGTTACAACATTTAAGTCAGTAAGAGCTAAAACAATCACCAAACAAACACTACACACTACCTTGTTTTTTCAGTCCCAACTACTTTCATAATCAATTATTGGTTGAAGTCAATTATTAAGTAAATAAGACACAGATTTCCTGGTTACAGCTTCTAAAATGTGATGATTAGCTGCTTCTCTGTGTTTAATGTCATTGTAAAGTGAGTGTCTTTGACTTATAGACACATAAAGAGCAATTTGAAAATGTTTACCTCATATACTTTGGACAGTCTTCAGTATTTTGTAACTTTTTATTCTGCAAACAATTTAGCAATTAGTTGAAGAAATAATCATAAGATTAATCAATAATGAAAATAATTTTTTGCAGCACCAACAGCAGTAATTACAAAGTGTTTTAGAAAACCCTATTCACACCGGACTAGTATTACCAAGAAAGCTGGTGATTTAGAAAATACCCCCTACGTCTGCACTGATAAGCAAAGTCTGTATTTTACTTGAATATACTGACAACCCCCTGGATATGATGCACACAGTCATTTGTAACTTCACTCTACACAATGCAGAAACACTACACACTACTTGTTTTTTCTTTAAAATGTGAGATAAACAAACAGAACCAGTGCTGCCATACATTTTCACACGTCATATATCTCATCATCTTTTGAGATTTCACCCTTCTGATGGATTTGAGCTTGGTCTTTCTGCGATTGGGTTTCAATGCTCGGTAGCAACATGATCCTTCTGTACCCAGACTGCTGTCAATACTTTCATTTATAATAACCAAGGCAGCCTCTGTAATTCTTGACCAGGAAAGAGGCGTGGAGAAAACAAAAAAAACCTGAATACGACCTCACCGAGATGCCAATTCATAGGGGATTTATATTATCACATTATCTCTATGTTTGTTGAAATATCTGAGGTATTTTGTCAGTATTACTGACAAAATACCTCATGGCAGATTTGTACAGGAGTAAGATCACAGACAGACTCTGCAAATATTACAAATTACTCGAGGTCCCCAGGTGATACTAGTCCTGTGCAAATAGGGCTTAAGCTGCTTGTAATAAAACTTACACGTACTGACCTTAATTGTCAGACACAAGTAGAACAGTAATTGAAAAAAAGGTGGTTAGACTCTTCCTAAATAAGCACCACAATGGCAGGAACGTTCCATGAATTATATTAAGATCATATTCTCTGTAGGTAAAAAAATATTCTGTCAAATAATCTCCCATCCAATCAAGCTGTCAGTCAGAACCTAAACTGTGGCAGGACGCTCTGTCCAGTCACATAAAGAGCTCTGCATGGCCTCACAGAAGCAATCGACTGTACACTTATTTATTAGTTAGTTGAAAAATTATGGGACGGCTGTGGCTCAGAGGTAGAGCGGGTGTTCCCTAATCAGAAAATCAGGAGTTTGATTCCCGGTGATCCAGTCGGCATGTCGAAGCATCCTTGAGCAAGAACTCCAAATTGCTCCTGATGGGTGTTCCATCAGTGGTGAGTGTATTAAAAACTGAATAGCAGGTGGCATCTTGTACTGTAGCCTCGGCTACCAGTGTGTGAATAGGTGAATGTGACTCATAGTGTAAAAAGCATTTTAAGTGGCCAGATGACTAGATAGGCGCTATACAAGTGCAGGTCCATTATTTATCTGTACTTCAATTCAGAATCTCTCTTTCCTCAGGGACTGAGTTTCATTCACAGTCAATGCTGTAACAATTTATTGAGGGACTTAACGCCTGCAACTACTGTGCATATTCTGAAGATGTTAGGACACAGTACACAGGACACAGTAAGCAACAATTAAAGTTAAGAAAACAAACATACTTAAATACTACACTGTGTCCTAACTGGATATGAGTGTCAGACTATGATGTCGCATCGCGTCACATCATGTAAACAAACCACCAACCTAGCAGCTGTGGTCTCATGGGAACCAAAACACTGATATCTATGACCCACGATATTGTTGTGAGTATGAATAATGAGGAATTACATTCTCACCCATCTTTTTAGTGTTTACTCTATGATATCATATCACCATCTCCACTTTGTAAAATAAGCTAGCTTGCTAGCATCCCACACAGTTCTTACCAGGAACGTTCATCTTCTTGGTGATCTCCCTCCAGCCAGACATCAACTTACGTAGGTATTTGCGGTAAAATAATGAGGCATCCTGTAGGTACTTTCTCATTTAAACCTTGTGAATCAGCCGTTCCTCCTCCATTGTGGTGCCTCCAACGTGAGCGACAGACTAAAAATAGAAACTCGGAGTCCGACAAAAGTTTAGCTCAAAAAGGTGCGCTACATCGCGTCACGTCGCTCACAGCGAGTTACAACACTCCAGTCGAAAACAATGCAATCATACTGATTTAGTCGCTGACACTCACTTGAGTCACATCCAACTAGAACACGGTGCTAGAGATTGCCATGTTTTGGAATTACATAAAATTGAATTTCTTTATTGTTACTGCATACTTGTATGCATCAGAGAGGGGAAAAAAGGACACTTCAAAGATGACAGAGTGTAGCCAAAGATACTGTATTATAACAAGATGGCCGACCTATAATATACTCCCATTGTATGAAATGGTATGCATTTCCGGTCTAAGTAGGCGTTGTCCCCCATAGCCCAATCAAAGACGATGGAGAACCGCCAATCAAAGACAAGTATCCTCAACCTCATTTGGTTATCATAGATTAGCTGGGCTAACCGTTAGCAGTGTCTGTAATAACTCAGTAACTCAATAAACGGTCCATGAAAAAAAGATTTTTTCCAGCGGATGTCTTAGTTACAACATGATTGAGCTAGCAAAGCAGTTTTGTGTTGCTATGTGTGGTATTTATTCAGTTTTGGGAAATCACGATGTCTAGAAAGCATCAGTGGCTGCAGCTGACAGGGACAGCTAACAGCAGCAGCAAAGCTAACATCAGGACGTCATCTGTTAAAAGCCTCCCGCTGTCGGATACGACATGAAACTACTCCAGTTAGCTCAATCATGTTGTAACTAAGACATCCGCTGGAATTTTTTTTTTTTTTTAATCCAGTATTTTTGGTGAAACTGCACTGATTTCAGCACCAGAGAGGAGCTATCTGTTGCCCCGGATCTCGTGAGAGTGTGTTGTTGAGACAGAGACAGGTCTTGAACAAAGTAAATTTTCTCCTGATATGTCCATCTGAAATTTGCCATTTTGTTGTCGGAATGTTCTGAAGATATTCGGCTTGTGATAAATGGGTCCAATATTTGCTTCTGTGACTATGGGGCTAAAGAATCGGCCATAATCTGTAATCACGTTCATTTCTCCCACTGAAGTCAATGGACTCAGGACCTGCTGTTAGTCTCCTAAAGGGGCGTGGTGGGCATGAACCCCACATGACACTGATACTGGAAACTGACTCGCAGTGGACCGTCTTGGTTTATCCACTGTCTTTGGTGTAGCTTACCGCTAGCCTGCAGCTGCATTTTCCAGACACCAAGGCCACAGAACTGGGTGATCCTTCTGCTTTACTAAAGTCCATGTAAACAACCAACGTGTCTTTGACAGAAAAAACTACAGATTGCAGGCTGTGCTAGTTAAGTGAAAGTGAAGCAAAGATCTTGTCAATTTTTACAGGTGAGAAAACTCAAGCTGTCATTGTGAAGAGCCTTTTTGCCATCCAGTGGCTTTTGATTTGTTCCCGATTGAATAATGAAATTGTTATTTATTATATATTAAATAGGACAAAAAAAATGAATTGGACCATATGGCTTTAGTGTGGTACATTCCAAAATATGAAAGTTATGTCACACTTGATACCATGAAGCCTATCTTTTTAAGGAAGAATTTGAAAATGTAAATGACAATTTACATAAAACCAACAAACTGCTGATCTATAGCTGTCAGCACTGAAAAAAATTCAAATTGAAAACTGAATTGAATTGTGACCTTTAAATGAAATGTCTAATTGAATCAGGGATTTGTAGAACTGTAACACCCACATTTAATAATGTTTAATAAGGGTATAGTGGAAAAAAAAAAACTCATCAGAAATGTGTGCATGTGGTTTGATCCCATTAGGTTGACAGTAGCCCATATTTTGATTGAAATGTTGTTAAATCCTGATTGGTGCATGGAGGTACATAATATCACCTTGGACCAACTAAGTTCTGCCCATTTCTAACCATTTAGAAGAGTTAAGAGAAAAACTAAGATACAAAAGTCTCTTGCTTTTGGAGAAAAAAAAAAAGAAAAAAGCTGCATTCATGTAGGACTTTTTTTTAATTAAAAGCTAATTAAGAAAATTGGTTTTAAGGGCCTTCAATGCTTTCTTTTTTCATACAAGAATGACACTACTACACAAATGATCTTTCTAGCAGGAATTAGTACTTCAACATAAATCCTCCTTTCATTTCAGACAGTTGCTGATTGATTCCTCTATCTGAAACTGCACTGCAGTACAGAGACACAAAATGAGGGAATAATCAGTCCCAGTTTCACCAGAATCACACAGCACATGGGGGAAAAAATTCTCTAATGAGAAAGTGCATTCAATGATGCATGCTGGTAAGAAAAGGGCAGCACAGAAAACTCACCTTGTTCAGTATCGATTGTGCCGGGTAGATCATTTAAACAATTCAATTACAGCAAAAAGCCTTTGTAACACTAAATTGATCTCCTTTGCTTCTGTTTTTCATTTAGTGTACATCATTAGTAAATGTGTTATGAAGAGTTTGATCATGAGTTTGTGTATTTGCTCAGCTGTCTAGGCTAGAAATCATTTCTTTACAGGACCCTTGGTGCCTGACACAGACTCACTATTTGTATGCCCGGCCATCCACCTGCTCATCCTAGTAGGACGTGATTGGATGTTGGCCCGCTGCCAGTCTGTGACGCATCGTGACTGCCTTCTAGGCATTAAACCCTAAAGAGCTTTGCTGGAAAGCACTGAGAATATTCTATTTCAATGTGCCACTTTGTAATTCACTTTGGAGCAGCCCTACTGAATCGAATAGAATTTAGAATGACTCGAGTTCCCAAAATTAAAGGAAACAATCTTCCACAGAAATGTTTGACGTTCTGTCTTAAAGTGCTAAAAAAAAAAAAGTGTCACAGATATTAGTGGTGGTTGTTAGACTGGAGGGACCATTCCAAGTATTTCACAAAAAAACTCTTGTAGGGTACCAGCAGTCACCAAATAGCCAACAGAGAGCTACCCATTCATCTCCTGCAGCCTTTCCATGTGACACTTTCCTCCCTTCCATCTCTTCCATTTGCTCCCTTATTAGAGGGTGTGAAGTGGTGTTTGAATTCGGTTCCTGGGCCTCTTTCTGGGCTGCCTGCAGTAGCTCGACGTCGAGAAGGAAAAGAAATATGGGCCCACAGAGCGATATTTCACTGGCACCAGCTTGACATTGATGGATAGAGGATCATTAGACATTTGCCAGTTTGCTTGGGCGTAGAGTTATTTTCAGCAATAATGTATGGGAGAGGGAACAGGGGCTGGAGGAGGGCTTCTGGTAAGATCTCAGAGGGACATAGATTCCAGTTTGGTGGAGTTTTGTACAAGTCTTGAAGCAAAATGTAGGTGGTGGAAACCACAAAGGGGCATAATATATTACATTGCAGGTTTAGTTTTGTAAACTCTAATTGGATTCACAGTGTAGTGGTTTTCTAACCTTTTTTGTCACATGTTCCCTCATAGCCCCTCCAGATGAACTCAAATACTCCTTCACTGACACCGCCATCATGTTTCAAATGTGTTTAGTTGAGCTGATTTAAACACGATGTCATTTAACACTGACAATAACATAAAGGTGGATTTTGTTAGCCGACAGTAGAAGTACTGTCGAAGAGAACTGTCAGTTTTTGGGTGGGTTAGGTTTGCATTTGTCCACTACCATTTGGAGAGGTTGAAGCTGGGTGTTCCAACCATTTGTACTACAGTTTAAACTGCTTAGCAAATACTTTCAGCTAACATTTTCAAGTGCATATACTTCAGGCAAACGATTTTAAACATGCATCCCCTACTTTCAAATAAACATTTCAACCATTTATCCGTTACTTTTACCTAATATTGTCAACCATTAGCTGCTATTTTAAGCTAACACTGTCAACCATGTATCTATTACCTTTAGCTATCACTTTTAACCATTTATCTGCTACTTTTAGCTAACACTGTTAACCATTTGTCCGTTACTTTTAGCTTACACTTCCTACCATTTATCTATTACTTCCAGCTATCACTTTTAACGATTTATCTGCTACTTTAAGCTAACACTTTTAACCATTTAACCGTCACTTTAAGCTAACATTGTCAACCATTTAGCTGCTATTTTAAGCTAACACTGTCAACCATATATCTATTACCTTTAGCTATCACTTTCAGCTATTTATCTGCTACTTTTAGCTAACACTTTTAACCATTTAACCGTCACTTTAAGCTAACATTGTCAACCATTTATCTGCTATTTTTAGCTAAACATTGTCAACCATTTATCTGCTACTTTAAGCTAACACTTTCAAACATTTATCTGTTACTTTTAGCGAAAATTTTTAACCATTTAACCGTCACTTTAAGCTAACATTGTCAACCATTTATCCGCTATTTTTATCAATCAATCAATCAATCAATTTTATTTATAAAGCCTGTCCGCCCGGCGCCTGTCCAGGCACCGCTGTGATATGAGTTAATCTGTGAGACAGTGGAGCACAAAGGCTCCGGAGAAGAAGCCGAGTTAGTGACATCCAGAATGGCCGGGTTAGCTAGATGCAGTAATAGGATACGAGAGAGAGAGAGAGAGAGAGAGAGAGAAGGAGAGAAGGGGCCCGGTGTATTATAGAGGGATCCTCCGGCAGACTAGGCCTAAGTCAGCCTAACTAAGGGCTGGTACAGGACAAGCCTGAGCCAGCCCTAACTATAAGCTTTATCAAAGAGGAAAGTCTTAAGTCTAGTCTTAAATGTGGAGACGGTGTCTGCCTCCCGGACCGTAACAGGAAGATGATTCCACAGGAGAGGAGCCTGATAGCTAAAGGCTCTGGCTCCTGATCTACTTTTGGAGACTTTAGGGACCACGAGTAACCCTGCGTTCTCGGAGCGCAGTGTTCTGGTGGGATAATATGGCACTATGAGCTCTCTAAGATATGACGGAGCTTAACCATTTACAGCTTTATAAGTTAACAGTAGGATTTTAAATTCAATTCTGGATTTTACAGGGAGCCAGTGCAGAGAAGCTAAAACAGGAGAGATATGATCGCGTTTCTTAGTTCCTGTTAGTACACATGCTGCTGCATTCTGAATTAGCTGGAGAGTTTTTAAGGACTTACTAGAGCTACCTGATAATAGAGAGTTACAATAATCCAGCCTTGAGGTAACAAAAGCGTGGACCAATTTTTCTGCATCTTTTTGGGTCAGGATAGGCCTAATTTTCGCAATATTACGCAGATGAAAAAATGCAGTCCGTGAGGTTTGCTTTAAATGAGAATTAAAAGACAAATCTTGATCAAATATTACTCTGAGGTTTCTTACGGTAGTGGCAGGGGCCAGAGCAATGCCATCTAGAGAAACTATGTCATCAGATAAAGAGTCTCTGAGTTGTTTGGGGCCAAGAACAATAACTTCAGTTTTGTCTGAATTTAACATCAGGAAATTGGTGCTCATCCAAGTTTTTATGTCTTTAAGACAATTATGGAGTTTAGTTAATTGATTGCTTTCTTCTGGCTTCATTGATAAATACAACTGAGTATCATCCGCATAACAATGGAAATTTATAGAGTGATTTCTAATGATGTTACCTAAAGGAAGCATATATAGAGTAAACAGGATTGGTCCGAGCACAGAACCTTGCGGAATTTAAACCAGCTTAGTGCTGAACCTTTTAAGCCAATTAAGTGATCCAGTCTCTGCAGCAGAATTTGATGGTCAATTGTGTCAAACGCCGCACTAAGATCTAATAAAACAAGTACAGAGACGAGTCCTTTGTCTGAAGCAATCAGAAGGTCATTTGTAATTTTAACTAGAGCTGTCTCAGTGCTATGATGCACTCTAAATCCTGACTGAAATTCCTCAAATAAATTATTATCCTGGAGAAAATCACACAGCTGGTCTACTACTTTCTCAAGGATCTTTGACATAAAGGGAAGATTAGATATTGGTCTATAATTGGCTAACACCTCTGGATCCAGGGTGGGCTTTTTTTAGTAGAGGTTTAATTACAGCTATCTTAAAAGACTGTGGTACATAGCCTGTTAATAAGGATATATTGATCATATCTAATATATGAGTGTTAACTAAAGGAAAGACCTCCTTAAGTAGCCTAGTTGGGATGGGGTCTAAGAGACACGTTGATGATTTGGATGAAGAAATCACTGAGGTCAATTCTTGAAGAGAAATTGGGGAGAAGCAATCTAAATATATATTAGATTTTACAGCTGTGTTTGAGGTTAGATAGGTACTATCTGAGGGCAGGAGGTCATGAATTTTGCCTCTAATAGTTAGAATTTTGTCATTAAAAAAGCTCATAAAATCATTACTGCTAAGGGCTAAGGGAATACAAGGCTCAATAGAGCTTTGACTCTCAGTCAGCCTGGCTACAGTGCTGAAAAGAAACCTGGGGTTGTTCTTATTGTCTTCTATTAGAGCTGAGTAATAGTTTGCTCTGGCATTGTGGAGGCCCCTCTTATAAGTTTTGAGACTGTCTGTCCAGATTAAACGAGATTCTTCCAGTTTGGTTAATCGCCAATTCCTTTCAAATTTTCGCGATATTTGTTTTAACTTACGGGTTTGAGAGTTATACCAAGAAGCGAACTTTCTTTGCTTTTTTAACTTCTTTTTAAGAGGAGCTACAGAGTCAAGCATTGTTCGTAGCGAGCCTACAGTGCTATCAACAAAATGATCAATTCGGGAGAGGTTAAAGTCGGCACGGGAAACCTCTGTTACTGAAGGTATTGGTATTGAATTTAACGACGAAGTAATCTTTTCCTTAAGTTTTGCGACAGCACTATCTGATAAACATCTAGTATAGTAACTGTTGCTGAGTGGCGTGTAATCGAGTAAAAAGAAATCAAAAGTAATCAGATAATGATCCGATAGCGAGGGATTCTGTGGGAAGACTTTTAGGTTATCAATTTCAATTCCATACGTCAGAACTAGATCGAGGGTATGGTTAAAACAATGAGTAGGTTCATGTACACCCTGACTGAAGCCAATGGAGTCTAATAATGAGATAAACGCGGTAGCCAGGGAGTCATTATCAACGTCGACATGAATGTTAAAATCGCCTACAATAATAACTTTATCTGATTTAAGAACTAAACTGGATAAAAACTCTGAGAATTCAGATAAAAATTCAGAATACGGGCCAGGAGCACGGTACACTATAACAAATAAAAGTGGCTGCGAGGTTTTCCAGGTCGGATGTAAAAGACTAAGAACGAGGCTTTCAAATGAATTATAATCTAGTTTTTAGC
The DNA here is from genome assembly GCF_011397635.1 of Epinephelus fuscoguttatus. Lineage (NCBI taxonomy): Eukaryota > Metazoa > Chordata > Actinopteri > Perciformes > Serranidae > Epinephelus > Epinephelus fuscoguttatus. The sequence continues at coordinate 14,790,409 of NC_064772.1, forward strand.
TTACACTTTTAACTATATATCCACTACTAACACTTTGGATAACACTTTCAAACATGGCTACTACTTTTAGCTAACACTGTAAACTATTTATCCATTACTTTGAGCTAACACTGAGCGCAGTTACATGCACACTAATAAACCGATCATTATCTGGTTTCTGGAGTTACCTGATTATTCAAGTGGTCATGTAAACAGCATAATCCGATAGGCTTTATCAGATAAAAGCCATTATCTGATTACGAGAAATCAGATAAACACACCTAGCTTTTTCCCCAATAGTCAGATTATTCAGTGCATGTATACCCTTTAATCTGGTTTCTTTCGGGTTTTGCTATTTTATACTCCCACTCCACTACATTTTAGAGGGAAATATTGTACTTTCTACTCCACTACGTTAATCTGACAGCTTTTGTTTCCTTTCAGATAAAGATGTTACATAAAACAATATATTTTTATATTCTCAGTGTTTAAATTGTCACTTTTATTTTATCTTACTTATATGTTATGCACTTTGTGTGACAAGTTTATATACAATACACTTGTATATTGCTCTTTGCAGTACTTTTACTCCGAATCTACCCAAAGTATGTAAAATTGGCTCCACATTGATAAACTACACATTAGAATGCTCTCACATGTATTTGTTAATGATAAAAACAAACAGTACTGTAAGAATATAAGCTGTCAGCATGATGAGTGCTTTATTTTGCAAATATATGACTTTTGGTTTTTCAAGGATATGAGTACCTACTGTAACAGGAAGTTTGAGTTTTATGTCATGTACTTGGGGAGAAATCCAACTGAAGGACTGAATCATGTAAACTAGGTTTTTCTGATTATCAGATTATTGAAGTTCACGTAAACGTGTCAAATCAGATTATTACCATTACCTGATTATTCCCAGTTATCTGATTAGTGTGCGCATGTAAACGTGCTCACTGTCAACCATTGTCTGCTATTTTAAGCTAACACTGTCAACCATATATCTACTACTTTGGACATGCTATATGTGGCCTAATATGGCCTGCTACATAATATAGCTCACTTGCATTTTTTCCATTCACCTCACAATGACAGAACTATCATACGCAGGTGAAATGTGTTTTCATGAACACATGGAAAACAAGCAAACAAGTGGTTACCTAACAGCAGACATTTCCTGCTTGGTAGCATACATAGCCACAGCAAAGAAGCATAAAGTGGTCAGCGAGGGCCACAGCTTTCAACAAAATAGAATACTTTTTTACTTACAGATAAAACAGTTTGTATAGTTTGGTTTTGTGTATGTGGTTATTTTTAATAACTAATTTGATGCAAGAAGCAGCTGGCCCCCAGGTCTTTTCACATTATCTATTCTGGCCCCCCTGATCTACTACTTTCAGCCAACACTTTCCACCATCTTTCTGCTTCCTTTATACCGTTATAATAACTGTTTATGAATATATTTCTATTTTAGCCCTTATCCACTGCTTTTAATACAGGCCTGTACCACATTGAATCTGAGGAATGTGACAAGATGCTCGATCAGAGTTGGAATTTGGAGGCCAGATTGACGCCTAAAGCTCTTTGGCACCTACCTCGGGCCATTCCTGAGCAGTTTTTGTGGTGTGGCATGGAGTCTTGCTGGGGATGCCACTGCCATCGGGTAATGCCGTTGCCACGAGGGCATGGACTTGGTCTGCAACAGTGTTTGGATGGATGGTGCATGTTAAGTGGCCTCCACATGAATGCCAGGATCCAGTGTTTTCCAGCAGAACAATGCATTGTAAAGAGATGATCAATGTTATTCACTTCATCTGTCAGTGGTTTTAATGTTGTGGCTGATGTATATGTTATATATCATAGAGTTAGTTGAGCTACTCTGTAATCCTTCCACACACCCCTGGCAACAGCAGCAGTATCACTGCTTGGGAATCACTGTCACACTGTATTCAGCTTCTCTAACAGCCACATATCCCTGCAAGTAAAATATAAAAAAAAATATGAGAAAAAATCCAAGGTATCAGTCTATATTGACTCCGACATCTCTTCTCTCTTTGTCTTCAGTGATGGTTCTGCTAATTGTGACAATGCGTCGGAGGAGGAAGGAGCCTTTGATTCTTGAGGAGGAGAGGGACATCAGAGAGAACATCGTCCGCTACGACGACGAGGGCGGAGGAGAGGAGGACACAGAGGCCTTCGACATGGTCACCCTTCGCAACCTAAACGTCATCAGAGACCCCAACGTTAGACGAGACGTCACACCAGATACTCCCACCTTCTTTCATTACCCCACTACTACTCGCCCATCCTATAAATCCCTGCCGGACAACGTGGTGTTTCGAGAGTTTATTTGGGAGCGACTTAAGGATGCTGATGTGGATCCGTCAGCTCCCCCGTATGACTCTCTGCAGACGTACGCTTTTGAAGGCAGCGGCTCTGTAGCAGAGTCACTAAGCTCTTTGGAGTCACTAAGTACAGACTCAGATCAGAACTATGACTATCTCAGCAACTGGGGACCACGCTTCAAAAAGCTGGCTGACCTGTACGGCAACAGCGACGCCTCCGGTGTCTTCTCTTAGCCCCCGGATGTCTCTCTTAACATTTCTTGGACTTAAAAAGAAAAAAAATACAAGTAATTTATTGTCAGAGAAAATGATTTTGTCTGCCTTAGTGCATCGGAGGAGAAGATTCAAAGACAAACACAAGAGAGATTGAAAGAAAAACACTTTGACTTCAAAGGTTTTTGGTTTGTTTACCTCCTTGTGTGGATTTTTCAGAAGCGTGCCATGGTAAGTTTTGACACAGACTTCAAAAGTGGCTTGACTGAGGATGAGACCTTGTGTGCAAAAGACATTAAAGGTTTCAAATTTTGGGCTCCAGTCCAACCATTGACTGCAGAATGCATACATGTTGGAGCATTTTTACGGGGAGGCACCTGTCCTTTCATTCCAGCGATGGGCATGGGCCCAGCACTCTTGCTTTGATGCATTCCTTTGCTATCTTTGTGCTAAAAAAACCCATAAACGTTTCTCATGAAATGCAGTATCCCTGGCGGCTAATCAGCAGTCACCCGACTGTTCATATGAAATTTGACAACAATTTCTATCGAATTCTTTTTTTGTTTTTTTGGTTGGGGATCAGGGTAATGAAGCTGTTTTTCATAAACATTTTCCACATTATTCATAGACTCATACCTCTCAACACCATGAAAAGTGCAGCTGCACTCGTACAGTATAAACAAGTAGTTGATGTGCTAAGGAAGTGATGTGAAGACATAAGTTGTGCAAATAATAAAAAGAATGACACTTCAGTTTGATGTCTCCACTGGGTGAAGCAGGAGCGTATAATTTATCTTATTCTCCTAACAATACATTTTGCAGATGTTGCAATGTAGTGTTTGTCTGAGTCTGTTTTTCTTCAGCCTTTCTATTGCCAAGTCCAATGTATGATTTCTGAGCTATAAAATGTCAGGATTTGGTTGTTCTGCTTTTGTACTAGGCGGGGGGGCTTGGAACGTCTGGTAGACAGGAAAGCTTTGTTGAGGGATCAGTCTTTGTTGTGCTTGATAGCGAAATTCACGCCACCTAGACTCTAGAAAAAAAGAATTTATTTCTGAAGTGACAGTCCTTAATCGGGTGAAGTTTGTAAGTAAATGAATTTTGCTTCTGTAGTTTGCAGAGTGCAGCATATATTGTCATTCAGAGATGAAATCAATAATGTCCATGGTTTGTTTGTTAATTAATGGTGAAAGGACACACTGTATGATAATTTGTTTTTCCAGCTTAAACAAATTATGTTACAATTGGGTGTTAACATGTACAACTGATATGTATTATTATTTATTTTGAAGAGGCAGAATTGTGCAAATGATGTTTTTATCCTTTTTGCTGAAAATAAAATTGACATTCAGTTCCTTAAAAAGACTGAAGGGATTTCTTTCAGTCCATCCGAACACAGAGTAAATAAAAAAGGTTATTTCTGTTAATAAAATAACACCAGAGTCTAACAAGAATAATCAATGATTTAAAAAAAACACTGGTGCCTCACTTTGTGCATTTAGGGAATACAAGGATCCAGAGAGGGGGGAGGGAAGGGGAGGGTTTTTTTTTTCTTTCATATCTCTGTTTGATGAGGCTTTTGTAGTTGAAAGGCGAGATCTAGATGCTCCAAAGAGGCATGTGTGATGACTGCGAGGCTCACCGTCGGCCATCTGAGGAGCCTTTTACAAGTCAGCCAAGTCTGTATCATGCAATCAAAAGAAGCTCCCATAAAGGTGTGTTCAAATACTGCATCTTGTGCAACACCTGAAGACAGCATATGTACATAGTGTGCATGTATGGTAAGCATAACACTGTCTTCATTATTTTTTTGACTAGAACCAGAAAATACAAAGGTCATGACTCTAAACTTTCCCACTACAGGATCTTTTCCTTTTTTTAAATAACTTTTCGCAATGTTAAGAAAAAATATCCTTAAAATGTCTTAGTATAGTAAAGCATAAAATACAAAAATAAATTCATAATAGAGTATAACATAAAAAAAAGTTAGTATAAAATTTGACAAAAATTTCATTTCAAAAAGTTGTAAGATAGTATGTAAAAAAATATCAGAAAAAATGTTATAGTATGGTATGTTCTACAAATATCAATTAAAAATGCCATGTTCTAGTATAGTATAGTATGATACAAAAAAGTCATAGCAGAGTTTGAAAAACAGTCAGAAAATATTATAAATTAGTATGGGATGAGAATCAATTATAAAAATCATTTAAAATGTCATAGTATAGTATATGATAAAATAAAGTCATTAAAAATGTCATAGTATACTTATTCATGAAAAAGTTTAATTAAAAATAATATAGTATGTCATGAAAAAAGTCATTAAAAGTGTCATAGTATAGCATGGCATGAAAAAGTCATTAAAAAAGTCATCAAAAATGTCATAGTACAGTATGTCATGAAAGAGTCATCAAAAATGTCATAGTATAATATGTCATTAAAAAGTCATCAAAAATGTCATAGTACAGTATGTCATGAAAGAGTCATCAAAAATGTCATAGTATAGTATGTCATGAAAAAGTCATTAACAGTGTCGTAGTATAGTATGTCATTAAAAAGTCATCAAAAATGTCATAGTACAGTATGTCATGAAAGAGTCATCAAAAATGTCATAGTACAGTATGTCATGAAAGAGTCATCAAAAATGTCATAGTATAGCATGTCATGAAAAAGTCATTAACAGTGTCATAGTACAGTATGTCATGAAAAAGTCATTAAAAATGTCATAGTACAGTATGTCATGAAAAAGTCATTAACAGTGTCGTAGTATAGTATGTCATGAAAAAAGTCATTAACAGTGTCATAGTACAGTATGTCATGAAAAAGTCATTAAAGATGTCATAGTATAGTATGTCATTAAAAAGTCATCAAAAATGTCATAGTACAGTATGTCATGAAAGAGTCATCAAAAATGTCATAGTATAATATGTCATTAAAAAGTCATCAAAAATGTCATAGTACAGTATGTCATGAAAGAGTCATCAAAAATGTCATAGTATAATATGTCATTAAAAAGTCATCAAAAATGTCATAGTACAGTATGTCATTAAAAAGACATCAAAAATGTCATAGTATAGTATGTCATGAAAGAGTCATCAAAAATGTCATAGTATAATATGTCATTAAAAAGTCATCAAAAATGTCATAGTATACTGTGTCATGAAAAAAGTCATCAAAATGTCATAGTATAGTAAGTCATAAAAAAGTCATTAAAATGTCATAGTATAGAATGTCATGAAAAAAGTAATCAAAGATGTCATAGTATAGCATGTCATGAAAAAAGTCATCAAAATGTCATAGTATAGTATGTCACAAAAAAGTCATCAAAAATGTCATAGTACAGTATGTCATGAAAAAAGTCATCAAAATGTCATAATATAGTATGTCATGAAAAAAGTCATCAAAAATGTCATAGTATAGCATGTCATGAAAAAGTCATCAAAAATGTCATAGTACAGTATGTCATGAAAAAAGTCATCAAAATGTCATAGTATAGCATGTCATGAAAAAAGTCATCAAAATGTCATAGTATAGTAAGTCTTAAAAAAGTCATTAAAATGTCATAGTATAGTATGTCATGAAAAAAGTCATCAAAGATGTCATAGTATAGCATGTCATGAAAAAAGTCATCAAAATGTCATAGTATAGTATGTCATGAAAAAAGTAATCAAAAATGTCATAGTATAGCATGTCATGAAAAAAGTCATCAAAATGTCATAGTATAGTAAGTCATAAAAAAGTCATTAAAATGTCATAGTATAGTATGTCATGAAAAAAGTCATCAAAGATGTCATAGTATAGCATGTCATGAAAAAAGTCATCAAAATGTCATAGTATAGCATGTCATGAAAAAAGTCATCAAAATGTCATAGTATAGTAAGTCATAAAAAAGTCATTAAAATGTCATAGTATAGTATGTCATCAAAAAACTCATCAAAATGTCATAGTATAGTAAGTCATAAAAAAGTCATTAAAATGTCATAGTATAGTATGTCATGAAAAAGTCATCAAAAATGTCATAGTATAGTAAGTCATAAAAAAGTCATTAAAATGTCATAGTATAGTATGTCATGAAAAAGTCATCAAAATGTCATAGTATAGTAAGTCATAAAAAAGTCATTAAAATGTCATAGTATAGTATGTCATGAAAAAAGTCATTAAAGATGTCATAGTATAATATGTCATGAAAAAAGTCATCAAAAATGTCATAGTATAGCATGTCATGAAAAAGTCATCAAAAATGTCATAGTACAGTATGTCATGAAAAAAGTCATCAAAATGTCATAGTATAGCATGTCATGAAAAAAGTCATCAAAATGTCATAGTATAGCATGTCATGAAAAAAGTCATCAAAATGTCATAGTATAGTAAGTCTTAAAAAAGTCATTAAAATGTCATAGTATAGTATGTCATGAAAAAAGTCATCAAAGATGTCATAGTATAGCATGTCATGAAAAAAGTCATCAAAATGTCATAGTATAGTATGTCATGAAAAAAGTAATCAAAAATGTCATAGTATAGCATGTCATGAAAAAAGTCATCAAAATGTCATAGTATAGTAAGTCATAAAAAAGTCATTAAAATGTCATAGTATAGTATGTCATGAAAAAAGTCATCAAAGATGTCATAGTATAGCATGTCATGAAAAAAGTCATCAAAATGTCATAGTATAGCATGTCATGAAAAAAGTCATCAAAATGTCATAGTATAGTAAGTCATAAAAAAGTCATTAAAATGTCATAGTATAGTATGTCATGAAAAAGTCATCAAAAATGTCATAGTATAGTAAGTCATAAAAAAGTCATTAAAATGTCATAGTATAGTATGTCATGAAAAAGTCATCAAAAATGTCATAGTATAGTAAGTCATAAAAAAGTCATTAAAATGTCATAGTATAGTATGTCATGAAAAAGTCATCAAAAATGTCATAGTATAGTAAGTCATAAAAAAGTCATTAAAATGTCATAGTATAGTATGTCATGAAAAAAGTCATTAAAGATGTCATAGTATAATATGTCATGAAAAAAGTCATCAAAAATGTCATAGTATAGTATGTCATTAAAAAGTCATCAAAAATGTCATAGTATAGTATGTCATGAAAAAGTCATTAACAATGTCATAGTATAGTATGTCATGAAAAAGTCATTAACAATGTCATAGTATAGTATGTCATGAAAAAGTCATTAACAATGTCATAGTATAGTATGTCACGTAAATATCATAAAAAGTGCATTGTAAAATATGTCATAAAAAAGTCATTAAAATGTCATAGCATAATTTGTCATGAAAACAGTCATTAAAAATGTTCTATTGTGTCATGAAAAAGTCTTTAAAAATGTCATAGTTTAGTATGCCAAAACAAATAGATATATTCATCGAATAGTAGGCCATTAAATGTCATGGTTAAGGATGCCATAAAGCATTAACAGAAAATGCCATGTTATAAAAAGTCCTAACACAGTATGCCATAGAAAATATAATAATGAATGTGTTAGTATTGTATACCATTAAAATGTCATGAAAACCTCTACAGTGTAAAATACTATATACATAGTGTAAAAATATAGAAATCATAAAAATGTCACAATATATTAGGTCTTTATAAAGTCATTACAATAGTATGCTTTAAAAATATTATTAAAAATGTAAGTATGTCATAGAAATGCCATAAAAAATGTTCTTAAAGTCAGTCTCCCACCTGTAGGTGGACTCATTCTTATTAGAGATGAGTCCAGTGAGGGTGGTATTGTCCATGAACATCAGGAGTTTGACAGACTGATGACTGGATGTGCTGGTGTTGTTGTCCAGGTAGAAGAGTAGAGGTGAAAGCGCAGCTTCGAGAGGAAAAGGGGCCCTATGGTCTGAGTCAGAGCAATGAAACCCTCGCTGCACATGCTCAGATCAAATTCTCAATCAAATCAAACTGGTTACTCGATTTTGCCATTTTTAAATTTCAGCAATAACTGTTCAAGTGTACAAATTGAACTCAGTTGGTGACCCACAACAGTATAGTTTTGGGTTCAAAAGTAGGCGACTTGCGTCTCTTGGCTGTCGCTGCGTCTCGACAGCTTTCAGAGGTTCATGAATACAACTGACAGTATAATTCACAGTGATGCAAGAGATTGCAACGGACTTGTTATGCATCTTTGCTTGGTAAATATGTCGTCTCCTTACAGGTATTGACATAGTTTCCAAAGCTTTGAACCTGGCAAAAACAAAACATCTGAGATTTTTTTAAGTATGAGTCAGGAGTAACCAAGGTCACAGTGTGTGCTCATTATGATGCAGTTCACACAAAGCTACGGGAAGAGATGTGAATTGTGTTCATTACATATTCACAGGTCACCCTTCATGATCGCCTCTTGCTTAGCACATAGAAAATCACACTTGTAAGAGCTAGACATAGCAGAGGAGTTCTTGTGGAAATCTGCAATTGAAAGACTCTTGTAGTGGAACTGGACGACATTTGTAATCAGTTGAACTTGCAATGATTGCTTGTTAACACACATTCCAAGAGAAATACATAAACACCCTGACACCCCCCAAAAAAGGTCAATGTCTGATACATTTTTATTATTTACAGTTAAATGCAACAATATGCAACATCTGAGAGGAGAAACAACACATTCAAAAATGATCTCATAAGTAATAAAACCAATCAATCATTGATTGATGACCCCACATCCATGATGGGTGGAATAAGCTTTCAGTATGGTATGGTGAGTAAGCTCAATACAGCAGTGTCAGTATTATCAATAGATATCAGCATCACAACTGGCATGTGACTAGCACAACGGACATTTCTTACATCAGTGGTTTTCAACCTTTTTATGCCATGGCACACCAAATGGCAAGCCAAAATCTCAAGGCACACCTGTATTTATCTCTGTGCACGATAGCCTCTGTAATGTGTGTTATCACTCTTAACATTGTTTTTATTTAAAGATATCAAATATTTGTTACAAAATGATTCAAGAATTCATTTAAAATGTTTGAAAAAGACATTAAAGCACCAATAACAAATTCATTTTAATGGGAAATAATGTAAGATAACGTGACGTGTCACACACTTAAAATTCCCCTGCATGAACGGCAACAAATAGGTTCCCTGTGAATATCTTTTAAATTAAACTAAATTAAGTTTTTAGCTAGAGTTTGCCTCTTTATAAGGAAATGGGTGTGCACAACATACTGATACAGTCAATTCAAAATTAATTCATAATTTTTTGTATAGGCCCATCTGAATATTGCAGTAATAATGTGTGGTTATCACAAAATCCCATGGCACACCTCGATTTGCACCACAGCACACCATTTGTGAACCACTGATTAACAAAATACCACAAGATGAAGTTTGCAGACAATATTTACAAGACTGACACAAGAGTTTTAATTGATTTAATCTAAAAAAAAAAATCTGTATGTATAATCCACCTTTGCTCAATTCAACACACTATACTGCTTTGCTGCTAAAACCTCACTAAAAAAAGATGGAATTGCTGCTACAGTTTGTGATCACATAATAGGATACATAAAATGGTACTGAAATAATAAAAACTGTCAACATTTAAACATTACAATAGAGAAACTGGGCAAAAATGCAAGGACATAATGTAAGATAGAAAGGATGTGCAGTAACTGCAATTTAAGTTAGTAAGAAGAAGTTAAGTAAGAACGCAAATTAGTAAGGCTTTAACAGTTCAGCAATGTTTTCTGAGGCTTGTAAAGTAATAAAAAATCATATAAGTATTTAAATGTTGATTCTATAACAAACTGGGGGCCAGTGTAAAGAAGCTAAAACGTATGTATCACTCTTTCTGTGTCTTGAGGAAAAGATTGATCTAATTCTTGTAACATTTCTGAGCTGCAGGAAAACTTGAGTGGGTAAATGTTATTATGTCACTCCTAAAATAAACTTGAGTCAAAATCCCTATCCAAAAATCCTAGATTCTTACACACAGGAATTATGTGGTTAGGTAAAGAACACAAGGACTGCTGAACTGTTTTGATGATGAGCACAGAAAGTTTTGGTACAACCATTTATTTTAAAGGGAATCTATAATGCTCATTTTCAGCTTCTTACTTGTATTTAAGGTTTCTACTACAACATGTTTACATGTTCATACTGTCTAATGTTCATACTTTCTACCATGGACTATCACAAATTAACACACCAGCAACAAAGATTAGGCCTGCATGTTTCCCTGACATTAGCATGTAGCTACTGTATATGCTGCAGTGTACATGCAGCCAGTGAATGACTCTTTACTTTCTTCCACTAAAAATCACAAATAAAAGTGCTTAAACACACATGCTTCAACAGGAATATGATCCAAATTCAGGGAGAAATTAACAACATTGTCAACAGAGATTACATTTTTACCTGACATTAGCATGTAGCTTCATGTAGCAGTATAGGCTACCAAATGCAAAAACTTACAGTAGTGTTCCTGGAGTGGATGACCATGTAAAGAAATCCTTCAAGATCTGACATCAGCTTGTAGCCAAAATAGGAAAAAAAATTGGGTAATGAGTATTCAGACCAGCCTGAAGCTTGAGGTTTTTGCCCACTTGGATTTTCACTTATACAATTGTTTACCTTATTATTTGAAATTAGGCCAAGTTTGCCAAAAGTATCTGACATATGTATCATTATATATATGACAGAAAATAAGGAAATGCATAACAGGTCAATTTTAAAGCAGTCTTAATTTTGACAGCTATTTTAGATTTACTCTTAGTCTTGAGACAAAAATGCTTATTAGTTTTAGTCACATTTTAGTCATATTTAGCCTTTCTAGATTTAGTCTAGTTATAGTCGATGAAAATTCAGAACATTTTAGTCACTTTTTAGTCATTATGTTTTTTATTTGTTCTTTTATCTTTAAACTAGTCCAGTGAGGCTAGTTCATGTATCAGAAATTAGAACTAAGGTGACAGGTTGTAGAGACATTTCATTTAGACAATTTTTTCCACATTTACAAGTAATTTCCTTCCACTAACAAACTTGCAAAGGATGATGGGCTGTGGGCTGTGAAGTCCAATGGCCGGTGGCTGTTCGCTCCGCTGTTGTTCAGCGACCAGCAAAATATCCTGGGGCTGACTATTTACTGGAGTTTGCCAGCCTGTTGCTTGGCATTTGAAGATAATCACAAGCACGGCTGTTCTTGTCTTTCAATGTCAGATAGTCAACCACTGACATTTTTACCACGTCTCTTCACCAAAAACCAAAAACAAAACCAATTTTGTCTTAGTTTTTATTATCAAAATCTGTTTTTACCTTGTCATCATCTCATTTTTCGTCATGGAAAAAAGGTTGCTGATGAAAAATTTTAGTAGTAGTTTTTGTCAAAAAAAAAAAGTAACAGTGCTTTAATGTCATAAAGAAGTGGTACTCTGTTAAGATCATTTGGATTGAAAGAATTATACAACTGCATATCATCTGCATAGAAATATTCAGAAAAAGATGGCTGTTTTCCACCGAAGTTACGTAGTCTCACATTAAATGTAAATGCATTAAAAATGTGCTGAAACTCCATTTGTGCTACTGTAACAACACTTCAACATTTGAACAACAGCTTAGCATTTAGCATTTACCTATATCATTAACCCAACTGTCACTTGCAGCCGCAATGTTCGATCTTTGGCAAAAGATAAATAGTAGAAAACAATAGATAAATAATAGATAGTCGTCTCACTTTGAAACCTGTAAACAGTTAAATGTAGGGTTTTTTCCACTTGTGCAACCCTCAGTACATCAGAATTTCAGCTAGTCTAACAACTGCAGCAGAAAAACTATGAATACAATGATCATTGACCATTTAACATACTGTATGACAAGCTGGACCCAAGCAAAAGGTACAACACTGAAGCCCAGGCTCTCAAAGTGTTAGATGGAAAACCCAATACTCACCATCACTGGGTGAAATTGGGCAATTTCTTGTCAAAATTCTTGATAAACATAACATCCTCAGTTAGGAAAATTAAATGAAACATACTGACCTCTGCCTGATGTTTAAAATACTAAATGGCAAAGCTCCTTCACAACTCAGCACTTTTATTAAACAGAAAACAGGAGGTCCGCACTGAGAAAGGACTGTGTATTCCCTTACAGGTCCAGCTCCTTCAGCCAGTCATGCTTTTCTGCAAGAGTTTCTCAACTATGGCACACTCTCCCATCTGATATAAGAAACTAACACCTTTCACACCTTCACACAAAGGCTCAAGGCCTGGCTTTCAAGTGAACATTTCTAATCAACACGGTACATTGCTCATCACTACTGTTGGTTTTTCTGGCTAACCTGTTGCTAACCCTACGGGCCCTAGGCATTTTTGGGGTATTTTTACTGCCTTTACTTTTAAGCTCATATCACAGTCATTCTAAAGGCTACATACACATGCTATATCTTGTTTTTTTTTTCAGGACAATCTGGGCTAACCAGATTTGCCATCATTACATGTCCTCATATGTGCCTGTATTTTATATTCATTTTTATATTAATGAAAAAAACAAATCTGTATGACCAAATTCTTACATTTTGACATGTATCTCACCATAGCAAGTTGGAAAATGACATATTCTGCCATATCTGAAGAGGGGAGACTCTCTGGAATCTGGCAATATACGTAAGAACCATGATGGTGGGACATTCTGTCACTTCACAGTTGTCCAAAACATGTGGTTTGTACCAGGCGGACATGATTGCCAGTATTTTTTCATTATTGCATAATTCCATTGCTCATTCACAAGTCAAAAATGTGTTTCATCTGAAAGAAACATGCAATATTTACATCTAAGATCACAGAAAAAGAGTCAACCAAGTGCAATGATGTCCTCTAAGATAATATTTGTTTTAATATTTGTAGAGAAACACACACAAGCCTAAAACATGGTAAGATACAATATTCCTCACTATATGAAGTGACTGATAACAAGATCTGTATACTGGATTGTAAAGAAATTTGTCAGGTTTTTATTTTGTAGGCAATTGATCTGGATTTATAGCGTGATGGGATGACAGCACAATGATGTGTGTGGTATCACTGGAAAGCTCTAGTCCTGCGCTTTCATGTGATATGCGTGGCATTTCTGTGCGGTCCTGCATTCGCGAGTAATCCATCCAAGAGTAATGTGTGTGCAAAGCTGTATGAAAGCTCTGTTATACATCATTTTAGTGTAACTTTATCATTTTTTTTCACCGTGAAAACATTGGACTACCTTACACTGGTTGCGGAGAAAATCCATAGAGAAGAACAGGTGTGAATTTGGACGCACTATTTGGGCCCATGGGGCTAACCTGCCTTGGTGTCCCTTGCCTGTTGCCAGGCGGCCAACTCTGCATGGATCTATTTTATCAACAACTGAGCTAACTCTATGTTGCACTGCTCGTGTTTTGGTGCACGTGACCATAGTGCTAACCCATAACTGCATCTTCTAACGTTTTTTAAAGATCTATGTTATTTGTTGTATTTATCTATCTTTACTGTCTATTGCCTTTCTGCATGTAATGCTTAGCTGTGTGTTGTTGCCTCATGTTGCCTGCATGGCTGTTTGTGCTAACATGCTGTTTGTTGTTGCGGTGTTATTGTATTGTGCTGATGTTCTGCAGTTTCTTGTTGCTTTGCATGGCTTTAGTTTTGTCTTGAGAATTCCTGTTTGCTCTTGCTGTACCTTATGGTGTCCTGCAGTCTTTTTTTTTTAACTTGTAGATGTAGTGGCTGCGATTCTGCAAAAGTTACAGACTCACACTTGTAGTGTAAAAAGCGCTGTGAGTGGTCGGATGACTAGAAAGGCGCTATACAAATGCAGGTCCATTTACCATTTATTACATTAAAATGTATATAGGCTAATCTAAATAACCTGAATTGTCACTTGTGCTGCTATGCTAATACGTTAGCATCTGAACAGCAGTTTAGCATTCAGCATTATCCCACTATTGTCATTTTCAGCCACAGTGGTGGTCCAGAAAAAATTACATATGCCCTATTTCCACCGAACAGTTGGAACGTTAACTTGTAATGGTACTCAATGCATGAGTTAACGATGTGAATCCATCAGCACACCTTAAATGTCAGTATGACAACTTTGACCATTACTAAAGTTTTTATTCTCACTCTTGGATGGCATATACTTTTAGTAATAAGTGGACGATAAATGAGGTGCACACTTCTCTCTGTGTCACCGGTTAAGAGCCAGGAAATACACTAAGTGCTGGACGGAGCTGTGAGTGACAACAACTCCGCCCACATTTGAGGGTACTGTTTGTGGTGGCAGTGCTAAATGGACCTAGGGTCTAGGTACCATGTCACGGGGCTATAGTCTTACAATAAAACACATACTCTAATAATATGTTGAAACTCAATGAAATTCTCCTCTATTAACTCCAAAACTATGAGCTTTACGAAAAAGGAAGCCTATTAATAATACCAATACAGATTCTAGTGATACCATGGCAATATACAGCCGACATAACATATACAGAGTTCATGAGATTTCTTTCATCTAAGCAGGAAGACTCGAACACAGACATCCGATGTAAACTCCAGCACTGATAGCAGCTGCGACAAGATGTTGATTTTGACTGACCAGCTGTCAATCAAAATCAGCAGAAAGTGTCTTAAATGGCTGCTGCCTGGGGATACTTATGAGCAATCAGGGACCCTCTGCTATCAGGGGCTCAATCTGGACCTCAGTTGATTACTCGTGTTGGCCTCAGCGCCTCAGCTCTGGAGGCCCTGGACACTTCACTCAATTCTTATCATAACCATGCATCATCAACAAATTGCCCCGACAAAGAGGTGCCCATTTTCAGAGACTCTCTGCGAGATGAGGAACACGTTTTTCCTCAGATTGTCTGCTGGAACATCGCTAATAGAGTTTGACCTCTTGGCTGCCTGTTAAAGAAATCATTCTCTGCAGGAGCCTTTTGGCTCCACATGCAACACAGGTGTCTGAGATCATTTGCTGTGCAATTACTCTCTTGTATTTACAGCGAATAACAGCAATATTAGTATTTCACGTGATTAACAGCTTAATTTCTTTAATTATGTGTTTGTGTGAAACTTTATGAAAGGGAAGATTAACAGGGTGTGTGCTGTTTGTGTTTGTGCCAGAATACAATGCATTTACTAAACAGGCGTAAACAGAGCAATTTTATGAGTAAGCAGTTAATCGTGGGAGGAATTTGTTATAGATATTAAGGCAAAAAAAATGAGGTATAGGTATGTCTTTCTGCCGGGGTTTAAAACATTTACCTCGAGTATAAGTTGCTCTCCTCTCAAGCACAGAAGCTGAGGAATGAGATGAAATATAAGCTTAACTCTGAGCCAACTGGGGACTAAGTCCTCGCAAATTTATGCATGCGGGTGAATATTTATTTCTGCGATTACCCAGCATGAAACAAAACTCCAAAGAAAGTCTGCCTCCGTTTTCTTCCTCTCACGCAGCACAAAAATAAAAATAAATAAAGCGTCCGCCATCCATCCTGGGGTGCCTGTTGGTGACGGAGAAATGAGGCCCCTGCACCGGCATCAGCTGGACGACTCCTCACTGGTCCTTTGAAAAAGAGAAAAGGGGGGAAAGGAAGATCAAAGGCCGTTGCAGCACCATGTTTTATTCTCTGTCTCTCTCCGCAGCGCTCACAGTTTGCCTGCCTTCAGCAAGAGAAATGTCAGACCTGAGGTTTGTGTACTCTATAGTTCCACACAAATTAGACTGGTCTCAGACCTGGGCAATATAAATAATTCTCTTGAGGGGTACGCGTGTGAGTGGGAGTGCAACAGCTTGCTCCTGAAACGCCTTGGGAATGCAAGCAGTGGAAAAGTAGGTCAAAGTGGCAAGATTAGGGTAATAGGGTGTAAAAGAAGAGAAATTTGGAATAATACGTGGAAAATAACTCCAAATGGATCCATCAATGATGCATCAATGTCCAGGGAAACTGGCCGGAGTCATAAAGTAGCTAGTAGAGAAAATTTTAGCTGGAGATAAATATGAAATGTGATCGTCAGGATGAGCAACTCGTTTGTCTTACAAAAGCTCAGAAAGGTCAAAAATAACAACGTCATTGTGAGAACTCTTCAGAAATCTACTCCTGTTGGAGGTTTTACACAACGTTTATCTGTACATTTAACAGCTTGACATACCATGGACATAGATGTTTAAGTCACTGTAAGACTGTGGGGGTTTGTTCTTGTTCCATTTAAATACAACTTTGTGTCTTTTTTGCTTATTTTATTTTCTCTTAGTATGAATGTCCTGTTTGTCTGTAACTTTGTGCTGTATACTGTTCTGTCTTGACCACGTCTCTCCTGAAAGTGATTACCTGTTTATTTAGCGCTGCACGATTATTATCTTGTTCTCATCCCAACTTGTGGTATACCGCCGCTTTGTCAGTGCACCCATGCATCAAAATGTGACATGCTAGGTAGCCTCCTACGTCAGTTTTGGACGTTAACAGACAGAGTCTCAATTGATGCATTCTGTGCATTGTGTCTTTTCAGATTACATTTCAGTTTTCAAAGGAAATGTACAGTTTCTGCTCCTTACATGTATACAGTCTTTCTCAAAATAAACTTACAACCTATAGTTAGGCTTAAAATAATGTCACATCATGTGACATACGCTGTGTGACATACAGTACAGGCCAAAAGTTTGGACACACCTTCTCATTCAATGCGTTTTCTTTATTTTCATGACTATTTACATTGTAGATTCTCACTGAAGGCATCAAAACTATGAATGAACACATGTGGAGTTATGTACTTAACAAAAAAAGGTGAAATAACTGAAAACATGTTTTATATTCTAGTTTCTTCAAAATAGCCACCCTTTGCTCTGATTACTGCTTTGCACACTCTTGGCATTCTCTCCATGAGCTTCAAGAGGTAGTCACCTGAAATGGTTTCCACTTCACAGGTGTGCCTTATCAGGGTTAATTAGTGGAATTTCTTGCTTTATCAATGGGGTTGGGACCATCAGTTGTGTTGTGCAGAAGTCAGGTTAATACACAGCCGACAGCCCTATTGGACAACTGTTAAAATTCATATTATGGTAAGAACCAATCAGCTAACTAAAGAAAAACGAGTGGCCATCATTACTTTAAGAAATGAAGGTCAGTCAGTCCGGGAAATTGCAAAAACTTTAAATGTGTCCCCAAGTGGAGTCGCAAAAACCATCAAGCGCTACAGCGAAACTGGCACACATGAGGACCGACCCAGGAAAGGAAGACCAAGAGTCACCTCTGCTTCTGAGGATAAGTTCATCCGAGTCACCAGCCTCAGAAATCGCAAGTTAACAGCAGCTCAGATCAGAGACCAGATGAATGCCACACAGAGTTCTAGCAGCAGACCCATCTCTAGAACAACTGTTAAGAGGAGACTGCGCGAATCAGGCCTTCATGGTCAAATAGCTGCTAGGAAACCACTGCTAAGGAGAGGCAACAAGCAGAAGAGATTTGTTTGGGCCAAGAAACACAAGGAATGGACATTAGACCAGTGGAAATCTGTGCTTTGGTCTGATGAGTCCAAATTTGAGATCTTTGGTTCCAACCGCCGTGTCTTTGTGAGGCAGAAAAGGTGAACGGATGGATTCCACATGCCTGGTTCCCACTGTGAAGCATGGAGGAGGAGGTGTGATGGTGTGGGGGTGTTTTGCTGGTGACACTGTTGGGGATTTATTCAAAATTGAAGGCACACTGAACCAGCATGGCTACCACAGCATCCTGCAGCGACATGCCATCCCATCCGGTTTGCGTTTAGTTGGACGATCATTTATTTTTCAACAGGACAATGACCCCAAACACACCTCCAGGCTGTGTAAGGGCTATTTGACCAAGAAGGAGAGTGATGGAGTGCTGCGGCAGATGACCTGGCCTCCACAGTCACCGGACCTGAACCCAATCGAGATGGTTTGGGGTGAGCTGGACCGCAGAGTGAAGGCAAAGGGGCCAACAAGTGCTAAACACCTCTGGGAACTCCTTCAAGACTGTTGGAAAACCATTTCAGGTGACTACCTCTTGAAGCTCATGGAGAGAATGCCAAGAGTGTGCAAAGCAGTAATCAGAGCAAAGGGTGGCTATTTTAAAGAAACTAGAATATAAAACATGTTTTCAGTTATTTCACCTTTTTTTGTTAAGTACATAACTCCACATGTGTTCATTCATAGTTTTGATGCCTTCAGTGAGAATCTACAATGTAAATAGTCATGAAAATAAAGAAAACGCATTGAATGAGAAGGTGTGTCCAAACTTTTGGCCTGTACTGTAAGTCGCTAATGTAGCATGCTACACATACTAACACAGTACGTCATTTTTACAATATCTCCACAGGGTTTTTTTTTTCACACGGGACACAAACAGCAGGGTCTCAGGTGAAAGTCCAGTATTTGTTCGACCCATTCATCTGCCTACCCTATACCTTTGGGTGTGTGTGGCTCAGAAGGTAGAGCAGGTCGTCCACTAATTGGAAGATAGCAGTTTAACCCCCAGCTCCTCCAGTCCGCATGTTGAAGTACCCTTGCACAAGATACTGGACCCCAAATTGCTCCTGATGGCTGTTCCATCGGTGTGTGAGAGTGGTAAAGCCAGTGGCACCTTGTACGGTAGCCTCGGCCACCTGTGTGTGAATTTATGAATGTGACTTGTCGTGCAAAAAGCACATTAAAATCATGCTATACAAGCACAGGTCCACTGACCATTCTCACTCTTTATACTAGGGTAGTTGCTGGCAGTGTCAGAAAATAGCTGCTGCCCAGTGTGTATCATACTGCCATGAGAGGTGCCTCTGTGTGTCAGTATCTGACACAGAGGTCAATGACAAAGCGACAGTATTTGATGAGTTGGGAGTAATGGGCTGCTATTATGGCAAAAAAAAAGGATAATCACATTTATTTTGCTCAATATTGAGATCACAGTTATGTTATGGATGTCTGAGTTGATGCTGGACAAGGATGGAGGTTAAGTGAGGTAACATTAGAGACATTATTCGTCTTGGCTGTCAGACATTCGTCATACTGCAGACTGTGGTGTTGTCTCAGGTGGTCTAAAATGTTAGGTGTGTTGCTTTGCAGCACAGACACAAGTGTCATTCACTCATTGCATATGATTTGCTCTTGCTTTACATCACTTGCCATGAATCCAAAATACTTGCAAACAGTAGCACTTTAAGTGACTGTCTCTTCACCTCCTGCTCCAGACATTTGATTTTTGTTTTGCTTGTCTGCTCTCTGTTTATGTTGCTCCTCTAATCTGGACTCCAGCTGCAGCATTCAGGAAAGTTTTTACAGGCCGATGCAGGGTGCATGCACAGCAGCACGTCAGCTCCTTAAAAGTAGAGGCTGGTTAGAAGAGCTTGATTTGATATGCAGTGGAGTTTTCTTTGAGTTGAGCACGCATTTTAAATATCAATATTGCAGTCGATCATATTCACTTAATTGTGGGAAGCCAAAATTGTGATGAAGATTAAAATTTGATAAATCGTCCAGCCCCAGTTAAAATTAAGGTTAATCAGAAATAGACATACAGTTGTTAAAGTCATGCATGATGCTGTTTCCAGTCTACTATTTCTTGGTCCAAGGATTGAATTTCACATTGTATTGGATTCTGGTTTAACCAAGTTTTTCTCTGCATTTTTACATTTTGAGCTTTGAAATCTCACCCTGGAAGAAAACCTTATTACATCATCCAATTTCTTTGCCTTGGATGGTTGAAAGAAAATCTTTCGGAGCAACGTCTCATACAAAATACAATGAGAGTGTACAGTGGACAGGCCACTCTCTGCAAAAACAACCCCAGCCCTCATTCATTTTGGGTCCCCCCCAATTCTCCCTTACCCACGTGACCACAGATACAAACACGCTCAGAGCATCAGTACAATGATGAATTAAAGTAATTAGAAAATGATGCACTGGAGCCCTCTCCAGTGATGATTGGCAAAAACATGTCAGGGCAACATCAGCATTAATGAGCCATAATCGACATAGGCCTAATTAGCAGTACTTTGTAATTTTACGTAGGTTTATCATCATTAGCCAAGCCTGGCTTGATATAGCATGGAATATGTGGGTGGCATAAGTGTTTGTTTATCATGTAGACACGGAAAATAGTTACATGCTACAATAGCCTCAGTGGAGGGGGGTGTTTCTGTAGGTCTACATCTGCCATGAGGAGTGGCTTCGGGTCTAATTAGATCTCAAAAGACTCTGGAAAGTGGAAGGAAACATGAATATTTAAACAAATGGTGAGATTTACTGTACGTGTTTGGGGGTTTTTATTAGTCATCTTCATTCGAATTATACATTCAAATCAGGAGGAGTAATAAATCATCTATCAATGGGACTATTACGACCCATCAACAAAGCTTTAACACCACTTCTGTGCGTTTTAGTGCCACCATTGTGTTAAAATCGACCAGTCTGACGTCCTTGAGCTGCAAGTCTGAATCTACTGTGG
Organism: Epinephelus fuscoguttatus; assembly: GCF_011397635.1. Taxonomy (NCBI): domain Eukaryota; kingdom Metazoa; phylum Chordata; class Actinopteri; order Perciformes; family Serranidae; genus Epinephelus; species Epinephelus fuscoguttatus. The sequence continues at coordinate 14,811,395 of NC_064772.1, forward strand.
AAGGTTTTCCTCTCTCTGCTGATTTCAGGCTGTTTGTCTGACATAATTAATGAAAATATTCATCGATCATGTCTTCTGCCATCCACTAATTTACATATTTTTACATGAAGCAACTAAGCACACAGTCAACTCCCTGCTTAATAATTCACTGGCTGTTTTCCCTTTCTATTGTCATTTCAGGGTGTGAGCATGCCGGGTTTATTTTTCTAATAAAACCGAATGGCACAATGAGAGGATGGAATTATCCTGGTTGTATTTAATTGAGTTTGACCAGGTCCCTGCTCAGTGTCGGTCTAATCTCCCCCGCAGCACTGTAGTCTCTCTCCCAGGGAGACAGGGGAGGCCGATAAACTTTGAAGCTTGCGCTGAGAACCTGCTCGCTGCACCCTCTGCATTATTCATGATGCAGGGACTAGAGCATCTTCAAATGGCCTGTCATTTCCTTTTACCCTCCATCACAATGGCCATATGCTGCACACACTAGAGGAGGGGATGGGGGAAAAGCAATCTCCAGCTAAGCCTAGCCAAACAGGAACACATACATACTAACAGATACATTCACAAGTAAACCCACACGAGGGGATATGTACAAGTGGGAAAGCTTTGGGAATTCAAAAATCCGCTGTGGCATATTTCAATCTTGTGCCATTCAAAACTAACCTCCTCCCACTGCCTCCACCCCACACAGCCACTGCTGCTAAAGTAAACATGATGATATCCCGTATTCCTGCCAAACCAGAGCGGCGGAAAAAGTTACGAAACAAAGAGAACAATCAAAAGTTTGCAGCAATATTTTCAAAGAAAGTTTTGTGACATTTTTTGGAGAGGTAAGAAATGCACAGACTTAATTGTTCTCATAGGAAATGAAAAGATGTAAATCTCTCAGTGAGGTGCAGTTCTTTTTTCTTTTTCAGAACTAAACAAAGTGCGGAGGCGTAATGATTGTTAGCGTATAAGTCGCATGGTCTACAGTTCCTCTATTCTTTTCTCAGATCATGACATTTTGTCAGCCACCCCGGAGTCCTTTCAGCCAATGTTCCACGCGTTATTTGTGTTTACCGAGTTTGTTTGCGTGACAAAACCACACAAGGCACGTCCCTCAGAGGTAATTGGGATTGCCGTCATTTGGCCTCCCTAATGTCTGCCATTCAGCATTAACATATCATTAGCTCTTTCTGGGACCGTTCACTCAGAAAATTAGAGGTCTCCGCGGACCCCCAGCTCCATCAATATGGCAAAAACAGTTGACACTTTCTCTTTGTCGTTCTCAGGAGAGAGGAGCAGAATGAAGAGAGACGTGGGAGTAAGAATGGTGTTTCAGGTGATTATATTCATTTGTAAAACTTTGTATTTGTGGCTGGAATATAATGCACAAAGAACATAACTGACGCCTTTTCCCCCCCTGACCTTCACCTTGAAGTAAAAAGGCGGCACAGACAGATTGTGGAACGTGATAAAATTGCATATATGGTTCCCGAGGGCTGACATGGATTCTCCTAAAATAACATCAGCCTTAAAGTGATTCGTTTAAATGCTATTGTAAAAACCCTGTCCTTGTTGAATGGTGGAGATGAACTGCGCTGCCTTGATACCTAATGACAAAACATCTGGTAGATTGTTGCTACGCTGTGATGGAATTGCCGTAGCTCCAGCATTTAGTCTTAGTAAATACCTTGTTTTGACACCTATAATGGCGTGAAGTCTAACTTGTTTTTGTTGTTGTCTCACACATTAAATAGGTAGCTGCTGTAAAGTGAGGCTGTGCTTCTCCAGGGTAATTAGAGGTTAAAATTGAAATACAAATATGCAACACCACAAATAACTCTTAGCCTTTAATAGGAGAACGGTGGCTCAGGATGTTAATGTGCCTGCAAGGTCACTGTGGTTTCGCTGATGTCCATTTCATCTTTTTCTCTCATCTCTCCTGTACATATAATTAGTTTGTGTGTGGAGTGTTTAAGTAGAAGCAGTAGTACTCGTGAAAGCGGATCTCATAGTAAATAAAGACCCTGAGGAAGTTCATGAATGATCTCCACATCAAGTACCTTATATGTGAATGTATTTTATTCCACGGGTAACAATCTTAGAAAAGGCTGAGAGAGGGTTCAAGAGGGTTGCTTACATTGTATATTTGTCATGCGGATGGCAGAAAAATACCATCTTTCCTTCAGAAATGTACTTGAAATACAAATGGACATCCTTATTATGTACACACCATTATACTGTTAAGAAATATGAGTATGACACAAATACATCCTTGAATCTTTAACAATAGGAGAAACACAAAATATGTCCCTCTGATTTGAGTATATGTTATTAAGGTTCCCATTTTTCTACTTGTACCGCAATGACCTTATATCTGTAGCTGAAACTTAAGACTGTAAACATTCAGTGTCCTCTCTGCTGTTATCATCTTCTCAGCTAGTTTATATGAAAATTTCTTTCATTGTATATTTCTAAAAAGGGAGGAAGACATATCAGCTAAAGAGTTGTGCTGTTTTTAGCTGTACATTGTGTTCTTTATAGATGTTTTGAAAAGTGGCAAGATGCCGCAAAACTGCAATTATTAGCCCGGCCTGTTATTTCGTAACATCACTGAAATCAGTGGGCTTATATTTCAGACAGGCCTTTAATTCCTTTCACACAAAACTATTGTTCAGCAAAGATGGGGAAATATAATTAAATTGTTTAATACATTATGAATATAACTTGTTTGTGAATGAGGCTTCAGAAAACATATCAATTATGGATCATTCATTGATCCAGCTTTGACAGACAGCGCATCAGACAGAGCGAATTATGGCACCTGGCATACTGACACAACACCACTTTATCCTGTTAAAACAATACTCACAACTTTGATTAATTTTCATGAAAAGCCCTTTTGATTCTTTTGATCTGAGGACCCTAACGGACTAAAGGAATATGAATAACTTACAGGGTAATTAAGGAATGGACACATAATTTGAGGTAGCCAACAACCCGGTTTTAGATATCAGGGAAACTTCTATATAAATGAACTGCTTGGTAAACAGACCAGGCCTCTAATTGAGACAGGCCTTTATTTGTCAAAGTGTGTGGCCACACCAGGCTAGTATAAGGGACTGCGTGTTTAATTGAAATTTTACGGTAATTACTTCTCAGTAGAGAGAAAAGTATAGTACGTTGTAGTAGCCATTGAAGAAATAGTAACAACAGTTTTATGTTGTAGGAGTAATCATGTGAGATAAGGAAGTATGTAAATGAATTATTACAATTAAACATTTGCTGGTTCAAGCATCTTTCATGTGAGGTTTTGCTGCTTTTTTGAAGGTTAATGATGTTTTAAAGTAACCACGTTTAGGTTTTGGGCCTTTGTTCGAATAAAACAGGCAATAAGAAGACTTCACTTCAAGCATTTTTTACTATTTTTGTTTTTTTAACTAAACTGTTAATCAGCTGACCCTTGTGTTTTGTGGACATGGGCTTCACTTCCATAGTGTTTGGGGTTTCACAGATCCCACTGCTTGCATATTGATCATAACTGCAAAATCAATCATATTTACCCTTGGAAAGTTGTATTCTGACCCTTTTTTTTGTTTTGTTTTTTCAGTTTTAATTAAATCATATTTCAATTTGTTTGCCAAAATTTCATTCTCATCTTCTCCATGTTTTCCTGCATGGCGAGGTTACATAACCCATTTGGGTCCACAAGTGAAAATTTAAAATTTCTTTGGTTGAAATGTTCTCTGGATTTGTTTATGCACAAATCTGAGGACATTTTCTAATTTGGTTAAATTGTTTGGCTGAAAAGCGAGTTTTTCATAATTAGTCTTTAGATACATAGAACTGCTGTTTTTCTAAATATTTCACTGTTTGTTTGTTTTTAGGGAAAGAAAGTAGTTCCATGTGCCCACAGTCTAAATATGGTATGAAAAAGGCCGCATCTAAGAAACTCAGTCAGGTATTTGGTATCTATAAACTCATTCCTTCATTCATTTTTCGTAACACTTATCCTGTTAGGGGTCGCAGGGGGCTGGAGCCTATCCCAGCTGACATTGGGCGAGAGGCAGGGTACACCCTGGACAGGTCACCAGACTATCACAGGTCTGACACATAGAGATAGACAACCATTCACACTCACATTCACACCTACAGCCAATTTAGAGTCACCAGTTAACCAGCATGTCTTTGGACTGTGGGAGGAAGCCGGAGTACCTGGAGACAACCCACGCTGACACAGGGAGAACATGCAGACTTCACACAGAAGGGCTCCCGCACCTCAAGGTTTGAACCAAGAACCCTACTGCTGTGGGGTGACAATGCTAACTACTGCACCACTGTGTCTATGAACTCATATAAAGTTCAATATCAAAGATGCACACATGCAGTGTGAATAATATTTCATATAGAAAACATTAAATAAACCTGATGTTGGCATTTTTCTGTTTTTCAAAAATCCTGACACGAGTAAGGTGAAGCATTTGATCAATACGTTATGTATCAAGGGTCAAAATAATTTTTAATGTGTTTTTTAGTGGTATTAAAGGAGGTATTGGGTTTCCTAGGACCTCAAACACAACCTGTAACCATAAGGAGTGAGAAAATATGAACATTTTATAATGATGCATGTAGTTTGATATTGTGATTTATTCAACTTTTTTCTGGAAAATCAATTGAGATCCTTACAGGACTTTGGCTAAACTAGCAAATTAAACACCTGCAGAAAAACACAAATCAAATACTTCATCACATTAATGCAAACATCATTTAAAATCCAATACTGCCAGAAAGTAGCCCTGCTCACTGACTGTAACATTGACCACAATAACATACTGTAATGCAAAGAAAAACATCAGAGGGTAAGATACCTCATTAAACAACACAGCAATTCGGCAAATGTGTATCTTCTCACAGTACCTGTGCTCATATAACCTAGCCTAGAGATTAATCAATAACTTCAGCAAGTTACAGGCGCAGTGGTATTGTTATTACCTTGTATCGCTATTATCATAAAGCAGATACCAAACACGATCAGAGAGAAAAGTTTGAGCCGCTCAGGGCTGCTTGTATCAATCAAATAGGAAAAATATCCTCAAGGTTGCTTCATAGCTGGCAGTTAAATAAAGCTATCTGTCCAGGGGACGAGTTGGGGCTCCTGATGGGCGTATCAACACATGCGAGACAGTGAGTAAATATTTCCCATGGACGGCCATTAAAAAAGTCACTGTTCGGTGGTAAAGGCTGTCTAATCCCTGCTGGTATGTGTTTCAAATTCAGCAGACAGAAGGAAGCTGATCCAATTCCCTGCATCCTGCAGGACACAGATCTGCATTTCCTCTGCACTTTGATGAAACAGCAGCCAAGCTGTCCGCCTCCATTAACAGCCCCTCTGATTTTACACTGCGCTCTGACAACTCTGTGTGTGTGTGTGTGTGTGTGTGTGTGTGTGTGTGTGTGTGTGTGTGTGTGTGTCTGCTTGCAAGTGTGTCTGCGGGTGCATATAATAAATATGTTTGGGTGCCTGTGATGTATGTCTTGGGATGTGTACGTTTATATTCCTTTATAGCAGGGAGCTTAAAGGTACCACGGCCAAGACACAGTCTGTGTCTATTTTTAGAAGATCTGGACTGCATAAAATCTGCTGGGAGACATAAAAAATAATGTATATAATGGTATGGTTTTAGATTAGGGCCTGCAACTCCTCCTAATTTACAGTGTAATATCAAACAGCGAACCAGTGCATAGTAGTACACACATGTAGCTACAAAGGGACTGGATGTGATGTTAAGTTAGAAAAAATCTGGTAACAATCTGGGAATTTAAAGACATACAGTCCAGGATTTTCCTAAAAAACAATGCACAGGCTCATACATAAGTAAGCCCTCTCAATCATCAGTTATGACCACCTAGAAATGTGTGGCGTTATATTTATCTGCAGAGACTCTGCCCTCTGCCTGTATTTTCTTATTTTATTCTCATTTTGCTGATGTGGGAGGTCCCTGGACACAGCGCGTAAGGTGAGGTCAGGACTTAATAAAAAGGTAGTCACCAGGCACCAGACTGTAAGCAGCATGCATCAAAGAGGAAGCTACAAAAATTGCAGGCACAGTGCTAAAGAAATGCAAATATAGTGAGGAGAAACTCTGAGTGGAATTAATCTGTGGTTGGCTTTCACTTTCGCCATTGTTTACAAACAGCAACTGACAATTCTTCTGTAATATACCTTTAAAACCTTGATGTACTTTTTAAGTATAAACTACAACAGCTTAAGTGCTCAGTTGCGTTTTGAACATTGCTTGTTGTTACACAGAAACAGGAAGAGAGCAATTTAATGGAAACAAAAGATTTTTAAATAGGTATTTTGTGGAACATATGTTTACTCGAATAGGCTCCAAAGACAAATAGGAGTAGGAAATCAATTAGGGATAGACATTCACAGAAACTTGCCCTCAACAGCCGTCGTTACAACAATGCAGCTCAAAGTAGCCAGTAAACTGGGTCATTCATGTCTGAAACACTGGATAAATGAGACTAGGAATATACTGCACGCATTGTGTGAAAGTCTGTAAATGGATGTTCTGATATACACTCACCAGCTACTTTATTAGGTACACCTTGCTTGTACTGGGTTGGACCCCTTTGCCTTCAGAACTGCCTTAATTCTTGGTGGCATAGATTCAACGAGGTGCCGGAAACACTCCTCAGAGTGGTCCATATTGACATGATAGCATCACACAGTTGCTGCAGATTTGTTGGCTGCACATCCATGATGTGAGTCTCCTGTTCCACCACATCCCAAAGGTGCTCTATAGGATTGAGATCTGGTGACTGTGGAGGCCACTGGAGTACAGTGAACTCATTGTCATGTTCAAGAAACCAGTTTGAGATGATTTGAGCTTTGTGACATGGTGCGTTATCCTGCTGGAAGTAGCCATCAGAAGATGGGTACACTGTGGTCATAAAGGGATGGACACGGTCAGCAACAATACTCAGGTAGGCTGTGGTGTTTAAACCATGCTCAGTTGGTACTAAGGGGCCCAAAGTGCGCCAAGAAAATATCCCCCACACCATTACACCACCACCAGCCTGAACCGCTGATACAAGGCAGGATGGATCCATGCTTTCATGTTGTTAACGCCAAATTCTGACCCTACCATCTGAATGTGGCAGCAGAAATCCAGACTCATGCTCTGCTTCAAGGTTCAACATGTTGTTGGTTCAGAGATGGTCTTCTGCAGACCTTGGTTGTAACGAGTGGTTATTTGAGTTACTGTTGCCTTTCTATCATCTTGAACCAGTCTGGCCATTCTCCTCTGACCTCTGACATCAACTAGGCATTTTCACCCAGAGAACTGCTGCTCACTGGATATCTTCTCTTTGTCAGACCATCCTCTGTAAAACCTAGAGATGGTTGTGTGTGAAAATCCCAGTAGATCAGCAGTTTCTGAAATACTCAGACCAGACCATCTGGCACCAACAACCATGCTGCGTTCAAAGTCTCTTAAATCACCTTTCTTCCTCATTCTGATGCTCGGTTTGAACTTCAGGAGGTCGTCTTGACCATGTCTACATGCCTTAATGCATTGAGTGGCTGATTAGCTATTTGTGTTTACAAGCAGTTGAACATGTGTACCTAATAAAGTGGCCGGTGAGCGTAGTTTTGCTGTTGTTAAACTTGATCCCCTTTACTTTAAAATTGTTCATCATTTTTGGATTCTTCATTCACCGCAGAGGAATGCAAGAAAAGCAACGTTTTCTTTGTGAATTCAACGTAACACAATATATGATCATTTTGTGGGTAACGTATTTCTCTAACCAACCTCCTCTGACTTTCACTTCAAAGATTCTACACTGTAATTAGTCAGTTTTCATCTTTCCAGATTCTTATATACAGTACATATTTACATGCAGAAGTAGAGTGTCTCTTCTCTGCATATTTGAGAATGATTTCTTTGTTAGTTTTGGCAGAGATCTGCTGTTAAACAACAACACAGTGACAGTAAGACAGCAGTGTTTCAACCTGCAGTTAAAGACTGAAGCTTAACTAGCAGCAGGAGGTGTATTAAACACAACATGGCAGCATTTTTTTATTGTCACATGCTGTCATCTTTTAATACAGGTGTTATAAGACAGAGACAAGGACAGTGTAGTGTAAACCAGCCCCTGTGCCTTTTTTTCCACAGTAGTATTTTCCAGGTCACATCCTTCCAACACTATCAGTACGAACATGGCTGGTGGCTCAAATACTCAGACTTTAGGGTCTGCTAAATGCCACGCAGGCTTGTCACAGTTATGCAGAACAATGATCCACACAGCTTGAAGGGCATGACAAAAAAAACCACAGTGCATATTTTTGTTCCACCTCCACGATGACGTGTATACACAGGATGGTTAACTACGATAAATTGGCCAGAAATTGGCCAATGAGTTCAGACGTGCTTGTAATGTGGCTTAAATTGCATGCCCTTTCAGGCGGGGGAACAAACCTCCTCAATGTCAGTGCTCTCTCCCACATGTTGAGTGCTTAGTTTGCCATGCAGTACAAGATCTCCGGGCCTGTTTAGTATTCACCCACTTGAGTTTCCTAAAGGTTACCAAACCTAATTAGACATTTATGCAGGATCTTCAAAGGTCCCTCCGTTATTAATGATGTGCTACTTCTGAGGACTGCATCGATGGCTTTTTTTCTGACTCGAAGAGCACACTCCTCACAATATGCGCATACACAATGGAGACACGCAGACAGCTCAAATGCAGGAAGAGACTGGTGGCTGGCTGGTAGTGATTACTAAAATTGCTTGCATAGAGTACTAAACCAAAGTGCACAGACACTCACATTATTATACCATGCTATAGTTTAAAACAGAGTCAGATACACCAAAGAAAGGCTGCCCTACATGAGCCAACACAATGTAACTAAACTAAGCCTCTAAAGCCCCCTTCAAAATAAAAGCAGTGGGTCCCTGCATCAGTGGAATGTTCAGCTGTTAACACACAAAGACAAAAACAGCTGAAAAACAAAATAATTTCATAAAATTTAGCACCACACTACAAGAAACAGCAGATTATTTTCTCGAATAACTAATATATCATTAAGTCATTTAAAAATGTATAGGAATTTACAATCAGATTGATTCATGTGATGTCTTTGAGATGCTGACTTTGTTAGTGCAACAGTCCAAAACCAAAAGATATTCAGTTTAGTATCTCCAGTGATAGAAGAAGTATCCAGATCCTCTAATTAAGTAAAAGCAGCATTACCACCATGTAAAAAAGTCCTGTATTCATAATTCCACCTGAGTAAAAGCACACAAGTATTACCAACAAAATGGACTGAAAGTATAAAGAGTAAAGTACTCCTTATGCAGAATGAAAGCTAATTTGTGCACACTATAACTTGAAACACCCCTGTGGATATTCAGGGACGTTAATATATAATAATAAATCAAATTTTACAAGTCGATCATATGTTTTGTCTTTAAAATCAAAGTAATAAGTAACTATAGTTGTTGAGTAAAAGTCCACAGTACAGGCAGGCAGTCCGAGAGTGCATCCGAGGTACTCTGATTATAGTTAAAAATCCTTTATTAATAAAAGAATAAACCAACACGTCTTCATCAGGGTGTAACAGGTGTGCAATTTAAGAACTCATGTAGGGTTCATGTGACACAGGTCACATGATATATTGGTATAGCCCTACTCAACAAAATACACATTGAAAGAAACTGCAAAATTAAAATTAAGTAAATGTATATTAAAAATAATTCACATATCTAGTAACAACAAAAAAGGTTCAATCCCAAATAAAATGAAAAAAAAAGCAACAGTGAAATAAAGTAAGAATTATTATTTGTTGTGACAAACCTGCACATTAAGTGAAAAATTTAAGAGATATATTTAAGATATATATGGCAGGGCCTTTATTTGGGACAGGTCTTTTATTCTGGGGACTAGGCTTTTAACTGGAGTTTTATGGTAAGTAGTACTCAGTAGAGAGAAAAGTATGTTGTAGTAGCGATTGTAGTAACAACAGTATTATATTGTATGAGTAATCATGTTCAATATGTGAATCAAATAAAAATATAAAAATGCCAAAGATTTGAAGGTTCCAGCCTCTTAAATGTGAAGCTTGTTTCTTTTTGAAGGTTAATGATGTTTTAAAGTAAACACAATTAGCATTTAGGGTTTGATTGGATAGAACAAGCAATTAACTGCACATTAACTGCTATATAAATAAAGTTATTATTATTATTATTATTAAGTGCCAGAAAATGAAAAATATGCAATAAAATATATGACAAAGACAAGAAACTATACATACTATATAATTTAATATATATGTATACAAAACAGTGTGGACAGACAACAAACTCACAACATGTATAAGGTTGAAATATTTATTAAGAGTGTAACTTCTTTGTGAGCCCTTTGAAGTGTTCCTGCCCTTTGAATATTTAGGCTTTTGTTTGTTATCATGAGTCACACTCTTTATATATATTGTTTGTTGTCCGTCCACACTGTTTTATATACATATATATTAAATTATATAGTATGTATAGTTTCTTGTCTTTGTCATATATTTTATTGCATATTTTTCATTCTCTGTCACTTAATGTGCAGGTTTGTCATAATATATAACAATCCTTACTTTACTTCACTGTTGTTTTCCTTCTTTGTATTTGGGATTTAACTCATTATTAGATATGTGAATTACTCATTCATTTGCGATTTCTGTCAATGTGTTTTTTTGTCTAGTAGGGCTACACCAATATATCATGTGTATATGTGTATCCTGTGTCACATAACCCCTACATGAATTCTTAAACTGCACACCTGTTTCAAAGGCATTTCACACCCTGATGAAGACTCTCAAGTCGAAACATGTTGGTTATCCATGTATTGATAAAGCATTTTTAACCACAGTCAGAGTGCCTCGGATGCCTTTTTGGACTTCCTGCCTGTACCATGGATTTTTACACTGAGTGAGCTAGCCAGTCGTTTTTTGGTTGTTGTTTTTTTTGTTGTTGTTATTTTTAAGTGACTCTTTGCCTGCTCCTTGAAGAACATCTAATTTTTAATAACTAACTACACAGTGCCTCAACCCAGTGCAGCACTTCCTATTTTCTTTCTCATTAACGGAGTAAAAGGTTCAATATGTTTCTCTCTGGAGTGCAGTGGAGTCGAAATACAAACCTGCAAAACATGAAAATAATTATGTAAAGCGCAAGTACTTCAAAATTGTGGTACAATGCAATACTTGAGTGAATGTACTTTGCAAAGATGGACAGAATTGTAGGGTTTCATATTCAAGTAAAAGTACAGTTACCAAAGACGAAAAACAAACTTCAGGTACTCTTGCATGGAGCAGGGAAAGAAAAAAGACACTTAAAAAAAAAAACGGCCGGTTTCGACCTCTTGGGTCTTCATCAGGGTTATGAAGACCCAAGAGGTCCGGTGAAACCGGCAGTTTTTTTTTTAAGTGTCTTTGTACAAGCCATAATAAAATAAAGGCTTTTTAATGAAGTAATCAAGCTACTGTTTTTCTTTCCCTGCTCCATGCAAGAGTGCCTGAAGTTTGTTTTTCATCTTTGATAAGATTTTGAGCCCTCTTCTTCAAGAGCACCTGCATTTTTACCTTGAGTTTTTGGACAATAACAATCGGTCCTTGAGCGCACCACTACCTCCCTTCTCAGTTTGAAAAGTACAGTTACTCTTAAGAAATTATACTTGAGTAAAAATAAAAGTATAAAAGTACTTGTGTACAAATGTGCTGCGATAAAATTAAAGGGTGAGTTAAAATATATAGTCTAGGTAAATAACTGTGTCATAGCTACAAAATAAATTGCATTAAATGAAACAAAATCAGCAGCATGAGCCGTCATGTTCATATTAACGATAGCTCTAAAGATGGCACTTTGCAGCATGTTCAAAGAACTGATTCTCAGTTATAAATATACAGCTGCTGTCATCAGTGCAACTTCATTAGAATCAAACAAAAAAAGAGTCAAAACTCAGATAATTAAACAAAAATAGCTGTCAATAAATAAAAAGAGCAAAGTACACAGTGGCAGATGGAACAAACATTATTAAGCCACATAAATTAAATAACCTGCCACTTCTTATAAAATTAACTGCAGAATAAAACAAATCATTGCCAAAGAAACAACACAGATGTATAAACATGAACGTATTAGTTGCTGCAGACACAAACACACAGAATTACAGCAAAAAGAGAGCTGACTGCAAACAACACTATATCGCCATCAACACTGTCGTAGTGTTGACACAGTTAGCTAACATTACAGTAGGCTGTTATAACCTTACTCACCTGTCTGAATGGCTTTATGTGAATGTTGTGCACTTCAAGTCCTCCACTATCTATTTTCAACAGGTTCAACTTCTCTGCTCGTTCATTCTCAAAACAAAATATAACCAGTTCACTCAACTTCTCTGTCCTACTGGGCATGTAATCGTTTTCACAAACAGCAGAAAGTCCTTCTAACACCTCAGTAAAGGTCAATGTTCCTCAGTAAACACAGAAGTCACCGCTGCAGGATCCACTGTGAGCACGTTAGCATTTAGATAGACCAAGCATGCACCTGTAACACCAAAACATGGGTACGTTTTAATTTAGCCACTGTACTGTAATCTGTGATTAACTGAGGTAGGTGCAACATTTTTTGGCACCAATGGTGAGATACAATAAATGCTAACCATGGCTCCCACTGTGACTGTACATTTTAAAAATACTCAAAATGTACAAGTATACAAGAAAACGGCTTTGCCAAAGCAATGTATCCTCATAGAATGGTTCATGTGATATCCTAGGAAAATACACACAACTCAGGCGGCATGGTGGTGCAGTGGTTAGTATTGACACCTCAAAGCAAGACAGTTCCTGGTTGAAATCAGGGGTGGGGGGGCCCTTCTGTGCAGAGTTTGCATGTGTCAGCGTGGGTTTTCTCCAGGTGCTCCGGTCTCCTCCCACACTGCAAAGAAATGCAGTTAATTGGTGACTCTAAATTGACCATAGGTGTGAATGGTTGTCTGTCTCTATGTGTCAGCCCTGTGATAGTCTGGAGACCTGTCCAGGGTGTACCCTGCCTCTCGCCCAATGTCAGCTGGGACAGACTCCAGCCCGGCTGCGACCCCTAACAGGATAAGCCGTTACGGAAAATAAATAAATGAATGAATGCACAAACTGTTTGCATGATATTGATAATTAACGCTTCACAAATGATGTTACATCTTTCACATAAAGTTATGTACTTAATGTAAGGTTACAGAGGTTAGGTTTAGGGAAAGAAACACAGTGAGGATGTAAAAGTTCACATGATTCTGAACTCCAGTCACCTGGGGAAAGTCTCGAGGGAACGTCTGTGGTTTTGTGACACATCCACCGCCCAAACCTGCCTCCTTACAAGACCGCTCAGGACCGCTTCCTCATTTATCCCCGTCAGTGCACTGGTCACTCAATCACAGCCTTTCAAAATACGTTGCCTATGCACAAATTACTGTCGCATGATTACTTGGGATGTGTACAAATTTGGGTGCATTATTTTTCATAGCAAAATGTACAAACAGTTTATGAGAGCAGGCTGGCCACATTAATAATAGTAAATGTTAAATGTTACTGCTCCCCTAGAACCTACTGTCCATAACTAACATGATATCCATTGATTACTATTACTATTACTTTTGATTTTTTTTGTTGTTGTTATTATTAGTATAAACAGCACCGATAGAAGATGGCACAAACTTTTAAGAGTAAATCATCTGTGTACAATGATGTATTGACTGATTGGATCCTTTTCCCACCCAAAACTACAGGTGACATTCTGCCTCATTCATGAAGAAGAACAGAGAAAAGTATAATTATTCTATTTTAGCATTCTTCTCAGGAGGAAGTAAAAGATCCTCCAAAAAAGTTGAGTCCAGGTGGGCTAAGTGTCAGGTTTTAAGTGCTGCCCTCAGAGGAAGACCTTGGTCCATCCTCTCCTCATGTCCTGAATTTGGAATTAAAACAGGAAGAAATGTAGAAAGACTGAAACAAAAAAAACACAGTGACACCTCTCGCCTCTCTTTGTCCTTTAACACGATTAGCAAAATGTGACTGGCAAATTATTTTGCAATTATGCATCAGCGTTTACATCCAGTCTCAGCAGTGTCTTAGGTAAACGCAGTTGACAAGACACCCCAAATAAAACTCAGTTTCCATTTATTATTTACATTTGGACTTTAATCAATTATGAATGACAGCTAATTAGTAGTGTGCAGGGGCCATCGCTCTCTACCGTGTCAGAGTCTACTAAATGTACTGTATGTCAGGGAGCGTGGACATTGACAAAAAACCTCTCACCACTTTACAGATTTGGGTGTCTTTCTGCTGAGGAGACTTCACTAATCATCTGTGAAAAGTGCGTGCAGCGTGTGTGTATGCGTGCAGTGTGCATACGTGCACGCGCTCGCATGTGTGTGTATACGTGTGAACGTTGGGTGCATGTGTTTGATAATAATAAGGCAAGTGAAAATGAAGAGGAGCTAAACTGTGTAAGTCATTTCTCATTTCCTTGCTCCAGTGCCTGTCAGAAGAAAGCCCTGCATTTTGAATGATGGCTCAGACAACAAAAAGTGAACAACAAACCCTGTGGCTCTGACGAGAGAAATGGAGGAAGAAAAAGAAAGAGAGGAAGAAGGGAAGAAAGTGTGCAAACATCAATGACAAATACGCAGTTTTTAAAAAATGACCAAACAAACAAAGCAAAATCCCAATATCAATGCCTTGATAATGCCACTGAACATGCCCTGAAAGTGAAACATAATAGAGAAAAAAATTACCTATACAGTTGGCACTCATACAGTTTTGGAAGGACCTTTCAAGGGGCTGATTTAATGTGAGAGCATCAATCCTTTGGCAGCACAGGGCCTTGACAGCAAGTGAAAGTAATCTCTTCTTTATTAATGGGACTTTTCACTTTGGACCCGGGGCCTTTGGTATTCTATAATAGTAGTTTCATAGTACAGACCTAAGGAAAGAACAATATGAAATCAGATCAAGCGGATGCGTTATGTATGATAAGTGCAAAGTATTTCTTTCTAAATTCAGCAGCACCCTTTGAGAAGAAGAAGAAGTAGAAGATGAGATGTAAGAAGCCAAACTCTGAAAATAGCTTTACTGTGTATTTTGATTCAATGGAAAAGTCTCATGGCATGTGCGGAGAGGGAAAACCTTTCCTGTGATGACTCACAACGAACACATTATTCAGCTGCCTCTGCTTAAAAACAAGTTCATTTGTGTTTTGTGTCAGTTTGGCTTATCCCATAATCTTGCCTAAGAATGTGTTCAAAGCCTCATTCCTTGTGAGATAACTGCTGTCCTTGAAAGGTTAAACTAGTTATCTTAACAAAACCAAATTGCTGTACTCCTTATTTGACTAATTCTTTTGATTTGTATCACAAACTATCACACAAAAAGTGTTGGACAAATTTCTTTTCCATTCACTCTGGTGCCGGAAATATAGATTGACCTTCGTCTACCCAGATAAACTCAGTAACACTGTCAAAATATTAAAGTTACACACCTGCTGGATGCTACCTACCATGCAGCCAAAGTAATAAAGCCCCTGTAGCTTTTATATTTTAGAGCTGCTAAAGTCAATATTTAGTAATAACAGTGGCTCAAATTATTATGTGTGATGTGAAAGGTGTTGCTCATATTGATGATTATCACTTGATTCTGCAGTACGGAGCAGCTTTCATCTTAATGTGTTGGTTTTCTGACTCACAACTTCACTGTTTTGGTTCACCCTCATTCAGCACTCTCATAGCAGGCAGCTGTTTTAGTAATACTGCTTCAAAACCCAACCAAATCGTCAGAAATAAAAAATGTTGGCATAATACATTTCTGAAAACCATGCAAACATTGTATTTGGACATTATTATTTAGCAGATATGCTCAAACTTAATGTTTCAACAACACCGTGGTTAACATGGGGTTAGGTTTAGACACATTTGATTATAGTGAGGAAAAGATCATTTCTGGCTTCCTCACTTGCATTTTTTATTTCCTTGGAGCTATGCTAACAAAAATCAATGCTCATTTTTTTTTAACAGGCACCATAGTTTTTTAAATAAAGGCCTCTAGCAAACGGTTGAGATAGCCCTTCATGGTCATAGTAAAACACAAATCATGTACTGTTATAATGCTAGAAATAAGTCAGTATACCAACATACATATTCATTTGTACAGTGGAAATGTAGTATTGCTAGGTTCCATGTCTTTACTCTAGATATTTATCATTACAGTATTTTGAAAACAAATATATGATGGAATAACATTAAATACATGATATCAGTGATCATTATTATTTTAGCATCACTGCCTTTACCATAAATTGCAAATTCAACCATTTGGTTGTGCGTGGCTTTAAACAATATATATATATATATATATATATATATATATATTTTTTTTTTTTTTTTTTTTTGAATTGACCTTTATTAGACTTTTATTCTTTGTATAAAGTTACATTCATCTGTTTAGTAAGACCTCTGAAGCTATAACATGTCGAAAAACATGCCTACCTTTGAAAATCCCACCACACAGAGCCCTCATGTCCGGAGTTACTTATTTTGTTACTAACTTCCTGTGGGAAGCGAACTGAAAAGACATACTAATTAACTGGTTTATTACAAAAATATATTATTATTTATTTATTTTTTGCATAACATACCCCAGGTTGAGTGAAATTTAACACATTTTTTCATTAACACATAGTGACTCAAAATGTGCTCTACCAAACAGTTGAGCAGCATGTTAAAGGGATAAAATACCAGCTTTCAGAGGTATAGTCTTGGTGAATATGCAGCAATGTCTTGGTAAAAAAAACAAAAAAAACCCAATCAGTTTCTGTGGCGCTATCCCCAGTGGAAAAAGTGAGAGGTCGCAAAGAAAACAGCCGGTTTTGTTGTTAGTTGGTCTTGTCCATTCAGCAACTTGGCAGGAGTCTCAACTAGGTATCACACCATCCACCAGGCATGTGCACAGAATTTTTATTTATTTATTAATTTTTTATTTCTTTTAATAGCCTGCAGCAAGTTTTAATGCAAAATTACTAAAACATTTTCTTTTGGCAGAAAGTAGTGTGTTCACACAAGAACTCATCACTTACAGTGAAAAAGTGATTCAGGGCCCTTTAATTAACAAAAAACAACTGGCTCAGCGAGGACAGCTCATTTATTTGTATGTTTGGTCTGGGTGCAAGGTTAGTTAGCTGCTACAGACCAAGTGCATCCCCACAAATATAAGGCAAACAGGAAATTACAAAACCGCAGTAAGTGCCAAGCACACTTTGTCAGTGATAATTATGGCTGTGATGGGGCTTGAAGTCGAGTCTTTAGTTGAAGAATGACCTCCCTACCATTCATAACGTCACTCTATTGCCTCTTGTGTAGCTCGCTGTTCAGCTTTCATGAGCCGGGGTGAACTGCAATCTGATTTGTCAAAGGAAAGGGCAGGACATGTTTTTTATGTTCATTTTATGCTGGAGTCAAAATGATGATTGGTGATTAGCAACAGGCTCACTAACTCTACAATCACACAATCACAGTCTGCTCTGCTTTCCTCTAATTTCAGGAAGAAGTCACTAATCGGGCTGTTGCTTACAAAATGGTTGCCTACAGTTCGTATTATATTATAAAGCTGGAAAGGCTTAACGTCAAGTGTATGTTGCACTGTGGTGTGTTCAATGAGGGCCAACAATGTCACAGCAGTAAATTACACATTTTATACACCTATGGGTTCTATCAGGTTTTTCTTGGCTGCACAGGTCATGCACATCTTGTTTTGATTTTATGTGGGTCTTAGTGATAAATACAATATAGATCATAACCTCCCAATCAGGTGGAAACGGAAAAATGATTTATTTATCATTCAACTGTTCACTAAGTCCCGTCCCCATTTTCTCACAGCACATATTCAGTTAACAATTCTGTTGCACATTTTCAACCCAAAATTCTCTCAAACTGTGGGTCATTGATTACAGATAAAAGCAGACAAAAGCAGGATTTTCATCATGTGACTGGATTTAGCCTTTTCAACTGGCCCTGGAATATTTTATCAGGTGTAACTCGCTACCTGATCAAGCTAATATTAGCCATTCTGTCTTGTCTCACTCCCAGGACGTCAAAACACGCCGCTTGGACAGTGTCAAGGACACTCTTTAGTGTCTCTGTGTGACACACCAGGCTTTTGACAACCTCCAGTGTAAACCCATCTGTGTCATTAGATGTCCTCACCACCATTCTGCGTCAAGATATAACACAGAAGATTTCTGGCTTCTGCCCAGGCATCGAAATATGATGAGTAGGGATGAGAACACGTTGCTCCATTAATTAATGGAGGGGGGCTGTAGGTAACACTGTCGCTGGCTGAGTTTTTAATTAATGTTTCCAGCTGACTCATTTTAAAACAAGAACCCTGGAAAGGGGATCTTTTGCATTTGATGGCTTCATAACACATGATGTGCTAAAAGATTGAAGCTAAAGCTACATGTCCCAGGCTGTATGTTAGCATTCTTCCTCACAAGGGAGAGATAATACACAGTGGATGTGCTAGGCATGAACGTGGTGTAACATGTAAATGCACAAACTGCTGTAGCATATCGATATTAAGGCTATAATCACTGCTGGGCGCTTAAAAGAGGAGTTTGAGCTAAAACACTTCTGTGGTTTAAATTAATTTCTTTTCATGAGGAACTGTTAAAGTTCATGTCTGTCAAACATGGACTTAGCTTATTTTCCATGATTAAATGAGACATCCCTACAACATAATCACTGTTGCCAGCTCCTCAGTAAGAAAAGTAGCTATTGGCTGTCCTAAAAGTCGCTAGAAGTCGCTAAATGATGTCATCGCCTAATTTGCATAATTGTCAATATGCACGTAATTGTAATGGCTGCTGTAGGAGAGAGGAATAACGTCGTGGGAGAGACAAAAACTGAGTAAAAAAACACCCTGAATATGTTTAGAACTACAAATGAACCTTCTTTCAGTGATTTATACTAGACAAAGAAAATTTTACATTTACATCCCGCCCTGACTGTAAACCAGGTCGGGATCAGAGCGATAGATCCATAGACATATATATGTATATA
This sequence comes from Epinephelus fuscoguttatus, assembly GCF_011397635.1. Classification (NCBI taxonomy): domain Eukaryota; kingdom Metazoa; phylum Chordata; class Actinopteri; order Perciformes; family Serranidae; genus Epinephelus; species Epinephelus fuscoguttatus. The sequence goes on from NC_064772.1 coordinate 14,830,529, forward strand.
TGTCTATGGATAGATCAGCCAGCGGCGGTTCCACGCATGCGCGATTCACTTGCAGTCTGGACGTGGAGGGGTTAACGTCTCCTGCTCTGACTGCAGCTGGGAAGGAGGACTGGGCCGTCTGTGAGCGATTTGGGGCGAGAGAGGAGCCCACGGCAGCATCCGCTGCTCGTTGAGAAGAATAAGAATGATACATGCTCTCACAACAGAGTCTCCAGAAGTCTTCAATAACATCAGAAAAAGTCGCTAGATTTGTCACTAGTCGCTTTTTTGAAAAAGAGTCGCTAGAGGGGTCTGAAGTCGCTAAATATAGCGACAAAGTCGCTAAGTTGGCAACACTGAACATAATTTAATGTGGAAGTAGATAACATATATTATTCATCACTAGTGCTCCAGCTAGCTAACGCTGTCTGCTTATTAACACCTTGATCCTAACAGAATATAATAACTCTTACCACTGCTTATTTTAGAAAGGCCACCACAAGAATATACTTGTTTGTTTATGTATTCTTTGTATTCTGGCGTTTAGATTGGTTCCTGTGTCCATCAAGGCAAGGGGAAATGCAAAGCTCGCTAACATTAGCCTGTTAGTTATGTAAACGGGGCTAGCTACATCAGTTATGGCTAATGCTGGCAGCCAGAAAGAAACGTCGATGATACATTGATAATCTAAACAAATGACATGTTTTCTTGTGGTGGCAGTGGTGAAGTAAACAAGGAGTTAATCAATACCTCCAGGATCTGAAAAACACTGAATTTGCGGCCAATTTTGTCAAAAATTGTGATAAAAATTGTGGCATTATTATGTCATTTTTTGCAGAAAATTGCATCAAAAGACAAAAATTGCCACCAAAAAAAATGTGATTTTTTTTTTTAATCCCCCCCCCCCCCAAAAAATAAGTAATGTAATCACTTGCTATAATAATCATACTGAATATTATTATATTATAATATATTATATAATTTTCTGTGTGGGAGTTATTCAGTTGGTTTCAAAACATGGACTCCAATAATGCTGCAAAAAATCCTGAGTGAATTTTGTAGCTCTCAAACCAGACAATATGACTGTAAAACAACAACATGTATGCGACATCTTCTGTAAACATAACATGTTAATACATTCAACACATGCATTTAAACAGTGCAAATTCTTATGTCACTACAGAGCGTTTCTTCATACTGCAATGCCATTAGCGCATTTGATGACGGATCTGATGATGTTTCCAGTGACGTCGCGGGTGCAAAGACCGGAAAATGCGGAAAAACACGGAAAAATCGCGGGACTTTTGAAAAATTTCAAGCCCTCACAAATATTGCAGACTTTTGTTGAATTTGTGTAAATCATTGCAATCACAAAAACGCAATTCTCTGGAGGGACTGGTTAATAGGGAATGAGAATGTATTGTCATTAACAGCGAGTCGGCCATTTTGGAGGGAGAAAGGTAAGAGTGCAATCTGCTGGCTGTCTATCATCAAGAACTGCTAAACTAACACAAAACACTAGGCTACTCAGTGAAAACAATTTAAAACACAGAGTGTAATATATAAATTATATAGCTGGACACAAAGGTAGGCTAATGTTATGTGTTTTACTTTGTTAGATACCGGCTGATCCACCAATGTTTTGTTGGCATTCGCTTAGCATAACATTAGCCAGCTTATCTTTTCAGTCAGTCACTAATTTACATGCACAAGATATTCCAGTTTTGAAAAAGACAATAACCCTACAAAGCTGTTTACAAGTTGAATGAAAATGAATATTGCACTTATATTCCCATTTACATGCACGTGCATACTCTGATTAACATGCCCTATCATGGATTATCATGCCACAACAATAGAACAGCTGGAGCTACTTGTCATTTTTCTCTTTTGCAACAAGATTAGGATTTTTCCAAAGTTTCCTACTGGAGGCAGACTGGTTGAGCTGTGCAAGCACAGCCTCCATCTTTAACTCCTTTAACCACCATCTTGAAAAGGTTGGTGTTGCAATATTTGCACATATCCAAAAACCCGCTGATATCAAACTCTGTCATAATGTTTAAAAGTGGGTGTGTTTTTCCTTCTGACCAGGAATGATAATCTGACTGTAAACAGACAGGAGGCCATGTGTTGCAAACTGCAATAAAAACCCTAGTTGAAACTCATATTATGAATGCGATGTATACATGTCCAAATAATGCAATTAAATGGAAATTTTGTCAAACTCATGCTTGACAAATGTGAGTTTTTACAATTCCTCATGACAATTAATCATTTTCCACTGGGTAAATAATTCAGTTCATTTAAGCCTAACGCACAGTCCTCTACTGAGCGTCCAGCAGTGATTATAGCCTTAATATCCTATGTCTAGTCTTGGAAGTTACTACTTTAGCTACTAAGATAGTTACCCTGACATGCTAACAATTACAGTTTAGATTAAACAACGTAAATACACTGTTTTAATCTAATCCTTACAGTTTTGCTCCTGTATTTTTGTTGTTGAAACAGGTAAAAAAAAGTCACTGTACTCCAAACTATGCGGAGTACTGCTCTCACTACAGCCCCACCCCACCACCTTGGCATGTGGAGAACAGACCTGCTGTACCCAGTTGCTATGCTACGATTGAGTTGCTGTTTGGAGGAGGGGGGGTGTTAGCAAATGGTCAATTTGCAATGTAAAACAGTTTCTTCAGCCAGATCCATCAACCCATAACAAAATTCAGCTTGAGCACAAACAGTCTTGATAATAATCGAGTTGCCTCAGGCATGATATGAAACTATCAACTGTCTTGTAAACGAGGCCGCATATTACCCCCCAGAACAGCCACCAATTAGCCTCAGATGAGCAACAAAACAACTTTCCAAAGTTTCTGCACTGAATTATTACTCATCAATTTCTTTTCAAGCTTTGACAATCCCCAAGTCTCATCACAATGAGGGAAAGCTCATTAATCGAAGGCTCACATGAAATAACTTGCAGGAAATGTATTCTGTAAATCCCAAAAATATTAAAGTTTGCATAATCTTTTAACACATTTGCTGACAGATTTGACACCAGCACACATGCTGCGGTGATAACAGCCTGGTTATATCGGCTATACAGGCTCGCACATGGAAGTCATCTCTGCTGGTGTCACTTTGCTGAAATATTACAGTGTGGTGAGTGTGGTTTAATATTGATTATTGTGATGTTAAGGTTGAAGTCTCTGTCCTGATCCTGCTCAATTGCTTGCAATCTGACATTACTGGGATCAGTGATTAATCAATAAAGGACTTTAATGTATAAGCACACCAGTTATTCACATATCCACCATATTCAACCAGTCATCGAGTTTTCATCTTCCCAAGCACTTTACTGCCGTAGCACAGATTAGATATAATATGTAGGGACCTGACTTATGGTGCTCTCTCATTTGGTTAAACGTACATCTTCCTTAAACTCCTTTGTATTGCACGCTTTTTTTTTTTCTCTGCTCACTTATTTTCTTCTCCTTGTTCACTTTTGGTGTCATATCAATAATTAAAACTGCAAGCAATGTGTGAGATATGTCACATTCTATAACACTACACATAGAGTGCTGCTGGAATGAGTCCTAAAACCTGGAAATTAATCTGCATCTTAGCACTTCCTGTTCCCTTGTCTCAAAGTCAGAAGTTTTTTTTAAAATTTTGCTTAGATGCTATGGTTAACACAAGCTTAAAGGGGAACTAATGTTTTTTTCAACCTGGGCCCTATTTTTCAATCTACTTTTGTCTAAATGAGATAGGATGTTCAATATTTGACATTTCTCCAGTACGAAGCTAGGGCTGACCTGCCTGAAGCCTTGAGTGCGCGCTATATTAAATAATAGGGCACTGGGACAGCGTCAAACAATGTCAAAATACGTCCACTAAAAGTGCATCCAGATCCAGTTGGTCAAAATTGGGTAAAAATTCAACCATGACTATTCCAAACAGACTAACACCTCGCGTTTGTAAGGTCACTCCAGCAGGAACTTCCTGCAACAACTCAAATCTCGCAAGACCAACTGCTGTAAAACACCAAAGAAGAAGAAGAATCTCGCGAGATGTGAGATTTCAGAGCCAGACTTTCACTCTCTGAGTGAGTGTTTTGACTTGCCTCAACAAACATGTCCAAATTTTCACCCGATTTTGAACAACTGGATCTGGATGAGCCATTTGAATTTGATGACCGCCCGTAACATGGAGTACACAGACGTACATGGATGCAGAGCTCATTGAAATTGAAGAGCGGACGAGGAGAGAGAGGGAGCAGCAACAGGCAGAGGAACATGTTCGAATCCAGCTAAAGGTAAACACAGACGTTCATTTCTCCTTTCCGTTATGTTGTCGGATAATTATACTAACAGTCCGAGCCTATCTGTGGGAAAAAAATGCACTTTTAGTGGACGTATTTTGATGTTGTTTGAGTGCCCTATTATTTAATATAGCGCGCACTCACGGGCTGCAGGCAGGTCAGCCCTAGCTTCGTACTGGAGAAATGTCAAATATTGAACATCCTATCACTCAAAAGTAGAATGGAAAATAGGGCCCAGGTTGAAAAAAAAACTAAGTTTCCCTTTAAGACATCTTCCTGTTTTGTTCTACAACATTAAATACATCAGTCAACACCCCACTTGAGAATTTTGAGGGTTTTTTTGTGTCTTTAAAAAGGTGGTTGCTAACAAGTGGCTAAATGTGACTACAGAATGTCATCACGCCGAACACAGCCTCGTTGTGGTGGCTACATTTAAGTTATCTGACCATGGTGTAGTTTGACAACATATCCTAATACAACGGCTTCTATCATATTTTATGAAAATGCAGATACACGACAGCTTATATGATGAATAAACACCCCACAAATGGTCTCGTCATGCTACATACTTAATGTTAAATTATGTACTTAACATAAAGTTAGGTACTGTAAGTTACAGTAGGTTTAGGCAAGTCAAGTTACTTAGGTTAGGTTTAGGATAGTAAAGTTAGTTTGGTTAGGTTTTAGAAAGTAAAGTTACATAGGTTAGATTTAGAAAAGTAAAGATAAGTAGATTAGGTTTAGGTGAGTAAAGTTACGTAGGTTAAATTTAGGTGAGTTAAGTTAAGTAGGTTAGGTTTAGGAAAGTAAAGACACGTAGGTTAGATTAAAGAAGGTAAATATACGTAGGTTAGGTTTAGGAAAGTAAAGACACGTAGGTTAGATTAAGGAAGGTAAATATACATAGGTTAGGTTTGGGAAAGTAAAATAAAGTAGATTAGGTTTAGGAAAGTAAAGTTTAGCAGAGTGGGTTTAGGAAAGTAAAGACACGTAGGTTAGATTAAGGAAGGTAAATATACCTAGGTTAGGTTTAGGAAAGTAAAATAAAGTAGATTAGGGTTAGGAAAGTAAAGTTTAGCAGAGTAGGTTTAGGAAAGTAAAGATATGTAGGTTAGGTTTAGGAACGTAAAGTTAAGTAGATCGGTTAGGAAAGTAAAGTCAGAGTTGGGTAGGTTTAGAAAAGTTAAGTTACGTAGGTTAGGTTAAGGAAAAGTAAAGTTTTTTAGGTTTAGGAAAGTAAAGTTAAGTAGATTAGGTTTAGGTGAGTAAAGTTACATAGGTTAAGTTCAGGAAAAGACACATTGTGATGATGTACCTTAAAGTTCATTTAATTTCCCACGGGGCACAAACACCAGTCTCCTGGGGGAAAGACCTGTGTTTCCATCCATCACCCAAACCTTCCTCCTGACGCTGAGACTCTATCTTTACACTATTTCCTTACTCTTGTGAGCACACTTGTCACATGATTGCAGCCTTCCAGATAATGTGGGTTATATACAGATTACTGGCTCATGATTATGTGGGTTATGAATAAATTATTTTGCATTACTTATCATAGGCATACAAACGAACAATGCCAGAGAACAGCCTGAGTTTGTTTATAGCCTAGCATTTGCTTTTCACTTCTGGTGATTCAATTTAAGCTTCAAATATCATAATTCTGGAATTGCTGATTTTCTGTAATAATATAAAATCCAATGGAAAAATCCCATTCTTGTCGAGGGACTCGGAGCGATGTTAACTTCAAGGTTGGCCTACAAATATACATTGTCCCTGCACCACTCCACTGTCCACATGCAGAGTATTCATTCCCCTGTCTATCAGTGAGTTTTGTTGGATAAAAACAATTAGGAACATACACTAACACTATTGTGACGCTCAGAATCACGTCCAAATCTTAATCTTCATGCTCTATAATTACGTTCACATTACCAGATTGCACATGAATGATTTGATCAGCCAAACCTTGAGGCATACATGTTGCTAATGATTTTTTTTTTCTCAAATGGATCTCAAAATCCTTTCAGGCATCTTTTCAATCAACTCACTCTCTGCCAAATGAGAGACCTCTCTCAAAGACCCTCCAGTGAGCATTGTGGTGCTTTGTGATGAGTTTGGCACTGGGTTTGAAAAGAAGAGCTGAATCTATAACCTGTGCAGAGGACAGAGACAGTTGACGGAGCGAAATCCTTCACATTGCTGTAATGGGTATAATTACACAAAGAAAAGGGCTGTTAGGTTAAATTACCCGTGATATTCACCATGGGTAATGACAGAAATTCAGAAGGTTAAATGACACCAGGAGCTGAATGACTTTTGACATTATAGTACTTTTTGAAAAGGGAATTATAACAGAGCCTTTATCGGACAAATCCAATAGCCTACATGTTGGACTGTGGAGATTGGGTTGAAAGGACTTCAAAAAGACCCTTTTTTATGAGCACCTGTGTCTTTAGAAACCATTGTGAGACAATGATATAGTCTAAAAAGCACTGGCTGGATAGATTGTTTCCAACAGTGGGAGCTATTTGAAGCTCACTTTGAGTTGCAGTGATTTTCCCGCTGAGTGGTGCACCTACTCATACAGTACAAGTAACCACGGCAGGAAAGGAAAAGCTGAAAAGATTCAAGCAATTAGTTGTTTCCCACATACTGTCTCTTACCTCGAGGCTTTTTCAACTACTTTTCAAATAGGTTTGTTTATGAAATTCTTCAGTTTTTCCTTCAGTAAGAACTATACTCTCTCTGGTCCAAACGCTGACCTTCGCAGACAGCAAACAGCCCAATTAGTGTACGAGGAGGTGAAGGGGGCTGGACCTGAGCCCCATGTAATTACCTCGAGTCACCCCGCCAGCAGCCACCCACACAACTAACACCATCACGTAGGGTTTGCCAGTGATACTGTAAATGACCATGAAGAAAGGAGAGACTCTGTATATTATGTACTTTTTCACTGCGCTCCAGCTGTTATGTTTCTCAAGAGTTTCACTCTCTTTATACATTTCAAATCAAGCCTCTTTTCTCGTCTCTCAATCTTACTTTGCTGGAGTTTTGCTGCCAGTCACCCATGCCGCTCTGCTCTCCGCTGCCGGTTGGCTTACACGAGTAGTGTGATCTGCTCTCTCGTGACTCGACAAAAAGCAGAGAGTCATATCATACAGCATAATACATGTTAAACAGTTCATATTTAATGGATACTCTTCTGTAAGTGAAATTCACTTCTGTGAGAAACAGGCTAACCAGGAAACAAAATCTCTATTTAGAAAATAATGTTGCCATACATAAACCCAAGGGAAGTATACATTAATTTATATGATTTCATAATGTAAAATACAAATACTGTACAGTAAAAACTGTTACATAAAACATGATAAGAAGTGAATATTACAAATACGGTAGTATCAGAAATGTAAATTTAACAGGTCAGTAATACTGTGGGTATTAAAGAATGAGGGTAATAATGTCACGCTGTAATAAAAAAAGCATGAATCACAATGGTGCCCTCTTTAAGAGACTCCCCTTGCATACTCTCACCCTGCTCATTACATCAGTGCATTTATCTTTTAATGATGTGCTTTACCTTTCTGATGTACCCATTCCCCCCTCTCCCAAGATGCTTTTCTGCTTAAGATTGTGAGTTACAAACATCTGCCAAAGTGCACAGCTGTAAATAAAAGAAAGCAAGAGATCATACAGTCAAGAGACAGTCAAGGTTTGCATACAGTAACCTGTCTTATGGCTGGATCACATTATAGGCCATGCTTTACATTGTTGCGCAGTACCTTAACAACAAAACAGGTTGTTTGTCAATGCCCATAAAAATCCACCCATGTGACAGATTCATAAATCAATCGTACAATTTCTGATCTGCCACCTTTTTGAGTTAAAGTTTGGTTAAAATGAGCCATTTAATAGTAACAATGGATCAAATGACCATGTGCAATGTTGGATTGGGTCGCTTGTACTGATGAACCAACAGAGCTGTCACCAGATTTCCATTTCCCCTCATCTTTAAAGTCACTGTTTTGGTTTTCCAGCCAACAGACTGCCCTCAACAGCTTATTTTCCAGCTGCAGCAGGAAGCTGTTTTCAGCAAAAATTCTACTGGACCCAGTAGGCGATTTGAGAGGAAACGAGGAAGGCCAACACTCCCTCTTATTAGCAAAATGACCAAAATTCACCCGCCATGTTAAATTGCCATCTCTCTCCATCCCTTGGGGTTCAGACCCAGCAGTGACCCACAACCCTTTGTCACACCCCTTGATGTGTGATATTGATGCTAAAGGCAGCCTTTAGCGTCTTAATGAGACGCACCGGGCTGTCAGCTGACCCCAGTGTAAACCCATTTGCTACAATACTTGACGCTGAGAGTGACTAGAATAGTATTAGGAGCAAGAAAGTCCACATAGGGCGGTAGGAGGGTTACATGGAAGAGTCAAATAAAGCCAGACTTTCATCCAGGAGACAGCAGTTTGTGTCCCTCATGAAACCAAAAGTCACTGCTGTTCAAATGTAACATCATGTAATCTACTTAGGGTCGTGAAGCACTGAGGTCAGTCACACGATTTATTTTTATCTCATTACATTTTTAACAAATGTACTTATTTTAACCCAAAACATGATCTTTTCACCGAACCTAACCAAGTAGTTCCATTGTCTAAAACTAGCTGTGACTGTTTCACAACATTAATCACATGTTACAATGTGTTTCAGCTCTGCATCACACAGATAAGCTAAAGGGTGTCCTGTGCCTCGCAATGAGATGCCCAGGGGTGTGACAAAGCATTTGTATTTGACAATCTGGGAAAGAAACAGGTTGATGTGCAATGTTGAGGGGTTGCTTTTAGTGATGAACCAACAAAGACTTGTCATCAAATTTGCATTTCCCCTCATCTTAAAGCATTTGTTTTGGTTTTCCAGCCAGCAAAGACAACAGCTTATTTTCCAGCTGCAGCAGGCAGCTGTTTTCAGCAACAACAAAAAAAACCCCCAGTAGAACGAGGGGGACGCTATCCCTTTGTTAGTGAAATGACCAAAATGATTCCCCCTTATTAAACTGCCATCTTTCTCCATACTCCTGGTACGGACCCATATAGCCAATAATTTATTGAGAATTATTGACGGAGTGTTCCCATTCTAAGGGCATATTAAATCATCTCATGTGATGCTACCCAGCCAATCAAATGAACAAAACAAACCGGGTCAGTCCTCCCCTCTTAAAAATGAACAAATTACCTACTGAGTAAACCCACTGTGTGCTACCTGCACAGCACAACACAACAGACAAAGCCTATAGCTAAATATAGTGCCACAGCTACCAGCTACGAAGCCATATAACTTTTTTCAGGGGTTGGTGGAGACAAGAATGGAGATAGAAGATGAGCGAATATTGGACTATGACTACATTCATGTGTAAAAATGTTCACCAATTCGTTCGCCAAAACGACTTTATTTTTCAGATAACAGTGTGTCTTCAGCTTGCTCCAATAAATGAATGCAGCTTCAAGGTTAGGGAGGGGCCACGGGTGAATTTGAACCAAACAAACTTTGACTTAAAGTAGAAGAAAGGATTCAAACTGCAGTTTCTGGAGTTTGAGTCACATTCTTTGTACAGGCAACATGTTTAAATGTTAATCTCACCTTTGCTTCTCAAAAAGGAGCATCGTTATTTGCACAACCACAAGAAGTTGCTTGTCAGGAAAAACAGAAGTATGTTTTTTAGCATTCATACAAATAGCCAATGGTTTAGATTTTTCTGGTCAGAGCAGCCTCATGAATATCTAAGAGAAACCCTCTGCCCTTTGAGTTTAAGCCACTGAGACAAGGTCTAACATTTCCATTCGTGTTAGACACACACAGAGTCGTAACTGCTCTCAATGTCTTTGTAGCTATAACATGAAGGTGATCCATGTTTGAAGAGTTATACACCAGCCCGGTCACCAGAGGAAAATGTTGGCATTGTACGTTTCTACAAACCACGGATGCATTATATTTGTATATTTCACACCAATAATATCAACATTTCTCAAGTAATATAGTTTATGAGCTGACTTTGTCATTAGAGGTTAGAGGGAACTGTGGATGGTATGTCATCTAAGCAAGACACCTGCCCAGCTGCAGTGTAGATCACTGTTTGGGACCACCAAACAACAAGGTGACCCAGTGTTGTGTTTCAACTTGGATAGTGTCAAGTAGAGCGGATGTTTTTTACAGAGACATCGCTGTACATTGTGCAGTAAATGCATTTTAACTTGTTACAATGCATTTGCTACACTGTAGTGTGAAAATGTAATGTATCCGTGGTTTGCAGAAATATACCATGCCAACATTTTTTTCTGGTGATTGGGTCACATACACAGAGAAAAAAAGAAAATACAGCAAACACAAATGGGTCCAGATATACACAAGATGTGAAATTATAAAAGGGTTGATTTTAGTTTGACATATTGTGAAATGATTTTTGCTTTCTCACGGAGATTAACATGAGAAAACTCACACCACTCTCATGTCTGTATGCTAAATATGAACCGCGCGAGCCAGTTAGCTGTGCATAAACACCGGAAAAAAGGGGAAACAGCTAGAAAGAAGGAAATAAGAAAGTCGGCCTACTGGCACCTCTAAAGTGTCTAAAAAAAGAGTCAGGCTTGCTGTTGTACCCTGTTCCCAGTCTTTATGTCAAGCTCAACTAAGCTAACAGGCTGCTGTAGCTTTATGTTTACTGTACAAGCATGAGAGTGCTATCAATCATCTCATCTAAGTCTGGGCAGAAGGGGGATTAAGTGTATTTTCTAAATGTTGAACCTTTCCTATAAACATTTGTTTTCCATCTTGATGTCACTGAAAAGTATTCACTGGAAATGCACTAAACTGGTTCATCATGCAAACATTGGAAAAACAGCCATTTAAAAAGGAGAAGAAGAAGAGCCCCTCAGAAGGTGGTGTCTTCCTCTCCTCCCCCATACCAAGGGGTGAGTCTAACCACGTAAGGTCTGGGATTACAAACAGGTTGCTCCAAAGTGATTGACTCCAGTGAGCTCAGGGACCCTGTAGGAGACCCCGACCCCTCATATGCATAGGTTCTTAGGCAGTCAAATGGGGGAACGTAAGGATCCTCATCTGCCTCTGCCAGCCTGTCCAGAATAAACTGCCTAAAGACCTCATCATCCGGCCCGATGAGGTGGGACTCTCTGAGGGACATCCTTATACTGGCCCTGACGTCCTCCCTCCGCAGCTTCCTCTCCCTCCTCCTGGGGTGGTGGCGCAGTGGGATGGCAGGCTGGCAGAAGTCTAGGTCTGCTCTCCCACCCCCAGATTCTCCGTAATACAGCACCTTCTGCGACACCGTCTCAGGCAGCTCCAGCTCTTTTACCTCCACCTCCAGTCCCTCCTGCTGCTTCCGCCTGTGCCTCCTCAGCATCAGCATTAGAACTGACAGCACTGCAGACACAACACAACAGGAGATCATTACCGTTAAACACCAGAGCATGAGCTTAGTGGGAAAAAAAGCATCTAGGGTGCCTGATGGAGCATACAATGTACTTGTGCACCAAAAATAATAGCAGCCAGATTTGTTTTTCTGTAACTTACTGTGGATGCAAACATTTAAAACGGGGGCAAATTAGGTGATAACTTATCTTTTTTAATTTCAGCTCACACATAAAGGAAGACGTTTTTTTATTTGCTCCATGTGGCACAGAATGCCAAAAGAGTGTTTATTTTATTCTGTCGTGTTTTCAGCAGGTATTGTGCTCATCCGACAGAATGTTAGCATAGCAGGTATTGTCATTAATCTTTCATGTGATGGGCACAGGGAGGACACAAAGCAGCCGAGGTCATAATAAAGCTCTTCACTATGCAAACCCATCAATGTCCCAGGGTGGCATTGCTACTGATGTATTGCAACCAATATGCTCATTACCTGACATCATTGCTCTGCAAGCTTTCAGCATTTTAAAAGTGTGTGTTAAAGGCACGCTAGTGAGTTTTAAAAAAGGGATTCAAATGAAAGTGCAAATTTGTTAATGAAAAATCCTGCTGTTTAACACACGTTTATATACTTGCCAAAATGATGTGAGTTGGAGCTGCTCTAGCTCAACAGATCCGCTGGAAAAAAAACAACTTTTAACAGCAAAATATCAGGGGGAATGCCGTTGTTTCACATGATGAGTAATTAAGGACTATACTGACTTTTTGGGAGTTCAAACCTTGGTCACCTTAATATCTAATGACTGAATTAAATAATCATAGATGTCATTATATAAGTTGGCAATGTTTTCTGTCAGTCAACATCGTTACAGAAACCTTTTGTCAGGCAACAGTGCAAAACTAATCAGCTCTCTACTACACTCCACTCCTCCTGTGTAAACAAAACACACTACATTTGCACCATGCCACTCAAAGAGTAAATCTCATTTGACATCTGTCTTGTCAATCTCACTGAGGTCTGGAGAATCTCTTGCCAAAAAAATTGGCAGAACAAGATCTTTTGCAATCCTGCAGTAGCCTTTTTATTGGCTGTTTGAAATATGTGTGAAGATGCCAAACTCCAAAACAGCACCTCTGGATGATTTCCTGTTAATACTTTGTAATTCTTTCTCCCCAGTGTAATTTTACTGGCTTGTATCTCATCAGCCTGCTGTGTTTCTTTTATGAATTGCTCCTGACATCACAGAGGTCTGAAGTGTCTGGAGGATGGAGCTCTAGCTATGCAAAATTACACACAGAAGGATCCTCTCTTTTGAAAGCACATTAGTACTTATACATTTTGAGCCTATTTCAACATTCTGTATTTTAACAAACCTGTCAGGTTCAGGTTTGAAGAAGAAGAAAAATCAACTGATTGGAAGTCAAAGAAACAGTTCACCCTGAAAAAAGAAAAGAAAAAAAAAGAAAAAGATTTTTCCTCTTACCTGCACTGCTATTCATCAATCTACACTGTTTTGGTGTTGGAGATATCAGCTGTAGAGATGTCTGCTTTCTCTCCAATATAATGGAACCAGATGGCACTCAGCTTGTGCTGCTAAAAGCGCCAAAAAAATACATTTGAAAAACTCAACAGCAGTGTCTCTTTCCAGAAATGATGACTTCGTTACTCAAGATAATCCACAGACCTTGTTGTGAGCAGTTTCATGTGGGAACTATTTTCTTTCTACCAAACAACACCAACCAACTGTATTATTGCGCAGAAGGAAGTGTGCAGCTACTGCTAGCTCACCTAGCACCACTGAGCTAGCTAACGTTAAAGCTCAGCCAGGGGGATGCCATAATGTTTCAAGAGGTCCTCCAAACAATACAAACACTCAAGTCATATGTTCATACATCTGAATACAACCCACAGGAGCATATCATGACCATTAATAGTCGCAGTTTTAAACATGTGGGTTAATGTTATGAAATGGTTGCAGTTGCACCAAAGCTATGTGGTTAGGTTTGCAAAAAAATATAATGTTTTGGCTTAAAATAGGTACATTTGTGACTAGGGTTGCATAAAATATCTCTTTTGACACATGTCACATAAACATACATCATCATACCATAGTTTGTCGTTAAAATAACTAACACTGAATTTTGGTTCCACATGAGACACAAACACCGATCTCATGGATGAAAGTCTGGTGCTTGTTTGACCCATCCACCTTCCCTCCCTCCAACCCTTAGAGGATGACTTTCTCTTTACAACAGCCAACAGGGGTCACAGCCTAACCAAGAAACCTAATTATGGGTCATAATTTCTGCTTGTAAAAACACCCCTTGTGGTCATGTTTTGAAGGAGGATAGTCTTGCATGTTTACATCTCATGCTGTGTGCGATTTAGTTCCATTTTACTCGAAAGAAGGCAAACATCTTTACAGCAGATATCTCCAACATTTGGCAGCTCACAACAAAGCAGTGTAGTCTGATAAACAGCAGTGCAGGTAAACGGATAAATATGTGTTTTTGATTTTGGGGTGATTTAAGGGACAACTGGAAAGCTTTTTATTTCTTTTACACCATGTTTTTACATATTTACGAACACTACAACATTACAGCACTCTTTACTGATGTATTCAATTATATTTTTACTTCATATTTAGACAGTTTTCATTTAAAAGAACTAATCTTTCAGCCTTCACTTTTTGTTATTTTCTTATGTTGAAAACAGACAGAGATGATTTTGATGCCAGATGGCTAAGCCACCCAACCAAAGGAAGTCAGTCCAAACTCCAAAAAAGTATGTCTTTATATCCATCATAGTTGAATATTCTGGACTGAGACGAGGTTTGAATACAAGGTAGGACTTTGCTTTCTTACCTGTGAGCGTTACAAGGCAGACCAGAAACCCTAACAAGGTTTGCAGGCTGACCCCTATAGACAGGGCGAGGGCCTCCACCCCTCCTGTGGGACAATGTCCGGCAGGCTTGCAGCTGCACACACTGATGGTCAGAGTGCTGGTGCTGGAGAGAGCTGGAGAGCCGCTGTCTGTCACCACAACAGGCAGGAAGTACTGGGTTCGATCCTTGCGGGTAAATGTACTCCTACGTGCCACTATGCCGGCTGTATTGTCTAAAAAATGAAGCAAGGAGAGGTGCACTTTTCAATATTCTTTACAAAAACATGACTACTGCTTCCACTGTGAGTGCTGATATTTTTGGGGTAATTCAACTGACACACGTAATGTGATTTAAAATACAATCCAAGTTCTCTGAAAGGCCCAAGCACCCTGTCAAATCTAATTTACAGTGTGTACAAAAGCAAATTTGGAAAATCTGTTTCAGATTCACCTGCGAGGCTTCATCGAGGCACCTAACAATAACTTTTTGGGGAGTCAAATATGCCTTGTGGCATTTGGAAATGTGTTTTATTAAATGGGTAATTCATTATTCATTTCCTAGTTGCTGACTGGATGGCTGTGCCTGCGTGGCTAACCACCCATACACTACACCTGCATACGTTTCATCCTAACTTAATCGATACACTCACACATCCCTGTGCTGCGTACTTTAACAAAGCTGTTTGTTTGAGTTGGGCTGCTCATTTCATTACAAACTTTGAGAAAAGGTTGACCGCCCACTGACTACAAGGCAAACACTCTTTCAATTTACTTACTTGAGAGGCTGTCAGCCACAAAAATAACAACCTACTGAAGAATTTCATTCCAAAATGTGGCAAAAACACTTAGGGGTACATAGTGTTCATTTAAATTCAAATTCTTGTAATCATAAAAATATGCCTTCTTCCTGCGTTTGTCACGCAGTTACACCACTGCTCATACAGGTTGTGGTTTAGCCACAGCTCACCATCATTATTCCAGCCACCAAATGGGACTTTAAGTACGGCCTCATCTCGTTTCATGTATTCACTTTTGCCCCACAGCTTAAAAGCCACCAAACAGAAAATGTCAGTAATTTGCAGGATGAAATTTCCTGGTGCAAAAAGTGTTATAATACAAATTTAGTTCATACTGAGGGTCTCACAGCAATGTTACCAAGTCATTCAGCAACTGGTTCACTGCACTTAAAGGGAAAGTCTACAAAAGTAAAATTTAATTTCTGCTATTTCATTGAATTTAGACAATAAAGCAGCTGCTACCTTTTAGAGCTGGTCCACTAGCAAATCTGTGAGTCTGTTCTTGTATCAATATTGCGGCTTTCTGGCAGTTGTTTTATCATTTACTGTCAATGAGGCATCTGCAAGATTTGTTACCGCCATAACCAACTCGCAGTGAGTTCTACAATATCATATAAAGAAGGCATGAATTTTATTTCAAGATGCATTGTCCCTTTGAAGAAATAGTTTGACAAGTGTAATGGTGTTATAAAACAATCTTAAAGCAATAATTCAACATTTTGGGAAATACGCTACATGCTGTCTTGCCGAGAGCTAGATGAGAAGATTAATATCACTCTTATGACTGTATGCTAAATATGAAGTTTGCAGCTTAACTTAACACAAAGACTAGACTGAACAGTGGGAAAAAGCATAGCCCTATCTTATCAGCTCAGGCTCCTCTAATGCACTGTTTTTAAGTGAGAGGTCCACATAAGGCGGTACAATGGGGTGATTGATGGGTCAAACAAACACAGGACTTTCCCCCAGGAGACTGGTGTTCCAAACCAAGTGAACTTTGAGTTATCTTAAGGTATGTTGTCACTTTGTGATGCCCAACCATGTTTCTTTTGCTAAACCTAACATACATAACTTTTAGGTTAAGTATGTAAGGCGACGACACCCAACCGTGAATGTTTTTCTAAACCTAACCTACATAATTTTACTTGCCTAAACCTTACATATGTGTGTTGGGGAGTAACTAGTCACATGTAACAGAGTTACGTGATTAAATTAAAAAATAAATATAATTGTAATCAGTTACAGTTACTGAGAAAAAAATATGTAGTTATATTAGAGTTATGCAACAAAATAATGGTGATTACAAAGGGGTTACATCCAAATATCTTTTCAGCAGTGTAGAATAAAACATTAATTCTGTTGCACTGCATCTTTTTGTTGTGAAGGAATGCCTTCTTTTGGCACGTTTCCAGACAATGTGAGTCAGCAGAGCTGTTGAGAAAAATTTGTGTGCAACATTTATGCACCTATGTTTTCTGGACTTAAATGTTTGAAACTGGGCAATGAAGCCTTCGTCAGAAAAGCAAAAAAGTAATCAAACTGAATAAGTTGCAGTATTTTGATGAAGTAATTAAAGTACTTATTACAATTTCAAAAGGGTAACTAGTAATCTGTAACCTATAACATTTCAAAAGTAACCTTCGAAACACTATATGTAACTTAATTTGCCTAAACCTAATATTTGGAACTTTACTTTAAGTATGTGACATGATGATGCACGGTTGTCTAGACCCAACCAATGTAACTTTATAGACACTACATCAAGTGGGCCACTTCAAAAAATGACTGAACCCAAATGAAAGGAGGCTGGAGCACTCGATAAAATTGACAGACTGACGCTTCGACGCTACTACGTCTTCTTCAGGTTTTTGACTCTGAAGAAGACGCAGTAGTGTCGAAACGTCAGTCTGTTTGCACCTTATTAAAAGCTCTGCAATTTTATCAATTTTGTCCTGTGCTGTGAGCACTGATCCAGTTTTTTTTGGCTGAAGCGCAAGAGTGCCTTTGTTTTTCTATGTAACTTTATGTTAAGCACATAACATGATGAGGTTCAATGATTGTTTGTCTAAACCCAGCCTACGTAACTTTACTTACCTAAACCTATTATTAGCAACTTTACATTAAGTATGTAACATGATGAGGCCCAAAGATTGTTTGTTTAAACCGAACTGGAACTCCATAACTTTACTTGCCTGAACCCAACCAAAGTAACTATACATTAAGTACATCATGATGATGCTCAACGATTTTTTTGTCTAAGCCCAACTGAACCTATGTAACTTAACTTGCCTAAACCTAATCTATGCAACTTTACTTACTTTACTACGTAACATGATGACACCCAATGATTGTTTGTCTAAACCCAACCTACATAACTTTACTTGCCTACACCTAAAATTCATAACTTTACATAAAGTACGTAACATGATGATTGTTTGTATAAATCCAACCCAACCTTCATGACTTTACATGCCTAAACCTAACCTGTGTAACTTTATGTTAAGTACATAATGCGATGACGTCCAATGATTGTTTGTCTTAACCCAATCTACATAACTTTACCTGCCGCACCTAATATTTGTAACTTTACATTAAGTATGTAACATGATGATACCCAAAGATTGTTTGTCTAAACCCAACCTAACTTACGTAACTTTATGTTAAGTACATAACGTGATGACGCCATTCTTGGGGTGCTAATTAGAGATTTCATACGAACCATTGTACAAGGATAAGTTGACTAGCTGCTACATAATAATGCTTACAAAAGAATGCATCAACAATTGCAATCCAATAAAACTCTGAATATACTCTGAAATGTAAAGCTTCTCACTCTAAAACAGCTATATTGTACATATTTGTTATGTTGTAATACTTTTTATAGTATCTTTTTCATATCATTATTGATTTTTTTATTTTCTTTATGTATATTCTTGATGGTTTATTTCATTTCCTCTTAAAATGCTTATTGTATGTTTATTGTATGCACCAAAAACCATGACAAGTTATTGGTAAGTGAAGACCTATATGGTATTTAACCTTGTTCTGACTTTGCAATGGGCCATTTTGCATAATGAGTATGTTTACTTTTAGAAATTTAAGTATAATTTGATGCTAATACTTCTGTATATTTACGTAAGAAAAATAAATAGTAGTATTTTGCAGTATTTCTTCAGTATCTCTACACTGTGGTTATTGCAGCTTTTGCTCTATTATATGTTCTGAATGCTTATTCCACCATTGTTGTTTTAAATATAACCTTGATTGTCTCTGATAGTGAAGTTTGGATTGATGTGCTTCTCGGAGACCATAGAGAAGTAGAAGTGGTGTCCCTCCACGGGGTCGTCTGGATCAACAGCACTGAGCAGCTGAATGAGCTGAGAGACACAAAGGACACATTTCTGAGAAAATATAAGCAACACAAGCATCACATTCACTCAACAGATTTCCTTGGAAGCCTAAATATTCACGTAGCTTTTGTATTTCCTTTTTCAGAAAGACAGAAAGACAGAAAGTCAGAATCTAATTCAGCAGCTGCCAATGTAATGGATGTAATATGGTATAGTGTGCTGCACAATATTCTAATGGGTTCTTGTGAGTCATTTAATGATTAAAAATAGTACATTGATGTAATACAATATGCTGCAATAACAGAACTTTTACTGTCCACTTTTCATTGCCACACTGCTGATAAATCATGAACATCAGTGCATCATAATATACATACTTCTCCCGCCTGTGTTCCCTCACAGATATATGGCTGGTAATCTCTTGCAAGCCTTGGCACATTGTCGTTTATGTCCAGCACTTTGATGAACACCACCACAGAGGAGGATAAATGGGTCTGTGCTGCAGTAGTGAAGATAGACATTTTCTGGAGTCCACTGGGTGCATGTATCATAAATGCTTTGTAAAAGCTCTGTCAAAATAATACTTAAGACTGATAAATGTTTCTTCTTCTTGAAACACGACTGTGGAGCAAAAAAAACATGGGCATCGACATTTCACTGCTTTCTCCAAACCAAGAAACACTAAACAGTAAAAAAGCATTGAAAAACTAAACCTTATATGAAAATTTTAGCTTTTTGCATAACCCTAGGCCAGCGGTTCCCAACCGTTTGAAGTACCTCTTCATCCACATCACCTGCCATGTTGCATTATTTTTAAATGGATATTATGGAGCACTTTTACTTACACAATGTGGTTGTCTCACAATGATGATATCATACAATCGAACTGTCACTGTTAAGCAGATTTTTCAAGTTTGCATTTGCACAATGGCACTGCGTCGGTGCGGCAAGTTACGTGATGTGTGTGAAGTGTGGCCCCTAGCACACACTGGATGTGTTGAGCTGCAACTCGTCAACACATGACCATGCATATACTACTATTTATTACTACTTTTACTAAAACATCTGTACTTCTTCCACCTATGCACTAGTTTAAAATCATATCTGAATCAGCCCCTAATTAAACTTGATTTCTCATCTGACTTGCCAGGCAGTATCTTTTTGGCCATTGTTTTTATAATGATGGGATGTGGGTGGTTAAGCTTGGGATATTTCTCAACCTCAACAACGAGTCTCTCCTCGTCCATTCTTTGTCACACACGAGACACAGCAACAGCTACAGAGTTCTCTTTATGCATCGATTGTAAGGAGAGGAGTCGAGCTGCCATAGGAGCAGAGAAAAAGAGCTGCTACAGGAGCTGCTATGTACAAGCAGAGAGGAAGTTGGGGAAAATGCATTTAATTCTGGGAGCGGTGAGGCTGGAAATAGGCAGTGGCGTGAAGTGCCCTGGGGGGTTGCGCCTGGAGTGCTGACATGGGTCTAGCAGCCACTGGTGTAGGGTTGAACACTGAAAATCATAGGGAGGGTATTTTTTTGACGCACAGCATTCACCACCTGTGTGTTCTGGCCGTAAGGCTGTAAGCATATTTGTAAGTATTATTACCATTTATCCATTACTTTAAGCTATTTCAATCGTTTACCTTTGTTTTAACCAACTTGTTACTAGTTTCCATAAACTCTCAGTTGCAACAGGTGTTGTTCAGGTACAGCTAACTCAAATCACCCCTGTGATATGTCTGGTTGGGAATCACTGCTCTAGACAAATATTTGTAATCAACACATTGCTGTGAATATATTCTAGTTTGAGATAAGTTTAAATGCGTCATGGTTGGCTTCATCCTTACTTGTTTCCCTGGCTTCAACAGTCACATTGTGCCAGTTTGCAGTCTCTCGATCCAAACCTCTAGCGACAGTCATAGTTCCATTGTTTGGGTCTATTTTGAAAGCTTTTGAGTTATCACTCCTTTTGTCAATTGAATATCTGGAAGAAAAATCACGGAGACACACATTTAGCAGGCAAGGTTGTTTCCTGGGCAAACAAAACATTGTGATACCACAGGGAGATTAATTAGGCAAACTGCTCATTTTTTTTTAAATCTATTGACAGATATCCAACAAGCTGGTGTGACACAGAGACAGCAACACTGAAAACAAAGCATCTCGTACAGACAGCATAAAAACAATTTGGTGTATTTTCCTGTTATTTTAATTGAATATTATTTCAAACCTGACCGCGGACCTGTTTTTTATTTGTCTTCAGTGAGGAAATATCATTTAAAAATAGTGAGACAGGGAATCTTGTAAACATAGAGAAACTTTGTTCAGTCTTTTTTGGAATTGAATTATAGTCTGTATCCACAAAGTTGAAGGTGGTGCAGCTGCGGTGACAAAATACACATCCTTGTGTCTTGTTTTCTGATAGTGGGTGACAAGTTAAGGCCTGCAATTTTTTAATGTACAAATAAACTATAAAAAAACATAAATTTATCATCCACAGACAAAGCAAGCAGAAGTGTTTATTAAGGAGATATTGTTGTTACTACACAGGTCTTTCACACTACTATACCTTTAACACTAATTAATATAAGTGATTATAACACCATGGTGAATTAGGGTAACAGGGAGAGAGAACACACTGAGTAATGTCTCATTACTGTGAGCCACTTTGCTGATAATAACATGGAAAATAAGCCAATTTGACCAGAGCAAACTTAATCATGTTTAGTAGAACTGTGGAAACCCCTAAAATGCCTGCCTGAATTTATTAATCAATGAGGCACTGTCTCTAAAGGGACAGTAATAGACGCTAGGCTGAGGATGATATGCAGCACCTGCCACTCTTAAGCTCTGCTGAGATGGACTACAGGCACCAGTACTGCTGCTGTCTCTTCTGCAACGTGCCCCACTTGCAAATGACTGCAAATCTCAATTCCATATGCCACCTCGTATGGTGCTTTATTACATTCCCACGTCCTAGCCACGTTGCTTTGTGATAATACCACGGCAATAGATAGAAAAGCCTGTGAGGTATAAAAAAAATCGTCATGATTTATTCAGCAGGGCTCATTTCCTACTAAAGTAATATGAGATAAATATGACCATGTACAGGGTATCCAGAGATCAAGGGTAAAAATGGATGCGCCGAGCCAGTAACACTATTTGAAATGGAATGATTTTTCACCCTGTGGAGGAAGCTGTCTAGGGACGTTCCGCCCCCACCAGCTTGGGTATCTACCTTGTCATTATCATACTTGCAGTTGGGTGGCAGATGCCATTCTTCCTAGTTTAGACTGTTCACATTACTGTACCTGATGGGATTGTTGACTGTGTCAGTGTCTCTGGCACTAACGCTGCCAACCACGGTTCCCACAGCTGCATTTTCAGGAACTTTCCACTCGTAGAGCGCTGAGAGGAAGACAGGCGGCTCATCCACGTCCTTCACAACAATCTTGAGTGTCGTCCTGTCCCTGAACTCATCCAGAGTCAGAAAACGAAGGTCCACCTGATCGTTGACTGCCTCTGCGGCCATGACAAAACGTCTTTTAGTTTCAAAGTCCAAAGGCTGTGAAGGAAAGAAATACCTCTTAACAATTCATATCAATACAGATAACACCTTCTCATCACTAAAACATCAAAGAGTAACAACTTTTCAAATCTGCTTTGCCAACTTGTACTTAAGACAGATGATTATTCCCGTGGGAGCAGGACACAACTCAGACTAGATGTTAAAATTGTTTAGTCAATGTCAATAAGCTACCAGCTGTGAGCACGCACTTAAATAATGCTGCGTTTTTGAGAAACATTATGATGCCAGTAATAAGAAAACAGCATGCAAACCATTACTGCATTCCCAAAATGATTCAGAGACAAAATCAATAATGTGTTTTTTATTTCATTATCACGGCATCTAAATTGAAATCTCCTGTGCTACAGAGGCATACTGTGTGTGGGAATACATACAGTATGAAGCACAAGTTCAAGAGGAAAACAACAGTAATCTATCATCCAGCATCAATCTATATTTGATTACCTAATATATTGAGGACTTTCCAGCAGTGGCGCCCCCAAGGGGTGGCCAAGGGAGGCCATGGCCACCCTGATAAAATGTTGGCCTCCTCTTGTGAAAATAATTGGATGCCGGCTTTATTGTCTTTAAGAAGCTGTGGCACACTCATTTTTTAAGCTGCTGTGAAGGTAGTGGTAAGGCAGACACGTCCAAATTGCCCCGCACAGGGGCTAATTGTGGCCCACAGACAGATTTTAAATGACCCGTCGCTTGTCTCCTAAAATATTCTTGTTGTGGCCTGCTACACAATATTGGTTAATCGGGCAAGATCACTTCACTCTTTTACCATTCACCTCAGAATGGTAGGACTATCATACAGTTTGTGGACATGCATCAAGTAGGAACTACACAGGCAGAACATGTGTATTTCCATAAACAGATGGTGACAAGCAAACTAACTAAGCGAGAAGGGTAAAGTTGACAGAGAGAGCCGCTGCTTTCAGGAGCAGTAGAAGGTTGATTACTTATTAAATTAAAGCTAGAGCAGTTGCGCTTGTTGAATATGTATGTGATTTTTTTAATAACCCATATGGCAGTGGTTCCCAACTGGTGAGTTGCGCTCCCAAAGTGGGTCACGTGTCCATTCTGAATGGACTAAAAGCGACTTGCAAACGCATCAAGTTTGTAAAAAATTGTACTTTATTTTTAAGTGCAGTACATTTTTAAAGTGCCGTTTCCTGCTGTAGGGTAAGTTACTAATGGACAGCTATTTGACAGAGACAGCAAACTAGCTCGATGACATGGCCAAACACAAGTATGAAGCTAAATGTAATATACTGTGTGGACCTCGAACTAATGACTAAGGAGAAATCTGGACCCTGTGCTGGACCAGTTGGTTTGTTTCTAACCCCAGACCGTCCACATGGAAGACGAGTACTCTAACCACTACACCATACTACCACTACATCACAAAATATGTAAAAGTCTGAAATGGGCCATTCAGCATAATGATTGACTTTTGGCACTATAGGTATATTTTGATGTTGATACTTTTGTACTTTTACGTGCTTATGCGTATTTCCACACTGTAGTATTGCTTCTTTTACTCAAAGGTAACAATACTACAGGTATTTACCGTAAAACTTCAATTAGTAGTTGCTTAAATCACTGAAATCAACCAGGCCTACATTTGGGACAGGGCGTCTATATGGGACAGGCCTTTAATTCCTTTCACACCAAACTGTTGCTCAGCAAAGATCAGGAAATACAATCAAATTGTTTGTTTAAAACAGTATGAATATTACTTGTATAAAAAGGCTTCAGACAATATATCAATTATGAATCATTCATTTGATCTGGCTCTGACAGACAGCGCATCAGAGATAGAGAGAGTTATGGCACTCAAGGATTATAGCACCTGACATACTGACACAACACTACTTTATCCTGTTAAAACAATATTCACAACTTGGATTAATGTTTATGAAAAACCCTTTTGATTATTTTGATCTGAGGACCTGAAGACTGAAGAAATAGTAACGGAAGAACTTCAATAACAAAAAAGAAAAGAAAAAAGAACTGCTTGGCAACCAGACTAGGCGTCTCATTGAGACAGGCCTTTATATGTCAAAATGTGTAGCCACACCAGGCTACTAAAAGGGACTGGGTATTTAATTGAGACAGGCCTTTATATGTCAAAATGTGTAGCTACACCAGGCTACTAAAAGGGACTGGGTGTTTAACTGGGACTAGGCTTTTTATTTAAGTGTTACAGTATACAAGGTAATACCTCTTCCACCATCTTCTGTAGTCCTGTCTTTCCAGGCAACTTGCAGAAACCTTAGAAAGTAACCGCCCACAGTAAGAATCAGTAGGGAACATAACGGCCCATAAAATCACAACTTGTCATTTGTCACTTTCTTTTTCTGTCTTTTTTTTTTTTTTTTTTAAGCAGGGTGTTAGCGTGTATTTGAATATTTCTGCATACTGGGGTCCCTAAGTAGTCTTTGAAAAGCATAAATTAACACATTTCAAACAGTGGATTTGGAAGCAGTGATAGATAGATTTAGGTGTATTTGTTCATGCATGATTTGATCTTATGATTCGATGCTTTGTAGTGATTTCTTCAGTTTATTAAGTTTGATTTTAATTTTCTTTGATTATTAACTGGAGGGCATTGTTTTCTCCTTTTGTCTTGTTTAGAGGTAAAAAGAGGAATATAACTGCGACAGACTTTTTTGAACCACATTTTTTCTGTGTTTTGTAATAACCAACTTATATAACACTGGATTTTAGAAATATTTTTAGAGGCCAAGAGCTTATTTGAAACTGCCCATGTTGGTATTAAAGTTAAGGATCGGTGGGTGGTGGTAATATTAGAGTGGGTGTGGATGAGGGGTTCACTTTGGAAAGTTCTGCCCCAGCCTTCATAATTCCTCATGGCTACCATGAGCGTGTTAATGAGTGAGCTTTAGAGGTGCTGGTATGTGGATTTTTTTTCGTCACATAGAATTGTTTCCTTCTGTTTTCCACTTTCCCAGCTGCAACCCTTGTCCCCAAACCCAACAAACTGTACACTGATAACTCCTCCAGTGTGCCAACTGGATGCGCTGATGTGCAATCATCAAAGTAACATATTTACATTCTCTGTTTCTATGTTGTGGCTGATAGTTTATTGTGCATATGGGTCCAGACTGTTGCTATATGTTCATGACCTGTAAAGGACTCGTGCTGCTGCTGCCAGGTGTGAGACTGTGTGATTGTTGGGTCTCTGTGCCAGGCTGTTACACTGTTGCGTCTGGTCGGTTTTGATGCTGCTGCTGCTGTTGTCTCTGCCAGCTGTCTGTGTCTGCGCACAGTGCCAGGATATGTTGCCTTGCCCTCTATCAGGTGTAATGATCTTTTAAATTTTGATTGCGTTGGTGTCTGTAATGTTAATTAAATCCTCAACTCTGGAGATTAAAAAAGGAGTTTTTGTAAAAATAATGTTTCAGAGCCTAATGGCCTCTGTGCCCACCCACACTATGATTTCTGGTTACACTTCTACTTTTTAAACATCAGACTAAAATGAACATATACTGAACAAAAAATTAAATGCAACAGTTTTGTTTTTGCCCCCATTTTTCTCAGGTATAACATAAAGATCTTAAATTTTTTAAGGCACTCAATAGACATATTTCCCTTAAATTTTGGTTGCAAATTTGTTAAAAGTGAGCACTTTTCTTTCCCAAGAAAATCCATCAACCTGACAGGTGTGGCACATCAAGATGCCAATAAACAGCATAATTACTACACAGATGTGCCTTGGGATGGTCACAGTAAAAGGCCATTCTAAAATGTGCAGTTTGATCACATAGCACAATGCCACAGATGTCGCGAGTTTTGAGGGAGTGCGCAATTGGCTCCAATGTCATTTCCCTGAATTTGACAGTACATCCAACCAGCCTCACAAGTCACAATAAAAGGCCACTAAAATGTGTCTTTTGCTGGAATGTCAACCAGAGCTGTTGTTGTTGCCCATGAGCAACCATAAGCTGTTGTTATGTGACTTGTGGCAGTACATCCAACCATCCTCAGCACTGCAGACCACTGTAACCACACCAGCTCAGAACCTCCACATCCAGTGTCTTTGCCTGCAAAATCTGAGATCAGCCGCCTGAACAGCTGATGTCTTGACCTGACAGCAATTTGTTATTGTAACTGACCTGTGAGGTTGTGAGGCCGGTTGAATGTACTGCCAAATTCAGGGAACTGACATTGGAGACATCTTATGATAGTGAAATAAAGATCTGCTGGACATTCCTGCAGTCAGCATGCTGATGGCTCACTTCCTTTAAAACTTGTGGCATCGGTGGCATTGTGCTATGTGATCAAACTGCACATTTTAGAGTGGTCTTTTACTGTGACCATCCCAAGGCACATCTATGTAGTAATGATATGCCATACCTGTCAGGTGGATGGATTTTCTTGGGAAAGGAGAAGTGCTCACAGACACTAATTTTAACAAATTTGCAGCCAAAAGAAGAGAAGAGAAATATATCTTTGGAGTGCATAAAAAAGTCTTAGCTCTTAAACCTGTGAAAAATGAAAACAAAAACCAAAGTGCTACATTTAAATTTTTGTTCAGCATATTCTACAGAAAGAGATATGTCTGGTACATGTATTCACCTTGGCGAGCACAACCACTCCCTCCTGCGTCACTGGGTCTGTTTTGATGAGAAACGTGGCGCTTTCCTCCAGGTCATCCTCCAGATTGTAGCTCATCCTGGCATTGACACCAATGTCTCCATCCTGTGCCATAATTCTGCCCACTGTAGTGCCTACAGCTGCATTTTCAGGCACGGCAAAGGTGTACAGGTCTGAGGAAACAAAAGGAAAAAAATCCTTCATGTTGACACCATTAGCAGCAGAACGCTGGAATAGGATATCAAAAGGAATACAAAATCTGGATGATACCACATTGGTACTTTTGCTGTGCGTTATGATAACTCACGTTTGGAGAAAAACAACAAATAAAAAAGTTTCTCCGCTAAAATGCAGCCCACAGGAGTGTTGTTAATAGCTAGTCAAGAGAGTCTGCTAAAGTGATAAGGAGGGAGAACATTGTGGTGGAGGGTCAATTTGTGTGAGTCACAGATAAGTTGTGGCAACTGCACATAATCCCAGCCTAACTCTAATAAGAAGATGAGAAAATGTGATTGTGTCTTTGAGTGACTCCATTTGGATGGCTGCCACAACTGGGAGGAACTCAACAGCAACCAGCTGCTCCTGGAAAAAAAAAATCCCTGCTGATAATAATTACCAATTATGTTACAAAACAGAGGGCACAGTTCAAAGTGAAGTGTGGTCATACAATATTTATAAGGCCTTTTGACTCAACATGGAATCCGTGGGATACAGTAGCTCTGGCAATGAATGTGAATGTGACATTAATAGTTAAAGGTATCATCCTTGCTCTCTCATTTCTACAGAATTGATTTCTTCCCAGGGCATTCATTTAGCGAGGTTTATCGCTGAGAAGGGCTAGGTTTGTTTCTAAAGGTCATGACAAATGTCCTTTCATGTGTGAATGATTAAATCCGTCCAGTGGGCGACGCATGTACACGTGCACGCGCAGATGAACATCCCCATCTCCTTCCCTGTCTCGTTCACTCTCTCCATCTCATTCTTTGACTGTCTCCTTTTAATTTTGGCTGCCGGCTGAATAACAGAATGCGCACAGCCGAATGCAGCGCCAGCGGCAGCACGAACCACCCACCCGAACAGGAGAAGTGTGATCAAATAAATGCCTCTTAGGTATAATATTAAACATGTCCTCGCAGTCTGCCCCGCTTTGTGCTTTTTTCATTGATTCCCACAGTGTGTATGGCCTGGTGTTTGCATCACTGTGACTCATATAAGTGACTCACGGTGTTGGAATGTGGGCCCATTGTCATTCACATCAGTCAGGCTGACGGTGACGGTGGTGGAGGAGGAGTAACCGCCGCTGAGGCCCAGCATATCCTTCACCTGCACCACCACCAGGTACTGCTCTCTGGCCTCTCGGTCCATGTTTGGCCAAGATGTTACAATGATCCCTGCAGGTGGGGGAGAAAGACAGAGAGGAGGTATACAAGAGGCTCAATAAGACGGCATCAAGTGCATCTGTGGGTGGCTTCTGTTTGTTTACAAGCACTTCAAGTAGTCTACCAGAGCGCTTGCAGTCAAACGGCACCACAATTAATGTGAAGTCTGCATATTTTATCAATACACAGAAATATCAAGAGGGCTTTAAGATGACTAATGCTTCCTCTGTCTGGCCAAAGTGAAGGCTGTGGGCGACACTAAACAGAAAAACAATTTCAATCAAGATGATCAAATGCTATTTTCAAATCAGAAGTCATCTTTTCAACCATTAATCTAATCTTGTGTTTACTTGACATTAGCTTTTCAGCAGCCATTCAACATCTGCAATATCGAGTCAGTCAACTGTTGTATTGTGAACGCATCTGACTTAACCACCTGGCCAGGTAGTAGCGTCAAAAAAAAAAAAGCTTTTTTATTTTTCAAGGATGCAGCAGATGTTTTTCTTTATTCTTTACCTCGTAAAGACCAAAATTAACAATTTGTCAGTCTGTCAGTCTCAAGTCCATAAAGAGGCCAAAGGTATACACTGGCGGAATGAATCTAAGAACATTTACTCAAGTACTGTACTTAAGTACAAATTTGAGGTACTTGTACTTTACTTGAATCTTTTCTTTTATACTCTTACTCCACTACATGTCAGAGGGAAATATTAGACTTTTTAATTCACTACATTTATCTGACAACTTTAACCACTAGTTACTTTATAAACTAAGACCCTTTTGCATAAAAAATGAGTTGAGTTTATAAAAAATGATGTTTTACTATCCAACAGTTTATACAAGTACAGCTAAAATGATTGGTTGATTAATTATCTATTTGATGACAGAACATTTTGGCAGCTTTTTTGATAAAATTCTCTACTTTGGGTACTTTTACTTTTAATAATTTTAGTACATTTTCCTGTAACATTTTCAATGCAGGAGTTTTACTTGTTGTATTAGAACTTTTACTTATATAAAGGAACTGAATACATCCTCCAACACTGCAAATATACAAATATATAGATAAAGTTGTCGTAGTTTTAAGGGGAGATGGGTCAAAGAAGGGGAACACAGTCCTTTCCTCCAGCCTGTAAATGATGGCAGAGCCCGGCTTTTAAACTCACATAATAGACACTATTACATTAACTATAGATATGATTAATTAACCTTACCATAATATCAGTACCCTACAGCCATTACACTATGATGTAATCGACCAGCATGTTATGAGACAGTTAAGCAGCACTGACGTTACTCAACACCATTAGCCATTAGCCTATGTTTTGACCATGTGCTATATCATCATGGGCGGATTATGAGACACTGGGCCCCTGAGCACAGATATCCAAAAGGCCCCAACACCTCTCCTACGAAGGAGCAAGATGGACAGACTTTGTGGGGGTTTGCCTCCTCTTTCGTGGTTGTTTTGTGTCTTTTTGTTGCTATTTAGCCCCTGTTTGTAGTTGTTTTGTGTCTCTTTGCAGTTCCTTTGCATTTCATTTTGGTCTTTTTATGTCTCCTCGTGGTTGGTACATGTTAATTTGACACTTTGGGTCTGTGCCCAGTGGCCCACTGTATAATCCATCAATTCTTAATGTCACCACATGGGGATTTGCAGCCTCGAAAATTACAGGTCATCGGATACTCACAACCTTTTTACCAGTGGCTAACCAATCTAACACTGTTTGGATAAAACGTTAGATCCTTTTAGTCTCCATCGCCAAACCCATCAGAATATATTTGAATAAACAGTAATTTTAGCATGTATAGAGCCAGCATATTTTCAGATCTAACTTGTTGAATTAATGCTTTATTTCAACCAAACCAGAGCTGGTAATTGTTGGAACAGTGGAAAGTTGAACCAACATGGTTTTTGTGAGTTTTATTTTGTTTCTGTCCATTTTGAATGAAGTTTGTTTTACAATGAAAAAACTGCTGTTCATTTAAAAGGAGTCTGGTGGTTTAATGATAGCGATTTTGAGGCCGTTTCTGGTTATTTCCAACTTTAACAAAAGGTCTGTCTCTGTAGGAAACCTTTCCATAATGTTGTCAGACACTTAGAAGAACAATCTCAGCCTGTCAGTGGACTTCAGTTCCACCTTCAATACGATCCAGTAACACCTGTTGATCCGGAAACTGCACCATCTCAACATTGCCCCTGTCTGATCCATCTCATCCGCAACTTCCTATCTTCACATCAACGTCAGTAAAACCAAAGAAATAATGATCATCCCCCCCTCACCTCAGCACCCCATTGACGATCAAACAGTTGAAACAGTGGACTGTTTTAAATACTTGGGCATAACTGTGGACAATAAACTCAATTTCGATCAGCACACCAGAGACATACAAAAAAGGAGCCAACAAAGACTATCAGCTATTCGAAAACTCAAAGGACTCTATGTCGCCCCCCATCTACTGCTACTTCTGTACCAAAGCATCATTCAACCAATCCTTCTGTACTGTTTCACATATTTCTTCACCATGCTTTCCGTCACCAATCGGGCCAAACTCACATGCATTACACACACCGCTTCCAAAATCATTGGTCTTCCCACACCCAACCTCACAGAGTTAAATTACAGGTCCATTACACGCTTTGCAAAATCAATAGAACGGGACACCACACACACACTCAACCAATACCTCATCCCATTACTCTCAGGGCGCAGATACCAAACACTTAAATTTAGGAAAGCTTGACTCGGGAAGAGCCTGATCCCAGCAGCCATAGCTGCGCTGAACAAGAGATCCCGTTGACTCAAAGTGTCCACCTCTGTAAATGAACATGTGATGTTTTGTGATGTGTGTGATGTGTGTGATATTTATGATCGATCTCTGTAAATGTACAGTTAGTGGAAATGAATTTCCCTCTGGGACGAATAAAGTAAGTCTAAGTCTAAAAACAAACACTTTGAGTGGATGTGCACTGACAGTGCAAACTTGCCCTGTGTGGTTACACTGCAGCAGTGGCTCTCACTTAAAACTGGACCAGTTTCAAAAAATGTTGTTCCCATTAGACCCTTAGACATTAAAACATGGGAATATAGAGTCCAGTTTGGAAAATTACCCTTTAACTTAGGATTTTTAAGTTTATTTGACATGCAGAAGGCCACACATCGACCCTTCAACATGGTAGTAAATGTTGAGAGCTACATCTGAACATTTTTTTGATGAACAGCCCCTATTGTGATGCTTTTTGAATGCTCTCTGACATCTAATACAGTGTGTGTGTTTTTTTGGTTGTTGTTAAAAATATTGGTTGAAAAATAATTCTTTGCAACTGCTATCATTAAAATTGAGAGAATTTCAAGGTGCTTGTGAGTTTCCATTTTATGCTAGTTACTTTGAAAACTCAGATTAATGATACAAAATATAATCCACTGAAAAATGGTGATGTATTGTGATATATTAAACTAGCTAGCAGTACATAGGAGTACTATACCGGCAGCAACATTAAAGTGATTACCGGTGCACTCTCTCTCTCTTGCAGTACAGGCGATTATACAAAATGAAAAAAATGAAAGAGAAAACCCAAAATTCGCATTTTTGGTCAACAATATCCTATTATCTTTGAGGACTTGAAAGCATGAATGGAATGAAACATTATTATATCCAGAGCTTTTTTAATTATAAAGCCTATTCTTATTTTTGAAATACATACATACATACAGCCTCTATACTTAGATCTAAGGCTATTCATAAAACATTCAGGGCTGAGGCCCCAGATGCCCAGGCCTCATTACGCCACTGGTAGCGAATGCTTTGTTTCCACCCTTGATGTAAAAGGACTGTGACGTTTTGTAGGTGCTCCCCTAAGTACCGACTGTATCTTATTTCTTTAGGCTGCTGGACTGTCTATCAGTTAGTGGTTATGTTAGCCTTGGGCAATTTGCATTTCTTTAGATATTTACATCCTATTTGCATTTTAATTTATTTATTTAGATAATCACCTTATGTTAGCATTTCATTTTTAATCTTCTGTGCATTTTACATTTCATATTTCCAGCATTCCTAATGTAATACAGTTTTTACTTAGAAGCACCTTCTAAAAAATCTGTATTTACATTGGTATCTGTACATATATTTATCTTCAACTTTATATTTATTATCCATAGCAAAGTATTCATTACTCCTGCGCTGCTCTTACACTTAAATTTAATCACCATACATTTCAGTACCTGCACTGTCAGTTTGCACGACCATAATAAGCGTGTCTGTAGTAACAGCTCTCTGTAGAAGTCCTAGGACTAGACTATCTTATTATTTTATTCTCACACCTATATTCTTTATCCCTATGTGTATCTGTGTTTTTGTATGCTATCTATCTATCTATCTATCTATCTATCTATCTAACTATCTAAATAATTTCTTTGAACATCTAGTTTTTAGCAAATGTTACACAAACAGGAGTAGTATCAAACATTTATTGGGGACTATTTTCAGTGGTGGATTATTACATATTTG
Source organism: Epinephelus fuscoguttatus (assembly GCF_011397635.1). Classification (NCBI taxonomy): domain Eukaryota; kingdom Metazoa; phylum Chordata; class Actinopteri; order Perciformes; family Serranidae; genus Epinephelus; species Epinephelus fuscoguttatus. The sequence goes on from NC_064772.1 coordinate 14,863,362, forward strand.
GTTTAATGTGTGTGTTTATCGGGACTGTTAAGTGCCCATGTTCTTTGCAATGAAGGAACATGTGACTGCAGTGCAACAGTGTGGCTCATTGATGATTTCTAAATAGGTTTTGGACACAATGGGGCTCTATGACACAGTGGAATAAGATATTTCAGACTCTGGCAACAGAGACAATACTTGTGTGTGAGATCATTTGCTGCTGCTTTTGGTCTTTTCATGGGATTTGTTGACAATAAGGAAAATGTAAATTATCTTGGCTTATCCTTACAGGTTAACTGAAGCAATAAGCAAAGCTTCAACTTTTATCAACTGCTGCCCACTCCTTAATAAAAACTAACAATTGGTTCCCAAAAAAGAGTCAGATTTGCCCTTTTAAACACTGCATTCATTTGCATTTAAACACATTTTTCTTACGTCAATATTGCCCTCCCCCAACTCTTTACAGTTCAGGTCAACAATGTGTGTGGGAAGCGCTACAGCTGACCTCTGTATCACACCAATAAAAAGTGTAAAAGTACATGCATTGGCATGGGTTGAACCAATTTCTTGTCAGGGGTGTAAACACTCACATTTTTCCCAATGGTCTTAAAAAGTCACTATATCTGTTAACAGTTGTTTTGAGATAGAAAGTTGCCAGGGGAATTTATACAATTTTCAAAGTGATAAGTAGTGTATGACTTGTCAAAAGTGACTTGGACCAGAGGGAGCGAGCCAAAGACAAAACAGTTTTCAGTCTCAGCAGTGAGATTGGAAACATCTCTGCCCTTCTGTATTTTTTTAAACCCACTTGTTATAAAAGTTAAACATTATTTCTGCAAAGCCAAATCTCTAGTGCGCCTCCCTAATAGCCCAAACTGTGGATGTTGAGAGATTTGTGCAGCCTCCACTGATTATGACGGTAGAGTTCCGACTTCAAAGCCTCTGTATCTGTACCCGTCTTTGGCTCCACAGAGAAGTAGGGCTCCCCCTGCAGGATGGAGTAGATGAGCTTGGCGTTGTTTCCGAACATGGGATCGTCAGCATCTGTGGCTGTCACCTGGGCCACTGTGGTCCCTGTGGGGGGGGAAGTGGATCACACAGTCAGAGTTAGCTCAGGCAGCAGTTCCAGTCGACAGGGAAATAAAGTGATTATGCCACAGTCCCGCAGGGTCTGTCTGTCTGGCTCAGGGGGGGAGCAGTGGAAATGGAAGGGGGGGGGGGGGGGGGGGGGTGTGGTAGGGTTAGAGGAGGGATGTTGACAAAGGGACGAGGGTTGGGGAGGAGGCGGTGGGGGAGCAGTGTTGGCCTTTCACAACTCGGTAAGGCTGTGCAGGTGTGTGTGACAACCTCTCCAGCCCTATAGCGACATCTCTCTCACCATCCACCTGCTGCTTGTTTTCTCTCCAACGCACTCTGATTCAGTTTCAGCTCTCTATCTTTCACACTTACTACCCTTTTCTCCAGTGACCATATCCTCTCCCTCATTCCTCTTGTGTGTCTCATTCTTTTCCCCCCAGAAAGCCCTCGGTTTTTTCCTTATAGGCAGCATTTCTTATTTTCAGTCACCCACACTCCAACTTTCCCCTCTCTCGTCCTCTCTTTCCGAGTCAAATGCATTATGATTTATTACGAGTGAGATATTACACTGCAAAAGCAGATTACATATAAATTGAAATGGTAATGTTTGTGGTATAAAAGGGCAGTGGTTATAATCATATTATTTAAGACATTTATCCATAAAGGCATCCAAGCTACGATTTAGAATCCAATACTTTTAACTTCCTGAATGGGGACAGATGACAGACATTCATATAACCTTTTGTTCATCGTCATCAGTCAAGATTTAACTCAAGAGAATTCATTTTAAAAGTATATCCTTAGAAATAATAAAGCCATTTCCAACTTTTTATTAGCTCAAAAGAAAATGGTAAGTTTATTACTAAGCAATCACTTGTTTGTTCGAATAATATAGCGACACATTTAAATCTTGAATAATTCCATGAGCAAAACTTACCAAAACCAGGCATTAAATGGTCTACTGGTTTCAGCCATATATTTACCATGAAGACATGAGAGTTGTATCTTCTTGTCTAACTCTTGGCAAGAAAACTAACAAGTGTATCTCCCGAAATGTTGAAAGATCCCTCCAACAAAAATGTTTACAAGGTAAACAGCAAGAGTTTTGATCCCTCCCAAAAATTGTCTGAAGCCACGTAACATATTGAGCCTCACACACACAGCCCATTAAGTCTAAATGAGCCTACCAGCATTACATAATAAGCATTCATTAATCTGTTCTAGCACAAGGTGGCTACTCTGCAGTGGGCTATTTATGATTATTTGGTGTTTCAGCTTTGCAGTGTGGGTGGCGAAAACAAACAAACAGGTCCATGCTCTATTGAATTTTCTAATGCCCTCCTAGATGCCCTCCTTCCTTTTTTGGATTTGAAATCAATAGGAAGCCTAGCTAGAGAGACTCAAGACTATCAACTTCTGTTGAGGTTTGGCAAAATTTAACGGAAAAGACACTAGGTCAAGAAGTACAACGCACACAGTTTGAAAAGTGTTAAAACATTTTTTTAGTCAATGTATAAGCAACACATTTTGACAATCCCGATTCCTATAAAGTTGGGACACTGTATAAAACATATGTAGAAACACATGCAAATGGAATAGGAAATAAGTATTCTAAACGTCAAATTTTTGTCATTATATGTATTTCCAAAGCAGCTATTCACACAAAATTTAGACCAGATGTCAATAAAATTACATTGATTAAGAAACTAACATTTGACTCCATAAAAATGAAGTGCAATAAAGTGGAATGGCGCAGGGGAAAAAAGATTGAACATGCTAACTTAAATTTTTGTAATATTTGGGAAAGCCTTTGTTTACAATGCCACCTCCAAGATGCTTCCTGTATTTAAATCTCGAAAATTTTGGAGGGCTCGCTCATAAATCTATGAAAAAGATTTTAACTAAATCTAACTTATCAAGAAAATGTCAAGATATTTCAGTCTGAGCATAAGTTGCTCTCTTAAAAAATCATCAGCAACATCTTCTGAATAATCCACAGACCTGAACTGTTTATACAAGGACTATTTATTTGGTACAGTGTACTTCCAAAAACTGTTTACAGTGAGTGAGGACTGAGTAACAGGGGCACAGATTTTGGAGACAGATGATGCTGATAAATTTTTAAATGTTAGGCTTCCAGGTTTGGAGCATCAGAAATGACATTCCTTTTACAGTCACTGTACTGAGTTAATCTCAGAGACATACTGTATCTCACAACCTGTGCACATAGAACCAAACTACCTGCATGGCTAAATACTGTATTGTATTTTGGAATTCTGGTGAAAGGACCCTTTAAATTTCATCCTGCCTGCTGGCACTTTAAACTCTTTCGTTATAACTTCCTCCCTGTCTTTCATACATACCGATTGGACACATCTCAGGGATGCTGGACACATATGGTTCGTTCTGGAACTGCGGGACATTGTCATTGATGTCCTGCACCTTGATGATGAACTCGGACTGGGGTTCCTCTGGTTCATTGGTCCTCCTGTTGATAGCCTGAGCTTGAAGGATGTAGAAGGCCTTTTCCTCTCGATCAAGCTTCTTCAGTGTCCGGATCTCACCTGAATACTCATCTATCTCAAACAAATCTCCAGCTCCTTCTCCTGATAATATGTACTTGATGGAAAACTCGCCTCGGTCATAGTCGGATTTGAGCTAAAAAAAAACAAAAAAAAAGAGGAGGGGGTATATAAAGGCTTGATGTTTTTTAAACAGTTCTTTTCGAGGTAACCAAAAAACATGTATTTTCAAAGGGAAGTAGTGTATCAAGGACATGGAGGACATTCAATCTGAAGTGGTACCTGGCCAATAACGCGAGGAGTGGGATCTTCCTCCGGGACAAACAGCTGTTTCCAGATCCAGCCTCTCTTCAGGCGACGGTGCAGATGAGTGGACCCTTGGGCCAATTGTTGGGCTTCCAGACCCTGAGTACCTCTCATATCGCTCAGCACCCCGCCAGGAAACATAGAAAAGACCGTAACCATGGCCAAAACACTCGGCATGCTCATTTTTACTGTCCATCCGTGCATTTCCTCTGCTCTTCTCATGGTTAGTGGATGGAGGATGGAGGTTTCACTGGCCCAGTGTTACCAATTCTTCATTCAGCAGCACAGCTCATGATCCCGGTAATGCTGTATCCCATCTCGTTATGATGTGGTTTGTATGCATGTTCATGTCTCTGAAATAAAAATTAACAATTTAATTAATGGCTGCGGTGAAAATAAATTTCCAGCAGTGCACGGGGATTGAAATCTATAGCAGTGTTGTGTAAAATCCAAGATCAGGTGTTCAGTATATAAAGGCTCTATATATCTATCTTAGAAGTGGACTTTTTATGTTTGAAAAGCAAATCTAACTTAAATGTATTTTGCTGTAAATATAAAAGATGACTGTCTTTTATATAAGTGATCCCCAACCAGGTGTACTTGCACTTCAGGGACCATTTCTGCAGTTGCTTAACTGGTAGGTATAAAGATTATAAAGCACTTTAACTCATTGGAATAAAAATAGACAGACAACTCTGATAGTTATCTGTCTGTGTTTCTTAATTTCTGTTGTTTATATATAATTACTTTTCAACTGAGTAGCCCTGGCGTGGGGAGATTACTACAGCTGTTGGTGCAGTGTGCGGGGGGAGATTCACTGTTATTGCTTATAGCTGCTTAAGTCTGTTTCAAGTGTTAGTCGCTCAATATTGTCAACTCTTTGTTATAGGGTTAACTGCTAAAACTCATGTTGGAGCTAGTAAAAGAGGAAGTACATTCTGGGGATGTATAGGACGAGACCTGAGGAGGTCTTTCTGAGTTTGCTCCATAGAGTACTGTGTGAGCTTGGGGTTCAGGGTGTGTTTGGGCTGGTTAGCTGGGGAATAATTCATAAGTGGCTGTGTTTTTTTTTTGTTTGTTTTTGTTTGTTTTGTTTTGTTTTGTTTTTGTTTTTTCCTTTTCCCTTTGGAGCTATTCACTCTATTCTCTTTTTACAAGTGTTGTAGATGAAGGGTAATCTCAACTTCATTAGTTGGAACGTTAAGGGGTTAAACCATCCTGTAAAAAGAAACAAAGTTTTTTCACATCTAAAGCAGCTCAGGGCTGGGGTAGCCTTTCTTCAGGAAACCCACTTGCATGATTCTGACCAATGGCGGTTAGGCAAATGCTGGGCAGGACAGTTTTTTCATTCTAATTTTAAAGGGAAAGCCAGGGGTGTGGCTATCCTTGTTGACAGAAACATTCCTTTTGAGCCCTCCAACATCACAGCAGATAAATTTGGGCGTTTTATCATTGTTTCAGGCAAACTCTACAATAAGCCAGTGGTTTTGGCCAATGTGTATGCGTCCAATGTCGATGACATACAGTTCTTTAATAGATTTTTCTCTGAACTCCCTGATCTAAATTCTCATTCTTTAATTCTCGGGGGGGGGGGGGGGACTTTAATTGTTATTTGGATGTAGTATTAGACCGCTCCTCCCCTAAACCTACCACTCTCAGCAAGTCCGCCAGTTACATTAAAGCATTTCTCGATGATTTTAGCCTTTCGGATCCCTGGCGGTTCTTGTATCCTACAGGGAGAGAATACTCCTTCTTCTCTCATGTCCACCACACTTATAGTTGAATTGATTATTTTTTTATAGATAATAAATTAATCTCAAACCTCAAGTCATGTAAATACGAAGGTATTATCATTTCTGATCACGCTCCCCTGGCTCTAGTATTATCTTTTCCAGATGCCGAGTCTACAAGGAGACACTGGAGACTAGATCCATTGTTGCTCTCTGATGAAAGCTTTCTCTTACACATTTCTACACATATTAAAACCTTCTTAAGTATCAACAGAACACCGGATGTGTCTAATAAAGTAATCTGGGAAGCTATGAAAGCATATTTAAGAGGAGAAATTATATCATTTGCAGCTTATAAAAATAAGTGCTCAAAGCAAAAACAGATCGACATTGCTAATCAGATTTTAAATATAGATAAACAATATGCAAATTCTCCTTCTCCTGAACTGTACAAGGAGCGCTTGAAACTTCAGGCTGAATTTAACCTTCTTTCCTCTCGCGAAGTTGAAAGTCATCTGCTTCGGAGTAAAAGTAACTATTATGAGCATGGTGGGAAATCTGGCAAACTCCTGGCTGCTCAGCTGCGTGGGTTGAGAGCGAAACAACTTATTGCTGGTGTACGGACTGATAATGGAGGCATAACATCTGACCAAAAGGAGATTAATGACAAGTTTAAAACTTTCTACTCAAATCTATACTCTTCAGATTGTACAGCAGACTGTAATATTATGGAAAACTTCTTTAATAACCTTGACTTACCATCCCTTTCTCAAGACCTGAGAAATAACCTTGATGCGCCCATCACCCAGAAGGAAATTTCAACAGCGATATCATCTATGCAATCAGGCAAATCCCCTGGCCCAGATGGGCTCCCATCAGATTTTTTTAAAAAATTCTCTGCTGATCTAACCCCCCTCTTGTGCTCAGTGTTCTCCGATTCCTTAAACTCAGGTGCACTCCCTCCCTCATTTAATCAGGCCTGTGTCTCCCTGTTGCTGAAAAAAGGCAAAGACCCACTCGATTGTACTTCATACAGACCAATTTCATTATTAAACACAGGCGTAAAGATCCTAGCTAAAATCTTGGCCCGTAGACTGGAGGATATCCTCCCTTCTGTAATATCACCAGATCAAACTGGATTTATTAAAGGACGTTATTCGTTTTACAATATTCGTCGGCTGTTTAACATTCTGTATTCCCCCAAACATGTAGATTCAGAGTGCCTTGCCTCTATGGATGCTGAAAAGGCATTTGATAGAGTAGAATGGAACTATCTTTTTTGTACACTTGAAAAATTTGGCTTCGGTTCAGTCTTTTTATCCTGGATCAAAACACTGTATAGATGTCCTTCAGCCTCTGTTCTGACGAATAGTCACTACTCAGAATACTTTGATTTCCATCGTGGGACCCGGCAGGGTTGCCCACTAAGCCCACTCCTTTTCGCGATTGCCATTGAACCTCTTGCAATTGCCTTGCGTAGCAGCAGGCGGGTACAGGGGATATGGAGGGGAGGAGTCGAGCACAAAGTCTCATTATATGCCGACGACCTACTTCTGTTTGTTTCTAAACCAGCCACTTCTCTACCGGAAGCCCTCACTATATTAGACGATTTCAGTCAATTTTCAGGATACAAACTTAACTTAAATAAAAGTGAACTATTCCCAATTAATAAAGAAGCTCTCAAATTTGACTATACGGATCTCCCATTAAAGGTGGTGAAAGATCACTTTAATTACCTAGGAATTTGTGTCACTAGAGAATTCAAAAATTTATTTAAATCCAATTTTCTCTCTTTATTTGATCAGGCCAAACAGATTTTATCCAAGTGGTCTCCTTTGTCTCTGTCCCTTATTGGAAGAATAAACTCAGTTAAAATGGCTTTGCTCCCAAAGTTCCTCTACTTATTTCAGTGTCTTCCCATTCTCATCCCCAAATCTTTTTTCAAAGCTCTTGATTCATTAATGACATCATATATTTGGAATGGTAAACACCCTCGTTTACGGAAAGCATTTCTCCAAAGACCCAAGCAGACAGAGGGAATGGCTCTGCCTAATTTCCACTACTACTGGGCAGCGAATATTAGGTGTTTGTTATACTGGAAGCATTTCCATCTTGAACCCTCTTCAACAGCTTGGGTGACAATGGAGGTTTGTGCTAGTAACCCTGTTTCCTTACCTGCCCTCTTAGGCGCTGCACTTCCACTCACTTCGGATATTCCCAAGAGCAACCCAGTAGTTAAACATTCCTTGCTAATCTGGGGCCAATTTAGGAAAAGTTTTGGACTATAGCTTTTTTCACTGAAAAGCCCAATTGCTGCTAATCATTTATTTGCCCCCTCAATGGCTGATGGTGCATTTAAGATTTGGCACAGAAAAGGTTTGAAATGCTTTGACGATCTATATATTGATAATTGTTTTGTTAGCTTTTCTCAATTAACTGAAACTTTTGGCATTGCCATAACCCATTTTTTTTAGATTTCTACAAATTAGGGATTTCATGCAGCGCTTAACGATCCAATTTCCTTATAAACCCCCAGTCAACCCTATTGATATATTTCTCTCTGTTAACCCCACTTCCAAAGGTATTATGTCTAATCTATATAACCTTATTTCTAAAGTGCACTGCTCTTCAATGGTAGCTATACGAACTGCATGGGAACAAGACCTAAACTATACCTTTACAGAGGACATATGGGATTCGGTGCTGGACCGGATACACTCCTCTTCTATGTGCTCTCCTCATGCACTTTTGCAATTTAAAGTAGTGCATCGTATCCACATTTCCAAAACCAAACTAGCGCGAATATATCCTGATGTCGACCCTACATGTGATAAGTGTAAAGGCGCACCTGCCTCACTCCACCACATGTATTGGACTTGCCCCTCTTTAAGTAACTTTTGGTCATCTGTCTTTCATGCATTATCAGAAACCCTTCATCACCAAATTGAACCGAATCCCTTGACTGGTATTTTTGGCATTGCTCCAGATTTGGACCTACCTAAAGCTATGCTCAACTTTCTGGCTTTTGGCTCACTACTAGCTCGACGAACTATTTCACTTAAGTGGAGGGACTCAGCACCTCCTTCCTACTCACACTGGCTCAGAGACATGACATCCTGTATGAACCTAGAGAAGATTAGACACACTATTCGGGGATCAGAGAAAAAATTGTTTTTTTTTTTCTCTTTCTTTCTAAGTATGATTGTTAATCTTTTCTACGATTTTTATTCTGTCTATTTACATTTATTTATTTATTTTTATTTCCTTTTTCTATTTCTATTTATTTCTTCTCAGCGGCTGTATGAGTATGTCCATGTTCAGTTTATGTTGGGTCGTGGGTGGATGTTGGACAAAAAATCAAAAATGATCTTCCTGTGCAGTGATTGTCTTATTCATGCTTTGTCAATAATAAAAAGACCATGGAAAGAAAGGAATAAAAATAGACATCATGATGTCTATTTTTATTCCAATGAGTTAAAGTAGACATCATGATTTGATAATAACAAAAAACAGAGTTAGCTGTAATGGCAAACACTGTGTGCTGTAATTCAGAGTGTGTACACTGATCAGCAAGTGTGAAGTAAATGAGTTTGGGATAAATAATTACAACTGTTAGCTATGTTGGCTAAGGGCTCAGGTGTTGATAAAGTAGCCTATTAGGAAAAATGGTTGAAGGTAGCTAAAAGTAATAAATTAATAGCTAAAGTAGTGGGTTAATTGGATCAGTGGTTGAAATAGTTAACCCCATCACATTACAAAATGCCCACGTTGCACCTTAGTAGGAAAGTCGCAATATTACCAACAGATGAAGTTTTGACAACGTAATGGATACAAAATAACCAGTCCTCACAGAAACTTTTCTGCAACACTGCAGTAAAGTTATAGAATGATAAAAATACAATGTACCACTGTATCACAGTCCTCATCCTTACTTAATGTTAAGTGCTTAATGGTTGTAAAAAGGTGATGAAAATACTCAAAAATCAACTGTGGAATTTAAATAAAATCTGTATGGTGAATTCTGAAAATGTGTTGGCTACATACAAATGTGATGTTTTTAGAACTTAATTGTAACAGATCCACCATGTTGTTGATACTATGTAGTTTGATACATAAAGTTGACATTATGAGACCATTAAAGAACATTAATTGTAGGCTACATTGCCTCAACCAAATTTAATTTGTAGGGACATTAGCTAAAAGTAATGGATAAATAGTTTAATGTTGGCGAGAAACTAATGGATAAATTATTGAAATATTTAATATTACCTTAATGTAATGCGAAAATGGTTTAACGTTAGCTAGATAAATAAATGGATAAGTGATTGAAATAGTTTATATTAGCTAAATGTAATGGATAGTGTCAAATAGTCTATGTTAGCTAAATCTAATGGATACATGGTTGAAAGAATTTATGTAAGCTAAAACTGAATGGATAAATGATTGAAATGGTTAATGTTAGCTGAATTGAGTGGATAAATGGCTGAGTGTTAGCTAGATAAACTAATGAATAAATGGTTGACATACTTAAAATTAGCTTATTGTAATGGGTAAATGGTTTAACATTAGCTAGATAACCTAATAGATAAATGGTTGAAAGAGTTTTTGTAAAGTTAAATTAAATGGATAAATGTTTTAAGTACTTGATATTAGCTTGGGTAAATGGTTTAACGTTAGCTAGATAACTTAATGGATTAATGGTTGAAAGATTTTTTGTAGAAATAAATTTAATGGATAAATGGTTTGACATTAGCTACATAAACTAATGAACAAATGTTTGAAATAGTTAACGTTAGCTAAACTTAATGGCAAAAAGGTTTAATGATAGCTGGATAAACGAATGGATAAATGTTTGAAGTACTCAATATTAGCTTGGGTAAATGCTTTAATGTTAGCTGGATAAACTAATTAATAAGTGGTTGAAACAGTTAATGTTAGCTAAACTTAATGGTTGAGAGAGTTAATATTAGCTAAATGTAATACATAAATGGTTGCAGCTTCAGCCATTGCTAGTGGCATTAATAGAAATACAAACTTTGCCAAGCCTCCTAAATATTGAGAGTTGAATCGTTAAAAAATATTATTGTAAGCAAACAACATCCTCTATTATATAATTAATAGTGTTAAATAAAACCCAGCTTAAAATCAATTCAACATTATTGGTGGGGTCGATAGAGGGGTAGGCTACTTGAGGTCATCTGGCAGAGCTGTGGGGGATTGATGGGAACCACTGTTGTATATGAGCTCTATGAGTTATGTCAAATCCAATGCACAGCAACAACTCAGATTTATAACAAATTCAAGCAAGAAAGCCAGAGCCATAATTGCATTTTACAAGAGAAAGACAAACCCTTTGTCCAAGCCCTCCTCTTTTTTTCTCCTTTTTGTCTTGCATCCTGCACAGGCGTCTGAAAACAGCCCTCTGTTTTGAATGCAGACAAGGCCCTGTATTGTGTTTCACGGGGGGAGCAGGGCCTGAACATCATTCCTTAAGCATGACACTGCACTCTGCAGCTGACTAATGAAGACTTCTAATTAGATCAATGTCTCCCCAGACATAGAAAACAGAGACACACATGCCTCTGACAAACTATGAGTCGAATCGATGCGCCAATTATAATGTGCATCAGGGTCAAGAGTGTAAGGACAGTGAAAGTCAAACAAGACAGCAAATTAGTCAGGGCCACACAAATACAATATCTTGCTCTGACAACCCTGCCAAAGTTATAAGAGTTTAACTTTGACGATTTCATCAGTTCCCTTCATATACACGGATTAACCGTGGTGTATTTTTTTTTTCATTTTCTCTCCATTAGTAATAACCACCCACTGTCAACATGTCGTTGTCAAAGGGATAAAAATACCTCATCTTTGTCGTCTTATGTTACAGAGGCTGACCTTTGCTGTCAATGCCCTCTCTTCTTAGTAAATTAGCAGTTCTCCCTGTGATTTTTTTTTTTGTGTGTGTGTGTGTGTGTGTGTGTGTGTGTGTGTGTGTGTGTGTGTCTGCAGTGTAGGTGTGTTTACCATGAAACTATGGATGTTCTTTCACTTTCCTTCCTATCATATTAGACTTTTCTCTTGTAGTTGTTTGCTTTGAGAAGCAACACAAATTATTGTCTAGACATGAACCCCTGAACCCAACTTTACTGCTCTCCAGTCAAGCAGCAAACCATACATCAGCACTCAGCGGGATCAGATGTTATTAAGGGCTAGAAGCCACAACAGCCATAATTCTAAACCATTTTAATAGAGTTTTTTGACACTGTAATATCAACACATAACGTATAGAGTCCCACTATGTGGACACTTTAATCCAAAGTGCTGCACAGGAACACAAGTGCATGCATTTTTAGCATGGGTGGCCCCGGTGGAAATTTAGAATATAGAGTATACAGTAGGATGTTGTTTCAGCAGTTAGAGTAGTTGCGGTATTAATGCTTTAACAGCTCATAATGTTCATGTTTAATCTTGTAAAAGTAAATTAGCTGTCAAGATCCATTTGTAATGAGCTGGTAAAATCAATTACTGATGCAGGCTTTCATATCTGAAATTCAATTTCGATACAGAATGCGAATGAGAGTGTGTGTTTGTGCTTATGTATGTCTTTACGGGCACGTATTCATATCTCCCAGCATTGTGGAGTGACAGTCCAATTAGTAGCCAGTGAATCGTGAGCCGTTATGGCCTTTCATAGGGCTGCCAAGCACGCGCCCAAACTGAACGCCTTGAGCCAAAAAACTAGACAACAGCCCCTCAATGATGTTACTTAGAGCAACTGCCAACATGCCAAGGAGTCTGCTTAAAAATCCTTCCCGAGGGTATCAGGCTTTACTGATGTGGCTGGAATAGTGCACAGGTCAACAGATGTTTAGGTGCCAATTTAACAAGATGGGCTTTTCTAGAAATAAGTGATGAAATTCTGGGAAAATAATGGGTATGCCAAAAAAAAAAAAAAAACCTCCCAGCTCCAGGTCTGTAAATAGCAAAGGTATTAGGGAGCAAGTAAAACACATGTCCATGTGTGACAGCTATCTTGATAGTGCTTGATAATAATTGTGACCTTGCCACTGATTTTGAAAATATCAAATAAATCCACATTTTGCTTTTAATAATACAAATCTCTCAGCTATCATTCACAGGTGCATATGTTCTGGGAAAAGTCAAGAGAAACTAAAAATATCTAAAAACACCATTGAACTCTCGGGTCAATTTTCTCCTTTCAAAAGAAATTCTCATTTCTACATGACATGCAGTACATGCAGAGTGCCCTGTGGTTGACAGCCATTCATTACCTCTAATAGGCCTTCCTCCCATTTCCAGCAGACCTCCTGTAGCCTGTATGTACAGTACGCTACTCTACCACATGACAGAATGACAATGAGCTGCAGTCTCACAATGTTAAGCACCAGATGCGCTGAGACCGTCACATTATTTTCCTATATGGTGATGTGTTCTCGCTAATAAAACGTTGCTCTGTTGTAGAAATGGTTCCTTGATGCCGTTAAAGATGTTTAAACGCAGCAATAAAGAAAAAGAAGCTCCTACTTGACATTGTGGATGACACATCAATATCAATATGCACCACAGATGCTAACTAAGTAATGCTAGCTTCATATGAGCATGTAGTTTTTCATGCATTATGGAAAAATATGAAAATGTTTAAGCCAAAAACGTGACAGCGGATCTAAATATAGACTCCATTTACAATCTTGGAGACAAATCCATCTGTTAAGCCTTGCCTCTTTAAGATCACCCTTCCAAGACAGTATGTCCCTAATTGGTCATTTGGGAGCCTATCATGGGACCTGTTGTTTACTGTTCAGCTTGGTAAAACAATAACACTGACATGAGTTTATGTTTCCTAAATCAGGGCCTCAGAGACCGAGCTGCAGCAACAGGGAATGTCAAGCCATCATGTACTTGCTAGTAAGTAATTTGTTTGATTTTATTACGTGCACAAGTGAAAATCATTACTGCTTAGCAAAGTGTCACGAATTTCCTCTGACATTTATCAGTGATAGGACTTCACCCTATTATTTCTTTCTTTTTCATCAAAAACAATTAACTGATGCTAAGAAAAAAGAGGGCGGTGAATTTAAACTACAGGCAATTATCTTGCAGACTTAATTATGGTGATAAAAAAGAAGTTTGTGACAAAGTACATCAAGTTTCAAGGAATATGAGACATGGACAACATTCAGACAGCAGATAAACATCTTCACTCATTTCAGAGGAACAGTGTGGATTTAGGTGGATTTAAGTGCATCTAGTGGTGAGGATTGCAGCTAAAACCTCTTTGGGTTAGTGTTCCTTCAGTGTTGATTGTTCAGGAGGTTTTTAACAGGAGCTGAATTATCCACAGGGATTTCAGCTATCGGATTGGATCTTGAAAATGGGTTGTTCAGAATAAAAAGAACAATTCTGAAATCAGATTAGATTGTGTAATCCAGTTCGAGCTGTGATCTGGCTCAAACCCTCAGTATGTGTTGTTCAAAACCTTTATACTTAAATTTTTTTTTTTAACATTTTGCACTTGATTTGTTAAACAGTTGCTATGATGAAGTAGATAAAGTAGGCATTAAGATACCTATTAAACCTTGCATTACACTAATGTAAAAAAGGGGGTGTTGTTCCCATAAAATAATCCCCCAATATCAAACAAGAATTATTTCAGATGATCAGATCAGGGTGATCCAATCCAATGTTGCCTCAAAAAAACCAGCACAACAATGAGATTGATTAACTGATTCTGGGTAACAAAACATGAGATTTCCAAATTCGGATTGTTCTGATCCAGATTAAATTTCTTGAACAACTCCGCTCAGATGATTTAAACCGGTGAAGAAGCTGACTTAAGCAGTTTCATGTTGCAAATCCGTATTTCTCCACCACTGGTTGGCACGTCACAGACAGGCCGCTAGCCCTTAATTTCATATTTCATTAGCTTTCATGACAGTCATTACAGGGGGGCTGCGAAATATAGTGGCTGAAGAGAAAACACTGGCCCTGTCCAGAGCCAGTGTTAAGTTTGTTTATTCTGGGCTACTGTACAAGCATGGTGGTGTAACATGGTGATCTCTGTAGACTAGGACCCGCTCCGAGTGTAGATAAAAACGGCTCATTCTAAGGTAACAAATACATAATGATTCTCATTTTCAGGTGATTACAGACCCTTTCATTGTTAGTCAACATTATGATGTTTTTTGGTGGGCAGGGCTTAACTGGATGCAAAACTATTCTCCACAGACATTAGCTAGCACTAGCTATCAAGTTCTATGGACTTATTTTAGACAATGGGGGAAGATGATTTGGGTGGTGTGTTCAGAAATACTCATTCCTAGTGCCGGAGCACACTCTGACACAAACTAAACTGTTCATAAATTTGGAGCACTGTCATCCAGAGCGCCGCCCCCTCGGAGTGGCAGAGCGCACTCTGTCTGTGGAGATGGGGCAGCAGAGCGCGGAAAGGAGTGAATGTGTGATTAACTTAACCATTTGTTAATTCATCGCTACAAGGAAATCCAATATTCGTCTTAATATCTCCCCAGTTTCTGATGAGGTGGACATGATAACCCACATAATACATATACATTATTCATCCCTACAACAGTAAATACTTTTCCTTAACCTGACATGAAGTGTGTGCTGCACATGTGAGCATTTTTGATGATCGCCTCCATCCAGTCCTTTTATCTTATCATATTTAACCATAGTTGTCTTTTTGTCTTTGTTTTTGTTGACAAGCAGTGGTGGCTAGTATGTGATAAAATTTAAGTTTTGACTCCTTCTATTCTGGCACCCAATAACACAACAAGACAACATATACAGATTCCTGTGTAGCCTACAGTCCTGTGGTGATGAGTCCTGTTTTGCCTTCAGCTAATAAAATGACGTAATTGTGACGTCGGCCCTAAAAGGGTCTATATACTAAAGAAAACATACTTACTACATTATATTCCATTTCTGCTAATATATTTAAATATTATATATAATATAATAAATGCTACACTTCATTATCAAGAGTACTGTATTCAGTGTAAAGTAGCTTTCAGACCAAAGATTCCCCTTGCAATGACTTGCAACTACGTGCACCCATTTGCACCGTAAACCGCTGTCATTTCTACAGCAAAGGACATGTTACAGCGTTACATAAAGCTGAACAGCACAACAAACCCCAGAAAGCACATGGATGCATCAGCAGAGCACTCAACTCTTCTTGTACGTGACTGTCTGTGGTTAGATACCCAAACGTTACCTTTTATTTGCATTGTATAGCATTGTCTTTGAAATGTCTGACTGTGACAGCTACTACTACTACTATTACTGTGTGTGTGCAACAGCTCACACATACGTGGGCACCCAGCTGTACAAAAAAAAAAGCATGAGCTTGCTGCTGATTGGTTACAAGGTTGGAGACGATCTGCGATGCATTGCCTGCGATTGAACAGGTTGAATCCCTTGCAACTGCAGGAGCCGACCTGAGCCGATATGCAACTGAGTCATTCAGACCACTGCAACTTTTCTCTGCAATGTCCTAAAACAGTTTTGTTGCATCTGGAATCTTTGGTCTGAACTGGCCTTAAGGGCCTATGGCTGGAAACATGCTGCAATGTCACATCATGTTAAGTTCCCACACATTTCATTGTTTGGCCAAGGTCCTCCCCTTCAAACGGGATGTTTTGCAGTTACAAACATAGTATTTGTGCATCTGCGTTTACTGTCCTTGAAAAAATGTATCAAAAATGCTGACAAGTTATTTCACAGGATACACGTTTGAAATTCCCACTTTAAAGAAAGGTCATGGAAACTGTTTAATAATTATTTAATTTAACCTCAAGTTGAATAATCTCTGAATTAAATGTTTTCACTCGATTTCCAAAGGTGGAATGCAGTGAAGCCTCGTGCTTTGTTGCTACATACTATAAGCCAGAACACAGAGGTCGTTTACTCAATGTGGGATGAAAAGATTAGATAGTCAGATTAGCAGTACAGAGGCCTCACATTGTCAACTCCAAAAAAATCACGTTGGTACACTTAATTAAATCCTCTTTAAAGTAATTTCTTAAACAATTTTGAACATTATTGTCAGTTATTTCAGAAGGCGCAGCCATCTCAAAAAAGATGCAAGGAATTTACTAATTTCTCGCTGTGATAAACACAAAGAATCATAGATTTCAGCTTCCCTGCCGCTGCTTTTATGTTGAAAGCCTCTTTACTCTTTAAATTCCTCTATACATACTTTCCTGGATAATGTAAAAAATGTGCACCTAACTATCTTCTGACAAAACATGATTTCTTACAGGATGTAAAGCGTCCACCACCACACCCACCTGTTTATGTGATGCTGCCGTCCCCAAGCCACTTGTCACCAACCGCCGTCAAGAGAGATCATCGCAGGGGTGTAAAGAAACACAATCTGCTTAACTAAATGCCCTGGTACTGGAAAGCAATTCAGTCACCACAATAGCAGAAGCGAATGCGCGTGGTTCTCACAATGTGTAATCCCTGCTCTGACGACCTCCCCTTTTCTTCTGCTTCTCTCCCCGTTTCTGCCCTTCTCAAACTTCCCGGGGAAGAACAAACACAGGCGCTATTGTCTGAGACACTGCAGAACACTCAGGGCCTTCATCGCCATGCAAATAGTCACAGCACCAGACTTACAAATGGATTTCTATCTTTTCACCCTCTCTGTTTTTTCCTCCCCATTTTTGTGAACAATCCAGCGCTTATTAAAGTGGAGCTAGAGCACGGAGGGGATGGTAATTCATCCACTGTATGACCACTATTCCTGCTAGTGATAGGAAGGCAACAGTCTGTTTTTTGACATTCAGGCCGAGAGGAGCACGCTGTTCCTGCATGCCTCGTCCTGATACGGTCACATTTAAAAATTGACCTGTCGTGACACAGAGTATGCAAAATCACTCGAGATGTTGTTTGTCCTCCACAGGCTCTCGGTTGTTTACATGTACTTGTAATCAGGGCCATAGTTGTAAATAAAAGATGGGTCAACTCTACCTCACCTCAGCTGCTGCGGTTGGAAAGATCCGTCTTAATGTCTCATAAAAAAAAATCCACGAGGCCTTTATTATAAATCAATGTTTGGACTATAACAGAATAACACAACTGATGGATGTGGATCTGTTGAAGCCAAATCATATGTCAAATGAACGGCTTGTTGCTTGAGTCCAGGTCTTTGAATATGCCCATTCCACTGAGTTCAAGTTGACTGATATGTCTGGCATCGTGACATTGAACAGCGGTTTCTCAGCTGCAATAAAAAAGCAACGACCAGTGAGTTTCACGGAGGGACTCGATTAGTCAGTCAGCACAAAGGGCAGGACTAATGCCACTGCCAAGTGTCGTCAAGCGGTTCACCAGAACCAATGAAGAGTAGGCTTGTAACACTAACATTGGGTGCTATGGACAAGATAGACACTGCTAAAGAGGCTGTTTTAAATCAACATGTCTTCTCAATATTGCCTGACAGTGTCGTTTGTATTTCTTCTCTCTGTTCCACTCTTAGAACCCCGTCAAATCAGGTATGTTGGCATGGCTATATATCAGTGTGGACTTGAATGACGTTAGATTTAGGCAGATATGATGGTCTCTGGTGATTGGCTAGGGAAAATCAAATCCCGGTCTCCCAAGGACATCACATTAAGTGGACTCAATGTCAGATTGCAGATGGAAACAGAGTTGATAAGTCTGTCTGATATTAAGCTAAACAGTTTAAGTTATTGGTGAAAAGTCTGAGTTTTGTGTTTTTCAACTGATCATGACTAAAACTACATGAAGCTTTGTGTTAGTTCATGCAGGACACAGAAGTCATACACTCCAGCTGTAATCAGCTGACAGCCAGTTGATTGGATCATTGTTTCGTTTCAGTCACACACCAATCACACCACCCATTCCCACATATAAGGCGATCCATTTAAATATGGCTTCCTACTCACTGATCTCTGCTACAACAACGCTGCCACACACCGCTGCTGCTGGCAAAGCTTCACCTCTACCACCCTAGCCTCTACCATCCTAATTCAGAGTCCTAGCATGGCTCTAAGGTTAAATGGTATTTAATGTTTTGCTTGAGCCCACTCATGTATACCCAGGAGGTTTTCTGCATTGCGCTCCCTGTTTTGGCACAGCATGCTGCTTGTCTAATCCAGGCAGCACGTCAAGAGGGGAGCCCTTGGCGCCGAACATAACTGTATTTCCATTTGTTGCAATAAATGGTTAAATCTATGATGAGAGTGTTGCTGATAGAACTGACACTTATACAGCTGTCTTTGCATTACTGGCATAGACAAAGCTCTGACAGCATAACAAAACAATAATTTAAGGAACAAATCACCCCCCAAATGACCATTTTTATATGCAGTAACTCACCTTGATTTATGTTGAATACAAGGAGAAAAGGTTGTTTTTCTCACATGCCTCCATAGTGAATGCAGACTCCAGAAAGGGCGAACATTCTTGATAAATTTAAGTCATAGGGATCCAAGTTTAACAACAGCAAAACTGTCGCAAAACATGTGTTTACAAACTCTCACACAACTCGTGCAGTATAATCCACGTCTCATAAGCTCAGTGCTTTCCAAACATATCCATTTTGGCTAAAACCTTAGTATTTAAAACACTTTTGCAAAAACAGCAAACATAAACGAACAAGTACCGTGCCTGGGCAATTCAATAATGCATGAGCAGAGCTGAAATGCAGGCACTTGCCCAGATGTACGACTTGTATGTGGAAGTGTTTTATATATTACTCTTTTGACAAAAAATGTGTTTGGGAAGCACTGAGCATACGACTGGATAAATGAGACTTGGGTTATACTTCGTGAGCTGTGTGAGAGTTTGTAAACAGATGTTTTGATGCGGTCCCCATGTACTCCAATTCATCAAGAATGTTCATTGTTTTTGGATTCTTCGGTCAACATCAAAGCATGGAAGAAAAAAGTTTTCTTGTATATATTTTACACAATACAGGGTGAGTAACAGATATACAAATGATGATTTTGGGGGTGAAGTATTCCTTTAAATGTTGCTTGTGTTTTTCATTATGTTGAATTTATGTTGCACTGTAAAAATTAAAACTAACAACAGTTTTCTTTGTATTTTGCTTGACTCTTGACACAGCTACACTTTCTTTACTTTCTCCAAGTTTCTCTGTCTCCTCTATGCCCTGCATTTCAATCCTACATCTGTCTCCTCTCTTTAACCCTAATTATAAAATGCCGTCAGGTGACAAGTGTTAATTGCTACAATAGTGGACTAATTTAATGTCGTTGGAGTTAACAAGCTATGGATTTACAGTTATGCTAATTTAAACTATGATGTAAAGCAGCAACAAGTTAGATAAACTTGGAGGATAAAACAGCACTAATGTAAGTGACTTCAGGCAGTGAAATGAAAAAGAGATTTTCAGGTTCTTGTGTCAATTGTGTTAATTGTTCGGTTTCCTGTTATTGTCCTTGATGTATAACTATTGAATTTTTTTTACATTAGTATCTGTCTGTCTGTATATTAGATTGTTCTTGATCACTCATCTTTACTGTGGAGGCATACACGCAAATTTACCCAATTAAGTGTGATCCGGTGTGAGCGAACCAAACCCTGTCAATCACATAAAACCACACTTTCCTGTTGGCTTGCAGGGTTGTTGGTTGTTTCACATTTCTGGAAAAGAATAATTATGAGTTAAAGAGGCAACAGATAGGATTTTTTTTTTTTTTTTAGCTTGGCGTCACCTAGCGTCAGCAGTGTTGCTCGCACTGTCGCAAAGACCAAATTGACTGTGCGGATCAGAGATAATCAGTAAAATGTAGGCTGTAAAGCCACCAGTATACCTCTATGTGTATGTAGAATGAGAAGGTGTGTGGACACTATACTGAATAAATGAGAGGCTAAAGAGGCTAAGCAACAATTATCAGATTTATCTGAAGAAAAAACAAATAGTAATGCAAATAATTATACAAGAATGCACAGTACCAGTACAAACAACTCAAAGTAAATGATACCAATATGCACAGTATCAGTACAAACAACAGTAGACATGTAAGGGATAACGTACAGTGAGCTGGTGACTGTTGAAAAATAACTCCCGACAGGGGAATGGAACCCTGACGCACAGCGGAGTTATTTTTCAACAGTCACCGGCTTACTATACATTATCCCGCTTAGAACATGGCTTACTACTAAAACATTCAAATGTTGCAACTGGCATCAATATTATTAAACTGCTGGCAGAGTGTATTGACAGAGGAGAGGCGTTCACCAGACCAGACAAACGGGAGCAGAGGAGAGGATTTTACTCCACTTCTCCCGGTAGAAGGATAGAACGAGGATGTCAGCCAACCAACACTCTCTACCCGGTCCCTGGTTGCGGTGATTTGCGATGCTGGCCAGCTAGGAATGAACTAGCAGCCGGTACAGTCCTCTCTTGGCTAGCTAACATTTAGCCGTGTTACTTACTGATCCATTAGAAAGAAAGCTAGCTGGACATTGGTGTTGAAGCCTCTTTGGTCACGGAGCTCCCTCCATCTCTTGAACGCCTGACTAAGGTTTACTCTCGTTTTTCCTCTTCTTTTGTCACTCTCTTTTTTGTGCATCCTCGCCTCCTCAGACAGATTAGCTCGTTTTCTTTTGGGAGGCCGTTTTTCACTTGTCTCCAGACTTTGTGCTCGTGACTCAACTGTCTCATGCCCCAGCCAGTTCCTCATAAGGACCAGCTCCAGTCCCTGATTGGCTGACCGACCAGTTTGGCAATACATGACGCATTTCCTGACGTAAAGCAGATCTTTTTCCGCGAAAATTCGTCCCTGGTGGCAGAAGTTTATTGCAAAGATTGCAAAGTCATTAAGTAACCTATGGAAAAGCTGATAGTCTGATTTTACTGTGTATACTACCCTGTGCAACCCACATTATTTTCATAATGATATATATAGGCAAAAATGCTGTCTGTTGCGTCTTTAATTTATTGATTCCACTTTTATCATCTTTCTTCTGATCTTAGGGAGGTGGGTAAACAGCTACAATTGCAATCCAATCAAATTTAAAAAATTCTCTAACTACCTCTTGTAACTAAACGCCATCCACGTATTCACTTGGATACATGCAGATCAGCCACAACATCAAAACCACTCACTTCATGAAGTGAATGACATTGATCATCTTGTTACAATGCAATGTTCTGCTGCAAAAGCTTGGGCCTGGCATTCATGTAGATGCCACTTGACATGCATCACCCACCCAAACACTGCAGCAGACCAAATACGCCGCTTCATGGCAACAGCAGCCCCCTAATGGCGCCATGTCCCCAGCAGGAAATTGCAACATGCCACACTACAAACACTGCTCAGGAATGGCTCGAGAAACAATACAAAGAGCTCAAGGCATCAACCTGGCCCCCATATTCCCCAGATCCCAAACTGATCGAGCATTCGTGGGATGTGCTGGTACCCCAGAAGTCCTGTGTCTATGCCTCGACAGGTCAGAGCCAAGTTTGATCCAAGGTAAGGCCTCTAACCTGATGAGGCATGGATACAGGACGTTGGGAGTATTCTGGGGTGTCTGGCACCAGGGTGATGGCAGCGGATCCTGTGAGTACTGTGGGTTGTGAAGCGGCCTTCATGGATCGGATTTGGCTCTGGGGTAATGGCACATCCCACAGATGCTTGACAAGATTGGGATGTGGGGAATTTGGAGAAAAGGTCAACGCCTTGAGCACTATGTCACGTTCCTTAGCCCACTCCTGAGCAGTTTTTGTGCTAGGGGGGCCACTTCCTTTGGGGAGTGCTGTTGCTATTAGGTAAGGTACTTGAGGCCCAATCCCATTTCATAGTTTTACCCCTACCCCTAGTTTTCGAGTGCCACCTTGCTCCTCAAAACAGAGTTACAAGGGGTAATGGTTGAAAAACTTTTATGAAATTTGGACAACCCTTCAAGACACTGATTCATCATTGGAATTCTGTTTTTTCTGTAACAGACAGGATGAGTGTTGCCACATGTTTGAACATGCCGTCTTCTGCAGTGGTGATTTCTCAGACGTGGGCTACAGTCAGCTTTTTGCTGTTTTCAGGATGTCCTTGATTCGTTCACAACTCAGGTTTCAGGCCATCAATTGATCAGACAAGTCATCAAATAAAAAAGAAGCATCATTACCAGGCCACTAGTGGTGCTTTGTAGGCTAACGTTAGGACCCTGTGCTCCTACCTCGCCAGTCTGCACTGACATTGGAGGAGTGGTAAGAAGTGCAGCAACAATGAAGAAGAAACAATGTAACGTTAGCTCGCTAGCAATGTAGCTACCAAAACAAAGGCATTTACAATTTCTTTTGTTGTACTTGTTATAAAGACAAGTACCATAATACTTGGCAATGATACTGAACTAAGATAATATGATAATTATTGTAATTTATAAATCTTTATTGACAAAAAAGACAGCTGTGGATTTCTTTTATATCTTATAGACAATTTCTCAAAACGGTTTGAAGCATGCCTCTGAAAAACCTCTGTTTGGAGGGCCACATAGCCCTAACACTTCCCCTTACCCTTCTATCTCAACAAGAATTGGGACACCCTATCCCTAGACATTAACGTGGAAAACGGAGGGATAAAGGCTGTGTGGTAGGGGCAAGGGTTGTACTGGCATTGGGCCTTGGTCTGCAACAGTATTTGGATGGGTGGTGCATGTCAAATGGCAACCACATGAATGCTAGAACCTAAGGTTTCCTAGCAGAAGAATGCATTGTGAGAAGATGTTCATTGTTATTCACTACACTGGTTGATCGGTGTTTGTGGCATTACTAATGCTCTAACTTCCCTTTCACTGTGATTTTAAGCTATAGTAACAGCTAGGACCCTACAATACCAGAGTAGCGACACACATTGGTCAAGCCGAAAGTTGGTCACGTGCCCTCTAGTGGTGGGATAGTGTGCTGCATATCCGACCAAGAACTGACTGAACTTCAGTATTGCTGCACTGCTGCCGACCAGGAATTCTTGTGCGTTCCCAAAGTCAATCAAACCTAAAACCATAATCTACCATGACCCAGATGACCATCACAGCCCTTTTACAGGTTAAAAAAAAAAAAAAAAAATCTACCATAATGTTACTCTCTACATTTTGAAATAAACAAATTATAAGCATGACTTAATATGACCAAGACACCTAAAAGTAAAAACAAGGCCATTTTCATCAACTTACAAGCAAGTGCGCATCAGACATACTGTAAGTGAATGGTTTCCTGGTCGGAAAGGTAATGCCCTCATGCCCCACTAGAGGGCGCGTGATGCTTAACTTCAGCATACCACAGGAGTCAATGGAAGTGTTGTCACTCTGGTATTGTAGGGTCCTAGTAACAGCTAACTACTTACTTCCTGATCCTTCATATGGCAAATATTAATTGATGCAGCAGGTTTCAGATAATATCCATCCTCTGTTGACATGAGGGTACAATGTTTCTACTCTACAACGCTAGAACAGCGTTTACATGCATTTTACCACGAGTTAAAAGTTTGTCATTTTTTTTAGTCATTTTTTATTTGACGACCAAATAACCTTTTGGATAGAATACCCAAAGTGCCTTCATTACATGCCTTTCGTACACATGCTAACCTCGGAGGGCTAATTACAAACCTAAACAATGCAAATAGATTCAATCATTAGAAGCCTCTGACAGGGGCAAGCTAGCATTGTTGGGGTTTAAATGTCTCCAAAGTGGCCGCACCAGCCTTCCCTCAGCGCTCTGTGACAGGATGGAATTTGTTATTTCGGAAGTTGAGATTAGTTCTCCCTGTGAACTCCTCCGCTCCCATTCTGATTCCATATCAAACAGAGAAATGTCAGGACCTGCACTGTGACATTTAAAACCCCCATTGTAGACCTTGTCTAATTGAACCTCCCTCATTATAATGATGGAGTGTGGACCGACCACTGCAAAAAGAACATCAGAGATGAAAGCTATGGTTTGGTGCCAGCAAGGATTATTTACATTCCCGCTGTCTTCTTCTCAGCGGTGAATCCGACTATCTCTCAGTCTCTACGGTGACATTTCAGGGCTGTCAAATCATGGGCACAGAGTAATGGTCAGCATATTTGCAACAAGATGAAGGTGAGTCTGGTTAAATCAGCATTCACAGGGATGTCATGTTGTATAAATAATGTAAGCTGTAATGGTGATATACTGCATGCTTATATCCTGTATTATTCACTATCAGTGAAGACATCATTTTCCTCACAGGAGGCACAAAGAGAAGATAATGTGGCTCTGACATTAAACTGATGATTTTACACAGGCGTACATTATTGTTTTTCACATTTTTCCCCCACTATTGTGCTCCTCTGATTAATGTTTTTTGAATATCTCTTTGAAAAACAAGTTATTGCCTAATCTAACACTACACCGACGTCAACATAAAGTTCACAAGTTCAGGCTCACAAGAGATGAAGTACTGAACTGTTCAGGCTTTGTCATGTTGTGCCCTTCACGGCTTACATTCATATTGTTGTATCGTCTCGCTGTAATTGGAAGAAGAATAAAGCGTCATTGGCATTCTGCTCAGTCCACTGTGGTGAATTTGATGAGAATGTCACATTAAAAATGCATGTTCCTCATACGTTCTTTGGCCTTTGTCTTTAGCCATGGGAAACAGCGGACACTTATGACAAATAAGGACGGAGCTGACGCCGCCTGAGGTGGATCTCTCTATTCGACAGGAAACATCAGCGTCTCCTCCCAGTGTCTGCCTCCTCCACACGAGACCGTGCATTTGTCAACCGTCTAGGCCGACGGAGGGGGACAGAAATTGGGTCACAATAGAAAAGTTGGATATACTGCTAAAACATTTCTATGAGAAAAAGACAAACTCTTAGACCTGCTAAACAATATATAAATCCTGGTCACTAAAGCAAGCTGCACACATCCCTGTTTATATATATATTTTGCAGTAGTTTATTGTAATGTTTAAACCAACAGCTCAGACAGCCGACTAATGGCCAGCAGCCAACTCTCGACCAGCTGCTGGCCGGCTACTTGTGAGACATCTCAGGTCTCCTAAATCCTCCAGGAATCTGCCACAAATGAGCACTAACTCTGCACTCCTGGGCAGCAAGGGAAATCTCCTGGAACCAGACAGCAACGTTTTGTTTACATAAAGTGGTTCTGTCTATAAAATATATAGCTCAAGGCAGGATGTAGCTAAGTGCATTTGATCAAGTACTTAAAAAACAGTTAGGAGGTATTTATATCTAACTTATGCGACTTTATGCCTACACTATATTTATCTCACAGTTGTTACTTTACAGATAAATGTTTTATATGCAGCAGTAAGATCAAATATAAAGCACTGTTTGTGGTTAAGACACCCAGCAGGTTTTAGAAGTGCTAAAATGACTTAAGCAAATCACATTAAAATACCATTTTGACCAAGTAAAATACTTCTTTCTGATTGCCTGGCAAACATGACCTCAACAGATTAGGCAACATTTGAAATCAAATGATAAGTTGCAAAGCTGAGAAAAGCTATTTCCACCTTCCCTGGTTTGGAAATATTTTTGGAGCATTCCTGCAGCTTGGACGGACATAAAAACTCTTCTGACTGAATTATTTGAACAAAAGATCAACACTTGGGTTAGAAAATATCTGCTTTCTTGATAGAAAGTCAAGAGAAAGAGGTGAGAGGTGAACTACAACTACCAAGGTGCATTTTAGATAAAAAGAAAAAGGATTCAGAAACAGTGGGGAGTGTTTGTTCCCAAATGCAACAACAATGCAATTGAATTTGCTGTAATTTGTGCGTCCTTTCTATAACAATGGCAGCTGAGGATCATTTGTATTGAGTTCATAGAGCCATCTGCCATACCCGACAGGCAGACTAAAGTTTACTTTATTTCAGGAAAAAGTTAAGTAACTAAACATTTTCTCAGAAAGTAAGTTACAATAAGTAAAACTGGCAGCCACTATATAAACCTAAACAACCCAGTCTCATTCCGAAGTTGCTGAATACTGGAGCTTGGGCAGTGACTTCCAGCATCAGGCACAGACGAAAAATGCTGTCCTTTCACATTGGCCTGATTCGTAAGTGGTCGCCATTATTGTGTGCCGGCGCCCCGCAGCATCAAGGGGAAATGCAGCCAGACAACAGCATAAGTTCAGGGGGCGAAAAGTCAGAGTAGGGTGGGTGGGAGTGGTGGTGGGTGGGTCCAACAACTGCCAACTTTCACCCAAGAGGCTTCGCTTTGTGGATAAATGTAAAGCCAAGCCCTGTTATTTCTTTCTAAACCTAATCGCATGCGTGTGTTACCTAAACCCAACCACATGCGAGTGTTACCTAAACCCAACCACATGTGAGTGTTGGCTATACGTAACCACATGCTATATTGCTGAAGGGAAAAAAAAAAATCTATTTGCATTGTTGTACCAATGTAATATGTTTATTTTGAAAGAGACTGTATGAAAACTGTGCACTTCCTGTAAAAAATGGAAGTGTATTT
Organism: Epinephelus fuscoguttatus; assembly: GCF_011397635.1. Taxonomy (NCBI): domain Eukaryota; kingdom Metazoa; phylum Chordata; class Actinopteri; order Perciformes; family Serranidae; genus Epinephelus; species Epinephelus fuscoguttatus. The sequence continues at coordinate 14,890,471 of NC_064772.1, forward strand.
TGAAATCAGACAATGCATGTAACAAGCTGTCCGAGAACTTCAACGACAAACGGACCAAGGTACCTTCCACACTGTATGTAGATGTGGGAAGTCCATGACTAAGTGTCCATATGTGACGAGGTGAGAGTGAAAATGTGTTGACCTAGAGGACTGTGTCATTATTCAAGAGATTTCTCATTATGAATGTAGTGTATTATTGAGAATATTGTTAAAAAAAGAAAGTTTTTTCATTTTGCAACTTAATGAGCAATAACATTAATGCTATACACTGCATGCAGTTAAAGCTGCACTGCAAACCAGACTGAAGGTAGCTAAGAGCGCGATGCGTCTCTTAAAAACTTGGAGTTTGCATTTGGAGTCAATGTCAGATGCTGAGGGGCATGAGAAAGTTTCTCTATTGGATGACCTGAGGATGAAAAAGGGCTGTGTCTGACCATGGGCTGTAAATGAAGATGGACAACATGACAGCATCTCAAAAGTGAAGCCAACACTGCGAATTGATGTTTTTTTCCTTCAACAATAAATCCACATGGTTACATTTAGCCAACACACCTACGTGGAGAGGTTAGGCAACAAAAGCACATGAATAGGTTCAGAAAAATATAACGAGATTTGGCTTTACATTCATACGGGAAGCAAACACAGGCCTCCCGGGTGAAAATCAGTGATTGTTGGACCCGTCAACCACCCCTCCCGCCTGCCCTACTTGGACTTTTTGCATACTTACATTTTGCTTGGCAGCGTTTCCTCCCATGTTACCATCATAAATGTCATGATTGAACTGAAGGTGTCAAAACTGAGGTGTAATTTCTAAGTATCTTCCACCAACAATTATAATCTAGTATTCTTCAGATTTGTCTCTACACTGATAAGTTGACAGGAAGTAAAACACCTCCATTAGCTGCTGTGGTAAGAAAGTCATATCACTGTTTTTTTTATTTCAAGTTTCATCTTCTGAGAGTGAGAACTGACAGCATCTCTCAAAGGAGTCACACGAGGAAGGAGCAGACTCCTCTCTGTTCTCGGGGGAAATATAGTTTTGAGTTGAACGTGCGGTATCCATCATGCTGATGAAATGCATAATTAATTCTCATCATTCCTATAATCCCTCTCTTGACTTGACCGCAGAGATGAAAATTACAAGCCTGGGCCCGTGTCAGCAGGCCGGCTTGATATCTATTGTAGTTTTCTCCCACAGTGGCAAAGAAATGCAGATGATAAATCGGCAAGGTTACAAAGTATTTACACAAATAAGTTGAAAACAATCGATCCAGTGCAGCACACTGTCATACCCTTAGGGATGTGGTTCCCCTGGAAGAATGCACAATCCCCCTGGCCTGGGTTCATTTGAGACGCAGATTGTGTCTGATTGATCAATGAGAACCGCTGCTGAGCCATCAATCTAACAGGAGTGGAATAGGAAAAAGGGAACATTAACATGTATAAGCTGCCGTGTCCCGACAATGTCCTCTACCTTGAGTTGGTGGGAAAGCAGCCACCTCTGGGGACATGAACAAAAGTGGTAAGTCTAAGACCTGCGACAGGAACGCGTTATATAAGGACAACAGGGACGATGTCAACATCTCAGCTCCTTTGTGATCTCATCTCTGTCGCAGCAGCAGCTCCTTATCTCTATCTTACCAAAAAAATACATCTATCACGAAGCTGCTGCCACTCCTGCACAGCTTTTTCTGCACAGGTTAGGGAGTTAATAATCTCTGAATTGTACAAAACTTGAATTTCACCTTCAACTGCCCTCCAGGTAATCATCGCTGTGAGCCGCTAATGAAAGCATAAAATTGCTGGCACCTTTTTGGCCACCTCTCTGCTGCAGTATTTAAGACAAACAGGTGATTAATGAGTGATTTGTGCTGGTATTGGTGGTAGACAGCTGTTCCATACTGCAGCAATGATTGGGCGGAGCAGTTAAGACTCTGTTCATTAAGGTCTTTCTACAAGAGTGCGTCGCTTCTCAGATCCATTACCAGGAAAAGGGCATCATGTTGTGCTAGAGGTTTGGGCAGATTGTGTATTTTTAAACAAGTAGTAGCAACTGTAGCGACAAAAATACACAAAGTGCGACATGGGTCCTGGTTGATGGTTAATCAGAAATTTTAGTGCTCACTTTGTTTGAGGAAATATGAACCATTTAGTTTTCCATTTTCAATAGAGGATAAAATTATTTTTTACATATTTGTGGAAACAGCGCCTTTAACCCTCCATTTGGGTGTTTCCATGGCAGCTGACTGATATCTGAGACCTGCCGTTGCTAAGAGACGCTACTAAGACCTGCTAAAGTCAACCCATTGTTACTCCAACATCGCCACATATCAACGTTTGTTTATGGACTTTCCACATCCACATACGACGTGCAAGGTACCCTGGGTGTGTTGGTTCTGGGACACCGTGTCAACTTCAGCCTGTTACATGCATTGTCTTCTTTCAAAATACACTTCTGTTTTCACAGGAAATTTACTGTTTACATACTGTCTCTTTCAAAACAGACACACTACGTCGTTTTTTTTCCTTCAACAACAAACACATGTGGTTAGGTTTAGGAAAAAAGAACAGGGTTTGGCTTTATAATTTTACGGGACGCAAACTCCACTCTCCTCTTTGTAAGTCGGTGTTTGTTGGACCCATCAACCATCCCTACTGGCTGCCCCAGTTGGGCATTTATCGGCTTAACTTTCGTTCTTGTCCCACTGCGTTTCCCCCCGAAACCGCCAGGTGCCATTAAAGTATAACGGCAACTGGTCATGTATCATGCCGACGGCTTTTCTTATCTGTGTCTGACGCCATAAGCTATTGCCCAAGTGCCAGATTTCGATGACTTCACAATGAGACCGGGTTGCTAAAGTTGGGACAAGACTCTTACCCTGTTTTTTGCCAGGTGCACATTCAAAGCACTGACATTTGACATTTGGGACGATGCATTAGGCTCTGAAATTTACATTTCACTTGGAAAGCAGAAACTATTAGCCCAAAATTTAGCACAGACCCCCACTGCCTGTTATTTTTTGCTGTCAGGTTTGGACACATTAGATAAAGCGTATGCCATGATTTCAAATTTCCCAACATGATGAATGTAGACTAAAACTTCCATGCATAGCAGAGAAGAAGATTAGTATGTTACCGTCATAAATGTCATGATATTAATTGAACTGAAGGAGTCAAAACTAAGGTGTGATTTCTCAGTGTCTTCCACCATCTCTTTAGTTACAGGGCAGCTCCCACCCATTGAATGCTGTGTGTTCATCATATTAAACAAAGGAAGGGATCAGAAACTATCAGTTCTGCTAACAACGTCAATCTCCATGCTTTCATTAGGGTCATCCCTATGTTCGCATGGTCTAAACAAACTAACATTGTAAAAGCGTGGCAGAGCTAATTTGTCATGTGGTACGATTGTATACAAAGTCAATACAAAGATGAAGCAAATGACGCAAATTTGTGCCGGGTGCCATGAAATCCACTCAGGTTGAAATGTTTCAACTTGAGCAAAAAAATTCACTCGAGGCTGTGTCACAAACGCCTATCAGGTTTGAGAGTCTCCTGACTTAAACGAGAATCAGAACATCACAACACTTATATTTTTGTCTGTGGGTAGCCAGAGCTCAACGAGTTAGCGCTGTGCAGTGACAAAATAAACAAGGAGAGGGCTTGGACAAATATGAGCAAAGCCATAGGACCACAAAAAATACATACAGGATGTGTTCCTTGTGTAAGCTATTTTGTTGAGTTGTATAAATTGAGCTTCTATTGTGGAAAGTGAAACAATGGGAGGAGTAAAGCAGTAATGCACTGCCATGAGAAAAAGAGTAGTGTTGCCTCATTTTTTACAATGGTTCAGACTAGAGGTCAACCAATTTATTGGCCTGGCTGATAAATTGGCGGCAACAGGACATTTTACAAACTACTGTCATTGGCGGAAGTGGCCTCTGATAGTGGCCGATAGCGGCACAGCCTCCACCGGTCAGGTGAGTATGAACATCCATGACGGGAGCTTAGGAGGGAAAAGTTGAGTCAGAATGAGCAAGTGGGTAAAGTTCCAGATCCTTAAAAGGATCTTGAATCTTGAAAGCAGGTCCTCTCTGCTGTATGACAGCAGCCACTGTTCTTCAAGGCACTGTTCTTCATTTTAACATGAATTTACATGAAGTTTTTGGCTTGACTGAGACAGCTGGTCCAGCGCTGTAGTGCTATTAGCACTAGAGCAAAAGTCTGTCAAACCATGACTAAGTGCATCCTGCCACTTCCTGTTTTTAAGCCAAGTAATCGGCTATCAGCTCATTTCTGTTTCAAACTATTGTTATCATATCAGCCTTAGAAAATCCACAATTGGTCAACCTCTAGTTCAGACCAAGGAGCCTCAGTGTTCTGCAAAAAATAGCCTACATTTGATTCTAGCTGTCAGTTGTACCTACTTTACTATAAACCAAGTTAGTGCTAACACCACTGTAAGCTGACTTCCCCAGTTAGTTACCACAACCATAAGCACAGCTTTTAAGGGTGAATATTTGCAGGCTGCAAAATATTCCCGCAGCCATATTTGCACGGGTAACGTGAGGCAAAATTTAGGCAGAGAATTTAATAGCACGTGGACAAATTTGTTTGCTTTCATTGGCAACACTGCGAAGTACCAAATAATCAAAAATAGCCCAGTGCTGAATAGCCACTTTTTGCTAAAACATATTAATAAATGCTCATTTAGATCTTTTACTGATATTGATGGGCTGAATTCGACTTCAAATGCTGTTACCTTTATTATGAGCCTCAAATATGTTTTGTGGCACCGGACAGATTTTCTTTTTTTTTGGCCAACAATGGCTCCTTTGATAGTGAAGGTTGGCGGCCCCTGACACAAGGAAACATAAATTGAACATATGACCAAGATACTGTTAAGAAATATAAATAAAAATAAAATATAAATAAAAAAATAAATAAAAAATACTGTTAAGAACATGACAACACCCTTTGAAATGTCTCCTAAATGTGTCATATTAATGAAATATTAAGCTGGGGAACATAGATAAGCTTCCTGATGATTAACTGATAATGTGACCATTGGACTTTAAGGTGACAAACTATTTTAGCACCCACATATTGCACCTATTAATTACCAGCCTGGAGAGTACTAATGCAGGTGGCACTAACACAGCAGAAAAATAAATAAAACTTCAAATTTCTTCTCTTTGGTAATTACAATCAAGACAAACACCAATAATGGTATTGTGTTTTCATAAAAACATTAAAATTTCAGATTGACTTTAAGAAATTGTTTTCATTTAACTACATAAGCAAAGAACATTACTGAGCCAAAGCCAGGTACAGAGGGAAGGACGCCTGCAAACTATAAACAGCCACAAGCAGCTCATCTGAGGATATTAAAGTGCTTGCCAAGGGGCATCTTGACACAAGCTGACAAGTGGCGCGAACAGCATGTCTTGTTAACTTTTGCCACCCTGATTTTTGCACCTAATCTTGGAGGTTGAGTAGGTGATATATTGGAGTTGCTTCTCCAACCAATCCTGCCATGAGAAGACAGCATTTCATCACACACTGTGCATTAAAAAACAATATTAGCCCCAAATGTGCTTGCAGTTAATGTGTTGATGTGTTGGTGCACCAGGGAAGTTTGTCACCCTGGCTGGTCTATGATAAATAATAGATGAGTTTACAAATTACTACAGACTGTGGCATTATTTTTATAAGCTGCAAAAATATCTGCAGGGTGAACAAATGTCAGTTGCGGGGATATACAGTATGAGCTTAAATATTGACATTCAGATTGCAGCAGAATCAGTCCTCACAGTAGCCAGTCACAGTAATACTCAGCTCGTGGCATTATTCATTCAGTCCTGCAGTCATGCGTTGGCGCAGTAGCTAATCTCTGCCCCCAAGGCACTTCAGCAGTAATGCACCTGTTAAAAAATCCCCATCCATGTCATTCTGAATTGTAAAAAGATTAGCTAATATTTTATAATAGTTTGGGGGGATTTATTGGACACTTGTGTGTTTCTCTCTGGCTGGAAGGCTGCACTGTCACTCCATCCTGTGTTTTTCAAGGAAAATGGTGAAGCTTGCAGAACTGTTGTCTGTGTTTTATGCTCTGAAACTAACAGGAGATTATGTAAAACTTCCCACGTTTTAATTTACAAATGACTGATGACAGAGTGCTGGGAACACTCATAGAGGTGCAGGAAAGTCTTATAAAAGCCACTGTGTGGCCTGGTGTCACAGGGCTGTATTTTGCTGTCTCATGTCCTATCTATTTTAGGCATGCACCTATTTTTGGTATGCTTCTTTTCTGTTCAAACAGCAGGATTGCTCCAGAGTATCATTTCCTCCTGATTTTGCAGATATAAAAAGCACCTGGTTTTAGTGGCCGACACATGACTATAGTGCAGCAGAAAAAAAAAAAACCTACGTTGGCACTGAATATTTTGAAGATACTTCAAAGTGAACCTTAAGGCAGGAGATCGAAAGAGAAAACACAACATCAATCCATACGCCTAATCATTTGTTGTATATAAATGTAAATCATAGGAGATGTGACTTTATGTGAGCTGCTAATTTGCACGTTTAAATGTTATCATTAGTGAAACACTTGTATTTGTTTCTCTGTTTGAAGCCCCACTAATCTTTCCATCACAGACCTCTTTTCCCTCGAGCATTTGTTGCTTTTTACATTTTTAGAGCTGTTGTACTTCGTAAGCATCGGAATAAATCATTTCAAATTGAATCATGGGCTGCATGTCAGATTTTATGATGCACCGCATCTCTTCTGAGGGGAACAGGAAATTGAATCGAAACGCTGTTGTCAAATATTTACACCTCTAAACACCCACAGATCAGCTGTTGCTTCCATTTTGACAATGCTGTAAATTGTTTACTAAATAAATTGTGAGGAAACATTGTGAAATCGATTGGCTTTTAAAATGGTGAAATCTAAAACAAACAAAAAAACCCCGAAAAAAATAGAAAGTAGTACTTATAACAATTTTAAATATATATATATATTATTTTAAGAAGATTATTCAAATTCAGTCCACCACCTACTGTAGGGACATATTACTAATATCTTAATATATAGGTTATATTATTATTATCATTATTATCAATAATAATATTAATATTAAATACTCATAATTTAAGTTGCTGTAAAAATAATGTTACATCATCAAGAGAGGTTTTGGTCAATCAAGAACAAGTGAAAAATAAGCAAAACCTTAATCAAACTGTCAGGAAACCTTTTACAAATTCAATTAACACTAGGAGCTATTTTTAAAACCAATTACTGCATGTGTTTCATGGAGATGTATCTTTTACTTGAAAAACAAAAAACAAGCAGCAGTTTCTGTCAGAAGTAATATATCTCTACAGTAGGTGGTGGACTGAATGTGAATAATCGTCTTCGACACATAACAGAAATTCATCTTTATGTCCTTAGAATAACCTCACTGATGTTCTTTAGCTCACAAGTTGACGAGAATAATAAACTTCTATACAATTACCTGCAGCTCTATGAACGCTGTTGGAAGAGAAGTCACTGACAAAAGACATCTTGACACAAGGTAATAAGTGGAGGGGGAGGTGGGAGCAGGTTATGTTTCACTGTCACTTCAATGTGCAGTTGGAACTGTGGATAATAGCTATAATTACAAGAGCAGAGGACTTAACTTAAAGGTAGAGTCATAAGAATTCTGCAGCAATCGACATCTTACAAAAGTCAACAAAACCAACATGAACTGTAGAAATTGCTGATGTTTAGCATGCTTTTTCATCATTGGCTGATTTGAAGTGCAACCTTGGTAACCTGCACCCACGCCAGCCGTTAGAAATTACAGGCAGGGGGACAGCATTTTAGAAAGTGGTCCCCTCGTCTACACTCAACGGGGTGGGGGGGTGGGGGTGGGGGATTAAAGCCAATAAGCCAATTGTTCATATTTCCACGTGTATTTTGTATCTACTTGTTCTTCTATCTACTGTCAAGACCTTGTTTTCTTATTTTGAAAAGGAGAGGTAGTCACATGTGTGTCCTGCCCTTCAATGAATGATCAGAGAAAAAAACAGACACACACTGATTGAGGAATTAACTGCAAGGTATTAAATTATAAGATCAAATCAATCACATTTTCTTCATTTATTTATTCAATCTGGAGGCTATTTTAATCACATTTTGGTCAAACTGTGTGCAGAACTGAAATAGTGTAAAGAATACATGGCTGTCAACTCTCAGTTTTTCAGTCATGCCCAAGTCATGCAATTCCAAGTCTGCTCAGGGACCTCAGTATGCAGAAATATTTAAATACACTATTATGAAAAATGGCAATGTTCCTTTTTCACTTGCCAAAATGTAGCGGAACTTTGGAGCATTATTTGGCATTATTCGGACCGACAAGATAGCATAACATGGTTAGCGCCAATGAATGCCGTAGGTCCTCTCGTTTAATATGATTCCTGTGTCTTCACTGTAGCTTTAAAACTGAACCCAATGCAGCAGGTTTTATTTGCTAAAGATGACTCTAAAAATTACCCCTTACTTCTCACCCTCAGCTCTGCCTGTCATACCTGGAGCTTCTTACCAATTTTTTGCCAGGCATTTTTCCATTGCCTCGCTTCTCCTTTCATTTTCTTGTTCTCTCTGTACCCTGACTTTTCCTTTAGGAATCCCTGATGTTTGGTGAGGCACGCTGACTCAGCTAATCAGGCAGCAGTCAGCCTCACATGTTTACAGCGGCACTTGTGAGCTCTTCACTTCACGCACCTGATGTCAGATGTCAGACCGCACTATTTCACGGTACCTGCAGGGAGTGGGAGCATCAGATGGCATGCTGGAATGTGTTTTAATTACAAAATTACATTTATTTATCATGTAAATACATATCACTTGTATTGTGAGTGACTGAAGTCAGTAAGTAAATTGCTGTACTTGATCCATTCAACAGTCAACCATTGACCTTTTCATGGCCATGGATCAGGGACATCTATACCCTTTGACCCTCCTTGATGGCGGACCTGTCTGCACCCTCCTCTGTGACTCTACAGATGTCCTACCATAAAATGATATGACAGAATTATCTAATTCCAAAAGGGGATCTTTTTGACTCATGGGATAAAACGGACGGATTAAACCTCCTTCAGATCTATCAGCACTGTTATTGCAGAAGCTAATTTGGGTGTGATAGCTCAAACAAATGTTCAGCACAGACTCAGTCTCCAGTGAATTATAGTTAATTGCTAAAGGAGGCAGCTCCAGGATTTGTCTCTGAAAGGCAATAAGATCTATAATCTTTAGAGCCTTTAGTCTGTTGGTCGGTCCACCACTTTGGTCCAAACTGAAATATCTCAACAACTATTGAATGGATTACGATAAAATCTGGTACAGATATCCATGATCCGCAGATCCCCAGTCATCTTGTGCTAGTAGCAGGTTGATATATTTAGCTTTTTGTTAAATATCTTGATAATTATTGGAATTGATGGCCATAAAAATGTGTAGACATTCATGGTTCCCAGAGGATGAATATTAATAACTTTACTGATAATGTTTTCACTTACTCAGCAAAACACCTCAACATCTACTGGATGGATTGGTACAAATTTTGGTACAGATATTCATGATCCCCAGAGGATGAATCCCACTGACTTTGGTGTTCATCATTTTCATCTTGTGCAAAAAGCAGGTTGAAATGTTCAGCTTTTAGTGAAATGTCTTAAAAAACTATTGGATGGATTGCCATGAAATTTAATACAAACAATCCTGGTCCCCTGAGGGTTCATTTTAATAACATTGGTGATATCTAGCTTTTTATCTTGAACCACCTGCAGGTCAAAGTCTTTACTTATCCTGTGAAATATATTGACATCAACAAGATGGATTGGCACAAGATTTTGAAGATATTTATTGTCCCCAGATGATGTATTCTCATCACTTTGGTGATCCCCTGACTTTTTGTAATGTGCCACCATGGTTGACATTTGCGATTTTTAGTAAAATATCTTGACAACCATTAATGAAATTAGCAAAGACATTCATTGGATAAATTTGAATAACTTTGGTGATCCTCTGACTTTTGCTGATGTGCCACAATAAAGTTGACATTTGTAATGGATTGCCATAAAATTTGGTACACATATCCGTGATCCCTGGAGGATGAATACTAGTGACTTTGGTGATCCACTCATTTTTCAAGTTGTTCCCACAACAGGTTGACTTATTTGGCTTTTAATGAAATGTGTCAAGAACTATTGGATGGTTTGCCAGAAAATTTGATACAGATATTCATTGTCCTTACAGATGGATTGGCTCAACATTAGGTACAGGCTTTTATGCTCCCTTCTGGATTCATTTTAATAACTTTGATGATCCCCTTTCCTTTAATCTAGCGCCATCATCGGGTTAACATCTTGATTCATGACCAGATACCAAAACAAATGACATTTCCATTAGCTTTAACTGTACTTTGTTTTTAGTACTTATTAGGAAATGTCAGCAATCTTGTAAACTAAGATGGTGAACACAGTAAATCAGCTAAACATCAGCATGTTAACACTAACGTGCATGTTGGCATGCTCACATTATTATTTGGTTCAAAGCACCATTGTACTCTAGTACAGCCTCACAGAGCTGCCACCATAGCTATAGACTCTAACTCCTGCCATATGCACATGTGTAAAGCCACAGCCATTTATCTGAGAGTTTTGAAACCAGCATGTGTTCATATTTTCATGGAAACAAATGAAACAATATGCAGTTTTCACTGGAACAACAAAATGAAGAGGTAAAAGACACAAAGGGATAAAATGCCTTAAGGGATAAAACAGTGGCTCAGTGTTTGCCTCACAGCAAGAAGGCCCTCTGTTCAACTCTGAGTTGTCTGTGTGTTCTCCCTTTGATAGACTGGCACCCTGTCCATGGTGTATCCTGTCTCCTGCACAATGCATGTTGGGAGAGACACCAGCCCCCCCTGCAACCCTCAAGAGGATTAGCAATAAGACGGACAGATGAATTGGCTAAATGGGCTGACTTGTTAAGGTCCTACTCACTTAATTAGACCTACTTGTAATAAGTACACTCTTCAAAGATAGATTCTGTAATATGAGATAATTAAATTATAATAAATAACTTCCCTCACATTATTGCGTTATAGACTGACATGTTATGGTCTCATCACGTCTCACACTTTGACACTGCATCTCCATAAAGAGCTCCCTACAACTTTAGTTAGAGAGAATTTTTCCTTGACCATGACCAATGCTGCCAGTCCTAACCCCTGAATGTCAGTCTGGACAATTGATACGATAAACCCAATTGAAACTTTCAATCTCCCTCCCGCTGATAAGAACAGAGGGAGTCCGTGAGGGGGAAGAAGGAGGGGGACTCTCTTTTCTTGACGGTGTCAGTAACAGCAGAATCTCCATTAGACTGCCGAGGAAAACAACATTTGGGAGCAAATCTCCTGCAGTTCAGCTCAATACATTTTCCGCAGCAATATGGTTTCAGTTTTTAGAGGAAGGTGAAGAGAGGAAACCTTTTCATTTACTGTGATTTTGTAAAGACTGCATGATGTTATGTATTCAGTTCAAAAGGTGCTAACAAAAAACAGTAGATGGGTTCTTAGGATAAAAGAACTCTCCACTCATCAGTGTAATGTACTTTAAAATCTCTGTGGTGAAAAATGTATGCAAATTAAAGGGGCACTCCAACAATTTTGAATGTAAAGAAATAAATCTACAAATCATCCCAGTATCTTACTGTAGCTTGGGCTTGGAGACTTCAAATTTATATCAGGAGACAAACTAGGGGTGTGGATGCTGTCAAGATGCATTATGGGATGGGTAGGATAAAGGGTTTTCTGAAGCTTCACCCATACCACAGACAAAAAGTCAGTATATTTTGACCTACTCTTTCAAGTAAAAGTAGAAACATCATGGCCTAAAAACAAGACAATGCATAAGTCCTGCATTCAAAATCTTACTTTAATTCAGATTATCAGTAAAATCTATTTAAGTATCAAAAGTTAAATAGCTAATTTTGCAGAATGTCCTCTTTCATAAATACTGCAAACACTACATGGCCAAAAGTACGTATACATTGCCCTTTACACCCTTTTGTGATATGCTGGCATAACACCCTGCACTCCTCCAGGAAGGCTTTCCACAAGATGTTGGAGGCTGGCTGCAGGGATTTACTCACATTCAGAGCATTAGGGAGGTCGGCCACTAATGTGAGTGATAAGGCCCGGCTTGCAATACGTTCCAGCTCATCCCAAAGGTGTTGGACAGGGCTGAGTACAGGGCTCTGTTTAGGTCAGTAAAGTTCTTCTACGCCAAACTGGGAAAACAATTTCTTTATTAATCTGTATATTTACGTGGGGTTATTGTCGTGATGAAATAAAGGCCTTCCCAAACTGTTTGATAATATCACTGTATACTGGAAGGGGCCCCCGTGTTTTTAAAAGCAGCTGAAGTGCAAGCTAGCTTGTAGCAAGATAATGGAAGTGTCTGAAATTAGCAAAGATTTCTACATATTTGGACAATTTAACAGTCATCTAAATTTTGATGGAAATGTTATCCCAGGCCCAGTTTTTCTTTTCCAGCAAGAATTGGTAGCAAAAGCAGGTACTTCTACTTCAAGACAAAACATGACCTTTTCCTAATAATAGCCAAGTGGTTTTTGTAGCAATGAAAGCAGGCAATTTTTAATGATATATCGGGACATTTCCAGCCGAGACTGTGGCAACAAAAGCTGGTACTTAAACCAAAACATGATCTTTTCATACCATGACCGAAAGTTTTTGTGCCTAAAACTAACCACTCATTTATCATTATTGTCACTACACTACACTGAAAATTGAAATGTAAAGAAACAAAAAGTTTCAGTATAACCACCTCATATGAAAGGTACAAATGTAACATGTCAGGGGTTTGCAGAAACGTACAATGCCAACATTTATTCTGGCAGTTAGGTTGGCACAAAATGGAAATTTGAAAATGCCTCAAAATTGTACCTCAGCTAATGTACCTACTTATCTTCCCCACTTTGAAATCCTGATTTTAAGAAGCGCGCACTACTTCCAGGAAACACTGTTCCCCTGAGATGCTCACGGGTCAGTCAAGGTCTAATGTGATGAGCCAATCCTGTCGCAACACAACACATGAAAAGATCCCGGTGGTTGGGAGCACATAACCACACTGCCTCTGTCACCGTGTCCATCAGCGTATCGATCCAAAGACCTTATCAAGCAGTGTATCTGAAGCTAACAGGGTGGTGGGGATTGGCTTTGCAAATCTCTACCTCTTCTAACTTTCCTTTTGATCTGTGCATGGCCTCTTTGGTCTGCGTTTCATAATCAGCTGAGTTGAACTTATCTATGTCTCAGTCTCTCTCCACAAGTTTAGACTAGAGCCAGTCTCTTTGGGGTTGCCAAGTGCCACCTTAAATCTATTTCACCTAATTCTGTCAGTCTGATGATGTGTCTGATTGCAGAAAGAGAGCGTCTTTAGTTAAGTTTCAAATCATTTAAAAAATTTAAATCAACCCATCAGCATATTCATATGTCACACAGCTTGTTGGCTTTTACGTTTGTGTAATGTTTTATTGATGCACCTTGTATAACTATTGCATCATAGATTACAAAGAATAAAAGTGCAGGGCACATCAGTATCATCAGAATAAATTGAATAATTGCAATAGTTGCACTGCCTCTGGTTATTTCATGATGACAAGAGACAGAAGCATATGCCATGTCTCACTTCCTCACAGCAATCTAAAGATGACACGAGGCGATAACAAATACAGGCAGTTCCTATTGAATACAGGACTACCATCCTTCAATGGAAGACTAACTGAAGCAGTAAGCAATGTTGATGTGCTGACTGCATGTCCGGTAATGGGCAGCAATAAGCTTGATGTTACCAACCATTTAGCTTTGCAAAACATCTTAAAGTGACACAAAATTGAATTTTAAAGTTGTCAGTATAAATACCAGTCATGTAAATGAATGCAAATATTCAATTTACCGACAATTCGCTTTGTAAGGTCTAACAAGGTCTGTCTCTAGATGCTGAAGCAGTGTGCATGGGCCTGTAAAAGAGCAGTAGTCAGTCTCTCACAGGTGTGCAGGTGGTGTCTATTTTAGCTTCCACAAAACAAAAATCAAAACTGCTAATTTGTAAAGAATCAATTAAACTGTGTGCGTAGTTGCTCTCGCTAAGGTTGACTGCAAATAGCTGCTCTTTATTTGGTTTGAGGAAGATAAAATTACAGCAACTCCAGCCAAACTTGCATTCGATAGTGCTGCTTTTGCCAAACTCATCAGTTATCCTGCATTCTCGAATCCTTTTCTCCTGTAAAAGGCAATAAGCATCAACAATATGAGCAAAAGCATAAATTTAAACCAGTGTGCTGCTTTTACAAGCATATCTAATAGTTTTGTTTGTACAAATCACTTTTTAGTTACATTTGTATTTATAATAATTCTTTAAAATATTTGGGGCAAAACAAGAGCAAAACATTTCCATGCCACATGAATCATCAGCTGGACGCTGCTAACTTTTTTCATGGGATATGCAGCTATAGACTTTTAGCACATTATCATGACTGCAGCAATCAAGTGCATATTGAAGAGCCTTTTATCGTGTTATTGTTCTTCACTTTAGTGAAACTTAGGTGTTTCCAGCACCTTGCCAAGACCAAGCCCGGTGGAGCAGTGTTTGTTCTGCATCATAGTGTTATTGTTTTAAAACTGATTAGCTGGGACCATTAAAAAGAAACTTAAAACAGAGTTTTCGACCAAAAACTTACTACATTCCTACTTTAGCTTTCCTTCCTACATTAGCTTATGCTAGCTAGCTGCAGCTTATTAAGTCTGGTAGCCACAGTGATCATATTAGCCAACTGAAATCGGTGGTCGTTAGCTAGTGCTAAGAGGGTCCATGTCATTGGTCCGACAGCCCATTGGTCCGACATCCCATTAGTCCGCGGTGCTGAACGGCTCCCGGCGGGCGTATTTCTGCCTTGATGGTGCGCCGCGACCGGCTCTGGGTCAGCTGGGAAAGGCTTGAGGCGGAGCAGGCTCACGGCTTATGTGTTTGCCACTTTCTTTTTCATTTTAACCCACACCATGATCTTTTCTGAACCCTAACCAAGTGGTTTTTGTGCCTAAACCTAACCAGACCTTAACCACAGGGCATCATGATGATTTCGGAACGGACTTCGGAACAATATGGTCAGAACAATGGGCTGTCGGACCAATGGGCAGTTCCCGTGCTGAGAGGCTTTTGTTTACTTCTGGGTGTAACTGCAAGCCATTGCTTAAAAAATAACAATTTTGAGTAGTATATCTTCCACTGTTAGCAATATAACCTTTGTTTGTATCATGCTAAAATAGACATAGCAACAATAACCAAGGGGTCAGGGCTTATTGACCAGTCTGTTGACAAAATTGGCAGTAAAGTGAAATTTAAAACACGGTGTAAGATTGTCTTGGCAACGATCGTTTACAGTGGTAGAATATACATTAATATATTTTACTTTACAACATAAGTAACATTAAAGGGGATCACCACCTAAATTAGCAATGTCAATATATTATTTCCATGCCCTAGGAAAGTTCAATCAATATTCATGAACCAGAGAATAAGTCTAAAACTTCGTCAACATCATCAAGTATAAAGTCTGGGGCTTTTCCATAGACAATCAATGATAGCCTAGTTTTGTAAACCTACAAAATGTGTATTTTCTTTTTTAAGGTCAAGACACACCAAACTGACCTCAAAGAGCTAGTGGCGATAAAGACCGACTGTTGCATCGCCTCAAGTTGCCTGTGTCTCGGCCAAAAAGTTGCACTTGAACACACCACAAAGACTACAGCCAATGGCCAGCTAGCACGTACAGAGGACTGACAAGACGGACTCAAGACGCTAGTTAGCCAGTAAGTGCGTTAACAACACTACTCGATATTAAAAGAAAAAAGGATATTTTCTGTACCCTAGCAAATGTAACACAAACAGTTACAAAATGTTTCTGCTAAAGAGCTCAATGGCTAGAAAATTTGTACCCAATACCGTATAACAAGTTTGTTTTGTTCTCAAGCCCTCATGAATTTAGTCATTTGTTTGCTTTTCTCATTTCTGATTCTTTTCTCGTGCGTTGAGCTGAACTGCCAATCAAAATGATTTCACTCACAGACTGGCTTAGCTGCTGATGTCATGCTGAATCAGCTAAATAACAGCCAACAAGGTCTGACTGCTGCAAACAGAGCAGAACACACCTCAAAAACTAGGACGACAGATGTTCATTGACAGCTCGACATTGACTGGCAGCCGACTGTTGGTGTGTCAAGGCCTTTATACCCAAATAAGCTTTATTCTATTGTAGTATTATGAAACACTAAAAGTACTCTCGGTGCTTTCAGTGTCATCTGTAACATCTTCCCCAGTTCATTGTCTATGGAGCTCCTCAACACAAATTGAGTTTTAGCACTCTAGTATTGGGGTTTGGGGAGAGAGTCGTTTATGTATGCTAGTATATTTGGACTGTCTTTAACCATAACATGAATTTTAAAAACTGGCGTAGTTCCCCTTTAACAGATTTGAAACCCTCCAAGAAAACCATGTAAGCGTTGCACAGCAATCTGTTGAACCTGAATTTGAATAATGTTTACATACACAGAGCTGTTCCTGCTAACACTCAAGGTATTAACCCTCTTAGCCTGAGTCATACTGTTGCTTTTAATACACCAGAAAGGAAATGATGATTCCAGTGTTAGCTGAGTAATCCTCTTGGCACTCAGACAAACATACAGGGGCAGAAAGAGTGAGAGTTTTTCTTCTAAAAACTAAAAGTACGTTGATGGCTGGCTTGTAAGATTTTTGTTCAGCTTTGCTTCTCTGTGTTTTAGCTCCAGGAAAAAGTGAATGTAATTCAGCATTCTGCCCAGGCGCTCCATACTGTTCGATGCTGGAGTTTTAGCTCCCAGAGAAGCAGGTTTTAAGCTGTGCATTGCTACAGTATGCATATTGCATTAGAGGGGTATTAAGAGCTTTGTAACCAGGAGAAAACATGGATTTAGATTAGATGTTCTCCGACTGCTATTTATTTGTCAGTTTGAGAATGAACAAATATTCAATTTGCACGGGATCAGATATCAGATCAAATGGATCTAATGAATTTTAATATATGGTGATATTAAAACCCAAACATTTCTCTGCTATCATTCGATGCTACAGTTTGACCTCTGAACAAATACCAGTCAGAGGACACTGCCATGCATTTTGGTAGCTGTTTAGTCTCAGTTTTTAAGCTCTGTAATTATGCATGTTTATTGCGTGTATACAAACTGGAATTTAAGGCATATTTGTCTGAATAATACAAATATAATGAGGGAGGATGAGAGGAAATGCAAGCGTAATGTTTTGTATTTCTGCACAGAAAGTTAATTAGTTGTATATTGTGGGTTGTTGTGTAACATACACAATCAATTAGGCTTTCTTACTTAACAATATGTGCATGCTGATTTATTAGACACAAACATGTTTTGTTGTTACAGTGTAGGAAAGAAATTATTTAATATGATAATGCACGTAATAGTGTCAAGGCCCTGGCTTTTATGTCTGTTTAGTTTTATTGTTTCATTGCATTCTTCTTTTCTTTGCAGCACTGACCTTTACTAAAAGCAGGTGTTTGATTTTTTCATTAATTTTTCATTCAGACTTTTATTATTATTTTAATAATAAAATCATATTATTACTCTGTATATTACTTGTCTGTGCTTGGATGAGGAGTATGTTATGCACACAACTATTTTGAGCATATAAGAAATACTTTAAGGTGCACAGCTGCAGACAAACATCTCAAAATCATAAATCAGCACTGTGAACGCTCGAGGGAAGAGTTGCCCATATTAATCCACGAGAGCGATGCAAGGTCAAGGTCAGTGATCTCACAGTTGTGTAGCTGAGCCAGAAAGGTTTCTGCACAAATGCATCAAACCTGTCCGGTGTCCACAGAATGGAGTTTATTGAGTCTGAGCTTTGCAAGACATGAATCTTTTTCTGTGTTGTGAAATGTGAGGCTGTAGTCCAGCAAGAACAGATCTTGTTTAGTCAGGGCATGGTGTGAAGAAGATGAGGACAGAGTCACAACTAGAAACCATCTGGCATTGGGATCACCCCAGCCACAATACAGCAATCCACACCTTAAACAAATGCAGGCCAGGGGTATAACACAGGGGACAAAGGCCCTACTTCTGGTCCCCTTGTTTGGACTGAACCCAAATTTAGCCTTGATTTTGATTTCAACTGCACATCTCTGACAAAATCCGTCCACAGATGAACAAACAAATGAACACATGGCAAAGTATTCAAAACACCTTCTGTGGTAGATCCCACTACAACACATGCTACCAGGACCACATTTTGCCATGATGACACACACACAGACTCAGACGGTGAAAACAATACTAGCCGCACTAGCCCTCGCTTGAAAGGCACAGAAGAGTGTATCCCACCTCCTCCACAAGATCGCTACGAAGACACCATAGTGCTTGCATCTCAAATCCCAGGTGCCCCTTTGCCACACATGCCCAAGAACTGCTCCATACAACACCATCTCATATCTCCAAGGCTGCCTGGGTCAAGGCAAGATGGAGGGAGGTAGAGGTCAGCAGAACCATCAAGGCTCCACCCTTACATTGAAGACCCCACAGATGTTCCTGGCCAGCAGTGGCCCCAAAAGCAATGGGCAACCCTCAACTTCCTGAGGACAGGTGTAGGGCGCTTCGGGGCAGCAATGCAAATATGGGGTCTCATGGACAGTGCCCACTGCGAATGCAGGGATCTACTACAAATTGTGGAACACATAATAACCAGCTGCCCCAAACACTGGGCACCAAATGACCATCATCATCTAATTGACCTGGACGATGAAACACTGGACTGGCTTGCCTCAATGGAGCTAAGGGTCTAAGGACATACGGCAGAAGAAGAAGAAGCTAGAAGTAGATTCACATTTCCTTCTGTGAAGTGATACAGTTGGTGTGTGTAGTTCAGTTGAAAGAAAATAGCTCCTAAATGAAACTGCTCATAACACTGGATTATCTTGAGTACCCTGGTTATGATTTCTGGAACAAAGCATTGCTGTTTAAATTCCAAATTTATTTTTTTTAGCACTATGAGCACCACAAGCAGAGTGCCATCTAGTTCCATTATACTGGAGAGAAGGCAGACATCTCTACCGCTGATATCTCCAGCATTGGCAACTCACACCAAAACAATCTAGACTGATAAATAGCACTACAGGTAAGCGGGAAAATATGTATTTACAATTTGGGAGTGAACTGTCCCTTTAAAAGCTGAACTGAAATCTACAAATAACAGAGGGTTTCTCAAGGTGTTTAATCAATAGGTGCACTATACTGTTGATTGCATCATCACTGCCCCTCTGATGCAACCAGCAGCAGAGTGCACCTATTGACATTTGGCTTCAGCCTACACTTCTGCCGAGCTGCTCTCTATCTCCTTCACTTTAGCCTCTGCTCTCTTTCACTCAATTCTTGAATGCACTTTTTTCCCACTTAATCTGTCCTGCCTCCATTTCTTCTCCCTCTCTTTCTCTAAATACTGCAGTCTTATGACAGGGTCAACATCCCTGCGGGCACAGCACTCTCTCTGCCTCTCTGCTGCTACTGCTGCTGTGATTGGAGCCATTGTAAACTGTATGACTGGAAATTACAGCCAGTCATTTGAATCAAATATATTTTGAGACCATCTTCTTGATTAAGTTATAAAAACTATCATTATGTTTGAGTAAAGGCTACTCTGCAGAGGACCGGTGACAAGGATTGATTATCATAAAAATTATGTTGAAAAGAGCAAAACAGCAAAACCTTTTCATGCACACATTCCTCTATGATGGAATGCCGACAAGGTGGAAAACCTACAACCACCAGAATGGACTGCACCGCACCGGTCTGATAAACACTCCCGCTGGTGGGTGACATAATGTGAGTTTGTTCATTTTGACCAACAATATTGTGGCCAGAAGGTAACAATGTCAAATTACAGTTAAACAGTAAGCTTAAATATGTCTCTGAAAACATTTGAGGTGATAAATAGATAACGATATAACATAATATTGGTTCATATTTGATCAGCACTGCTTAGTTTTACTGTTTGATCTCTCTTTGTTCAGCCTTTTGCAATACAAGAAAAATTATGGTACCCACACCCTGTTCACAAATTCTCATGTTAGAGCCAAACTGTGCATTAAAATGGCAGGAAATTGGCAATACAGTAATAGAATGGTTTACATTTGATCAGCACTGCCTAGTTTTACAGTCTAGTCTGAGTGTGAGAGAAACATAGAAAGGGGGCAGGTCTCCGTCTTCTGTACTTTTTGTGGTCGTAGTGGTGGGCATACAAAAGTGTGGAAGTACAATCTGTAGTTCAATCAACAGCCTTAGAGCCAGCAGATCTGAGCTGAGAGATGAGCAGGGCGCTGGTAAAATGGAGTGAATTTTACCATAGTTGATTTACACATACCACCCACATTATTATGATACAAAGCTGGTTGAAAAGTATCCTCAAGAACACGGCACAGGAGTTTTTTTTATGAAAGATAAAAAAGCACGTAAGTTTATTTGCAAATCCACTCCCAGCAGTACTTCAGAACATCCAGATCATCAATGCACAGTAACATTCAGATCAAAGCACAGAGGTATTAGGCTCAGTGTATACACAGGTTCAGAGCTGAAATCCGTTGAATTGTTTGCAGTGCTGCAGAGAAAATAAACCCAACACAGAAAACATGACCTATTATATGTTCATACAATCCTCAAGTTATATTATTGAATATCCAACTGTGGCCAAAACACTGAGAAGTAAAAAAGTCCAAGATGTCAAAAGACCAGACTTGACATTTTCAGCTCTGTTTTTTGTGAATCTTCTGTGAGCTAATCTTTGGATTGCTGAGGATGCAGAAGAATTCAAAACACCCAACAGTCTTCATGCTTAGCATTACCATACAGCATGATGCTACCATATTGCCCCAACTGTGTCAGTGTTTTCGTAGATTACCGAACATTTGCATAAAAATAAATATGACTGCAAATGCAAAGCCTGCTATTTTCCCCTCACATGAGGGATCATCCCGGAGCCATGACAAATCCTGAGCTTTGTTCATTGACCCTGTGGGGTCAATTACATTTGCTGCGAGAAGACACGGCGAACGCCTCAGGTTCACAAGACCGTAGTGTTGGCACGTTGATCGATGGCAGGGATGCTTATCAGCCACAGTGTGTTACAGACACCTAATTGCAATTGATCCCCTTTGCTGTACCATTAATTGTAAATCCTGTCTCAATCACAAACTCCACACTACTCATGTTGTACTCTAAAACTAAAACTTCATTCATCAGTGGGCATCGGTTTTCAATACAGGAGTGCTGAGGGAGACAGTACAAGAGCTTAGAGACACACCGTCTCGCTCAGAGTGTTGAGCTTCACTCAGCTGTATGCAGGCGCCTGAATATTTTAAAGGTCAAGGTTGAAGGCTAGCAGCTGAGTGCTCTCATCAAGATGTCAACACACAGACTCCTGGTGTCAAAACAATAATAATAAGCAAATATCATAAAATAACTGATGCTTTTATTCAATTTTTAGCTGCATCAGCAGCAGCTCAAGGCACGTCAGTCATATAGTCCACCAATGCAGTCCAGACTGAAATATTTCAATAAATATTTGACAGATTGCCTTGAAATCTTGTGCAAACATTCATGGTCCCCAGAGGATGAATCTTACTGACTTTGGGTATCCCCTTACTTTACCTCTAGTACACCATGAAGTTGACATTTTAGTATTTTTTTGTGAATTGTATCAAGAATTGTTGGATGGTTTAACATGAAATTTGGTACAGATATTCATGGTTCCCAGGGGACAAATCCTATCCAAATCCAGATCCACTGACTTTTCCTGTATCACCACAATGAGGTTGATGGTTTTGTATTTTGGTGAAATATCACAGCAAATATTTGGTGGATTACCATAATATTTTGTACAGAAATTCATGATCCCCAGAGAATGAATCTTACTGACTTTGGTTATCTGCTGACTTCTCCACCAGGGCCACCATGAAGTTGACATTTAGTTTCAAGTTAAATGTCTCGACAGGATGAAATGCCATGAAAATTTGTGCAGACATCCATGGTCCCTGAAAGATGAATTTGACTTTTCTTACAGCACTATCCATCCATCCATCCATTTTCAACCGCTTATCCGAAGCCGTATCGCTGGGGCAGCAGGCTGAGCAAAGTATTCCAGACGTCCCTCTACCCAGCAACTCTTTCCAGCTCCTCCTGATGGACCCTGAGGCATACCCAGGCCAGACGAGATATGTAATCCCTCCAGCGTGTTCTGGGTCTGCCCCGGGGCCTCCTACCAGTTGGACGTGTCTGGAACACCTCTGACATCCTGATCAGATGCCGAAACCACCTCAACCGACCCCTTTCGACGCAAAGGAGCAGCAGATCTTTTCTGAGCTCCATCTGGATGTCTGAGCTCCTTACCCAATCTCTAAGGCTGAGCCCTCTGAGGAAACTCATTGCGGCCAGCACTATTATCACTTCAAATTCTATGATTCTATGATGAATGGACCTGCAAAACTAATGACATTCCCATCAGGACTTAGTTAGTAATTAGCATGCTAACACCTGTGAACTGTGAACACTAGATGCGCTGAAGTATTAATACTGTTAGCATGCTGACATTAGCTCAAAGCACCACAGTCCCTTAGCATAGAGCTGCTATTACAGCTGTGGACTCTGAGAATGCTTTCAAATCAGGGACACCCGCTTGGATCCAAGTGACTTGATCACACAGCCCAGTTTGTTTGATAACTGTGAACACTGTGTACTGTACCTGGCCACGGTACCTCAATCTGTGGCCAAGTCCAGTTGAAATGGTGGTACTGGAGTACAGTTTATGTGTACTCAGGTACGGTTCACATCAGGTGTTAAAACCAACTGTACCAAGACACACAAATGGACTGCTATTTAAAGCAGCAGCTGGTGACTACAGTTGCAAAGGCATTCCTCTGTGTTGCCGCCGGTCTCCTCCAAAATCTGCATATACAAGCAGCACGCACCAATCTCTCCTTTGAACTGCATGGTCATGGGTAATAAAGTATAAGAAAGTTAAGAAATAACTTATTATTTCTTAAGGTGCTACATGTTAGTCTGGAGGTTTAAACTCGTGTCCTCTCACAGAATTGGTGATTTCAGACTGTTTACTTACAGCCCAGCTACACTCACTGATAACCAAGCCTCCTACTTACTTGTCAAAAGCCATCAACCCATAAACCTTCGATTGAGTGGAGATCAGCTGTGAAGTCCAGTAGCCAGTGGCTGCTTGCTCCGCTGCCATTCAGTGGCTAATGAGCAGAGCTAACTGCTAACAGCCAGCACCACAACTAACAAACTCCACAAATCTATTCAACAGCCTCACCATCCACAATCAGACACACACAGTTGATAAGTTACAGCTGAATTACAGCTAACAACTCGCACCGACGGCTGCTCCAGTGTGAATGTTTTGGCTGGCTAGTTAAACATCCTGGCGCAGGCTATTTACTGGAGTTTGCCAGCCTGTGACATTTGAAAATAATTATAAACCTGGCTGTTCCTGGCCTTCAGTGTCCGACAGTCGACCACAAACATTTGTCACGTCTTGTCTCATCAACGAAAATGAAACACAGATTTAATTTTAGTTTTTATCATCAAGATCTATTATTAACTCGTCATTGTCTTGTTTTCATCGTGGAAGAAAGGTCATTGATAAAAAAAAAAAAAATAATAATAATAATAATAATAATTCACGTAGATAATAACACAAGCGTACTCTAGTATGGAATGACATTTCTAATGTAAAAACTGAATATCGGGGGAGTGGAGAGGATGGGGCACTAACTCCTCCACAGTAGGAATCAATCATGCCTTTTATGAAAACGCCCTTCGTTTTGTCTGCTTGGCACTAAAGAATAGGCCAATCCACAGCCATTAGGTATAGAAACATTGTATTATTTTATGTATAGACACGTACAGTGGGTAAAATGAGAGTAATGGCACACAATTTGAATTAATGATTACTCATATGACTAATTTTCTTGCTTTCAATGACAAATTATATGCTGCATTATGCAAACATCTCTCACCTCTTTTTCCCACAGCTGCATGTGCATGTGTATTCTAAACACCTTCGCCCAGTAAAACACCCCAGAGCTTTATTGGAGTAATCATAATATGAGACAGGGCGACAGGCAATGTGCAACTTTAAGGCTAACAGCTATGAAACATCTTCCGTCCCTCTGGCAACAAAGTGTACATAACTAAACAGCAGATTCTCAGCTGCAAAGAGAGGCTTGCCCAAAGGACAAACTCCTCCAGGAAGCCTTGAAAGAAATTGGTTATTAAATAAGGTAGACCGGAGATAAAGATGTCAGCAGTAATAATGCTTTTCATTTTGACTCTGATCTTATTTGTTCAGAGGGGAGGGTGAGCCGTGCAGTCTCACCGAGTTGACATAAGGGTTTCTCCCACTGCTGAGAGACTGATCTGTCAGCAGATACATGGCAATGCCGTCTTTGTCGCCTCCTGCCCTGGTGAGGACAAACTAATATAGTGGAACTGCAGAGGTGGCGCTTTCTTACAAACACACTTAATACTCAGTACATACACACAGACAGGCCTGAACACGTACAGTAACAGTCAGTGCTGATGTATACAGGCTGTGGTGGTTACACTGAGTGCAGCTCAGGTGCTCTGTTACATGTCCCAGTGGCAAACAGAAATGATGGAACAGGCTGTACAGTAGACTCAGACCATTTGGTCATCCCTCTGTAAACAACCCCAGAGTTCAGCCTGTGCTCACTGTACTCTCCTCTGTTAGTGTCAAGTATATTTCTATTACTACAAAGTGAGTGTTTGTGGGCTGAGGAGAAAAACAAACTGACATAAATACACTAAACTGACATGCTTTAACAAAACCGTTCTCAGATATTATTAATACTGCCTGTTAGATAAACATACAACATAAAAGGACACCTAATGGAAATCACCTGGAGACACAATTACTTGGGGAAGAAACTAATTAAAGAGATCAAAATAATTAAGGAAATTTGCATAATTGTTGTTGAAGTTCTTCGGGAGAAAAAGTGCACAAACAGGAAGCTCACAGCAGCGAGTATAACCAGAGAACTTTTTATTGCTAATTGCACTTCAGCTGTAACGAACCACGATCCCTCTGCCTTTTCAAGACCACATAGCAGCAATGGTCAGTAGTTCCATTAGCTTATACAACTGCAGCACTCTGAACTCAGAGCCATATCTCAGGTCAATCTGCGCTACAAGCAGCCAAAGCTTACAGATCCACTATGTTAAATGCAGGCTAAATGCGTGTACAGTCGTAGCGTGAGCTTATTAGGTACACCAATCAGACACTAATACAGTCTAATACAACAGCCCTGCAATGAATTCTGCCTTCACAAAGGCTATAATGTTCAGATTTTGTTTTAGAGAGGTGCTGATTCAACTTTATAGTCATTTTGAAGGCTGTAGTGGCGCTGTGGTGCTGTTCAATCGTATTGTGTTACACTGACAGGTGTTTTTAATATCCAGTCTACCTCCTTTGACTCCTGTCTGTTGTTGTGGCAGCAGCTGCCACAAAACAATGAAACTCCCTTCCTCCTGCCTTTTATTTCTCCTTTAAATGTACTTAAAACACGGTTTCACTCATCGGCCTTTCACCGTGCCTGACCTAACATGCTCCTGTATTTCATCTGAACCTTCCTTGGTAGGTGTTTGTCTTCTTTATTCATATTTGTTTTATCTTGTACTTTTCTCCTTTCTTTGTTCTGCCTTTAAAGCACTTTGGATCAATTGTGTTTTAAGTGCCGTACAATATAAGTAAAGCTTAGCTGAGCTTATGTAAATGGAATGCAAAAAATATGAGTATATAGATAATATAATACACATTATTTGTGTTATCTATGTTTTTGTTAATTGAAAACCATTCAGTATGTGTGAATGGATCCATAATGAATATGTGGCAACAGTACTGTGAATTTCAATATATACAAGGAACATGTTCTCGTCTCAAGTCGTCACATATTGGTTCTGTGTCATTGGCCTTTCAGGTCTACATATTACACGCTAGGTTTCCTTCTGCATCTTGTAGTTAAGATTCTCAGTCATGCAGGCTATGGTGATCTTAAGTGCTATATCGCAGGCAACTGGACTTGCTTGAGTTTCTTTAAGACATTTCGCCTCTCATCCAAGATGCCTCTTCAGTTCTAACTGGTGTGGAGTCGCAGGCTTTAAACTCTGTGTGGGTGCGTGTCCTTATGGAGTCATTGAGGTCACATGTGAGTCGTTGACCCTCCCGGCCATCATTTGTGTCGTTAGGATTAGATGGGTCCGGGTGTTAAGTTGTCAGGGGAGGACTCTCAAAACTGCATTGTAGATGGGTGATAAGTGGTGTCATAGGCCACCTCCTCTGTCTCTGCGTCTGCCATTAACCGCTACCGGTGCCAGGATGTGAACAAAAGCACACTGTTAAGTTTAAAGAAAAAAAAAAAAAAACCCATAGTTTGGCTCTACATTTACACGGGGAGAAAACACGGGACTCCCAGGTCAAAGTCCGGGGTTTGTTGAACCCATTTTCCAACTCTCCCACCGCCCTTTAGGAGCTTTCCTGCTACTTATATCACGTCGTTACCAGCAGCTTTTCAACCTGGCGCTATCCACCTGCACATCATACTGCTGTGACAGGTGCTGTCCAGCCAACCAGTGGCTTATCATATTATAACACTGGAAAAGGTTAGATCCGGCCTTTTTACACACTGATGCCATTATTATCATACTGCTGTCAAAGGTGGCCTTTGGCATCAGGTGTCTGATGCCGAAATCACTGACAATGCGGAAGAATTCAATCACTGCAGAATGGGAACGGGCTGATATTACATGTACATCTTGTTTAAATTTTTCAAGTTGGTCACAGGAACAGTACCATAAAACTTAAAGGTGCCCTGTGGAGCTTTGTTATATAAAAAAAAACAGTCATGTTTACGTTTAGTGTTACTATCCAAAATGAACTGTGTGTCTCCTTGAAGCCCAGTCACCAAAAGAAAATATAAACAGTGTATCTATCTGCAAACCATGGATATGTTACATTTGTATTAGAGATGCACCGATGGCATTCACCGATGTGAATACACAAAACTGGGGCACACTCATAAAAATATTGTTCTGTAGCACTACTAGTGGTCAAAAACTCCACCAGATGCCTTTACACAGTGAGGTCTGCTATTAATGATGACGAGAACTAATGGTCATATTTATTTCATTTATTTTGGTGGTGTTTCACACTTTGAGGTTTTGCAAAGCCAGAAAAGATTCTTAACAAAAAAACAACACATGTAGAGGCAAGTTGTTGAAAGAGCTCTGATGTGGATGGTGCTGACAAAGCTACACCCTCAAGCTTTTTCAGTGGTGTCTTGTTTATTTTTTCTTTATTATTTGTTTTGTGTGTTTTTGTGGTGTCAGGTTTTTTTTAGTTTTTTTTCCAATCACTATCTCACACACACAAACACACACACATGACTCTCTTGCTTTTAGTATGTTGCATGTTCCCTTGTATACTATCCCTGCATACTTTAGTTAGATCCTGTGTGTTTATTAATTAATTCATATATATAAAGACAAAAAGTGTGCTGAAACTAGGATGTCTGAAGACGGGGGACACTCAAAAATAGGCCAGGCATTATCTCTGCAGCAGGACTCTGATTGGACAATTGACAGCAAACCACCTACAGGATGGGCTCGTTAATCGTCAGTCAACGAACTGCAGGCTGGCTGGGGTTCAATATTAAATGGACTCTCTCACTGGCAGCCTCTCAACCTTCCCACTCTGAAAATTCGGCTCATACCACAACAAGCTGCATGGCTGAAAAACAAACAACAACCGGAAGGGTAAACACAATTCGCAGAAGAACAAGCCAATTCTATTAAATATTTATACTTCCTGTTTCTTACTTTTCCTAAAATTTCTTTTGGGTACAATGACCAAAAGCCTGCTTTTTTTCCTTAGAATAACACCACAAACAAACACTAAAACATGAATAATCGGGCCTAAATTCATTTTTTACGCCCACTCTTCAAGAGGTTTTATTGTGACTTTATAACCTGCTTATATTTTCTCTACAATAAGCACACAGTGTCAGCAAGATAACAGCTGCTGCTGATTTTCTTTTTTTCTGTCTATTGTATATCATGAGCTGCTTACATTTGCTTAAATATATACAGTTTTCATACAGCAAGGCTTTCCCTGACTGGTTTCTGTCTTTCATGTGAGCAGAAAAGTAACAGCCACCCTGAAGTAAGTGAAAAAACTGCATCAGGGCATCTAACCCCAGGACTGGAGCTAACATGGAGGACACTGAGGCCATTCGCCCAACACAGACTAAGGGTGCTTTCACGCCTGCCCTGTTTGGTTCGGTTCAGTCGAACTTAAGTACATTTGCCTCCTAAGTGCTGCTCATTTGGGCAGGTGTGAACACAGCAATCGCACTCAGGTGTGCAACAAAACAACTGGACCGAGACCTTCTTTGAAGAGGTGGTCTTGGCTAGTTACAAACAAACTCTGGTGTGGTTTGTTTGTAGTGATGACGTGTTTCAACTTCAGTTCAAACCAACTGCAGTCACATTGCACATTGTTTGGGTTAAACATGAGCTTGTTGGTTTGGTTTGCCTAAAATTAACAATGACAGCAATATAGTACGCGATGACCAGCGCTAAAATCAACCCACCTAGTTGTCCCTCCATTGTCACATTAGAAAGTGTCGCATTTATCTTGTAGGTGTACTCTTCTCCAGTGTTTTGTTTACTTCCAGGATTTTTCACGCATTGAAATTCTGACCAATCAAGAGCAGCTATCTCACGCAGGCATTTGATCTGGTTCGCTTGTAAATGCTGCCGTGTGGCATTTGCATGTTCTCCCCATGTCAGCGTGGGTTTTCTATGTGTACTCCAGCTTCCACCCACAGCCAAAAGACATGCAGGTTAATTGGTGACTCTAAATTGCCCGTAGGTGTGAATGTGAGTGTGAATGGTTGTCTATCTCTATATGTCAGCCCTGTGAAAGTCTGGCAACCTGTCCAGGGTGTACCCTGCCTCTCTCCCAGTGTCAGATGGGATAGGCTCCAGCCACTCCACGACCCCCAACAGGATAAGCGGTTACGGAAAATGAATAAATCAAGGAATGAGTAGCAGCTAAAATGAGAGCTAAGTAAAATCCCTTTGTTTCTTTGCTGATTTACACTGTGTTTTGTCCACCTCCGCCTGCTAGTGTTGCAGCGCTGCTGTCCTTTACCCCAGCTGGGCTCAGTTCATCATCTCACTGCATATGAGAAAATTAGAGCTGGTGAATGTGAAAAATTATAAGGGCATATTATATGAGTGACTCAGACACTGAGGTTGGCAAAATGCACAGATTTGCTAAGCTACAACGCTACTTATTATGAGCAAAGAAATGTGACAAAACATTCAGGTTTCATCCATTGTCTGTAACCCCTTGTCCTATTTAGGGTCCCTGGGGTAGAGGGAGGGGAAGCACTGAGTGAGAGGCAGGGTCTGGCCAGGACAGGTCGCTAGGGCTGACACATAGAGACAGACAACCATTCAAACTTACATTAGAGTCATAACTTAACCTAACCTGCATGTCTTTGGACTGTGGGAGGAAGCTGGAGCCCAAACTGGACAGCAGGTTTGAACCCTCTTGCACCACTGTGCCGCCCACAACTTTCAGGATGCAGCTTCTTATTTTTAGCTGCCACAAACTGTCGCTTTCAGAGGTTAAAATGACAATCTGCAGCAGCAGTGGGTCAGACCAGCTGTCGTTAATTAAGGTTAATTGAGTGAGTGACTTCCTAACAGGCGAAAATGAAACTTCTTTTGGCTGGTTAAAGTGTTCTCTTGGCCAGAAATCATGTGTGAGAGCAGAACCTCCACTCTGTAACACCAATGTAACAGTGCTACTGTAGTACAGAGTGATGCATCTTCTCTCTCACATATCAGATTTAGTCGTCGCATTCTCCTAGTTAATATTTCATTCATACCATATGAGTGATTTCAGCATTAAAACCTTACGATTTTTAAGCAGGACCTCCAGCATTTGGATCAGCTTGTTAAAATAGGGCTTTTATTTCAATTTATGAGATGCATATTTAATCAGTATTCGGGTAAATATGTGTATCAGTATATTCCTACTGAGTATCAGTATTAGTGCCTCCATGATGAGTTAGTTTGGTGAAAAATAAACATGACCCTTAATTTAATTTTAGTATAACTGCTCAGAGCTGTTTAATAAAAAGTTCAGTCTGACTAAAATATGTTTAAAGTTAGAAAAGTTATTAAATCTGACCAAAGGCCTGTACTTCAAAGCCAGTTCAACTTAACTTACCCAGGATATCTTTTCGTTATCTGGCATGACTAACCCTAATATTGGATAACCGGTACCACAAAGCTGGTTATCAACTAGTTCAGTCAACTCTGTGTTTCCGATCCAGCCACATATGCATTCATTGGAAAGAGGCAGGGTTGTTAGTAACGTGTGACATCATCAGAACCGTGATTCAAGTAGCCTACTTTACATACTATGAGATTAAACGGCACCGAAAACATATGCAACTGCGAAACAGTAAAATGTAAATGACACGGGATGTAAACAACACTCTAATCCTTACATGGAAAATGTAGAAACATTGAAAACACTATCCAAAAATGTACCATCGGCTGAGACTTAAATTATGTGTTGGTATCACCAGACTATGAGTGACATTAGTGTCGAGTATTTTTTGCTAGTCGGATGATGACTAATATGTCACAAAAACACTTTAAAGTAACACCAGACTGTTTCTGCTGCTGAAGTAAAGGGTGGAAAAGTGACTGCTGAGCTATCTGACCCAAACGTTGCATTTATAACAACGGGAGCCAATTAACAGTGTGGAATATTTTACTAGTAAAATATTACCTTTTTTCCTTATTCTCACAACATAGGCATCTAGTTATTTTGAGCTGCAGTGATGGAATCAGAGTGTAAAATTGAAACATGATCACCGCAGACTAAAATAAACTCTGCATAAATGTGTGTTAAGTGTGTAAATGATCTCTGTGTTTGTTAAAAGCTCTGTTTTAAAACCAGTGGAAATAGAGCCCTGGTACAATGGAATGGCTCCACTAACCTCTAACAGCATATAGCAGGGGCGGAAATCCCGGGGGGGACGGGGGGACATGACTCCCCCTTCAGTAAAGCTGTACCCCCCTAGAATAATTTGAGACACAATTAATAATTTTTGAACAATGCAGTAGTATTTATTAAAAACACAATGTAAGCGGTGCTCATTATAATCGCGCAATAATGTGCTATTTAAATCTTAAAAGATTTAGTCTCCCCCCTCCCATTCCTAGTTGTGGTATATCCCACACTCTTTCCAACGAGTGGGGCTAGCAGCCGTTAGTACTTGGCAGCAGTAGCAGTGTGTGGCTGCCCACATTTTGCGCATCGCCGGGTAAGATGTACACTTGCAGATAAAGTTTAACTTACACAAGCTACAACACATCCCATTTACTGTTACAACAAGCCCCAGGCCCAGGCTGATAATATAAACTGTCTGCAACATTTCTCCTGCATTGTTCAAAAGCCAGAGTTTAGTGATAGTCAGAGAGGACAGGAGAGAAAGAAGAGGGAGAGGACAGGACAAGAGCAGTCAGTGACGGAGCGGCTCGTAGTTAATATCTGTAGGCTCTCCACCTGTCAGTGAGACAAACATGAAAGACGTGCAGTTTAACTGAGGAGGAGCGGTCATTACGCGTAACTATTACGCATGGTTGTGATGGAGCGGCTCGTAGCGAATGGGTACCTCTCTGTAGGCTCTCCACCTGTCAGTGAGACAAACATGAAAGACGTGCAGTTTAACTGAGGAGGAGCGGCCATTACGCGCGACGATTACGCGCGGTTTTGAGGTGCGCAGCGGCAGATCTCACAGCACACTGTTTATAAACCAGTTCACCAGTTTAATTGCAGGAAATGTTTATCTCACTGCTGGTGAAAAAAGCAAACAAAACAGTTTGCTCCTGCAGCCAGACAGAGATGAAGGATCCATTCCACACACCTGAGCCAGATGAAAAAGAGGGAGAGAAGGAGAGAGATCGAGTTATTATATATCTTATTGTTTTGCTGCTATTAAACAATGAGTGACATGTTTTCTCCGTTTACTTAATAGCATAAATATTCACACTACTGCGCACAAGGAGACAGAGACCTGCTCTGCTCCAGACACACTCAGCACCTTGGACAGCACGGCGCACCTGACTGTTGTTGATGTGTACATGTTAATTTGATTTAAGTCATTTTGTTTTAAATCTGGACATGTGCAGGTGGACTCAGCCAGTGCTAAGAAAGGTCCTAATCCTGCCTGTTGGAGAGATAGAGAAAAGATTAAAGCGTCAAATTGCGGTAAAAGATGCTGTATAAAAGACAGGCTACAACTTTTTTCCCTTGTCCCCCCCTGGAATTATTCTCTAAAATTTTACTGTTTATTGTCCCCCCCAACAATAAAATGGGATTTTCGCCCTTGCCATATAGGATCCTCTTTTTACCTGAGGCTCCTGACTTTTGTCCATGGATAATTTTTCCTTAATAATCTTATTGGTCAGACGCTGGGGTGTTTACAGACTGTGATCCGATACCCTTAAGTTAACTTGCTCTGGAGCAGGTTAGCTGTTCAGCATAAGTTGCCACAGTGATTTATCCTGGTAAAGAGAGAACCAGCTTTGTAGTACTGAAAACCCAGAGTTAACCCTGAAGTTTTCCCGCTAACTCCAAATCCTGCTTCGCAGTACAGGCCTCAAGCAATCTATACTGACACTTTGATACTTTATACCTCATACACCGTTAAGGTACTCAGACTACATTGAATTTCGACAGACTTCGGTGTACTAGCAATTAAACTGTATCCTCAGCTGTGCAGGAGAGGAGGCTGTCCTCTGTATAAAATATTTCCAGCAAATAGTAAATGGCCTTAAAAGGAAATCTTTTATAAGAAACTTGGCCTAACTGGGGCAGAGACAAACTTTGGTCATTTAGCTCTGCCAGGTTTAACTAAACTAATAAGATTACTTGTGCCTCTGGAGCAGTACAGCCTCTGAGAAATGCTTATATAACTAAAACTCCAATTTGCTTAATGCAAATAAAGCGCAGTGCTTTGTCTCTTTAGGCCTCCCCTCAGCTCTGTCCTTTTCCCAACCAAACTCCCTGCTCCCCTGCCACTTGATCATGCAAATCAATACAGGTTAGAAATGCTATGAAGAGAAAAAGTTACCAACCATGCAGTTCAAAGTAATACTCAAAAGATATTTCCCATGCTACTAATATTCACTTTTCATGTCTAAAGTTTTGGCCATTTATTGTAGGATACAATTATTTAAACTGTTGCACTAATAATTAAGATTTACCTCTACTACTGTATTTAATCCAACTGATGGCTGGTTCAACTTAAAGCTGCTGTAATCAATATTTCTATATTAACACCATGTCAAATGAAAACGTGTGTGACCAGTCAACAAGCCCTCAGATAACCCTAACCAAACTCTGCAGTCCCCTTCAGCTCTGCGAAACTAATTAGCCAACGTTCAGCTTATTGTTTTGATTTTTGGGCCCGAAACTTTAATGTTTTGGTTCACTCTCTGGCTCTCATCAGTGGAGTTTGCAGCTCCAGCAGGCAGTTCTCTCTTTTTTTTTTTGGAGAAAATGCTTTGAAAGACCCATTGTACACTACGTGTCTCAAACCAAACAGCAGACAGACTCTCAACTCTCAGCCTTACAAGACATTTAAACCAGGAGGTGCAGGAGCAAGGCTGAGAGGATCTTACAAGACCTCAGTCACCGTGACAACGAACTCTTCTCTTTGCTGCAGTCAGGGAGGAGCTACAGCTGCCTCAAGGCCAAAACACAGAGGATAGGGAAGAGTAACTGGTGACTGACACTCATCCATAACTCATTACACACAATTCATCCATCTGCCATACACTGCATATTATACACACCGATCAGCCACAACATTAAAACCACTGACAGACGATGTGAAAAACATTGATCATCTTGTTACAATGCAATGTTCTGCAGGGATACCTTGAGCGCTGGCGTTCATGTGAATACTACTTGATGCACTCCACCTATCCACACACCGTTGCAGACCAAGTACACCCCCCTCATTGCAACAGCACTCCCTAAGGGGGATAATGCACCATGCCACACTGCAAAAACTGTTCAGGAATGGAACATGATAAAGAGCTCATGGCATCAACCTAACATCCAAATTCCCTAGATCTTATCTCATTGAGCATCCATGGGACATGTTGGTAGCCCACCTCACAACCCACAGGACTCAAAGGATCCACTGCCAATGCCTCGGTGCCAGACATCACAGGACACCCCCAGAGGTCCTGTGTCCACGCCTCAGCAGGTTAGTTCCAAATCCAATCCAAGGAGGACCCACTGTGGATTGGGGGTACTTCTAGGGTAGTGGCAGGTCCCATAGATGCTCAGTCAGACTGGGATCTGTGGAATTTGAAGGCCAGGTCAACACTTAAAGCCCATTGTCACATTCCGTGGGCCTTTTCTGAGCAGTTTTTGAGGTGTGGCATGGCGCATTGTCCTGCTGGGAGGAGCACTGCCAACCACATGAATGCCAGGACCCATGTTTCCCAGCCGAACATTGCACTGTAACAATGATCAATGTTATTCACTTCATCTGTCAGTGGTTTTAACGTTTTGGCTGATTGGTGTATGTATTGGTTATATTATTTCAATTAATATTTTAAATTTTCACAAAGAAAGAGCAGGCTCTCCAACAATGTGTTGTGTGGAAAATGGGTCCTTGCCAGTGATTCAGATTGCAACATCAGAAATGCACCCGTGATCAAAGAAGAACTCAGGCTAAATAAAATAAAAATAATGACATTTGCCATGGATGCCCTCAAAAGGCAAACCCTCCATCGTGGGGTTTTTTTTTTTTTTGGCTAAAGAAATTATCATCACATACATTCACGGTCTCTTGTGTGATTGTGTGACAAGACGATATATGCAGTAGCTAGTTTAGGTGCAAAATCGGTCAGGACTGACAATCTGAGCACATCTGCAAGCTGAGCAAGTGTCTTAAAAACATAAAAGTGGTAGTGAGAGAGACAAGAGAGAAAAGAGCAGGACGAAAAGGTAGCAAAGCTCCCTAAATTAGATTCCTCTGGCTTTTTTATAATTTGCCAGCCCACAGAGTGTGTGGTTGTGTGCACTGGGGTCCACTCTAACTACCTTGAGGCACTGATTGTGTTTGTGACAAATGAACATGATTTGATTTGAAAAAGGTTAGTAACTAGCTGGTGAACTTTATGGAGAGTGAGGATAGTAAACATTAACATCCAGTACGTGGTACAATATGGAGGGAGAGGGGCCTGAGTTAATATGGATGTAACTGACGGAGGATTTTGTTTTTACTTCTTGCTGTCAGAGTTATAAGGAACAAACGGAGATCACCTCCAAAGATATCCACGGTATGGGCCTCTTCATATCAACACAATACAGACATCAAAAAAGTCCATTGGTTATGTAGATTTTAGAGGGAACACAGGGGGCAAGTCTTCCTTAATAATAAGAATATGTGCATTTGTCCCCCCATAAAAACATGAAAGTAGCAGAAGGCTTTTATTTTGACAAAATCTAAGACATATTTACCATAAATTGGTGCATAAAATTCACCAGAATGCAGAAAATTAAGTGTTTGATGCTCAAAATATTATTGCAGAGGACCCCCAAACCACCGTGTCATATGTGGCTCCCCCAATGTTAAATCAAAACCTACATCCTTATTTGCTTGTAAGAATGACACTCACATTAACTTGTTGGGCTATGTTGTACATAATAACAGCATAAATGAGAAAAAGACACACACTGAGTCAGTGATTAATTCTTACTAGGTTACAGTCTGTTGAACACAGAGACAGCAGCATATGTTAAAGTCACTGTACATAATGTTAGAAAAGCCCTACAAAATAATGAGTGAAAGATTAATTTACTGCAAACTGGAAAAATAAAGTTTGACATGCAGCGTTATGCTTCAAATACTCTGCTTAAAAAATATCGTGCAGAATTGGAAAACAAGACACAGCCTCATTTTCTTAGTGTGCTCATTTCATCGAACCGACACTTCTCAGGAAAATAGATGTTAGATATACAGTCTTATTAACCTGATGCAGCTCCCCTTTATTAGTAAATCATTAGTGTTGCATGATATTTGCCTAGCCTCAAACTCCTGGCTTATTATCAAGGTGTGACAGACTCTCTACCTTTCTCCTTTGGTGTGAAACTCTCTCAACAAAAGGTCTCAGGGACACCACAGGCAATTTGCAATGTTTTTCCATTGGCTATAGCTCTATTTACAGGTTGTCAGAGACAATAAAGCTTAATTAAAAAGAACACAGTTATCAACCTCATTAATGCCGTGAATTTAGACAAGTCAACTCAGGCATCTCATTTAATTAACTAGCCTTTACAAAGCCGCTTAGCACCCCGAAAAGTGAATCTAGGTATTTTTCCCTGCTTTTCTCTCTTTACATGTACATAAACACACACACACACACACACACACACACACACACACACACACACACAAAACAGAGGCTCCGCTATGTCTGATCCTTTGCTTCATCTCAAGGTTACACACACACCTTTATTTGTTTGTGTTTTTCTGTGCTGTGGATTAACACCCTTTGAGTTTTGGACATTTGGCTGATAAATATAAAGATGAGGTGTGACAGACCTTTATGTTTATAAAGTTAGCAACTGTGAACTTACACATATCTCATCTCAAGACTGTTGGCAAATCAGAGGAACACCAACACCCCTCATTATCATGACTTTGCTAGCTATACAGCCACATCATTTACTGTAGGCTAAATTAGCTACTTTCCCTGTGTTGCCTATTTAGGAAGTAACAAGAGAAACCACAAACAGCTGCTTTTAAATTGCTGAATAATTGGAATTATTGTCAGTATTGGAGTTTATTTTGTTGCTGCAACTGCCAGCAACAGTGGCTTTGGAGCTATTGGTCACAAGTTCGTCTACACTTATGTGGTTCTTATGACCTGCGGCAGTGACTTGCAGTGTCAGAAACCAACGAAAAAAGCCAGCCTTTAACGTCAGCATGATACACAACCAGTTGCTGTTATAATTTATCGGCGCCCAACGGCGTCAGGGGAAAATGTGGCGGGATAAGGACAAAAGTTTCACCCAGGAAAGCGGTTTTCGTGTCCAGTAAGATTCTAAAGCCAAACACTGTTGTTTGAACGTTAAAAACCAACGCACCCAGGGTACACTGCACGTCGTATGTGGATGTGGAAAGTCCATGACCAAACATCAATATGTGACAAGGTCGATGTGAGAATGTGATGGCAAATCTTGGACTCAGAGTTACAAGTTGGAGGTTAAAGTGAACTTTTTTTCCTGACTTACTCATAATTATGAATGGTATGACATGAGTATACCATCAGGTGCAGTGCATTAAGATAAATGCTCAAATTAGCATGCCTATACGCCCACAACATCAAGACATCAAATTTCTTTCATGGCTTTCATGGCCAAAAGAGCTTACAATAAC
The DNA here is from genome assembly GCF_011397635.1 of Epinephelus fuscoguttatus. Lineage (NCBI taxonomy): Eukaryota > Metazoa > Chordata > Actinopteri > Perciformes > Serranidae > Epinephelus > Epinephelus fuscoguttatus. The sequence goes on from NC_064772.1 coordinate 14,928,236, forward strand.
AATATTATCGCCATTGATAATGCTATCAGTCAAAATTATCTTTAACTTTGTTTATTGTGCATTTCGTCTTTCTTCTTGGGGCAAATCAATTACACTTAAAATACATGTGTACAAAAAGAGCATTTACACTTATGTATGTTGAAAAGGCAACCAGATGGCCTAAGGAGAGGGAAACAGAACCAGAACACAAAGAAACACAGGATTATTTACAGGATATTTATTTTTGATTAATTTGATATCAATATTTAATCTTTATTTATTACAATTATCATCAGTACTTGTATTGTGCAACAACCCTAATGACGATATTTACATTGACATTTATTAAGGTCATAAGACATATTAACTTTTTGACCTGGGGATGGCGCTAGAACAGTGGTTCTCAAACTTTTTCAATAATGCACCCTTTGAAAACATTTTTCAGCCAGGTACCCCCTAACCAGCAAAGTAAATGATTCGAGTGATTCAACGGATCTTTTGCATTGAAAATAGTAATATTGAATATTTCCTACATTCTTTTTTTTCATTGAACTTAGAGTAAAGTTATTTAAGGAAAAACCCTGACCCTGAAAAAGATCCAGATTGCCCATTCGAAGAATACATTTATGAGATTATTTCATCTAAAGCTTTTTTCAATTGTTGTATGCATTATTTTGAGACTTACAGGATCTTGTTTTTTGTGCTTTTACCTGCCTGAGCAGAGTTTCACACATCTCTGGGAAAATTATCAATCTCAGATTTTATGAACCAATATCAGGTCATTCAAATGAAGACTGATTTGAGAATTATTTTAACCCAACCCTAATCACAAGTGATGGACCAACCAACAGACAGACAAGTGTCTAAAATGTATTATTGTTTAAAAGAACTCATAAACTGGTAACAGGCATGTGGCTGAGATACTGGTTCCATTGCTCCAAACACAGCAGCACAGCCAATTAACCTTGACTTGGACTGCCAATAAAACCTACAAACACCCTCACCACTGATGCACATGACCTTTGAAAAGCCTGTTCCTCTGTGTGACATTTCATTTAGCATCTACACACTGTATTAGTTTTGGTCTGTACCCACATCATATGCCAGCATGGCTAATTCTTCCCACACATTAAACACACTGGATAAACCACCCCTATCGATTAAAGGGTGTTTTCAAACCTGGTTGCCCCCGGTTCTTCCCTCTTGAATAAATCAATGCTCTCACCTCAGCAGGACAGTGAAGTGACACTGGTAACACTACCCAGTCAATGGGCCTCCCGGTTGTTGACCACAATTCACCTCATTGCACCTGCCAGAAGCTCTTAGGTGTAAAGAAAGATGAGAAGATTGAAACAAAGACGCAAGACTGGGAGTTCATTACACTCAGGCCTTTTTAATTACACATCCCCAAATAATAATCTTCAGATCCCAGCACTCGTTGAGCTTTGTTCTCAGCTATCAGTTTTGTCTGTGTCTAACCTTGAGTCACTGTAATTATACATTACGTTCCTATGAAGTGGCCCAGCGGCGTAGTCTGGCTGCTGAAATGTGGGTCGTGAGTGTTTTGTGTTTTTTTCTTTAATCTAAAATATATTTAAGGGAGTCAGGGGCCAGACAGGACACAGCTCTACATCACCCAGTGGGGTGCTTGTCTGCTGTAGCCACAGGGTCCGGTTGGGTGATTTATACCACAATACCAATGGCTGTGATGGTAATATACTACAGGTAATTGAAAAGAAAATTGAATTAGGTCAACAGAGGCAGTGACAGTCATTGGATGTCACACAAAGGCTTTACAACTACAACATCATTCTGCCGCACTGGCCCCATTAAGTATCTTGCTGCCAATTCTAATATCAGGCGACTAGATAATTGTCGCCATATTTCATTTGGACTTAACACACCCTGAAAATGTGGCTCAACCTATTGTGATACACGCACTGTAGCACTGATAAGGTTTTGTACAAGTTGTCTAGTTGTATAAAACGAGATAAGACCTTATCTCTTGAGGCTCCCTCTCGCTGTGTGGTGGTATCCTCGGGGAGAAGTGGCATGGATGGTCGGTGAACTGTCATGATGAACTGACATCATGTACTGACATCATGACAGGGGCCAGAGGGGCGGCCAGGGGTCATACGCCCCCCCTGGAATCTGGTTGGCCATCTCTAGTGCCCCCCTCTACCAGAGTCAGGAGGTGAGCGGTAGCTGGCTTGTTAGTATCATGGATGGATTACTGAACAGGTCTACTGATCACAAGCCCAGAGCCCCTGGACCAAAGCTTCTCTATGTGATTATGTTTGATGTTGGGAAGTCAATCAAATGACTACAAATAGACCAAAACCGACAAGAGGTGCAAAACAAAATTAAAACTGGGACACAAAAATTTGACATAAATAAAATAGAAATTAATATGAGACATAAAATGACCAAAAAGAGACACAAGAGAACCACAAAAAGATGCAAAAATAACCACAAATACACACAAAATGACCACAAAACAATCACCAGAGGTATAAAACCACAGCCTGAGGTGTCAACGCATTTACAGTTTCTGCTTGTTAGATACGTACACGTACGTCTTTTTCAAAAGAAACTCACGTTGCTAAAACACCTCCTATTTGATTCTTTTCTTGAGCAAAACAGGCAGGTGGTTAGGTTCAGAAAAAAACATCATGGTTTGGCTCAACATTCAATATGGGAAGTGAACAGGGGGGCTGCCAGGTGAAAGTCCAGTGTTTGTGGGACCCATAAACCTCCCCTCCTGCCCGCAGCTCCTGATATTTTGTTGTTACTGGTGACGTTTCAAACTGGCGCTGTCTATTGGTGTATCATACCGACACTGTTACGCCTGATGCCAAAATCACTGACAAAGCGGTGATATTTGACAACTTGGGAATGAGAATGGGCTGGAGGTCTAAGACAACAACCAGACGTCCAAAACCACAATGAGACACAATATGACAACAAAGAGACACACAACTACCATATGAGGTGTAAGACAAGAAGAAGAGGTTCAAAACTACCACACAGAGACATACAATGACCACAAAGAGACACAAAATGACCAAAAAAAAAGGCAGAAAACAACCACAAAGAGATCAAAATAGACTCAAAGGGACTATATGAGGTGTAAAACAACAAGAGGTGCAAAACTACTGCACAGAGACACAAAATGACCACCAAGAGAAACAAAACAACAGCAAGAGGTGCAGAAAGACTGAAAAGAGACAAAACAACTACTGATGATGCGGACTGGATGTCTTGCTTTTATATCAGATGGTTTTAGGGCCTTTTACATGTCTGTATTCAAGGACCTGATGTCTCACAGTCAGTCCATGTCTGTAGGGTATATAAAGTACTGGAAGAAATGATTTGGCATTCATATGTTGCACTGAATAAACAATGTAATTGTTAATAATACACAGTTTATCACTGCCATGACTCCAAGCTATACATTTGAAAAGTTTCTAAATCCGCCCATCAGTATTGTCATAATAAACAATGCATTTTCCATAACAGTGCATGTGAATCAGTGCACACATGCGTGAGCGGTACTAAATGAGCTCCTCTTCCATGTCAAAGACTTAGATATTAATCTAACACCTTGCATGACTAAAATGCCACCTAGAAAGTTAGCGACTAAATGGCGGGGCGGGCCATAATTTACTCTAACCATCTCTAATGACACACAATGTAATTAACAGATAACAGAATTAATTAATTTGGATTTAGCGCGACACCTTTGTGGCTTTGAAGTCACTTGTTTACTCAAATTAAGCCGTTTTGTTGATGCATAGCCACAGGACCTTTTAAGTGCAACGGAGATGGCCGTGAGCAGGGTACAAAATGAAGGGAAACATACTGTCCAGACTGTGATGCACTTAGAAAACATAAGATATCTGGCTTGGCTCCAGGTTTACTTTTTTACTTAAAGCCTTGTCACAACTTGTTTACAGCAGTCTACATGCTTTACTGTAATCACCTTGTGAGGTACAGGTATGAAAATATGCACCTTTATGAAGCTGGAATTAGTAGACTGGCTCGACAGCTTTGTAAAGCACAGTATGACATAAATGAAAAAGTTTATTTCCCTGTAATCGTGTCAGTGACATTACTATAACATAACCCTCACTGCCTAACTAAAACATTAATGCAGTTTCCATGACTTCCAGACTTTTCTGGGTTCAATTTCTGCTGTTTGATGTGAAATAAAGCTGGAATGTGTGTTTCTTCTTTGTAGTACACACCTGCTACTCAGTTATTGTACATTATAACAATAGTCGAGAGAGAATATTGACAGAGCTCAGCTAGAACGAGAACATTACTTTTATGCAGCAAAATGTTGGATTATTACAGCATTTTTTTTCTTTCCCAGCGCAGTCAAATAAAAGTCCGCAGCTGTCTGTGTAGAAAGAGAGGAGGGGAAATGAAAATATAATATGCATTGCTTTCATTCACACAATTATTGCCTCACACATGGAGGATGGTAATACGAAATATCCCTACAACAGCTGGGTCGCAGTCTTTTCGCAGCACGTTGAATATATTCATGATGTGGCCACAAGATGCTAAGCTCTCCCTCTCTGATTCCGTATATCCTCTGTGTGTTGCAGCTGTGAGGCTGATCAGCACGGACATTTTTGTCTGAGGGGAAACAGGAGAGGAGACAGGAGTGACACAACCGTGGCCTCCTGCTGAGAAAAGAGAGGAGGTAAAGCAGGAGGAGAGGGTGGCTAGTAGATAAATAGACTAATCTAATTTGTTACCTCAGCCAAATATATTCCAAATCCTCCTCTGTGCCTGGCTGTCCCAGCTCGTGGTGGATGATGTTAAAATGTTTGGGCAGGAAGGGACACAACTGGGAGAGAGCTCGCCCAGAGGAAGTTCAACACTATCCCACGGTCCTCTCTGACACATTGCACAATCTGTATTCTGCATTTAAAACCTTGGCCCATCTCCGCGTACTGCAATGAAATGCATATACTTATGCAAATCAGAGGCTACAGAATAACCTATGATATTACTCTAATAATGTATTGATAGTAATATATCGCCAGTGGAAATTGAAACTGAGAGATTTTGTCTCATCGGACCAGAAACCAAAAGTACAGATCAATTTAAAATGGCAAATGACTGTGCTCCCTGAGCCCATTTCTAAGAAGTGAGTAATAGATCTCTGATCATAGGCTATTACAGCCTGGTCAGGCAGGGGCTAGGCTGCCTGTGGAATACAGAGAGCACTCCTTGACTTTTACATCAAAAAGATGCCTCAGAGAAAGTCCTCGGAGCCCTGGGCACCGTGGATCTCTGGGGCCGCACCACATGAGGAGTACAGTCGAGTCTTTGGTTTCATCTTTCTCTCTGGTCTTTATTAATGGCGGCAGGATTCTAATTCACAGAGTTGTGCTGAGTTCACTGATGCTAATCACGCGTGCCTTTTTCAGACTGAGGGAGCTCATGGTGAGTTAGAAAATGAGTACAGTGAAAGAAAGGCTGTGGCAGTTTGAGAAGCTAATGCTGGGTTGAAAAACCTTATTATAACTGAGGGAATTATTGATATCAGAAGACACTGATAGGTGAAGTTCCACCTTTACCCTTAGGTTTTGTTGACACAAGCACTGCTTCCTCATCTGCTGTATTTCCATTCGAATTTGGTGCAAATTTTAAACATGGTTCCTCTGTTATTTAAGTTTGCACATCAGTTTCTGCATGCTCTGAATAGTGTATAGTAGTGGACTATACTAAGGTTATGTTTATATTGACTTAATTCATGTGAGAATACAGGCACAAGTTATTTACGCCAGGTCTGGTGCCATAAGCAGTTTACTGCACATGACAAACAGTGACTTTGAACAACATTGTGTGTAAAAAACAACGTGGAGTTTGTGTTGGTTTGGAAGGTAATACGTTTTTTTAAGTATAATAATGAGTAAATTGTGAGAATATATAGAAATAGGACATCGAGTCAGGTGGACAGCACAAGGTGTAATTTTGGAAGGACTTGGCCTGCCATTTTGTTTTCTTTTTGTATTCTCAATAAACTTAATTCAACTTTGTCCGTGCCTCATATGAGTACCGCAGATCTCCAGAAAAGGAACATGAACACAAGTCTACGAACTTTGGTATGAAACAGCCACCTAAGTGTATCTCCATCCATTACTGTTAAAGAAATACTTCACCCCCAGTGATCAGTTGTATATCAGTTACTCACCTTGCAATATGTTGAATTTGTGAAGAAAACTCAATTGAACGAATTCTGATGAATTCTCTCACAACCCACACAGTCTAATCTAAGTCTCATTCATCCAATCGTACGCTTAGTACTTCCCAAACACAGCTCTTTCCAATGGGGAACTGAACTAAAAGTGAAACTCTTTTAAAGCCAGACCCCATTGAGAAAAATAGTAATTATACCTCAGTGAACACAGAAGCTGCTGGTCTACCACTACCATGATCAGTAGTTGGTTTTGTTACCATGTGACTTTGGTGAATTCAGACTTTGCCATTAAAACACCGAACCACAATTACACAAACAAAGTAACTGATCGAGGCTGCAATAGACCAGCAGCTCAGAGAGGTAAAATTACTGGTTTTTCAACAGAGTCTAGCTTTAAAGAAATTGTCGATAGGTTTAACTGTTAGTTCAGTTACCTGTCGAAAAGGGCTGTCTGTCTGGGAAGTACTGAGCATACGACTGGATAAATGAGACTTGGAATATACTGCATGAGTTGTGTGAGAGTTTGTAAACAGATGTGTTAATGTAGCTTTGGAGAATTTTCTCCATATTTGATTCTTTGATCAATGGAGGCATGCGGGAAAAACAAATTTTTTCTTACCAATTAAAAGGAACACGAGCTGAGTACTTGATATACAAATCATCATTTGGGGCGTGAAGTATTCCTTTAACACAAGTATTAGGAAAGTGGGTGGCTATAATTCGCCAGTCAAATGTCATTACACAGCAGAAGAAGACAAAGCAATGGGGTGATGTATTTAAAGAGCGCCAGTCAAACTTCAAACAAATAAAAATGCTGCAAAAACACAATGGAATTATGGCATTTATGTTTAATTGATGTGTTAATTTGAAGAGGGTTACGGTCTCCTCATCTCTCCACACAGATCTGATGTTCTTGTGTGCTGCTGTTTTAGTGGAGTTTTAAATCACATGCCTCATGTTCAGTAGTAAGTCAGCAATTTGTTTCTATCGATAAGCCATTTTTTTCCACATGTGGCTCCGGAGCCACATGTGGCCCTTTGGCCCCTCTCCAGTGGCTCCTTGTGACTTCAAAAAAATTATATGGAAATTAATAATGTTATTTTTCATCACTGTTGTTGGCTGAGAGTGATTCTTAAATCCTTCAATTGTAAAAGTGTGTAGCCTTTATACGGAATAACATTTCGTCAACTAAATGTGCTCCGTCAGTCACGGCCTGGTGCCTTTTACTCTTAATTTTGCCAAACCTTAATAGCAATAGCTGGCCTTGAGTCTCCCTAGCTAAACTAGCTATGAATTCTAAATCCAAAAAAAGGAACAAAAATGAAAATTTAACAGTGTGTGGACAGGTTCATTTGCTTTCACTACCAACACTGCAAAGTCAAAGAAGCAAATAATCAGAAAAAGTCCACTTTAGAGGGGCAAGGTTGTTTTGAAATATATTAATGAATACTCATTCAGACCTGTTGGCTAATTTAGACTTAATAAGCTGTGTTACCTTTATTATAAGCCTCAAATATGTTTTTTTGCAGCTCCAAGCATTTTATTCTTCCTTTTGTTTTGGCCAAAAATGGCTCTTTTGATAGTAAAGGTTGCTGACTCATGACCCTAGCTGATGAAGGTGACAAAATATGTAAATTACCATACAGGAAACATTTCTGACTTTATATGCAGTCTGTGCAAACAAATACATAGTCCTTCTGTTTGCCAAAAAGTAAAAATAAATACAGTACGTTATCACTATATCAGTGGCTCCCAACTGGTTCAGCCAAGGGGTCCAGATTCATTAGTTCAAGGTCCACACAGTGTCATACTTGTGTTTGGCCATGTTGTACAGCTGTACAGTGTGATTAATGGACAACTACTTAACAGAGACAGAACTCACTCTACATTAGGAAACTGCACTTCAATAGAAAAGCTCTGTGCTGGAAATTCACTGTAAAAATAAAGTGTGTTTTTTACAAACTTGACACATTTGCGAGTCACTTGCGGCCCATTCAGAATGAACCAGAGAACCACTTTTGGATCGCGACCAACCAGTTGGGAACCACTGTCCTATATAGTGACATTATGTTTGGTTTCATTTGGACCCCAGGGAGGTTTAAATCCAAATAGATTTATTTAGGATTCAGGAGTGTTGCGTAAAAAGTTCTGTCAACACCAAAACAGATGCAGGGCAGATGAAAATCATTCAGTCATTTTTTACAGCTGAGACCTCTAACAGGCTTCTGTAGCGAACTTCTGCAACATGTCATCAGCTCAAAATCATGTTTATAATCAACTTTAATGAATCGAGAAAAGTCATTAATTATCACGGTGTTGAGACAATCTTAAGTGTGATTTCGAGCTCTTAAAACATAAACATTATGGTTAAACATGTCACTTTTTCGACACAAGCTTTAGAGTTAGAGGCATAAGAATGCTTTTCAGCAACACCAAATTGTTTTAATTATTCAAACGTCTCGCAGACAATGAGAACTCTATATGTGAGATGAAAATTCATACAGGCCGATGCAAATGAAGACCTTTTTGATCTGACAGTCAAAATTGATGGGTGGGTCCTTAGATCACTACACCGGTGTGATGAGAGATGAGAGAAAAGAAATTTGAATTTCAAATGATCCATCCTATTACGTGTGTCCGCGTGTTATATACGGCGGCGCTGAGAGTGGACATACAGTGAATGTGGATTGCACTCTATAAATTGGTATTTTGAAAGCCTCCATCCTCAGAGAACATCATTGTGCAATGACGAGCGCTCAGCCCCTCTCCAACTCGATATTTCTATCTTGATAACAATATTCCTGCCTGTGCAACACTCCCCGGGTTAACCTTAAAGATTTTGTAGGCCTAAGGGCTGAAATGTTTTGCATCTAAATGTCTTATTTGCAGTGTTTCTGGTTTCAACAGCATGCATAAACATAAAAAGGACTGTGTTTATATACCATCGCCTTTAGTGCGTTCTTATTGATCAAAGTTGACAGCTACACATGTTGGATAAAGAGAAACATCATGATGATGTATTTTTGTTGCATTATTTATCATGGCTGGCCTGGTAGGGCGACAGTCCCTGAGGTAATATGTCTCCTGATACATTATATCAGACAAATCTCTGGCTCACTCTGGAGAGTTTTCGCCTCACAGTTTTATAATGCATTCATTTGCTGTTACATAACTTTTATGTTTTAGGTGTGTGTGTGTGTCTGTGTGTCTGTGTGTGTGTGTGTGTGTGTGTGTGTGAGAGTGATATCCACTGCTAATTTATGTTTTATTTATTATCAGATTGCAGTCATCTGAGAGACTTATATTGTGTTTGTTTGAAGGTCCAGTGTGTAGAATTTAGGGGGATTTATTGTTAGGAATTGGTTATAATAAGTATGTTTGTTTTTAGTGTATAATCACCTGAAAATATGAATTGCTGTCTTTTAGTTACCTTAAAATTAGCTATTTTTTCTTACATAGGGAGCAGTTCCTTGTTTACAGAGATCGCCATGTTGCACCACCATGTTTCTACAATATTATCTATCTATCTATCTATCTCTCTCTCTCTCTCTCTCTCTCTCTCTATATATATAACATGAAAATGTGTTACTCTGTGTTTTTACCAGTTTAAATCACTGAGTCCGTTTGTGAACGAGAGGAAGAGACCTCTAAGGATAATTTGGCTCCTGGTAAAAACCTCCTGAAAAATGAACACTGAAGGAATTTTAACCAGGAGAAGTTTCAGCTGGTTGCAATCTGCAGTCTTCACTGCTAAAAGCCACTAAATCTCCCTAAATCTAACACACTGTTCCTTTAATGTGGGACAGTTTGCAAAATTTGTGGAGCTTGATGGATGGATGAACCTGCACTTTGTCGTGCCTTTCTAGTCCCATGGTTTCCAAACTTTTTGTGCTCAAGGCACACCAAAAGACAAGCCAAAATCTCAAGGCACAGGTAACATTTGTGATACTGTCTACTGATGGATTTTTTCCCCCTATTTTCTGTTGGTGGTAGTTCATCTTCACTGGTGCTTAGTTGTAATTTGCTCCGTACAATAAAGCCATCCATTGTCCCACTCACAGATTTCTCCTTTCAATTGTTATCATTCCTCACACTGGCTGCCAATCAGTGTTTTTAGTGTTTCACACACTTACAATTCCCATGCGCGAACGGTGACAAACAAGTCCCCTGTGAAGGTTTTATTAAATTAGATTAAAGTAAATTACTCTTTATTAGAAAATGCACAACATACTGATACAGTCAATTAAAAATTCATTCAGAACTTTTTGTATAGGCCCATTTGAATATTGCAATAATAATGTATGGTATCACAATATCCCATGGCAAACTGGATTGGCATCACGACACACCAGTGTGCACACCATTTGAGAAACACTGATATAGTCCTCCAACCACTCAAAGCACTTTAATATGACGAGTCACATTGACACACTAGTGGTGGAGGCTAACACACAAGGTGCCACATGCTAATCAGATTTTAGACATTCACACACCGTTGGCACAGCCATCTGGAGCATTTTGGGGTTCAATACAAAGGTCCCTTGATGTACAATTGTGTGACTATAACAACCCAAACCAGGGTCATTTAAAGTGGTATTCCACCAATTTAGTAATGCTGGGGAATAGTGAGAAACAGACTTATAAACAATGGCTGAGGTATCCTCGTCAATTTCCAAAAACGAGATCACACACCTCCCAAAATGCAACTTGACAGCGCCTTTCATAAGACCATCCTTGATCTCAAAAAACCTCATTAAAAAAATAAAAACTCTGAGATTTTTGTTATATTCTTGGACAACTAACTTTTAGTGAATTTAACACCCAAAACCAGGGTCATCCAAAGCGAGAGGGGTATTCCACTAATTTAGTACAGCTCAGCAGTAAAGTCAGGATAATTGTGAGGTAGTTGAGAGTCAAAATGGAAGCAGAGGCTGAGATAGCCTGGTGGTCAAACTCTAAATAGACTTTATCCTACACCTCCCATAATGCAACATGTTAGTGCCCTTCATTAGACCCTCTTTCAACCCATATTTCTGTCACAAAGTTAAAAATCTCGAGCCCAGACTGATGATATCATCAGGGTTATCTTCTCAGACTTTACAGAGAACAGAAGACTTTTAACAATTATTTTGACTGGCGACAAATATCTTCAGGTGTAAATCAGCAGCGTGCCCCTTTAATTATCTCAATTCTAAATTAAAAGCAACTCAAAGTGTTGATATCTTTCAGCGTAGTCTGACTTTTGATTAAAATATTCCATTTTCCATTATTTAAATTGATTCTGATTATGTATTTTATCTTATTCATGTATTCAAATGTTTTGAGTGCCTCTTATCTGTTTTATTTGTTGGTATTTTATTCATTTAAATGTTTATTTAATCTATTTTAGTGGTTTTATTTCACTTTTATCAATTATATTTCTTGTGTGCATTAGTCTCACATTGAGACTGTTAATCATTTTATTACCATCTTGTTGTCATCTGTCAAGCACTTTGCTCTGCACTGTCTTATATGGAAGGTGTGAAACAAATTTTTTACTGATTGAAGACTGGATTAAAATCATAGATATTGATATCAAGGATATGAACAAGCATGTTGCTGGCCTGTTAATGTTGCAGCTATTATCTATGTATGCCTTTTTTAAAGGGTCAGTTCACCCAAATTATTACAAATTACTTGACTTCTGAGTTTTCACTGGGACTATTTGTAGGACAGAAAATAATTTACAATTATTCACCCAAATCTGAGGTGTGTTTATCAGAATTGGAGCATCATTTCTAGAAAGACTAATTGCTGTTGAGTTATTCAAATGACAATATAGTTTTTTCATCTTTATTTGAAAGCAGAAAGTAGAGAGGTGGAAGAAAATTAGATATGCAGCAAATGTTCCCTGCAGGCCTGAAACTGGGGGCATTGAAAGTACATTTGTGCGAACATAGTAATGTAATTTTGTTCATTCTGAGCACCACAAACACAGATTCTGGCACATACATTGTATCAAAGTGGTAGACAAAATCTCAGAGGTGGATATCTCAAAACCTCAGCAGATTAAACCAAAATACTCCCAAAGAGTTTATCTGAAAATATATTTTTTCTTCTTGTTGTTTGGGCGAGTTTACAGTTAAAGATTTCTTAAATCAAAGCACGAGATAATATGCAGAACCTGCAATCAGTAAGGGCGAAGGTAAGAACAAGAAGGAGATGACTGACATCACTTGTGTCCTGTATCAGATTTGCAATTATTATATTTAATCAATTACAAGATGCCACATTGGATTAAGATGGAATTATAACATGCTATTTTCCACACAATGCTTGTAAACAATGTAATGGGTTTATGTACATAATCAGGGTGAGGACAATAATGAGATTATTGCATGTAAACACAGCTATAGTGCTAATGACATGCTCAGCTCCAGTTGTCTGATGTTGCTCTGATTAGCTGCTGCAGACTCTCGTGGAGATGGAGTATTAGATTTCACTCGAGTGATGGAAAGATTTGGATGCCTGGAGTTTATAGTGTGTGAGTGTGTGTAAGTGTGTGAGTTTGTGTGAGAAACTGTAGAGAGAGACAAAGACAAAGTGATTTGAGAGATTGAAGATGTTTGAAGTGTGTTAAACAGTTCAGAGTTGCGCTCAGAGTTGTTTCAAAAACTGGGTGATTGTTGCTAAAGCACCTACTGTGCAGAGAGTTCCCACAGGATGCATACAGTATGTACATGGCTGGCTGGTTGGCTGTCAAGCTTATTTTGTTTGATTCAATATACACACTTATTTAGGCTCGATGTTTTTTTATAAATTGCAGTAGAAAATTAATGGAAAGGTTCATGTTTCCAAATCTGTCTTAACACAATAATCATGTCTGTTGAATGCGTTGAATGTATGTTGAAAGTCTTATCAGTTGCTGAACAGAATTAAACAACAAAGTTATTTATACGAGTTGAAGCAAATGAACAAATAAAATGAAACAAAGTAGAATATACTGCCTACTCACCCAAACAAAGCGTTGGCATTGTATGTTTCTGCAAACTACAAATACGTTACGTATGTTCGTTTCATTATTCATGATTACATGTCTATGAGTTGTCTTTGTCATCAAGAGGTTGAGGTATGGTGGATGGCATGACACCACGGTGAGACAACTGACGAGCTGCAGACAGCTGCACTGTCGAAACCAAAACAACAAAAGTGGCTGTGATTTAGCGACCCGTAGCTGTTTTTGTGGTTTGGTTTTTGTGCCTTAAAGTACATAATGATTTGTAGGAATGTACATTGCAAACTTTTTTTCTGGCCATTGGGTTACAATATAAGAAGTATTGAAGGAAGAAAATAAAAAAGAAACCTCTTTTTACACACACATACATTCTTGTTATTCTATCTGTGTGAGGACAATCATTGACATAAAGCATTCCCTTGCCCCTTTACCTAACCTTAACCATCAATGCCAAACCCTTTTCCTAACCTAGATCTTATTCTAACGTAATCCCTAAAACCAAGCCAAACCCTCAAACAGGCCTTTAAAGGGCCAGTGTGTAAAATGGGTTGAAAACCGTTGAAAACAGTGACATCAGTGGTCAAATTCTAGATTGCAGGGCTCACTCGCTCACCCCTTCTGTCGGGTAAATGACGGTGGCCTCATAGGAACAAAAAGCCTTGCGCACGAGTTTTTCAGGAGTAGGTCTATCTAGCAACGAGGTGAATGTTTATTTAGAAATCTAAGCCATGTTACGATATTGTAATGAATCCCTCACGAGCAGGAGACCAGAGGAGCGTTCGGGAAAAAGGCCCGTTTATTTGAGCACTCCAGAAACTCCGGTAATACTCCGTCCCAAACTCTGACTCTTCTAGCGTAACAGACACACTTCATAACTTTACACACATACTCGTTTACCATACCGAGAGGGGACCCCCCTCCCCTCTCTGCTTCGCCAATCTCCAGCCCGCACACTGACTGACAGCGCAGCCTGTAAACAGTGCTCAGCTGTTTATTTAGCCTAGCAATATCTCCGGACTATAGTAGCTGCAATGGATGACTTTGAACGCAATTTTGAAGAGTTTCTTGTAGCGGACACAGGCCCAGAGCCATACCTGTTTGAGCCGGAGCATACAGATGAGGAACTCCATGTGTTTGATGCTGAGCGGGCGAGAAGAGAGGCTGAATCCTCCGCTCCCATTTTGCTGCACAGAATGGGATTCAGTGCTACCATCGTTGGGGAGATATATCATCAGGAGGAAAAGCGCCGCAGAGAGTGCATCACAAGGAGTGAAGTTGCGTCTTCTTTTCCTCGCAAATGACGGTTCGGGTTCATTCTCTCCTGTTGCATGGTAAGTGTGGTCCATTCGCAAACTTTATAACTAAAAAAAACTTTTCACTACTCTCCATCGACGAACTACTAACACTCTGCTGTTTCTTCCTCCTTCCTTCCTTCCACTGTCTTCGTTGGTTTATTTATACACGCGAAACGTGTTCTCTGGCTGGCTGGATTGTCCACTCGATCTGCCGTACATACATGGCGGCGCAAGATGGCGACCTCTCTAAAGCAAGGCCCTTGCTATATACACAGTGGTGGAAAAAAGTTTTCGGACACCCTTAAAATTTTACACAATCTCAAATATTATCATGAAATATTTGTGGAAAAATCTTTTTTGTGTTTCAAAAGGTGTGGTTGCATTCGACAGATACAAACAAATACAAATTATATTTTTTTTGTTTATTGTTTACAAGAAAAACTAACAAAACTAAATTCTTGACAGTTTTAATATGTCAGTTCTCAACATTGTCGGTATCAAAGTCAACAAATAACAGAGAATGTGTTCAAAACTGAACAAAAAATAAATAAACCATCACATCATCAAATTAATATTTAGTAGTCCTGCCACTGGCACGTAGTAGAGCTCTAATCCTGGCTGGCATGTTCCCCACGAGCCTTTCACACTGTTCAGGGGTAATCTTGTCCCATTCTTCTTGAATTACTGCTTTTAATTCTTCTAAATTCTTTGGTTTATGCTTTGAAACAGACCTTTTGATAATCCACCACAGATTTTCAATGGGGCTCATGTCCGGGATTGAGCTGGCCACTCTAAGACCTGGATACTGTGCTCCTGCAGCCAAGTTCTACTGGCCTTGGATGTGTGGCAAGGGGCATTATCTTGTTGAAACATCCAGTTTTTACCTCGACAGAACAGTGCACACGCAGAAGGGAGCGTGTGGGTTTCGAGAATGGTACAATACTTGGTAGAGTTCAATGTGCCATCACAGACAGTGAGATGACCAACACCAGCAGCACTCATGCATCCCCAAATCATGATACTGCCTCCACCATGCTTGACAGTAGGTGCTGTACATGCTGGAGATAATGTCGCCTGGCCTTCTGCACCCTCACATTAGTAGGAGGAAGATAAAGCTGGAAACTGGACTCATCTGACCACAAAATCTTCTTCCAATTCCTGGCTGTCCAGTTCTTGTGTGCCTGGGCCCAACGACGCCGGGCTAACCTCTGTCTCTCATTGATCAGGGGCTTCTTGATAGCCTTGTAGGACCTTAAGCCATAACCTAAAAGTCGGCCACGTACAGTGCGGGTGGAACACTGGACACCAGTTTGGTTTGACCACTGCTGCTGAAGCTCCTGTGATGTCATTCGGCGGTTTTGCCTGCACATGCGGATCAGGATGCGGCCATTTCTTGCTGAAGAAACCCTTGGACGCCCAGATCTTGGTTTGTCTTCCAAGCTGTTGGTTCGTCTGTATTTCTGCAGAGTGTATCCAACTGCTGAAGGACTGCATCTGCATTTCCTGGCTATCTGGCGGCAGCTGTACCCTTCCTGGCTGAGAATCTTTATCTTCAGGCGTGTTTCCTGCGTTAGGTTCCTTGTTTTAGCCATTTTTGTGTCCGAAGAACTTTCAAATGTGCTGGCTTTATGTAGACACGAAGCTTGGCAACAAAAATTGTGTCTTTTAATAAAAAGAACAACCTTCATCACTGGTACCAAAATGACCCGATACTCAAAATTTCTTATGTATTTTTATGGAACCAATCAATTTTAAGTTTTTAATGGCTTTTTTAGGATTTATTTAGTATTTTGGCTGTGACTGTACTAAAAGAAATTGCACTTGAAGACCTAAGAGTGATTCTTAATGCAATATTTCACAAATGCATGGGGTGTCCGAAAACTTTTTTTCACCACTGTATATATAAAAGCATAATTATAAGGCTACGAAAACCAAACAAATTTTATTTTATAGCGATCATACACTTGTATAAACATTTTAATGGGTAGAATATTCAGATTCAGATTCAGATTGACAATAAACCATGCCAAATATTACACACTGGCCCCTTAAAAAAGGGAGGACCAGCCAAAGTGTCCTCACTTTGCAAAAATGTCCTCCCTCTGTTGCTAAAATATGTTTCCTTGGTCCTCACTGTGTAGCATGTACAAGTACACTCACACACACACATACATACATACATACATACATATATATATATATATATATATATATGTATATTTATGTATATATATATATGGCTTCAATCTTGTGATGAGGTGTGGTGCTGCTGGCACACTCTGCCGCCCTTTTTTTTTCCCAAGTGAGGAAATAGAATATTCCTAGAGTGTATAATCAGATTGAAATTCATCTATATTTTTTGAAGAGACTGAATATCCAATCATAACTAAAGTGCCATGCAGGAGAGCCAGTAAAACAAATCCAATGGTCAAAGTTACTATATTGAATTTCAAGATGTGTTGACTGAGGGCCTGTTTATACAGTTCCGTGTATTTCTGAAAACGGGTATTTACCTTTGCGCTTGCACTTATCATTTACCCATAACTGGCGTCTTTCTCGACGAAAATGGAGATTTTCAAAAACGGCTTCCAAAGTGAAAGTTTCTAAAAATATCCATTCCTATGGAGACGTTTAATCAGGATAGACAGAGATGTTGGAAAACGATGACGTTGCAACCCAGTTCGCGTATGCCCATTAGGTGCCCGGAAACCACAACAACAATGGCGGATATATGCCGGGTTGTTTACGTTTTGTTAGCACTTTTGGGACTACTTATGAGCTTACAAATGAACTTAGCACTGCTGCATCAACATCACTGCCACATTGGCGCACAAAGACGTCTGCTGTGCCCAATATTAGTAAGTGCATAGCAGCTAACTATGCTACATAAGACTAAAATGTAGTTTATCATTGTTTTTATCACTAGGGCCAAGAGGAAAATTCTTCTGTGGTGTTTGACATATGGCGTATTGCTGCCTACTGGCCTGGCATGCTAATTGCAGCAAAAAGCTGCCGTTTTTGTGTAAACAGGGATATCGTTTTCACAACTGATTGTGTAAACCTGGAATTTTTTTTATACAGGATAAATAAAAACCCGTTTTATTTGTATCAGTATCTGTGTAAACAAGGCCTGATTCATAATGTCAACTTTTGCATTCAGCAACATGCAAAAAAACATTCCACTTTAAAAGTTGCAGGAAGCTGTCAACAGTAGCCTCTGAGCGGCACAGTTAATTAAATTATTTTTTCCTCAGTTAACAGCAAGCTAATTGTATGAGTTATGCAACACTCGCGCATGATTTGTGATGCATTTGCAAAGCATTACAAACCCACCCTGCTAAACTTGTCATCTTGTGCTGCATCTACAATGCTTGCACAATATTAAAGCTTGCTACACTACGTTTTAATAGTGTAGCCTATCAGATTAGCCTAACCTCTGCCTGCACCTTAACTTTTCCTCACAACGGATGCTTTGAATGCAGCTTCATTTGCTTGGCACACCTAAGTAAATCAAATCATTCAAAACAAAAACTACTTGTGTTCATTTGCCTGTATTGCTTAATGCTACATTAATTACACCCTACTACATCTTTGCTACTGTCTAATACTACATTGCCAGATGTCTGGCAAACTGCTAATTTTCAACATGATGAAACCGTACATTAAGTCTGTCTAACATTTAATCGTGTTGTCAGTTATAGAGCGAGATGACTGTCTTTTTGTAGGCTGATGTGAAAGTTAACAATGCCCTGGTTCCTATGATGCCTATGGGATATTTACATTGGATTATGGATTATTGCAGAAAATAAGTTCTATGGCAAACAAACATTTATCTAACATTTGTTTAACGTTAATCTTTACTAATTAAAACCACTTTTGTAATTTTTTGAAGTGTAAATGCAATTTGCAGAGGTAAAAAGCAGTGGTGTATTTACTGACTTATTTTATGTATTACTTATTACTAAAACAAAACGTTAAAGTGTCTCTAGCTAAACTATTAAAAAACCCAATGACTCTGAAACAAGAGAACTGGGAGTGCAGAAATGTTAACGTCTGGGTTTTAGGACTCATTCCTGCAGCAATCTATAGTTGACTGACGATGTAACCTTGCCACCATAGGAACAATGGTTACATAAACTTCAAAATGTGCCACAACCTAATTGTACATCTGGATGCATGTGTTTGTTTCATAGGTCCGGCAGTGTGCCTCAGTATTTAAATAGACAGCACTACAACCCTGGTGATATGTTAATGATTTGCACGACAGCAGTCGTGCATATTTATAGCTTTCATTACACTCATCACTCATATGTTCTCAGCACCATGCATTTTTCTTTTCATATCTATTTATTAGTGACAGAAACATGTAAATTCAAATGTTGTTGAACACTGGAGGGAACATTATATTGAGAGGTATTTCTACATTGTATTTCTTTTTCTATTTACATATATGAGGGGGCAGAATATTGGAGGCACCTCTGAATACAATGCGATACAACACCAATAACTATGACCTCAATGCTAAAACAGAATTTAAAAGTATACTATGCAGGATTGTCAATTACTGTGTCAACTCACGCCTGCCAGCAAAATTTAAAGTAAAAGTCAACCCCAGATTGTCTCTTGTTTGGCATTTTGCCTCACTCAGCACTGTCTCTTGGATACCTGCTGCTTACAGTCTGGCACCTGGTGGCTACCTTTTTAGGCGCTGTGGAGGTACGCGCCCACAAACATCCTAAACAAAGAAAATAAAAAAATACAGACAGAAGGCTCTGCAGAAATACACAACCGCACACTTCTAGTGGGCCATAAGGGATGATTGAGAGAGATTCTATACATTGTTGGGTTTTTCTTTTTAGGAAAATCCCACATAGTATATCTTTAATGGACATCTCTATGACCATTATAGGCACCATAAAAGTTGACTTTATGGCAGAAGAGTTGTATTGGATTTAATAAGACTGTACAAATGTGCCTTATAAAGTGGCAACTGAGTGTATATAATATATTATTCAAAAACAATATGTACAATTTGTGTACTTGAGGCAGTGGAGGGAATAAGGGTCGTGCAAAGGGAGTGGATGAGTGAATGGGCAAAAATAGACCAACATAACAGAATGATGCAAAATTCACAGATGCAGTGCAATGTACAGAGCAGTGTGTATTTTAAATCATGTATAACAAGCAGCAGAGCTAAGGTTGGTGAGAAAAGTCACAGGATGAGCTGAGGTGGCATGTAAGTATTGCTTTAAGAGCGCCCCGAAAAAAAAAAGCGAGCCTGTATTTTAATCAGAGCTTTTGTCTCTGTGTGATATCAGCTGCAATCTTCTCATGAGCTGATGATTTGCATGACAGCAGAAGCGCGTGTTTACAGCTTCCATTACACTGGCATACAGTAGTCAGCACCACGCAATTTGCTCTTTTCATATCGATTGAAAAATGATGACTTAATTATGATAATTCAGTTTTCGCCTTGCAATTTTCCCCCCTCTCCATGGAGAATTGTAATTAATCCATTGCAAACAACACCTGTTATTCAATATGATGATGAAGACACCTCTGAGGTAAAACATTAAAATAGTGGCGATAGCAGCACAGTGCATCAATGCGTGCGACTTGTACTCTTCAAAGGGGCGATTAAGCTTTCTTGATTGATTTCCCCAGATGAATCATGGCATCGGTGGGTAAACTCCATCACAGACTGGAGACACAGACACACAATGTGCATTTTTCATTCCTGAAAAGACGGGAGTAGATTTCTGACAGTGTGCTTTGACTCTATACATTTAAGTATTATTATCTAGTTTTTTAAATTTAGCATATATTTTTTGTCTTGAAAAAATTCAAGCATTAGTTTGACATTTTAGGATGAGAGTACCTGTTGAATATGAAACTACAGCCGGTTAGCTTAGCTTAGCATAGAGACTGTAAACAGTGGGAAACAACTACCCTGGCTTTGTCTAAAGGTAATAAGACCCACTTACCAGTATGTTTTAAGCTCATGTGTTAAATCAAGTTTAATCTGCACAAATAAACTGAGGTGTAAAATTCATAGTTTTATATGGGTGTTTTATGCCGGGACCAGTTGCCAGGTAACATGTGGAGACTCCATGAAGTTGCTGCGCCCAGCCAAGAAATAGTGCAGTATAAAATCTGAGAATTATTTTCACGCTTGTCCAGATTACAAACAAGATATAACATGATAACTTATGACATGCTACAAGCCAGATTTGTTTTTTACCTGTGGACAGAGAAAGGCTAACTGTTTCTCCTTGTTTCCAGCCTCTATGCTAAGCTACGTTACCACTTGCTAGCAGTTGTATCATTGTCACCGTACAGACGTGAATGAGGTATCAATTATACATCTAACTAAAAAACTTACAAAGCTAATGAGCATATTTTCCAAGATAACAACTTTATTTAACCCCAACTATTTTGTGACGGTGCATCACTGCATTGTGCTGGGAAAAAGGCTAAAATTAGAGCTCACTCGGGTACTGTATTTCCATCACTGCCAATTGGAGCCGATCAGAATTGGAGCTGATACATACCCATGACTACAGCAGAGTCATACGACACGGGAGTGAATGCCGATTGTAACCTTTCCCATTAAATACAAAAGCCAGATGTTAGCGGGTTTTTTGTCTGGTGGGAAAGGGGCTATGGATTCAAATCACTGATCATCGATACTTTAAACAGTAATTTAACTATTTAAATGGGAATGCCATCAAGTAGATTGTCATTAGCCACTCTGAGTTCATCACTGTTAGCAGTGTTAATTTTGTTAACAAAAAATACATATGTTTGTCAAGGACCTTTTTGCCCATATTCAAGACGAAAAAATGATGAGACAGTGCCGACTTCATTAAACTGTGACTTTATCAACATGTAATATTGTTGACCGAAGAAGACGATTACAAGCTGGATTTTGTGTGTGTGTGTGTGTGTGTGTGTGTGTCAGTGTTGCAAGTGTTGATAATATGCAGGAGGAGGACGATGTGAAGCTGGGGGATGTTGTTTGCTTTTTTTTTTCATTTTCTTGTTTATTTTTTTATCAGATAATAAAATAAAATCTTATGTAAAATAAGTTTGACTAAAATTGGATTGACTACATCAGTGGTTCTCAACTAGGGGTGTAGGAACTGCCAGGGGTCCCTGAGGGAGTCCCCAGGAAAATGGGAAATAGTTTATGTTCACTAATTGAGTCAGCTGTGACTTTAAGTCATAAGAGTGACTATTCTTTTTTTAAAGATTTTTTTTGAGGCATTTTTTGCCTTTAATTGATAGGAAAGCGAAGTGTGAAGTGGGGAGAGAGAGAGAGAGGGAGTGACATGCAGCAAAGGGCCACAGGGTGGAATTGAACCTGGGCCACTGCAACAACAGCCTTGTACGTGGGGCGCCTGCTCTACCACTAAGCCACCGACGCCCCATAAGAGCGACTATTCTGATCATAAGTTTCACGTCCTCCATGGTTATCTCTACAGAATTCAAGTGTTAATCTTATTTCTTCCAAAAATCTTTTCAGATGGAAAAGATGGTTTCTGAAGCAAAATTTTATTAAATGTGGGTCTGTGATCGAACTGTTATTAATTTGGAGGGTCCTTGACGTGAAAAAGGCTGAGAACCACTGGACTAGATTGACTGAAATGTTCAATAAAATCTGATGATAGAAATGTCAACAGTTTTCATTGACTAGAACTAAACTATAAAAGGGTTTCTTTGACTCAGATAAGACTAAAATGCCCAGACTTTTAGTCAACTAAAACACAATGAGGTTGAGTGGATATGATAAAAACTAACAGGGACATTTGGCACATGACTGACACTGAAAGATAAAAGAAACAGCTGACAAAATGAACACTAATTGTTGGTAATGATAATAAATTCAGTCAGTCAGAATTTGTGAACAGCTAGAAAACAGCAATATAAATCATGACGAGCACCTTTCAGCTGCTCCAGCTATAATTATTAGATTTTGTGCACTAAAAACAGTTTCTACAATGCCTGTCTAAACTTTTCCGTTTGATTGAGTTTTATATCTGGGCGGCGCTGCAAATTCTGAGCCATAAATGCATCCTGATCCTCAGGAAATCATCCCGGATTACTGTCAAAGTCACATTTTCTATCATTTACAATTCATTTTCAATGGATCTGCTCAGTGCGAAGTCAGACTGACATCCCACATTATGGCACAGGACAAAATTTTCTTTCTTGTTTCCGGCATAAGGAGACAAAGGCGAATGTTCACTCAGGATTTGAAGCTATATATATTATGAAGACGTCTGCGAGACATTTGACAAGTTGAGTTTCTTTGCAAAATGCTGTTGTCAATGCACTGTTACCGTTTACAGAATTGCTTCTGTCCCTCACATCTACAATATACTCTGTCCATATTATCTATAGCATACCTAAAGCACAGGCAGCATGTTGTTGGTCACAATTCCTCCACCATATATTAAGGCCTTGGAAATAATCCCTTAGGACGACATGTTCCTATTTAGCCAGCCTTATCAAACAGCTGCTGCCTTATTGTCCTGACATTTCCAGGGAATTAGTTATTATTCAGACGTGTTTATTGAGACTTATTGTCTGATCTTGTATTATTAAACTCCCCCTCCATCCTGTCGGAGGGCTGATTTGATATTCCACTTTACTGAAGTGCTTTGCCTTTGACTCAACTTGAGGTGAGATATGTGAAGAGAACAATCAACCTCAGTCTTTGAGATAACATCTGATACCAACTATTTTAAAAATAAAGGTATTCTCCATGTTTGTGATCTTCAAGGCACGACTTTTATAATTAAAAACGTGTATAAAAAGGTGAAACATTATGTAACTATCAATGGGAATATTCTGCCCTTATTAAGAAGCAAACAGAGATATTACTACAATGTAAAGCACAGATGGCACCAACAAGTGTTAACATACAACTGTGGCCTAACCTGCTGTTTCTAGCAAAACTCTGCATCAAACAGCTTGTGAAACACCCTCCGAGTCTCCAGTCTTTCTGAATGCCAAAGAGACAGTGCCTTTGAACTCGTAAAAATAGAAAGTTAAAAGCAAAACAGGTTTAAACGGGGGCGATACTGGAGGACACGGTGTCTTGTTAACAAGGTCCATCATGTGTGCAGAGAAACTTTCAGACTGTGTTCTCATTTAGAGTTGATTTACTGAAAATCAGAAGGGAGGCTTATTGTGCGACTGAGAAAAGGTCAGGAGTAATTTTTGACTAATGTTGTTTTTATCTTTGGCTTGCTGTCTTCCTGATTAATTATGTTCAAGATGAACATGCAGAGGAGAGCCTGAGGATGCTTGCTGTGGCCTGTGTGAGTGTGAAAGGCACTGAGACCTCAGTAGGTTTATATTGAAGGAGATATGTTTCTGGGTAAAAAAAAAAATATGATTAACATTATATTTCTTGTGAGTTATGACATGTTGAGTTTGGATTTGTCTGCAGTAACAGGTCAAAGATTTGGCCATGGTGGAACAGAGTGATGGAAAGTTATATTTTAAAAAGAGGACACATATCGTACACTACACAGTATACAGTACAGTATGTTCAGTTTCCTATATTTATTATTTCATTGCAGCAAGAACAATCCACCCACTGTCTGCCTCCCCATCACCTATTACCATCATACACACATTTAAAATGCTCTTTTTTCCTTATGTGCATTGTGGCTGCAGCAAAATCTCCCTCTAGCTATGAAGTAAGCATGGACGCTCCAGCTACTTCTCTTTCAGCTGCACTAAAACTGTGCTAAATTTAGGCTCTTACGTCTGCTTTGCGAGCCTTACTGGAGCTTACGTGGTTAGTGTTGTACAATGGTGGCGTATGGCTGTGAGTTAGTCATCAGTATGAAAGAATGAACTTACCAGACTGTGAATGCTTCTCCTGCCGACTCCTGCCAGGTCGATGTTTTCATATGTAAACATCAGTAAACATCGAGGAAAGATGGAGAAGAATTGGCACCAGCTGAACTAGCATCCTGCTAGCAATTGTGCAGCATTTATCAGTAACGGCAATATCCGTTGATTGACCAAAACTTGGCTAAATCCTGCACAGAGCACAGCGTTGGTAAGAGGTGTGCACGGACGGCAAGCACAAATTACCCACCTGGGTGTCACCAAACCTGCTGTACCAGGTTTGGCACGTCATCCTTTGAGTACTGATGGGCTTCCTGGGGTTCTCCTCCTTAAAAAGACCGGTTGGTTCCTCCATGTCATAGACTGGGAGGTCCTCCTCATCATAGTCGGCCCAGGCCTTACATGGGGTTCTCCTGCCTTCTGCCACAAACTCCGTACATACAAAATAGAACTAACATAATATTTTACCGTGCAGAGGCGACTGTGGTGCAGGGCTACTGTGCCTACACCATGAATTACCAAAACCGTGCAAAATCATGGACAATTATGAAGCATCAGCCAACAATGTAAGAAGAGCAAAAAGGACGACCAAAAAGGACTAAATCACAGTGCCCAAGTTAAAGGAGCTGATGGATTCACATTTTACAACAGTTGTACTATTTATATTTTCCATGTGACAAACAGGGGCGGCTGGCCAATAGAGGGCAATAGGGCGCCGCCCCTCCTTGAGCCACAAAAGAAAAGAAAGATGATAATAAATGTATGATTATCATCATCATCATTATTATCATATATACACACAATATATTAATTATTCTGATTATTTTCACTTGAAACAGCTCATCCTGCCTCTGAATATCCAATCAGAGGCAGTGTGAAGTCACGTTCCGGCCCTTTGATATCAGCCTGGCTGGAAATCGCCCCGACTCACTCTCATAGACTTCCATGTAAAATGCTTTTTTTCCCTAAATGCAGGCACTCCAATGCACTCTCTATGGGTTCTGGGAGGGCTTGCCCCAACGTGTTTTCGTCATACGTAAACCACCAAGTATCATTCATGTTCTCCTCAGATGGTCCGATTTCCCAAGTTGGGAAGTGCCTGTGGATATTCTCATTCATCCAGGTCATAGTTATCTCAAGGCAATTGAATCGAACGCAACTGGACTTGGTTTTGTCTTAGAAGACGTTTCACCTCTTATCCAAGAGGCTTCATCAGTTCATGCTTGTCTGACTAGGCTGGAACTAGTCTGACAAACTGGTGTGGAAGCACCCAGGTATTTAACCTCTGGGGAGGTCTTCACAAGGCCAATGATGTCACTGGTTCGTTAGTGCTCCAATGGTGTGTCAATGACAGTCGTTGAAACTCCTGCTGCAACGCTGCAATTGGAGTCGTTAGAGTCACATGGGGCCATTTGTGAATGACCATTGTTTTTAGAGGTTAAGTTGTTAAGCCTCCTGGGCAAGGATGAAAGGACAGCATTATAGGTGGGGATAGGTGGTGTCGCAGACCTCCTCCTCTATTGAGAGATAGCTTTTCCAATTTCACATAAATGGCTTCTTTTACACCTCTTTCAGACCATCGGTCTTCCCTGTCCAAAATGTGCACATTGCTGTCCTCAAAGGAGTGTACTTTCTCCTTGAGGTGTAGATAGACAGCTGATTCTTGCCCTGATGAGTTAGCCCTTCTGTGTTGGGCCATGCGTTTGTTTAGTGGTTGTTTTGTTTCATCAATGTACAAGTCTGGGCATTCCTCACTGCACTGGACAGTGTACTCTAGGTTGCTCTTCTGAGTGTGTGGTGTACGGTCTTTTGGATGTACCAGTCTTTGTCTGAGTGTGTTACTGGGTTTGAAATACACAGGGATGCGGTGTTTGCTGAAAATCCTCCTGAGTTTTTCAGATACCCCAGACACATAGGGGATGACAATCTTATTGCGCTTGCTCTTTTCTTCCTCACCCACCTTGTTCTTTCTGGAACAGGCTGCTGATTTCACAAAGGTCCATCTGGGGTAACCACAAGTTTTTAGAGCCTCCCTCAGATGTTCATGCTCCTTCCCTTGGGCCTGAGTGCTGGTAGGTACGTTATCAGCTCTGTGTTGTAGGGTCCTGATAACACCTAGCTTGTGTTCCAGTGGGTGGTGAGAATCGAACAATAAGTATTGGTCTGTGTGAGTGGGTTTCCTGTATACCCCAATGTGGAGGCCTCTGTCCTCTGTAATGTGCACGTCACAATCCAAGAAGGGCAAACTATTCTCCTTAACATCTTCTCTTGTGAACTTGATGTTTCTGTCCACTGAATTGATGTGTTCAGTGAAAGCTTGTACCTCTTGAGTTTTGATTTTAACCCATGTGTCATCCACATATCTGAACCAGTGAGCCCTTTACAAGCTTTCACTGAACACATCAATTCAGTGGACAGAAACATCAAGTTCACAAGAGAAGATGTTAAGGAGAATATGTAGATTTCTTTACATTTCCAGTATACAGATCTTATTATCAGTCACTTCATATAGTGAGGAATATCGTATCTTACCATGTCTTAGGCTTGCGTGTGTTTATCCCTGTCTATCCACATTTGTAGTCCGGCTTTCAAGATGCAAATATCTCCATATTGTCCAGTTGACACTCCATCAAACTTTGTATGACAAAACCAGCCACTTCACCTTTGTGCACCCAGACAACTGCAGCCTAATTATGCATGCTGACAGGGCCATAGTTACCATATACATTGAGGGGGACATGTTCCCCAATGCCCAAAATGCCCCCCAATATATAACTGAAACTGAAAAACAACAACAAAAAATGTTCAGGTCACGTCAAAGAGCAGTGATACTATGTGATGTGCATTGTATTAAGTTGTAGGGTATGCCTGCATTTAATCAGAACACAAAATGAATTTCCACTTAGCTATAATAAAATGTTTTCTGATTTAAGACTGACAGTGACTCAGTGAATACCTTACTCAGTTTTATTTGATTAATGGTAAAACAGGTCTCTGTTTACATTCAAAGGTATTTATGTGGGCAAACTGATGAAAAGTAGTCTGTTGATGACCACAGTGGATTGTTCAGTCATTGTAGAGCCAAATTAATTCAAATTTACCCATTGAATGGGTCACCTCAGCAATCATCACAACAATTGCCCCCCCTGAGAAATCTGGTAGGAGCTGCCACTGGTGACAAATACATGATGAGCATTTGTTAAGAATTATTTTAAAGCGTATTCCAGGTGGCAGTGAATAAATATAAAAGTACTTGAATGTCATCATGTTTAACAGTGGTTTATGTATGGTTAGGTATTTTCAGACACCTCAGAGTCCTTCACTGTCTACATGCAGGCATTTGAGAAGGCTCCAGAGTGTCTGAAGGATAAGATACTGTAAGATCAAGACCTTGTAGATGTTTAGACTCAAGTGTTAGATCGATCTGTATGATGTTTGAAATACACAACACTACACAAGGCTGAATCATTGTACCATCACTTTAAGCTTTACTATGGCTGTGTCCATGCATACATGTTGTACCAAGATCTTCTCTGACATCAGATTTGTGTTGTATTCAACATATATTCAAGCAAGATCAACTGAGCTTCATTGAGTTTATTATTCTTTAAAATGAAGACTGACCAAGAGTATAAGTTTTTTTTCCACATCATGTTTTATCATCCTTATTAAAAGTTTAAAGTTGTAGATGTGACAAAAAGGG
This sequence comes from Epinephelus fuscoguttatus, assembly GCF_011397635.1. Lineage (NCBI taxonomy): Eukaryota > Metazoa > Chordata > Actinopteri > Perciformes > Serranidae > Epinephelus > Epinephelus fuscoguttatus. Next base: position 14,956,291 of record NC_064772.1, read on the forward strand.
AAATGCTGGTCTAATGTTAAAGGCACAGTCTTGCCTTGATTTTAGTTTGGAGTTTGGAGCACTCCATCTAAGCACCTGAGTGGCCTTGAAATGTTTAGTGGAGTTAAAAGATTGCTAATGCAGCTTGGGTGAAATCCATTTAATACCCTGTGAATAATTTAAAGCATTTTTTAAAAATCAATTCTGTAAATGTTAGGCCACAAGTGCAAAGAGGAGCTGAAATGTTATGAAAAGTGTCTGATGTGCAGTCGTCCATCAAGAGCTTTTCTTTGTTGTACAGCTCTATTTATCACCACATGCTGAAATTACATTACTGCTGCCACTGCTCCAAACAATTGTAGGTGCAGTAAATCTCACGAATTTACCCTCAGAGATGGAGAAGACCCTAGGATACATGAAAATAATACACTGGGGCAGCTGCTCATTTCCTGTCTGAGTGGGGCAGGTCATGTTTTGCAAATATAGATGTATATTCGAGGGGTGGGAATCGCCAGAGGCCCCACGATACGATATTATCACAATACAAAAGTTAACTTACAGCAAATTTAAATGTGTTGCAATATGCTGACTATTGCAGTTTATTACCTTTTTTCAAGTGCTACTTATGTCCAAAGAGGAAAACTTTGTCACAATCTGTTTTCATATGATAAAATTAAGTTGTTTTTTTTTTCTTTTTTATTACAGCAAACTGTATCTAGTGGACTGGAAAAGCATTTGATTTTGTTATTCTAGTTTAATTTGTATTTTTAATATTAACAATATAATATATATACTTGGCATCAGTGCATCAATACAATATTGGCAAGCAAAATATTGCAATACTATGCTGTATCAAATTTCTCCCCACCTCTAGTATCTTCTGACCCTGATAACATCACATTGAGCAGGAAACCACACTGAGTGGGGCAAAAGAAAGTCCCCCTCTTACGGCTTTTCCACCAACATGGAAGGGGTACGGTTCCAATAAGTACACCTAATTTTTAACTGTCTTTAGTATTTTGACCAAAAATCAATTGGTTTGGAACCCAGAAAGTTGGTTCCCTGCTGGGACCAAAAAATAGCAGGTTTTCTTTGACCAGAAGTGCAAACCATAACAACATCAGTGGGCGTGATATGTTCTACAGGCTGCAAAGAGAACATATAATACTCTTCTTTGTCCTCTTATCATCAACACTTATCCATACTTTGTTTTGTTTTTTGGACAAAACAAAACAAATATCTGTTACATTCATTCATGTTCTGTTATCACTTATCCTGTTAGGGGTCGTGGGGGGGGGGGGCTGGAGCTTATCCCAGGTTACATTGGGCGGGAGGCGGGTTACACCCTGGACAGGTCGCTAGACTATCACAGGGCTGACACAGAGACAGACAACCATTCACACTCACATTCACACCTATGGGCAATTTAGAGTCACCAGTTAATCTCGATCTTGAGGATCTCGATAGCCTGACACATGGTAGGACACTTTGCTGGAGACTAACGTCTACCTTGAATGAAGAAGAATGTATATGTCTTTGTAACAGTGAGTAATTAACAGCACCAGCAGCAACCCCAAATTCCCAATGCTCCCAATGAACATTCCCACTGGATCCCTTGGAGAACACAGGCCTTTTTTGAGAACATAAAACACATAAACTGGCATCCTCTTCTAACCCATTGGTTATTTGTAGTGGAGTTAAAGTCTGGTCCACCTGTCAGTGACCAGGATGAATCCACACCATTGGTCATCTTTTACAGCTTCTTCCAAAGAAGCTTTTTGATCTCGTTGTTCAAATATACCTTCTGGGCACCTCTCCCAAGACAAAGACCACCATCCAACCATCCAGTCCAACGTCACTGTTCCTGAAATTTCAGTGTCGTTTGAGTGATGTATCAAGCATGACACCCTGATATCCAGAGCCCTCATTACTTCAACACAGATCTTGTCCACCCCTGACCCCCTCCCACTGTGGAGATATGTATAGTGACCCCTGCCAAAGAGATGAGCAAGGACTCTCTTACAAATACTTAGGAGAATGTGTCACTGTTGAGTCTGGTCAAAGTGTTTCAACTGCCTTCTGACAATATTTCCAGCCAGTTATCAGTCATCCATCTACTCATGTTGAGACTTTCAAGGAACTGATTGCTCGAATCTCTTGGAGGATGCCTCAGAGTAGATCTTAATACCTTCTCTGGATAGAGGGGTCATGACTCATCCCGAAAGCTTGTCAGATATTTAATTCATGTCTGAAATCCACTCCAAACACACCCTTGTGGCATTGGTCATTCAACAATATTTGTAACTTCCCAAAATTGACAATCCAATATTGTAAGATGTGTCACTTCATGTGAACAAACAGGTGCAACACTGTCATGGTCACACGTTGCCATTTTTGATTGGTCAGCAAGCTTCAAAGGTGGGTCTTGCTGTCAGGGGGGAGACACAAAGAGCAACTTTTTGTCAAGACCAGTGAATGATAACCTTTGTCTCAGAAGTATTCTGATTAGTTTGGTTTCTGTCTGCGTCTGTTTGTTGACCTAAATAAACTGAAAACAACTATAAGCTCAGTGAGCAGTTGTTGACACAAGAAGAGCTGTCCAGAACATACTGACTCAATGACATGATGACTGGAGTTATGGTGGGAAGTGAGCTGAGCTCAACAGGGTTTTAGGTAAGGCCCAGAGGTTGGGTTAAGTCATTTTAATTTCATTTTTTTTTTAATGATAATCAGACATTTCATTTTTAATCATTATTATACAGAACAAGGTTATAGCTTATGCATTTACAGTATAAGCAGGGGTGTAATGTTATTTTTTAAGTACTGCAGTGCACTGATAATCCACACACAAACCCACACATATGCATGCATGCACACAGTTAAGATGTGGCTCGTTCTGAAGGTTATGTAACCACTGTTCCTACAATGGCAGTTTAAATACATTAGTCAACTGTAACTATAAAATGACAGGCTTTAAAAATGCGTATGAATTTTAACTGGATTATGCGAACTGTAAATTTTGACTGTGCAAAGAAACTTTGGACACTCAACTGCCACGCTATAATCTACTAATGCAATGCCCAAAGTCAGCTAGACAATGAGGTAATGCCCATGAGATGAAGGATGGCCTTCAGATATTTCCTTCATTGTTCAAAAGTTCAGTCAGTGACAGAAAATATTTGGTTAAGGCAACCTCTGGTAAGGCCTGCAACCTTTCTTGTTGATTGGCTACGGTAGACATTCAGCATAATATGTTTTGGCCGGTAGCTGGTACACCCAAATGGCTTAGTGGTGGTCAGTCCCCCAGACCTGACAAGAAATTGTGTTACTAGTACAAACTGTGCCATGATAATGACCATGACATGTCTTTAAGAAGAGACACTTCTGTCATCAGATGCCACATTGTAAGAACTAGTATATAGTTGATGTCCACAGGTTGTTCTTGCCACAATTATAGCCATCCACAAACTTTTTTCTGGCTCCAAGCACCTAGCCCAACAGTATTTGCCCCTTAACTCTCTTTAAAAGTTAACTGCACTGTAAGATTAACAGTACAAATCATGAAAACACACAATTAACATGGTGCATACAGGATCTGTACCATGAGATCTAGCAGATCCACGTGTCACATTTCCACTTATTCACAGCCACGAAAGATTTCCCTCTTTTAACGTGGTGGCTCTGTGACAAGCTGGTGGCGTACAGTGTGGCAAGGGATGTAGATGGCCAGAACAGAGTAATTGCTCCTGTATCCTGGGAATGAGACCAAATTGGAATGAGTCTTGGAGGTTAGAGCCACGTTGATTGAGAAGCAGCGGTGATGGTGAGAGGGGGCAGACTTCCTCCATGGGAGCACAGATAAGGACAAAAAGAGTGGGGAGACCCAGGCAACTATTAAGAGGTGTGTGTGTGTGTGTGTGTGTGTGTGTGCGTGCATGCATGTGTGTGTGTGTGTGTGTGTGTGCGCACGTGTGTGGGCTCTTGGCAGGGACACACAAGTAAGCAAGGGAGTCAGAAAAGCTTTAGTTTGCTCTGTAATGAGCTGAATGAGTGTAATATTCTGTGGCGGTTAAGTCTAATTTGGCCACGGCGTGGGAGGCTTCTTCCACCTCACCTTGGGCCCTGCCATTGTTTCATCAAAGTGTAATGATCCTGCATGCACTGTGACAAGCACCAGGGTATATTAGTGACACTGTGCATTCATACGTGGCATCGTTATAATGAATATGCTGCATAGGCCAATAAATTAGAGAGCACTCTGACAGTGGCGTAAATCTACAAGTCAAGAGAAAGCAAATATTGGTTTACTGTCTGTATCAAAGAACTGTATTTACTTTGAGGGTTGGCTGTCTATAATTAGTATCACTTCCACTTTGAAGTACATTAAGTTACATTATTTTTACCAGGGACAGTACCAATACCAGTACATGGCCAGTACCAAGGTACATGCTTGTACCATGTAGAGGTGTACAAAAATGTCATTATCTGGTTAAACCAACAAAATGATTTGTCTCTGTATCAGTGTCTGGACAAAAGACTGGGAGAGGGTTGGGTTTATATTAAAACGCACATTAAATGTATTTTCTTGTCATTGGCAAAGAAATTAAAGTGCCTTCAGGAAATCAAATAAATCAAATACTGGTATATAATTAATAATGAAATATATTTTCACTTTGTCATTTTTTTTTATCTCACATTATCTCTTTTACTTTATTTTAACTTAACTAAGTTTTATGAACTATCTGGAACACCACCATCATCTCTTTGACCCGGGGACATTGATCAATCTGAAACCGAAAAATACGTCTTTATTTATAACCAAAGATTTAGTGTAACACTGTAAAGAGAAACTATCTACAGCAAAGATATATGGAAATATATCCGTCAGTTCAGGGAAATAATCTTCAATTATAATGATGCGACCCTTTAACAGGGTATTTTAAATGGAGGAAATGAACACAGAGTACGGCTGAAAACTACATGTTTTAAGGTTCGTTTTTATGTATAGGTTGTGGTGGTTTGAAAGAAATCCAGTACCCACAACAGGCTTTTTGTCTGGTGGTTCCTATTTAGGAAAGCTTGCAAGAAAATTTCACAGATATGAGCGGGCAGGTCAGAAAGTGACAAAGCAGCATCCCAAGCAGGCTTGGGCAATATTGATTATGGTATTAGTAACCATAATCGTATTACGTATTAAACAAAGACATACCAATGTCTGACTTCTGAATTCAACTTTTACTCTTTCACTGAGCTAAAACTAACGTTAGCTTAACTGCCTCATAAAAGTCATCATAAAGACACTTCATTCAAACTAAACAGAAACAAGTAAAACTCACCCAAACACTCTTGGTTAGTCCTGTTAGTCTTGTCCAGTTAGTTAGTCCACTGTTCCAACAATCACCAACTCTGGCTTGGTCAAAAGAAATCCCTAATTCACAGAGTTAGATGTGAAAATATGCATTTTTTTTCTCTCACGGTCTTTCTCTGCTCTTTTTGGCTGGTTGTTTACAGTCCTGTAACATTATCCCCATCACCTGGGGTCAGGGTGTCTGTTAGCTCAGCTGCCTGTTACTCTGGTAAAGATCAGGGACTGACCTCTAGTGGGACATGATGTGCACTACATAAAATGAGTTTAATAGAAAGAGGAGCGCCTGTTTTTTTTTTTCCTTTTAAGTGTTGAAAATCATACCGTTGGGATTTCTGAATACCCTGACATACTATATAATATCACGATACTGCCTAAGCCTAGATCTGAGTTAGTAATAAATTGTGTGCAGTAGTCCACTGTCTTAGCCCCTGGGACAGGGACAGGAACAGGACCTGCCAGGTACGTGGCATGTTTTGTGAAACATTTAATTAAAAAGTACACATAGGTAAGTGGAAACAAGGCGTCAGTCTTGTCTTTTTCCTTGTCTTTGCCACTATAATGCATAAAGTTGGCTCTTAACAAGTTGCTGGGTGTGGAACGGTCGGCTGCCGTGCACTGACTGGGTGGGGGCACTTTTCAATAAACACTACTTAGTGAAGGTCTTTTGTTGAAAACAGAATGGGTGTTTTTATCTTGTCGTTCACGATGACATTGCTCAGTTCAAAGAAACATAAATGATGATGCCCAGACGTTCAAATCATCCAGTCATAGGTAAAATTATTATCTGTTTTCATCACATAATTTGTGCTTTCCCAAATAATGTATTCGGGTACAGCCCTGGTATCATGGCCAGTACAGACCATTGTAAAACTGAAAATACCATCATAATACCATAGTACTTTTTGTAATAGTTAGTTAAGTCCCACAACAATACCTGCTTCTCTCACTGCGGCCAGCTGTTGGGAACTCTTTGTCGGCCTTGGCACTTTGGATCTTTGTGAAAAATAGGAGGTTTTCTCACTAGCTGTCTAGCCATTAAGGTTTCTTTCTTTTTTGTGGATAAAGGTGAACGAGAGGGTCTTTCGTACATAGCCCTATTCTCCCGAAGACCCCTAGATAATTAAAGAGAAGTAGGAGCTTGGGGTTATCTTTGTATCCTGATGCACAGCCATGGAGCTCGGCATTCAAGCACCACTTGTGATCTCTCCGGGCCTCCATTGGGGGACAGGAGAGGTCATGACACTGCCCAGCTTGATCAAGGATTCCTCAGTCTTTTGTTCCCCATAGTTTTCCTCTCTGGTGTGCTTTCTTGCTGTCGGCAGTCTATGCTGTGTTGTGTACTGGCCTTTAATGATGAATAATTAAAATAATTCCATGCCTTTTAATACACTGTCAGGGAAAATTGGCAATACGAGTTAGTATGATAATTAGTATCTGCTGCATTTGTAATCACAGATTGTCTGTTTTGAAAATTCTGCACTATTCCAACTCTACAAAGCACACGTAGGGACACACAGATGTCAGTGTCTCTATGATGCATGGTAGCCAGCCTGTTTTCTTTATCAGTGCAGCGTACTGTACTCTTCGGCTCGCTCCCAGCAACATACCTCCCCTGACTCTCAGATAAAACATGGGGTCTGTCACACAGACTTGTGCTGAGGCCCGGCAGGGGAGCCCTAATGATTGCAATAAAAAACAAATGCAAATGATTACCTTGGGGTTCCCTCTTGTGTGGAATCTGTCGCTCAGCCTCTGGCTGTCAGGATGGATCACTGCCATCGTCTGTGGACATGGAGCGTTAGGAAAATAAACACCAACTGGGCCAACACAGGCAGCAACAATGCAATAACAATAATACTATTATCTGTTACATTGTAGGGTGGCAAGCTAAGACCATATTTGGTGAAGAATGATGGGTCACAGCTGAGCAGAATCGCACTCTGCCAGTCCGAGCAATCAAATTAGCCTGTTTTCATTTGTAAGTTTTGATATTGCACCGTTTTACAGCCATGCAAGTGGTCTGAAAATGATTTGTGTCATTTGTGCAAACTCTTTGTCATGTTAACTATTGTCCTGTGACTGAGCTAGGAAAACAACCCTGTTTTCAGCTTTGCAATGATGCGTTTTTCTGTAATGAACTGCATTATCCAAGTACTACACCTTGGCCACATCCTCACTAATACGTTTTCATTTTAAAATTAGCATGTAAAAACAAAAATGATCTCAGTAAACACAAGCATTTTAGCATCATTTTAGAACTAATCTCCATCCATTCTAACACAACCAAAAACGCATATCACGTGACCATTCATGTACACTGGGCACGTGCATGCAGGTGTCAACAGACTGTCTAGTCTGCAGTTGGTTTCTCAGTTACAGAAAAAAACTACAGAGATGAAAACAAGTGAGACCACAGACTGGTTTGTTTGGACTGACAATGAGGTGGAACTGTTAATGAAAGTAACACGAGTATAAGGCTGTCAAAGCACCAGAAAACAAACTGGTTGTCGTACAAAGAAACAGGGCAATGTAAAAAGCGGTACGGAGAGCATTATCCATTGCCACAGGAAGCCATGGCAATGGGAAAGGAGTATCAACACTTGAAGGATGAAATTATAAAAAGTATGTAGACCTAGCTGTAATGTTGTTTGTAGTTGTTTGCGTCATTGTTTCTAAAAGTCTCCATTTTGTACCCGTCCAGGTTGTGTTTCAGTCTGGACTTTAAAAGTGATGCATTTTAAAACAACAAACATATTAGTGCGGATGTAAGCTTGAGTACAGCTCTGAGGTGCTTTACTTGAGTATTTTCATTTTATCCTACTTTATACTTGTACTCCACTACAGCTACTGTATGTCACAGCTATATTTACTGGTTATCTTTCAGAATAAGATTTTACATACAAAGCAGGTCATGAAAGAGAACACTGTTAAAGTTTAAACTACCTGACATTAGCTTGTATGAAGTCAGTAATTAGTTCCACAGCGACCAACTACAACATTAAAGCACTGCATTCATGTTTCACACAATGGGCATTATATAAACTACTCATTTTAAATACTTAAACCCTGCATTATCAAACTCTTCAAGGCAAGGTAAGTTCAAATATATTCAGCACATTTCACAGAGGCAGCTAATGAATCAAGTTTTTAAAAAGTCAGGTAAGAGAAATAAAAATGTGGAACACTTATTTTTACATTAAGAAATTTAAAAAGTCACAAATAATAATACGCTAAAAATAAAATAATGATAGTTAAAAAAGACAAAAGGTGAAATAAAAGTGCAATTGTAGTACACACCAAACATAAAGCACAATGTCAATGGCAATAGCTTGTTTCTCAATGCAGTGTGGTGGGGGGCAGCGCCACAGATTATTACTTAATAAATATGTAATTAATGCCATTTGTGCCACTGCAAACCCACATCCCAGTGTTTGTGTGGATGGTGGGGGGGATTTCAAAATCACGATTGCCAGTTCATCTTTAATAGGGTGATGGACTGGACCAAAGCCCCACCCCTCCAGTGTCTAGCTTGAATTATGATTCAGTGCCAAAGAAAGTAGCTTACTTTCTGTGCCTTCAGATCTGATTTGACTGAGTATGTCTGCTCAAAAGCTGCTCTGTGCTCAGTCTTGTAGTGGCGCTTCACATAGGCGATTTTAATAATCACCACAGTCTCAGAACATGTTATGAGACATACTGGTTTTGAACTGCCTTTGGGAAGAATGAGCATGTACAACTCTGTCCATTCTTGATTAAAAGATCTGCTTTTCACTGTCTACTTTTCTCTCGTTAGAATATGCCATGTGAAATAACTTTTCTCTGACTGTCGTCACTCGCCTTATCCATCCCGTGTGGTTATCTCACTTGAGTCGCAACGCTTTTCGGAATGCACAAATTTGATTTGCTGAGTAGCATCATATAAGATGATTTAATGCGAGCAATTGGTCTGTGAGATTCCTGGTCAGCTTAACCAGAACCTTCTAGAAATTCTGTTTACAAACAATTAATTTGAAACAGCAGATATGTTTTGGCAGAAACATAATGCAGAACGTATTATGTTTTCTATAAACATAATGATGTTACTTTTTAATGTTTCTGGCAAGTTGCAAAAATATTGATACAGAATATGTCAACAAAATTTTCACTGACAACGTGTTTCAGATGTTTTATGAAAAAATAGGCAGTCATACAAGAAATTATCCACACATCGTAACTACAGCATTATTTTTTATTACACTTAACTGAAATAGCTTTAACCTTAACCAAAGTGCTTTTGTTGCCTTAACTTAAGGTAGGAATCTGGATGTGACCCTGAAGTTCTGCCCACAGACTGTATGAATAATGCACGTAGTTACCATGACGTCGCCCATTGGTTTGTGGACTCCCTTTTAAGGCCTCAAGTTCTGCATCACGGCTGTTGCTATCTTGCTTTTTGTTGTTGTCGGGGTTTTTTGGAGCCAGAAATGACCAAATCTGGGCAAAAAGCTGGTGCTGTGGAGGAGCAAGGGGGTGGGTCTCACTGAGAGCCAGAGGACACTATCAGTCACTCAAAGCAGCCTGCCCTTAATTATGTGTAATTTTAAGCCTTAATAAAATGTAAAAGTGTGAGTCAACTTAGCTGTGGAGACTGAAACTGTTTTTTGTACCAGGCTGTAAACATGTTTTTTTTCTGTTGTAAAGCTGAGCATTTTAACGTGAGGGTCTATGAAGATTTACTCTGTTTTGGAGCCAGCCTCAAGTGGCCATTCAAAGAACTGCAGTTTTTCGGCACTTCCACGTTGACGTTGATTTTTGACCCCAGAGGTTGCAGCTTGATCCTGCCCAACCATCACCTTCTGAAGCCTACACAGTACATGGATGCAGTGTTTTGTTACGACAAAAGAACTTTGTCTCTTAACATAATCCAGGCAGCGATTACCATGATTAAGACAGTAGTTTGATAACATACAAACGTATTTTTAAGAGACGGGATTGGCTAAGTCTGTGAAACTAATGCTGTGCCAGTTAAAATAGAAATGCTCCATCAAAATGCGATAATTAGGCAATATCACACTCGTGGTCATGATGTTGTACTGTATATCGTCACGGCTGTGATTCGGTCATAGGCACAAGGCCGCAGCTTCCACTCTCCCTCATCCTCATTAGTAATAATAATATCTTCTTGGTGTAACGCTATAGTGTCAGTTTGCGTAAATGTAGCGAGTGTGACAGTTGGTTACTTAACGGTTGTATTTATAATCATAACACCTGTGAGCGGAGTGATTTTACTGTTACATGTCCCAGTGATGTTGTACTCTACACCAGCACTCATGGAATGCCTCTTGTCCAATCAAATTACTCATCGGAACTAACTGTTGTATAATTCCCAATAATCCACTGGTTATAGGTGTGGGTCTGGATAGGAGTGTCTGGGTTTGTACACAAGGGTGGAGACTGTTGGCAGGTTAACAAGGGGGTCACACTGGGGTCACATTAGCCCAGTTTCCACCAAACACTTTTGGTGTGGCACCTTTAGAACCAAAAGTAACCCTTCAAGCATGGTACCCAGACCCTTGTATCTCCCTTTCACCGGTGACACTTATGGAGAGTCTTCATGTCGTTTATTGTCCACAGAACACACTAAAAGTGTCTGTCATCCAAGAGAGGCAATAAAAACTTAAGTAATGGACAAAGTTGTCAGATTGAAATTTAAGGTGTGTTGACTGATTCATGTCGTCAACTCATTCATTGAGACTACAGCTGCTGCGAGAGGCAGCATAACATCTTTTAATTTTAGAGTTATATTTTACTAATGTAAAACTTGCCATGGTGTGAACAGTGGTGGCAAAACCAGCTACAACTCAGCCCTGATCAGAGTGACCATCCTCTATTGACCAATCAACAGACTGCAGTGTTCACAGCTCCACCTTTTAGTACCAGATCTGTGTGCTAGGTACACCAACAGAAGGGGTAACAAAAATGGGGACGGTACAGAACGGCTCCATTGGTACCATCCACAACTTTTCACAATGGAAACGGAAAAAAAGCGTACCGAACTGAACTGTACTGCACCATACTGCTTGGTGGAAAAGGGGCTTCTGCAATCAAGGGGGATGGTGTCTCCTCTCTCCCGCCCACTGTGGACAGCATGATAACTAAACACATCTTCACTATGTTTTGTTTTGACTCTTGGAACAGTTAGTTGACCTGTTCCCAATGACCTAAGAGCCCTGGAGGGTTCACAGGGAAGAAGTAGGTCAGAATTGTATTTGGGTACCAAGACATTAAATGATTTGTACACATCCAGCAGTAAGTTACTATAAATCCTAGAATTGACTGGGAGCCAGTGAGACCTGAGAACTGGTGTAATTATTTATAGATTTATAGCACCACGAACAATGTACTGTCTTTCTTCATTAATGTCTAACTTATAATATGAAGAGAAAGTAAAAAAAAATAAAATAAAAAAATAAGATCATCAAATCATGTCTAATCATGTCTAAAAAACACTCATAATTTAGCTGTGTATGATGATGTTGTTGCTAAACGTTGCTAACTGCCTGACAACATGTAAGCTGCTCTTTACAGCATATAATGTTTTATGTATGTGCATGGCCTCTGTAAACAAGGATATTATCATTAGTATTCTAGTCTTGTTTTCAGGCACAAGCCAAGTTGCCCAACATTACTGTAATGTATCATTTTTTGTTTTTTACATTTTATTCCCAGGTCAGGTTTAGACAGAAACAAATGCACCCTCTTCATCCACTTCGTCAACTTGAGGATCATCAGCCGTTATATTTTTTTTTTCACCGCAGGCAGAGAAAATGGAAATTAGTCCCGTGCCTGCAGTTGAATGGCCAGAGTTATATTTGAAAATGTTTTGGCTCTAGTAGGTCATAACTAAAGAGTTGAGTCAACACAAAATGAGAGGCTCATATAAAAGGCTTTTTATGAATTATTTCCTAAAGTGTGTCAGGCTTTTGGATTTAGAGGACGAGAGAGGTCAAACCAAACAAGAGCACAGATGCACAGACCAGTATATCACTCCGTAATAAAAAAGAAAGTCATGGCTTTCTGAAATTAGGCCTCAGGGGCTGCATGTTCCACATGAAATCTCCTTCGTTGGTCCTTGGTGAATGGAGCGGAGATGTGATGCTTGACTCAGGGGTAAAATCTGCCTCCAGCCCTCCGTCAACAGGTGAATTGAGACTTGTGGTTATGGCGATGTGAGATTAGTTCAGGGAAGGGCAAGGAAGACTTTCTCTGCAGACACACGGATCATGCATTGTCTCTGGTAAGCATTCCACAGCGTAAGCCGGGCTAATCCGCAAGGCAAGATGTATAGCTTTGGTTGCATTTGTCTGAAAATAGACAGTTTTGCAGTAAAAGAACGCCTATAATACTTAAATAACTTACACAGACATTCAGTATGCATTAATTCAAGGTCAACAGGAGCCTCCACCTATGTTTGTACAAACCTATAAAATATAGAATAGTAATATTACAAGCTTGAGATCACATTACAGCAATGAAATACAAACAAACCTGCAGCCATAGTGCAGCAGCTGGAAATGCCTGCTTTTCTATTTCACCTATTTTTCGTGTGTGTTGTAGTTATTTGGTTGTTTGGCTCCTTCAGGGCTCAAGGTGCCTATCGGTCAAAACAATCTAAACAACAATTTTATGATTGATTTGTCATGCAGTTATATAAGAGGCTGATATAAAGTACAGACAAGTGTGTCCTGGAAGACCTGAGAAAGAGATTGTATTGGCAATAATGATGATTCATTTGTCGTACGAGGGAAAAACAATATCACAGGCTTTTGTTTTTGGCTCATTTTGTTTAATGATGTCTTTGTCATTAAGCAAATGACCAGAAAAGTCGACAGAAGTGCTTCTTAAAATATTAGAAAACTTCTCTTTAGATGTGATTTTTGCTTGGATAAAAATAAATGAAAAGAAAAGTTAACTTCACATGCCTCCTTTGATATTTTTGGAATGTATATGTCATAATGAATGATAGCAAATGGCTACAATATCCCCAGTGCAGGAGCAGAGAATTACAATGAAACATAATGTCATTAGGGCCGTTCTCCAAGTTTTAGGTGGACTTAACTGTCGGCTGAAATGACTTTTCTAATGAACTAAATTTGAATAATGTATTCGCGGACAGATTTGGAACACTGATATGGTGATGATTAGGATATATGACTAAAGACCAGATGCGGCAAACCACCTCTGTGTGATGCATGACACATTCACATGATTAATGGTGACTTGTGACGTTTGCGCTAGGTTACTCAAACAGCGACTTGTCGTCTCCGAGACAGCTCCCCTTACAGAGATAAACCACGGGCTCAAGTATTCTGTGAGAGCATGTGAGATGAGAATCTTTATCCGGCTCGTACATTCTCCTCAGCACTGGGACCTGGCAAAGACAAATTTAAGGCACATGGTGCTCTAAATTTTTTTGCTTACTGGTAAACAATTGTGGGGATTTCTAAGCACGCAGATCCCTCATTCAAGAAACATTAGCATACATATGTATGGGGTCTGTTTTGATACAACATAATATGCATGTGTTGAATCAACAGAAATGCAGGGCAGAGTCAGTCATGTACAATTTATGAGGCAAATAAAAAAAGTGCTTGATACCTTTTTTCCCCCTCAGCTGAAGCTTTTAAAACACCCCAAAACCTTCACCTCTATTTAGGCCTGCATGTGCCTCAGTGGAAAAGGTTGCATCGCCACTCGATATCTGCGATGCTCCAGCTTCTTAATCACTTGTGAGAGAATAGCGAGATATGGGCAGCACACAAATCAGGGTCTCTCCATTGCTGATAGTGTCCTTGAAGACTTTGTGGCGACTATAGACAGCAGGAGATTAACCCAGCCTTGCTCAGCCACCTGCAGTGAGACGCTCCACATGGGCTTTTTTTTTTTTTTTTTTTTTTTTGTAATTGCTGTAATCTTGAGATGTGCATCACACTTCTAGCAACCAATTAACAAAGGGCATTACACTGAACCCTGTGTTAAGTTGTATTTTCAGCTTTCTCAAGAGTGTATACAGGCAAAAATGGAGATCAATATGATCTGGCATTGAATGAAGCACTTGTCTAATAATAGTGGATTTGTTTGTGTCACAGAGACACCTACTGGTTCAGGGCTCCTCTGGGGGTTTTTGTGCAAGTATAAAGAAACTGTGGGCTGAAAACTTAAAGAAACATGTCCTCAGTTGTCCACTTCTATAGCTAAAAGAAAGACCAAGTGTGTTTTGTGTGAGTGCAGCTTGTTTGTGCTTTTTTTACTCCACAAACAAAGGCAGATGTGTGTAGATTGGGATTTAAGATTCTGATTTAATTAGCTTTGACTCTTGGGGCTGCCTCTAAGGTAGTTGCTCCTACATGCTGCAAAACTCATTATGGATGAATTAATGAAGTGGGACGTACACTTGGCATCATCCATGTGGCATGCACTGATGCATTATGTATTATTATTATTATTTTAGGGCATGAGTAAATCAGGTTTGTTTGTCGGGTGTATACCGGGGACAGCTACGGAGAGGCATATTGATTCTAACGTCAAAATCAAGTCATATAAAACAACTGTTTTATACACTGTTACTTGTATTGCAGACCTTTATACAAGACATATATGTACGGAATGCTTTTGATATGCATGACAATGCTCTCCTCCTACACTCCAAGTCTTTCTGGCTATCTGTATTACATAAAATATTGTTCACTTCAGGTTCCATTTATTCAGCTGGGGAAGGTGCTTTACAGTCCATTTCCATTTTCTTTGATTAGATGTGGTTTCAACATGAAAGAATAAAAAGACTTAAGATGTTGTTAAGTATGAGGGGAATACTTTTGCGGTGCACTTTATTTGTAAAAGCTTGAAATATCACTTACATTTATGAAACTTCAGCTTGTTAAAAGGAGCAGCTTTTTTGTTGTGTGCTTGGACTCCACGACTTAAAGCTGCACTTATTAATATTTTCATGTTAACAATGGATCAAATTACAATGTGTAATGTAAAAGGAGTTGCTTGTAGTGACGAATCCACAGAGATAATCACCTTTTCAGCAAAAAGATCTGTCACTTACTTTTCTTCATTAAAGTTGCTACAAGGAACTTTTAACTGGATATGCAAAAGTCTCTCGTTTCTGCTTATGTCTGTGCGTGACCTACAACAGCAAATGAGACCATCGGTGTGAAGATAAGCTATTTCTATATAGTGTATATCCATACCTTTAGGAAACTGTGTCCGGGTCCGCACCAGGTCGCTTCCAGGACGAAATGATTTACGGCACTCAGATGGCACACGTCATCTTACCTAGCTGCTTACGTTTATAGTGACTCTAAATAGTCGCTATTCCTCCTCCTCGACCCGACGTCCGTGGGGAGTTAAAATAGCAGCAATCATCGAGTAAAAGTTCTGTGAAAGCACTGGACTCACCAACAGTCAGCCACGTCTCAGTCACTCAGAGAAAATCCAATCCTCGGGAAGTCAGGAAATCCTTCAGGATAAACGTTTTGGTTGCTAGCGATCTAGCATTTACCAGCCCAATCCTGGCAGGAGCCGGCGGGTCCACGGTGTTAGCTGTCCGGGGAGCCACACACAGAGGCCGCAGGTTGCGCAGATTCACCCCGCGCCAGCAGGGACGAGGAGAGCAGGGGCCACGGGGCTGGAACACCTCACCCGGGCCGACGACAGGTACCAGCCAGGCGTCGACAGGGTCCAGCGAGTGCTGAGAAATAAAGAGGCGAGGCACCGCTCCAGACTCAGTCCAAGAAGCCGTGGAAGTGCTCGCTAAACAGGCTTTCATCCTTACCAGCCGACCGCTGTGTTTACCCCGGCGGCAGTGGTGCTTTCGCCAGAGAGGTGGAGCTGGGGTGCGGCAGAGGTGAGCTGGGATTCCCGATAGGAGCGAGGGCAAAGTTTTCCCATCTTGTTGTTTCATTCATCCCCAAAACAAACATGTACGAGCCAGGTAAGTGTCTTTACAACAATACGCTTTAGAGCTCATGGGAAATGTAGGCTTCATTCTGGCAAAACAATACCGCTTTTGTCCACAGGGTCGCCAAAATCAACTCAAAATGAAAGTTCCTTGTAGGGGCTTTAATTGATGTATCAGGTAAGTGTCTGGTTGATAATAACTCAGAAAAATGGCAATCAGTCAATATCCTTTATTTAACCAGGTAAAAACTCATTGAGATTTAAAACCTCTTTTCCAAGAGTGACCTGGCCAAGATGGCAGCACAAAAGCAAAATGGTTACACCAAACACACAAGACACAAATAAAATATGATCACACACTACAAGAAAACCACAGTGGGGTTACATGATTACACAGTGCAATCATAAGATCCAATTGAACTTAATTCTCTGTCTTTTATAATTGTCTTGATTGGCAATCATAGCTTTATGAATTTTACTGTCACATAAAACAGCAAAAGTTCACAATTTAGAAGTTAAAACAAGTACTGCTCTTGCAGTTTTGCTGAAAAAGTGACTTTAATGATTCATTTCTTATTAAAGTAGATGTACATTATTTGTTTTGTATATTATTGTAGATTAATTAATTTATTGCATTTGGCAGACAGAAAAGTTAGAGCTGGTGAACATCATGTAGCATTTAGCAGCTCAATGCCGATGTTTCTCTCTGGAATTGATAAAGAACAAATCAGAGCTTAAAGAAGAGTGAATATTGGATTTATATTTGTTATAGTTGCAAGAAATACAAATCCAAATTAATGCTAATATTGCTCGGTGTTAGCTGGAAAGGTAAATTTAGGGAACTGCTAGCTAACAAGTTAGCTGCATTAGCTTTATAAGGTGATAATATGTCACAGTTGTGTTTCTGTCCCTCCCACCACCCACAAACCAAAAATATGTATGTCATCTTAAGTCATCTTAAATGTGACATGTTAGAGTTGTACCATGCATGTTTTCTCTTGCTACATTACTGTCATCATGAAGACATTATGTAGGCATGTGGCCAGTGCAGTAGTAAAGATCTCTGAGAAATATCATCAGGATTCATCCAGTCTGCAGCAAACGGCAACTGAATAACAAGCTTTACACAAACTGAGTAAAAAATTAAGATGCTTTTGAACAGAAATCTGTTTTTGTATATTGTGGAGCTTATCTCCACACAGCTAACTGCATGTATCTGTTTTCATTAGTTAGCATAAATTTCAGGCCATGCATGCTAGCAGGGGTCTGTGAGGAACGCCAAAGCATGGGTGTGTCCAGCGGCTCATTTGCAACTGCCTAGATGCCTCGAAGAACAGCTTGATTACTGAACTTGTACATGTATGATAATGAATACATTTTGTCAATAACACTTGCATATAGAAATGGACCATGTGGCTACAGCACAGACTGTAAAGCTCAGTGACCTGGTGTTGCTATGTTTTTGACCCTGCAGGGATGCTGCATCCAGAAAGTTTTAACAATATTATCATGTTTTAAAGATTATCTGATCATCCTTGGTACGACAACAAAATAAAAACAGTTGCTTGACTGAAATAGTGCTCAACACCATTTTCTTGCCGTGTTACAACTGTAATTCACACTGTTAACAATTAAGACTCATATGCCTTATTTGTAACATCTGACAGCATCAACTTTCAGATTAATCTTAAAACTTGTTTTCACTATCAGAACACTTAATGTGTTTTTTGATAGCGGACAAATGTGGGTCTGAAAATGTTACACATGCTGGTAAAAAAATCTCTGAGTTTTAACTGCAGCGACTCTCCTTTACTTATTTAAAAAAAAAACATCAACTGATATATGCACTCCACCCAACACCAAACAACAAAGTTACAGACCAGCATTTATGCCTTGTTTCCATACAGTATAATGTATCTGTAGTTTTTCATAGTATACAGAATTTTTCCTTTAGTGTCTGGTTGTCTTGCACATGTACACAGAGCTATATGGAAACAAGGTGTTAGCATTTAGCAGCTAAGGGACTGTTCTTTACTTATCAGAAGAGGGGACAGCTGGGATGTGACTGTTTATATTGACCCTCCTCAAAGCTACAAATATTTTTCCTCGAGCCTCCCTCAGTGACTGGTGGAAAAAGCATTACCCTTCTTCTACCATGATTTAGGTATGAGATTTTTAAAAATTACCCTTTGCTGGTTTAAAATGAAAAGTTAAAAGTTGAAGATGGAAAAAAAGCTCCAGTTTCTCACTCTTGTCGTGCATGATGGTTTATTTTTGGCCAATGTTAAAATGAGCTTTAGAATAAAGCATTTTTAATGAGATGTTACTATTTTAAGCTCAGATTTGTTTTTTTCTAATGGAAGAGCTCATCACGCATGATGTGTCCAAAGACTGAAGGAAATTGAAAAAAACAAAACAATGATAATTTCTGTTTTTATAGTTTCTGGCTATGATAAATGATGTAATTTGGGTGATTTTTTTTTTAAGAAAACATGGAAGGCAGCGTAGGCAGGCATGTTTTCTTTGAAAATTGGCAGTAAAATACAAACAAACAAACAAACAAACAAATTCCTCATCTCATAAGTAACAAACATTCTCTAAAGAGCCAGCATTTCTCTCAGGTATTGGTGACCAGCAAAACAGAGTTAACAAGTAGCTAACAAATATTTTAGTTAATACAAATGCTGCTTTGTGTCAGTTGTAATTGTAAATAGGTGACTATTTTCCAGCACGTTTGCCACAACAACTGTTAAAGGTGATAAAAATGTCAATGCTGTGTTTACAGCTTATTCTGTATCCCACACACGGCCCTGTCATTGCTTTCTGAACTCGGTTTTATACATGCAAAATAAGCATTATATAAGTATTTGTGTTGATTAACCCTGGGGCGAAACGTAAACAACATGTCACTGACTTATAATATATGTTGGTATTGACCTGGCTTTGTATGAGTCCAGCATAGTAAAGAAAGGCATGTCACACCTATGTAATGTGCATATGAGCCCCGTGCATATGACACGAGTTCCACAGGAGGTGATAAACATCACCTCAGCATCATAAATATCCTTGGCTTGTTTATTGTATCTTATCGCAGCGCGTGGTCGACAATGCATCATTAATTTAAGAACCTTTTTAATGAATGTGAAATGAAAGACTCTCAAGCAAGCAATTTCTCTGCACTTATCATACCAAGAGAGACTGTAGTGGCTGTATTTCCAGAGTCCTTACCTGAGTGCTTGTGAAACTAGTGAGCTCTGCCGTCCCGCTTTGCTAGCCCCTCATCTTTCACCCATGACAGAAATTACATGATTCAATGGTCCTGTGGAAGAAGCTGATGGACAGCCAGCTCTAAAATGTTAATAAACACACTGTTTTATATAGCAGCCTTTCATTTTTCACCAACAAATACAGCTTTAACCTTGTATGTTGCCCCCCCCCCCCTTCAGCTGCAGAGGTTAAAGCTATGGTGACATCTGCAATTCAATTCCCACCCCCACACAAAAAAAGACATATGTGAAAATAGTTGAAAATGAGATTCCAACACAGCGAGTTCTTGTCCTTGTCACTTTTGATCTCATCGATACAGGCGGAGTATGAAAGCAAATAAAAGGATGGTTAATGATTTTCAATGGCGGGCTTGACCTACCAGCTACACCACTGCTCGTCCTCAAGGAGACGGTCCAGTGCTGCCTGAGGCTGATCCACCAGGCAGGACACATATAGAATCCCAGACAAATGCTCCCATAAGGAGCTTGTTTTCTGCATCCCTCAGTGTACTCTGACAAAAAATGGTGCTCATGTGTGCTCAGGGGGAGAGAGAGTTCATTGATTAATGCCATTTGCATCAATACTAGATAATGATTTGTCTGCAGAAACTGCACAATGGTCACTGTATTAACTCAAATAATGATATTATACTAAATTTTGCACAGCAGCTTGTTCAGATCGATGAATGATGTGCAACCAGAGTTTCAATATCCTCTCCTCCGGCACATCAAATGATAAATTTGCTCCAAATATTGTTATGGGTCTTTTCATATTGTATTGACCTTTCACTATGATGGATGCTCTTAACTACTGTAATAAGACTTTCACACTGTGCGGGAGATGAGTCAGACATTTTTTTTCCCTCCTCTTAAGGTACATTTTGATGAGACACAGACAAACTGTAGCACTTTAAGTGATTGTGAATTATTGATTCATCTAATAAAGGTTTCCTGAGCATTTCACTGTAGTTTTTTCACGCTTTCAACACAAACTGATGTTTCATACTAAAACAGCAGTTCTTTATTATGTCATATATTGTGTTCATTTTTTTGCCGTAAGAGGGAGAGGGAAGGAGGTCATTAGCAAATGCATATTGCCATTTAATTATTGCTGTAATTAAATTACAGTGTAGGCACAAGGTCATTAACTTGCTGTATGTTCAAAGGGAGATTGCTGCACATAAACCAACCACACACAACCTATTTGAAGGCAATGCCATCTAGTGGAAGTTATCCGCAAGTACAAAAACTGTGCTTAATATGCAACAGATCTTAAATCATACACTGTATATGTGATGAGGTGTTAAACATTCTTCCATACAAAAAATAAAATAAAATAGATTGTTCTGCATAGGAATGACTCCAATTTGTCATAGAACAATGCAGCACACATGAAATAATGAAAATACCTAAAGTTGCTGCTGAAAGCTTCAGAAAGTTGACAGTAAGAAAGTATTTTTTGATCAAACTACAAGAAAATAAGAACACAATTTAGACTTAACTGCCTATAGTCCTGTAGGTGTCAGTCTGGGTGCAAATGATCTGCCATTTTCCACTCAGATGCATGCTGGGGTAGACTCAAACCATTTTAACCCACTTAAAGAATAAAAACAGTAACACTAAATGTTTAAAATGCATAAAAGAATAGGAAATGAAATTTATAAGAAATGTTTGGTTGTGTGAGTGGAGTAGATCTTTTTGCATTTGTAGGATTATGTGGGCATACACTGGTGTTTAAAGCATGTACTACATGTGCAAAATATATATAAAATGTCAACAATATCAGTGCAGTCAGATCATTTTTTTTTTGTGTATTACAGGTTTATGGCCACTAGGTAGAGCTCCCCCTCCTTTACTGTTTCTGCTTCAGCCTGCACAGTGACCTGATTTGCTGTAAGATTATACTTAATTAAAGGCCCTGCACACCCACACAGGTGTTTCCAATTACTGGGGCTGATTAGACCTCAGGCTACAGTTGTGCAGAGCTTTGCTGCAAATTACACAATGTCACCGATCTGTATGTATTATGAATAATGATGAAGTTAAAGTTGTCTCACTCAAAAAAGTTTGACAAAACTGTCAGAAAAGCTCACACACTTTTGATGAGAAGTTGAGAAGTTACATGATGTGCATAAGTAAAAACACATGTGCGGGTGAACCAGGGTGTTAAAGACACAGCTGGTAGGTTTTTAAAAAAAACACCTGTGTCATATTTGATTAGACTACATCCACAAAGAATTACAGAGACAGACAGTCTGTAGAAAGAGTCATGGTCTTCCCCCTCAAAGTGCTTCTAATGGCATTTGCTATGGAAAACAACCAATCAGAGTAGAGAAGTCTGTAACACAGCCGTCAATCATTCACTTCTTGTTAACTTAAACTGTCAGACTCGAAGCTTTGATTAAATATGAATCAAGATCCTGTTACAGCGTTGCCTATTTCTCACCTCAAATGTTTTCAGAAACATATTTGAGTGTAATGTTTAACTGTAAAATGAGAAAGTTTGCGACCAGGCTGCTATGTTGGAAACAGTTTAGCCAAAATGAAGCACAGCCTCCAGCTGGAGCAAACTTTCTCATTTTACAGCTAAACAGTACACTAAAATATGTTTCTGAACCCATTATAGGCAAGTAGTAGGCAATGCAGTAACAGAATCTTGATTCATATTTGATCGATGCTGGCTAGTTGGATCATTTTACTGCAGCTCCAGAGCAGTGCACGACAAGACTGACAGCTACATAAGAGACCCCTTGAGTCTGACTGGTTGTTTTCTTTCCGGCCGGATGAATTCTTGCAGATGCCATTAGATGCACTACAAGGAAATTATCTGTCTCTTGTCATGGTAGTAGAAGTCACGGCATCATATTGGGTACAACACATGCCCAGTGAAATGTGGTCTACACCTGCTGAAAGGCTCAATAGCTGGCGCCCTAACATGCAGCATGAGGATGATTGATTCTGTTCAGAGGCATCCACAGTCGACCTTGGGTCAGAATATTTTTGTATGAAAAATTAAGATACAGGTGAGAGTTAAAATTCTGTAATTATTTAAGAAGTCTGTCATAAAAGACCATAAACAAATACTGCATGCAGACGTTCAGTTGTATGTCGGCTGCCATCCAATAGGTTAACGATTCATTGATCTGGATTGATATATTGATTCAATGATCAACGATCCGTTACCATCAATGCAAAGTGAAAATATTGATCTCTATCGTCATCTTTAGCATACACTTTTATTTTGAAAGTCTCTGTCACCGTCAAACAGTGGCAGGCAGATGGCAAGCATTTCAGAGAAAAAGGGGGTCAACAGACAGAGTACATGCCCTATGTAAACAATGCTGTTACTAGATCAAACATGACGTAAGGTTACCCGCCTGGACGTAATCTAGCTAGCTTCTCACTACAGCAACATTAGCTGCTCTGTTTTGACAATGTTGGCTGAAAAAATGTGCATGCAGGCTGAAATTCAACCGTGATTTTCTGTCGGGAGACACAGTGATTTAAACCAACAGTAAGAAAAATTATAACGTTACATGTAATCTGCTAAGTTTGAATGGAGGAAAGTCAGCTAGCTAGGCTAATTTAAGCAATGTAAACATGCTTGAGCTAATATGGGTGACTAGCAAAGAACAATTGGCATGTTTATGAACCTGACAGTCATTACTGAGCTGAATTTTAAACCTTTTTTCAAATGATCTTGTTATCAATGCATTTTTTATGGCTGTTGGGAGAAGTTCCTTCAGAGTTTTAAGCCGGATAGCCCTGATGTTTTATGAAAAAGATGATTGTTTGGGTTCAAATGAAAATATATCTTCCACAAACCCTGTGTTAGTGGAGTCAGTATAAAGTGAATTTTACTGCACTTAAGTGGTTACAGTCATTTACATTATGGCCAAAAGCAAAAAAGAAAGGGGTGGAAGCTTCCTCTGTAACTGACTGTGTTAAATGGCATTTAATAATGCCTAATATAGATCGCAGACCCCTGAATTGCATCGTATTGAGGCATACTTTGTAATACTGGCAAATATCGTATTGTTCTCCAAAGAATTTATTAGATATTGTATTGTGATGAAACCAGTGATTTACACCCCATTCAATTGAGTGTGTCAAAAAGTTCCATCAGACCGAGCGCACCCAAGGAGGCAAAAAAGAGTGCATCCAAAGAGCACCTGAGCAGACACCATCCCTTTATTTCCATTTGCTGTACCACTGCATGTGTCAGAGCCCATGGCTCCCATAGTGTTAAAGAGTGTGTCCCAGCCTTCTTTGAAAAGCTGTGACTTCTGTCAGGATGTAGTGACAGTTGCAGCAAATACGACAATATATTTTTATAAAAATTACCAACAACAGCTTTGAGGGCACAGGCTCATTTAACTAAGTTATCCCAGTGGGTATGGTTATTAATTTATTAACAAATATGCTTGCTGGGGCGGCACGGTGGTGTGGTGGTTAGCACTCTCGCCTCACAGCAAGAGGGTTGCCGGTTCGATCCCGGGCGTGGGAGCCCTTCTGTGTGGAGTTTGCATGTTCTCCCCGTGTCAGCGTGGGTTCTCTCCGGGCACTCCGGCTTCCTCCCACAGTCCAAAGACATGCAGATTGGGGACTAGGTTAATTGGTAACTCTAAATTGTCCGTAGGTGTGAATGTGAGCGTGAATGGTTGTTTGTCTCTATGTGTCAGCCCTGCGATAGTCTGGTGACCTGTCCAGGGTGTACCCTGCCTCTCACCCGATGTAGCTGGGATAGGCTCCAGCCCCCCCGCGACCCTCAAGAGGATGAAGCGGTTAGAAGATGAATGAATGAATGAATGAATATGCTTGCTGACAGTACTGTATGTTTCATTTATTAATAAGCAAACAGATTGACAGTTGAAACATCACTCTATTGACTTCACTGCATTAGTGTCACTGCAAAGCTAAACTTGTTCGTTATGATGTTTTTCTTCAGTTGGATTTGACACCTCATGAGAAGATACAGACGTGAGTGTAAACAACTGCTGTGCTGTCAGTTCATATGAGTGATGTGTGATTCCCGCTGAAATAAAGTAACTGGCCAACTAAGTGCTGCTTACACAAGTGATTTGAGAGAAAATGAGTACAAAACTGTTTCCTCTATACAGCTTATTGATGTACACATCAATGCAGTTAAGCGCGAGTTATTTTCAGCTTCTTTGAACCATTTCCTTGTCATCAATTTTAATGGGCTTTATAGGAAACCAGCGAAATAAATTGCCGTAAATGATCAGAGATTTAATGAATGAATCCTAATCAGTGAGTCAGCATAGTGGAAGGGTGCAGCATGTTGGATCTGATCTGAGAGAGAGAGGAACAAACATAGTTTGCATAATAAGCTATATTTTAAAACCATCAGAGTTGGGCTTATTATGTCTGACATTTAAAATCTGCCTGAAAATGCAAATGAGGTGACTAAGTGCTTCCATGCCACTATTTCACATTACCAATCACAAAGTACATTTGCAAAGACGAGACAAACAGACAGCAGAGCTGCTGGGTGCTGTCCAGTCTCTGGTTACAGTGTTAAGTGAAAAGAAATTATTTTAAGTCAGTCATTGCTTGTTTTCATGCACCACTTAATTATATACCATATGTTGTGCACAACACCCTATATTATATGCATTTCTGAAATATGAAGCTACAACAGATTACCTTAGCATAAAGACTGGAAACAGGGAGAAACAGCTCACCTGACTTTATACAAAGGTAAAAAATGAGCCTACCTGCACCTCTAATTGACCTTTTCCTAAGCCCCGCCCTTTTGTGATCGTCCATCAAGCTGTCACAGTAAGCATGGAGCCCACACTGTGACTAATTGCACTCCCTTAGGAAATCTTATCATATTTTTGGAAAAATAAAATAGTGACTCCAGAGAGAAGCAGACAGAGGGGTCTACAGTCTGTGTTTGAAGGATATATCCAGGATGTCAAACTGACTCAGCAGCAACAACAGGTTAAAAAAACAAAGATAGTTAGAAGCTAAAGTCGAACTATAGGCTACAGATCACAGTGTAAAAGTGAAACACCACATCACTGCTGATCACCACACAAGACAATCCCCCAATCCCAAATGGATCCCTTACAGACTCGTTGACTCAAGCCCTAAGCCCTTACAGACCTAGGACCAATTCCATTTCTTCCCCTTAGCCCTTGTCTTGGCCCTTCCCCTGGTTTTTGCGCATTCACGTGAGGGGAAGTGGTGTCCCAATTCTCCATCAGGTTAAGAGCTACCCTGACGGGGAACTGACCTATGGCTAAGTCCCGCCCTCAAACGTGATGAACCAATCACAGTGTGTATAGCCATTCCCATACACTCGGACATTCTCTGCCTGGACGTTCATCGCAGTGTGTGTAGATGAACGGTGTTTGACTTCACCCTGTGCCGCTGCCAGCACCCGGACCTCCACCGCTAGATGGGCAGGGTCAGGGGGAAGCCAAACAATGTTCATCTGCGCACACTGCGATGACACACAGCTGGTTGAATATCAGCAAAGTTTCTCTGCTTCCCTTCACTGGTTCCTGTACAGCAGGGTTGGTCTTTTTTTCACTGTTATAATCATTATAAAGCAAAAGCAGCATGTGGATACATTCAGCAGGCTATATCTTCAGTAGCTAGCTAGCTAACCCTACACTTTTCAGGGTTTGATTTTGGTTTCGGAACAGGGGAGAAACATATATTTCCTCCAAACCTCTCCAGGTAACTAGTACTATTAACGCACAACGTGCCTCAGGCAAACATTTAGCTCAAAATCCACAAAACCAGACTGAAAATGAAGGAAAAATGAGACCATTTGTACGAAGTGTTTTAAATGTAATGTCTCAGCAAGAATGCATGTGAGTGGGAAGTACTGAGCATATAATTGGACAGATGAGACTTAGATTATACTGCACAAGTTGTGTGTTTGTAAACAGATGTTTTGATATAGTTTTCCTGCTGTTAAATGCAGACTCTGGTTGACTTCAATTTACTAGAAATAATCGCCTCTTTGTTCGCTGTGGAGGCATGTGAAAAAAGACAATGGGACTTTGTCATTTACAATCTTTAGCTTTCATACTTATTCAAAATAGCTAGGAGAAATTAAAAACGCATATCAAAAAAAAGTTCAGGTCTCAGGAGGTTATTGTCAAAACTTTTAACTATGCTAATGCTAACTCTGCTTTTTGTACTAACAAGTCGGCTCTGCGCTGGAGATTCTAGGCTTCCTTTCTGTCGTAGTGTCAAAGGCTGTTCCCTTTTTGCATTTGTGTTTCCTCTATTAGTCAGTAATTGGCTTAGTATTAGTGACTTACCTAATGTAGCTTGCCCGCTGTATGTTTGAATCTCAGATTTTGGGAAAGAACACAGACATCGCCTTCAGTAGAGAAATGTGAAAATACCACTCCATTGTAAAACTTTGCACAGATACAAGTCTGTATAGTTGAGATCAGACATTTTAGAGGACATAAACATTATTGAGTGGTGGGGGACTTGAAAATTTTGACTTCTAATAGCAGGTGCTGTTGTGGATGCCAAACACAGACAGTAAATCCCAGGAACTCGCTTCGCTCTTTCAGAAAGACCAATGAAAGAAATGCTGAATCAAAGACTGAGCTACAGAAGCTGGTGGAACAAAGGCTAGCCCGTATGTGATAACAGCATTTTAAGCTCTATAATTATAAACCTCTTCAAATCCTGCTGGATCACATGCATTGTAGAAAACTGCCACACCTCATAATTTACCATTTATCTGTGTGGCCTTCCATATGTAGGATTTTTGTAATACATCAGTCAGTAATGCAGAAAATAAGCTGTGGCTTCTGAAATGGAGACTGAGTTTAGTAGGCTGCTGTGTGTGTGTGTGTGTGTGTGTGTGTGTGTGTGGTCTCCTTGGAGATAAAGGGGGAAGCGCTTGTAATGGATACTTAGCCTCGAATGAGTTATTGGCTGTTTGTTATTCTCTGTTGAGAGAACCAATTTGAGGGTTACAGAGCAATTAGCTATTTATGCACGGTGCCTGGAAGAATAAGTGTGGAGACTCTTAAGTGGGACCATCCAAGAGTCAAAAGCCCTACATACACCTCTCCAATACTAAAAATTTCCTTTTGTGTTTGCCTGTAAAGTATCATCAGTGGATTAAATAGGGCATAAAGTGGTGGGAGCTTCATATTACCTAACTAATGCAGAATATTGCCCCTCCATTTAAAGAGGTGCCATTAAAACTAAAGCCAGGTTATGTTATGGCGCCATGGGGGGAAATGGTCTGCTTCAACTTCCCATAAAGTATCGGATTGAGTGTCATGATGAATATTCATAAATTGCTTTAATGAAGACCTCACATTGATTAAGCCTTTTCTAATGGGCTGTATCATAGTGAATGCCAGAATATAATTGGATTACGGTGACTTTGGGAAGTACTTTGAGACAGTGCCCACATTGGAAATGAAGATGTGCAGCCCGCTAACGGCATAATTGACAAGGATGAAGATGGATGGATTCGGGCGACTCCCAAGCTCTTCCTGCCCAAAGCAGAGGAGCCTACAGCTGTGCCCCCTGCACACCAAGGTAAGATTTAATTAGCTTCAAAGGCCTATTTTAGAAAACCTTGTGCCTGCATATATTCAGGAGAAAAGGAAAAGGTTTGTATGCTGTTTCATTTCACAGTAGACAGAACAGGCATCATTTCTGGATAGAATTCAAAAGCAATCTGTTACAAATGACTAATGAGGGGCTGTTATCAAACTGCTGAACGTCCATTTTTAGATTTCTTGAAAGGTTAAAAAAAGTTGCTTTAACGTTTCATTCTTACACGTCACATTTTGATGCTTGGGCAGAAGCCTTTTGCTTTGTATCTTGACGCAGGGGGTCAGCAACTGGGTTTAGGCAACATAACTACTTGGTTAGGGTTAGGAAAAGATTGTGGTTGAGGTAAGTCACATCAGTCAACTCACATAACTGAAGACTGATGTGACTGACATAACAAAGTAACCCAATGTTTCTTTTTAGTTTCACATGGAACATGAACACTTATCTCCTGAGTCAAAGTCTGTTGCTCTGAATGTCTAATAATGACATGGATGGGTTAACACTGGAGTTGGTTGACTGCCTGGTGTGTCTCATACAGACACTAAAGCAGGGGTGTCCAAACTTTTTTGAATGGAGGCCAAATTCGATAATGTGAAAACAGTAGGGCCAGTGGCTTCTCGCATCACACGGTTGTTAAAAAAAAATTAAAAAGTCAAGTACAAATGGCACAAAAATAGCTGCCGCATATTTCAGTGAAAAAGTATTGAACATCCCACCACTTCTGAAAGCAGCGTCCCTCACTATCACACTTTATGCTTCTTTGACACACATTCAAAAACGTGCTTTGGAGTGATTGTACAAAATATCATTGTTGGTGATGAGTAAGGCGACAATTTGCATTAGATGGGATGAATTGGATCCAGTGCTCGTCTTTTCTTTCAATCATCACAGCAAACAAGGATAAAACCTATATGGATTTTGTCTGAAATTACTGTTCACACAGTGTGGTGCGAAATTACCCTTAGCATGTTTTCTCCCATCGACCTCATCTACCAGCAGCAGACTTTCTTTCTACAGTCTGATTTTCTTTGGTTTCTATTTCAGACAATTTCCAGTTATTTTATCACTTTTTCATGATACATAGAGTCAATGGCCACTTTATTAGGTACACCTACACAACTGTCCATTAACACAAATAGCTAATCAGCCAATCATATGGCAGCAACTCAGTGCATTTAGGCATGTAGACATGGTCAAGACAATATGCTGTAGTTCAAACCGAGCATCAGAATGGGGGATAAAGGTGATTTAAATAACTCTGAACGTGGCACAACCATCTCTAGGGTTTACAAAGGATGGTCTGACAAAGAGAAAATATCCAGTGAGCAGCAGTTCTCTGGGTGAAAATGCCTAGTTGATGCCAGAGGTCAGAGGAGAATGGCCAGACTGGTTCAAGATGATAGAAAGGCAACAGTAACTCAAATAACCACTGGTTACAACCCAGGTCTGCAGAAGACCATCTCTGAACCAACAACACGTCAAATCTTGAAGCAGATGGGCTACAGCAGCAGAAGACCACACCAGGTGCCACTCCTGTCAGCTAACAACAGGAAACTGAGGCTACAGTTCACACAGGCTCACCAAAACTGGACAATAGAAGATTGGAAAAATGTTGCCTGGTCTGATGAGTCTGGATTTCTGCTGCCACATTCAGATGGTAGGGTCAGAATTTGGCGTTAACAACATGAAAGCATGGATCCATCCTGCCTTGTATCAACGGTTCAGGCTGGTGGTGGTGGTGTAATGGTGTGGGGGATATTTTCTTGGCACACTTTGGGCCCCTTAGTACCAACTGAGCATGGTTTAAACACCACAGCCTACCTGAGTATTGTTGCTGACCGTGTCCATCCCTTTATGACCACAGTGTACCCATCTTCTGATGGCTACTTCCAGTAGGATAACGCACCATGTCACAAAGCTCAAATCATCTCAAACTGGTTTCTTGAACATGACAATGAGTTCACTGTACTCCAATGGCCTCCACAGTCACCAGATCTCAATCCTATAGAGCACCTTTGGGATGTGGTGGAACGGGAGATTCACATCATGGATGTGCAGCCAACAAATCTGCAGCAACTGTGTGATGCTATCATGTCAATATGGACCAAAACCTCTGAGGAATGTTTCCAGCACCTTGTTGAATCTATGCCATGACGAATTAAGGCAGCTCTAGGATCCTGGGTCCAACGCAGTTCTAGCAACATGTACCTTATAAAGATATCGGTGAGTGTACATTCGATTGTTGTTAAGTTCACATCATTATAGCTACTGTGCATATAAAGGTTTTTGCACAAAAAAAGGAAAAATAACAATATAGCAGACACTGGGTCATTTATAATTTTCTCTTACTTGTGATTGTTTTTTCATAGAATATTTGCTTCTAAAATCCAGAGAATTACACTCAAATAACTTCCCACTCACTCATCAGTTGGCATTGCTCAATCTTCTGATGTTATTTATATGTTTGTGTAATAAATGTACAAACCTTTATCCATAAACTCCTGAAATGACTCTCTGTTTAAATCCATACCTGCAGTAAACACTCATTACTTCATTTGTATTCCTAGGCAGTAAAGCTTTAGCTAATGTCAAAACTCATCCCTGTTCAGATTTCAAAAACGTCTTTAGGCTAAGCTCATTATGATCTAAGAACCCCTCTGTGTATTCCTGCATTTCTACATATATAAAAGCACGCTATTGTACCAAATTATGCAAATCCCTTTCATTCTTAATCAAGTCAACATCCCATTGGAATTGGAAAGCCTGCCTTTAGTGGTGCATTTACACTGGCTGGCCGTCAAGAAGCATCACCACAAGGCAAAGAAATTACTGTTGTCACACATAAAGTGCTTTATGCTATGCATCTACAGTTGCATTGACTAGGACATTGCTTGTTATTTTATCACGGAGAGAGGCAGGAACACAGCTGTAACATGTGGTCGCAGAATTGTGCACTAATGAATGAGGTGATGAGCAAGCTGCAGAGGCAAAGCTGACGTCTCCTGGGTCTGGTTAGACTGTTGGTTTAATAAGCTTTTTGGCAGATCCATAGAAACCATTCTCCGTGCTCGTCTTCGTATAGATAAAGGCTCAATTCACATGTAGATTTTGTGAGAGGTGAATATTATGAGTCTATGAATACACAAATTTCTGTGGATGTCATTTACCTTTTTTCTTCCTAATGCATTACACATCATTTACCCAACGGAAATTTCATTTTTTATTTTTATAACACCTGCACAGATAAACACCTGACATGACCCGTCTTGTGCTGTCAGTTACATAAACTCTCTTTGCATGTCATTATGAGCTCCTCCCTGTATGAGTGTGTGCTAAATTACCGTAAGCCTATACACTCAGTCTTAGCAAAGACTCAGTAAATTGCAGCGGGGGAGAATTTTCCCATCATGCTTTGAATGGGAGCATTACGTAATTCTCTATAATCATAAATCTCAATAGTCACACGGATGAACCTTTTGACAAGCAAACAAGTGTAAACATGAATTATTACGGGTGAAACGGGTACTTAAAGGCATGTTGTGCAAGAGAATTCTATGAGACAGTGCAGGGTGGTGTGTCATAGGGCAGTAAGCAGTCTTGTTTTTAATTCAATGGGTGATGCATTTTCTTTTGTCTGTAATAAATCCTTATTTTAATGTTCTATAGCTCAAGCTTGATCATGTGCAGTTCAGTTTATGCAACGATATAATCGAATACTGTTATTTATCCCTGGATTGTTCTCATGCAGTTTTGTGGAAGAAGCATTCAGGTCTTCAACTTAAGAAAAAGTACCAATACGACAATGGAGAACACCTGCAAAATCTTGCATTCAAAATCCCACTTCACTAAAGGTATCATCAGTTAAATGAACTTCAAGTACAGAGATTTGTCTATTTACACCCACCCCTACGACCATTATTACGGACCCCACTGTGTGCAGTGATTGGCTTGTACTCGTCACGTTGATGCTTCGAAATCGGTTAGTGGTTAGGGTCGAGGCAAAGAGGTCATGGTTAGGGGTAGTACTAGTACAATCTTGGATATTCTCAGAGATCGAAGTATTAAATTTACAAGAAAAAAATCAAAAAATGTACTGCCAGAAAGTCAGGTAATGATACAGTGCAACAAAGTCCACTGAGGTAGCAAGACATGGTGGGTGAGTGGGTTGAGCACAGCCGTTATACACAGGAGACTGGGATTTAAATCCTGTGTAAGTCAACATGAGGTCGTTATTTTAAGGCTCAGTTGACTTGTTTTTAGGATGTATAAACTGCTGAATGCCCACTGTGTACATAAACTGTAGCAGAATAGCTGAATAGACCCATTTGTGTTAACTTTATATTACACTTTTGTGCTAATAGCATCTGCCCTCAAAGTAATCAAAGTAAAAGTAATTTTTCGTTAGTAAAACGTTCCCTGTCCCTAATATATTAGTATATGTGATATTATGTTAATCAGTGCATAAGGAGCCGGTCAAGGTGGAGCTAGTTTTTACACAATTGCTGAAAGTAGTTTAGATCCATGTGATCTAACACAGTGTACAGGCTATGTTCAAAGATCAAATGTAAGGGGACGTGAGGTAATTATGAGTGTGGTAGGAAAGACGGAAAAACAAAGGCCTGTTAGAGAAATTTAAATTCATTTATTGTTTTGTTTTGAAATAATGAATAGTTTGACCTCTTTGAGCCTCAAACAGTTCTTTAAATAAAAACTGTGAGAAGTTTAGAGTGGAAATGACTCTTTGAAACATTAACAACTCATAAACATCAAAAATGTGACAAGGAGCCCCAACTAGACACTTTTTTTTCAAATAGCCACAAGCCAACCAGGTTAGGAACCACTTGTTTAGTCTTTAACAATAAATTATATTTTCTTAAGTGTATTATGTGTGTTTCTGTGCGGAGTATGCATGGTCTCTCTGTGTCAGCGTGGGTTTTCTACGGGTGCTCCAGCTTCCTCCCACAGTCCAAAGACATGCAGGTTAATTGGTGACTCTAAATTGTCCGTAGGTGTGAATGTGAGTGTGAATGGATGTCTGTCTCTATGTGTCAGCCCTGTGATAGTCTGGTGTACATTCTGTCCAGGACGGACCCCGCCTCTCGCACAACTGACATTGGGTGAGAGGCGGGGTACGTCCTAAAGTAGCACAAAGTGGAAATATTCCAATAAAATATACTACATGATAAAAGTACTTATTACTTTCCACCACTGTCCATATGGACAGCTTAGTTAAATAAACAGGTTGATAAAGGCAGTAGTGAAAGAAGTACTCAATACCATGGTCTAAAAATGTTACTCAAGTAAAAGTATGTAAGTATTATCAGCAAATGGTACTGAGATTTTTAAAAGTAAAAGTACTCATTATGCAGAATAGCTCTCTTCAAAAGTGTTATTTTATTACTGAAAATCACATTTAGTCTGTTTTATCACTTTCATATACATGTAAGAGAATTTGAATGCTGT
Organism: Epinephelus fuscoguttatus; assembly: GCF_011397635.1. Classification (NCBI taxonomy): domain Eukaryota; kingdom Metazoa; phylum Chordata; class Actinopteri; order Perciformes; family Serranidae; genus Epinephelus; species Epinephelus fuscoguttatus. Next base: position 14,989,888 of record NC_064772.1, read on the forward strand.
AGTTCATCAATGCGAAGCCCATGTTAATTACTTTGTATATTACAAGCTAGATAAGCATAGTACTGCGTCATATCACACAAGCAAATCATTTTTTTTTTAATGTAAAAAGTAACCATAAAGATGATGGAGAAAAAGTACAATATTTCCCACTGAAATGTAGTGGAGTAGATGTATACAGTGAGATAAAAAGGAAATATTCAAGCTAAGTACAAGTATGTTAAAACTGCACTTAAGTACAGTTCCTTAGTAAATGTATTTTATTACTTTCCACTGTTCATATGAACATGGCTGATTAAGTTAAGGAGCTGCAGTTACCAGAGCCAGCCAGAAGATGGCAGTCATCACAGCCACTGTTACTGAAGTGGAGTCTCTCTCTGCTTTATTGATTGTCTCATATTCATTGATTTGTTTACCTGCAACAGACAGGCACTCCATCAAACTGTTATTAGATGCTTCATGAAAACAGATTTTTTGGAAGTGTGAGCTAAGCTGCTCTTGTACTCACTATCGACAGCTGAGAACATAATCAATCACTGCCCAGAGAAACCTTGATGCCGCTCGAAAACAAACAACATCTGCCAAATTTTATAACAGTAAAACTCAGTTACTTTTCCACCAGGGTGGATGCTCTCATGTCCAAATGCGCTCCTCTGTTTTTTAGTTTGGCTGTGGAGAGTCCTATCATGCACCGCACTCATTTCACAAAATCAATCCTGATCAGGGTAATTAAGCGCTCATCCAGTGTGGAGAGAGGAAGCTCAGCCTGCGGTCACCGCCACATGTTTTAACTGCACGGTTACTGTGCGTGACAGAGAAAGGGTAAAGGTGTCCTAACCACTTCTCTCATTCATCAAAAGTTGCAGCAGCACAGACACAGAAAAAAACATGACAAATGGGTGGGCAAATGCTGCCCGCTCCTTGTCATCCTCGGGAGGATCCCCTCGGGGCCACAGAGGGTCATAAACCAAGGAGGTCAGAACATGGAGGTTGTCAGTGTCTTTTAAAGCACTGAGAGGGAAAATACACAGTATGTCTCTGAACCATGACCTTGTGTCTGAGCTAGACCCTGTCTTACATTCAGTGATTCAGCCACACACATCATCTCTCCCCAGACTGACAAATATCACTCCAGCAGACAATGACTGATACACTATATTTGACTGACACCTCATGCAGCTTAAATTTGTTCACAAAATCTGATCAAAAGCAGCAAATACTTTATGCACAGGTGAGAATTCTGTCTCTTTAACAGATGTCAAGGGATGGTTCACCCCAAATAAAAAATACATTTTTTGGACTTACTTTTAGTGATATTAATCAATCTAAATTGGAGATACCGGCCATAGAGATGTTTGCCTTCTCTTCAGTATATGAAAGTGGATGGCTCTCAGTGTGTGGTGGTGTGCTCAATGGACTAAAAAATACATTTGAAAAACTCTACAGCAATGTCTCTTTCCAAAAATCATGACCTGGTTACTCAAGATAATCACATTTATGTGGGAACTATTTTCTTTCGTTCTTCGTCCAGGGTGAGGGAGCCCTTCTGTGCAGAGTCTGCATGTTCTCCCTACGTCAAGTGGGTTTTCTCAGGGTACTCCAGCTTCCTCCCACTGTTGTCTGTCTCTATGTGTCAGCCCTGTGATAGTCTGGTGACCTGTCCAGGGTGTCCACTGCCTCTTGCACAATGTCACCTTGGATCGGCTCCAGCTCCCCCCCCCCAACCCCTAACAGGATAAGCGGTTACAGAAAATGAATGACTGGATGAATGACTGTATTTTCTTTTGACCAAACTACACCCTTCACCTGCTAGCTCACCCAACACCACTGAGCTAGCTAACGTTACAGCTCAGCCGAAGAGGACCTCTTCATCATGTCAAAAAATAAATCAGAGGGGTCTTGGGATAATTAACTGGGTAGGAAAGAAGTGGAAGCAACATCCTGACTTTTATTCATACTTGTTTTTTTGTGTGAAGTAATGACTATTTTGACAATTTGGGATTTCAAACACTTATTTAAATGCAACCATGTGATAAGTTAAGAGCAGAAAGGTCTCTTTAAAGTGTCAACAACTCCTAGACATCTGAATTGTCAAGCCCAAACTAGACTCTGTTTTTTTGTAAAGGGTCACAAGCCATTTGTTTTATCTCTAATAATTAATTTTATTTTACAAGTGTATTGATTGTAAAAGAATAATAACTTAAGCTGTTACAAAATGGGAACTGCCCATTGGTTTGACAGCCCATTGGTTCGACATCCCATTGTTCTGACCATATTAAACTCATTGTTCCGAAGTCCGTTCCGAAATCATCAAGATGCCCTGTGGTTAAGGTCTGGTTAGGTTTAGGCACAAAAACCACTTGGTTAGGGTCAGGAAAAGATCATGGTGTGGGTTAAAATGAAAAAGAAAGTGACAAACACATAAGCTGTGAGCCTGCTCCGCCTCAAGCCGGTCGCGGCGCACCATACGCCCGCCGCGAGCCGTTCAGCACCGCGGACAGTCGGACTAATGGGATGTCGAACCAATGGTCTGTTGAACCAATGACATGGACCGTTACAAAATATACCATAAAACTTGAAATAAAAGCCCGGGCTATTACTCGCTTAAAATCACTGAAATCAACAGGCCTATATTTGGAACAGGCATCTATATGGGACAAACCTTTGATTTCTTTTACACAAAACTGTTGCTCAGCAAGGATGGGATATGCAATCAAATTGTTTATTTAAACCAGTGTATTACTTTTTAAAAAAAATAAGGCTTGAGATAACATGTCAATTAAAAATCATTCATTTGATCTAGCTCCGACAGAAAGAACATCAGAGAGAGAGCGTGGGTCACAGCACTCAAGGATTACAGCACCTGGCATACCAACACAACACCACTTTATCCTGTTAAAACATTACTCACAACTTGGATTAATTTTCATGACAAACCCTTAACATTCTTTTGATCTGAGGACCCTCACAGACTCAAGGAATATGAATAACTTGCAAGGTAAATGAGGAATGAACACATAATTTCAGTAAGCCAAAAACCTACTTTTATACAATTGAAGACCTTCAATAAAAACTGCTTGGCAACCAGACCAGATGTCTCATTGAGACAGGCTTTTATTTGTCAAAATGTGTAGCCACACCAGGCTAGTAATAGGGACTGGGTGTTTAATTGGGACTACCTTTAATTGAAGTTTTACGGTGGTTGAGTAAAAAAATACAATATTTTCCAAGTAAGTATAAAGTAGCATAAAATGGAAATACTGATTAAAGTACATCTACCTTGAGTTAATGTACTTATTTGCTTTCTGCCACTGTTCGTATAGACATTTTCGTCAAATAAACAGGATGATGAAGGCAACAATGGAAGTATTCAAAAAGTTTACGTAAGCAGAAGTAGAAATACCAGAGACTAGAAATACTTAGTTTAAATGTTAATTGACTTATGAACACACAGAAGGAAGCATGAATCTACTCATGGACAAAAGGCTTGTATTTGTGACAGCACGAGGAGTAAACATTCATGTTGTCCTCCGTGGCTTAAAGCATCACTTACCTTTCTGGAAAATGCTATTAAAAGGTGATGGCACACTAAAATGTAAGTGAATTCCACCAGAAAAAAAATCTCATAATTATACCATTCTCATATGGTTCTAAGACAACTCCGACCAATCACTGCATTCGGCTCCTGTCCTGTCTGTCTTCCCCACGTGGACTGAAGTAACCGCTCGCGTCTCATCTTCCCAATCTGAAACATTAATGTTATCTTCCTTGTGCGTTTTCACTTGCTAGTAACGTTAAAGCTACTAGCTAACATTAGCACTGTAACCTTATTCTTAAACTCATCAGTCATCACTGACTCCGGTTGAGTTTTAAAACACTGGGGTTGTTAGCTCTAGGCTAAGAGCTAACCCCATCAAACCAGCTGTTCCCAGTGTCCTTCTGGCGAACGTCTGCTCGCTGGACACAAAAATGAATTACATCCAACTGTGCAGATCCACTCACCGAGGAGTGAGGGACTGCTGCGTCCTTGTGTTCACTGAGACATGGATGAATGGTAACATATCAGACTCCAGTGTGGAGCTAACGGGGCTAACACTACACAGAGCAGACAGGACGGCAGCATCATCTGGTAAGCTCCGTGGTGTATACACAAACAATTCATGGTGCTGTGATGTGAAGAGGATCTCCCACTTCTGCTCTCAGGATGTGGAGTTTTTGACTGTGAAATGTTGACCCTTTTCATCTTACTATTGCACTATATGTTCTTTCTTATGTGTTGCACAAATTGTTTTTAAATGTGTTGTTTCTTTTTGCTTGGGGTGTGCAAAATGTCAGTTCGTTTTTTTTGTGCTGCGCATAAAAATGACAAAGAAGTTCAGTTCATAACGTTATATATGACAACACAGCATCCAGTTGCTAATGGTTAACGTTAGCCTACTGTAGTGTAGCCTCTAAAACATTAACATTATCTTCCTTGTGCGTTTCCACTTACTACTAACATTAATGCTACTGGCTAACGTTAGTACTATAACGTTATTCTAAAACTCACGGTTGAGTTTTAAAACTCAGGGTTTGCGTTTGACTGTCTTGGTTGTAACGTTACACTCGCCCCCTCGTCCGTGTATCGAACGTTACCATGCCAACGCCTACGTCAATCATAGACGTAATGAGGACGTAATGGAGGAGGGGCTAGTAGGCCGTTGGAGGGAGGTGGAGTTGCAGGAGGAGAGGGATGGGACTTTGGAGGGAGGCGGGAGTTGTGGATGTTCAAATTTTTTCTAAGTGCTGTGTGAAATGCAATAAAGGTAAGAGTTGCCTTAACTGTAACATTAGCTAGCTCAGTGGTGCTAGGTGAGCTAGCGGTTACTGCACGCTTCCCATTGCAAAGTGATATGGTTGACAGGTATAGATAAGGGAAAGAGAAAATAGTTCCTACATCAATCGTTTGCGGAAAGAGGCATTACTGTTGAGTTTTGTTTTTTGGTTGTTTTTTTTTTTTTGAGCGTCACAATCCAAGTGCCTAGTTCCATTGTATTAGAGAGAAGGCAGACATCTCTAACACTTGGCAACTCACACCAAAACAATCTAGACTGATGAATCCTACTACAGGTAAGAGGAAAAATGTGTATTTTTGATTTTGGGGTGAACTGTCCCTTTAACTTCAGCAGAGAAATCTGTGATAAATGTATGCCATCTTTACACCAGAAACAAAACAAGGTTGCAGCTCCTCGTTGTATGACACATTGGAACAGTGTCAAAACACAGATCTTGTTAAACCCGTTATTCACAGAAATTACTTGACAAATACAGACCTTGCTTCTATCACCACACCGGGTCTTCAGAACAGCAAAAACATCTTTCATGTGCTGCCATTAGAGCAAGATAAATAAGGGATAAATGCTCCCTGTCACTTGTTCTTTGTTATTGTCCCCTTCAGAGGAGTCATTTGAAAGCTTTTTTGTCATTGATGTTTTTCAAGGGATGAAGCCAGCTTTGTTTTCATCTCCGCCTCACCATTGTAGTATTTTGATAACTTTCCCTTTTGAAGGATGTGAAAGAGCGAATGAGGCAATCAGTGTTCCTTCAAGAGAGGAGGCCCTGCACAAGCGTCCATGCAATATTAATCCAATCTGCGGAGGTGGTTTGGCTTCCAGGCCGGCCCCTCCCGAGGGGACTTCTCCATTACCTCTCCCAGCTTATCTCCTATTCGCCGATACCCCATTTAAAAGCCTCATGCTACTCAACCAAAAGTTACGCTGGCCCTCCACTTTTGACTCATTTCTTTCTTCCTCTCTTGAAGATTTTCTGTTGTATTATTGATCAGTGAGGTTGGAGCTACTTTAACAAAGCTTCATGAATAAATTGTATTTCATCAGCATCAGACGAAAGAGTAGAGATACAGAAATGTCTCCATTATTTTGGTGCTGTAGGTGAATCTTAGAGGACAGGAAAAATAACGCATGTTGACCTAAATATAAAAGGCAAGCTGCATAAACTAGTCGTTCATACAAGTACCAGTGCTATTTATCTAGACAGGAAATAAAAAAATGAAATAAAATCAACATCAAAACAATCATGAAGAACTTAGAAAATCATTTATCACTTTCCTTTCATTATATCTACGAACTGAGGCATCTGCTACACCCAATGTTTTTGCTCCACTTCAGCCTCCATGGTTTAAAGTCGACCAAAAACGTTTTGGATCAAACCAGCAGATGATGGTAAACTTTCCACAGTGGGACTGTTGTCGATTAGGAATGGAAGGAAAAGTTCGCATATCCAGGGCATTACTCATATGTTTAGGTGAGCTCTGTCATCTTTACATTGAAAGGAAATCAGCAAAGATGAAATCTCCTGTGTTTTGAAAAATGTAACATTAGCCTGTACACTTCGCTATCTTTGTGATGAGGTACGTAGACTGCTGAAGACAGCTAATGCATGGGCCACACTGCCTCCATGAGCAGCACTACTCGGCAGCTGCAGAGGATTATTTCCACGGTTTTTAGCAAAAAGTAGGCAGTGAAAAAGGTCTTCAGATAATCACATGGACATCGTACCACCTGTCACTACTATAGACTGCATATGAAGACGGATGGTACCTGTTCACTTCCTCCCACTGTACAAAAATGAAGCTAAAATACCCCAGATGCAGCCACTGCCATCTTGGGCTGGTGTCGTCATTTGGAGCCAGAGTCTGTGCAGTAGCAATCTTCGCCAGTATCAAGTTCCCACTCAAACAACTGTCCAACTACTTGCGAGCAGCACCATTGATAGCATGCATGCTTTTGTCAACACAACACTTTTCACTGGGAAATATTTGTCAACAATATTTGTGAACTGTAGTCAGCATCCTCTGTAGCTGTGAGCAAGCACATGCATGAGCAACAACAGTGACTCACAAGAGACTGACCATGACTGACTGGCATCATGTTGATAGAATACTGGAAGATAAATGACAATCATATTTAAAATAACATTACTATCTGTAATGTTTCTTTACTTCATTTGGACCATTGGCTTCATGATACTAACTTGCTGTCTGCAAATTAAGCTGATGTTACAAAGCAGTTTAGCTGCGCTGCATGGATCTGGCGTTGGTTGCTTGGTAGCTAACGTGATTTGCACACCAGAGTCTGGATGAATTAGCTGACACTAACACTCTATACAATGTTTTGCTACATTTGATTGCGAGCAATTTGTCCACATTAGAAAGCAAGCCAACTTGAGCTAACATTAGCCAGCTAAAACCAAAATGTAGATAATTTACACATGTCAGTATTCCTTCTGGGGTTTTTTCAGCACTGGGAGGCACTTAAATTTTGGTATGGGGCAGTGAATTTGATGAATTTACTTTATATCAGACCATAGCACTCCCTGCTGTCCTTCCACTTCACTCCCCAATGCTCAAAGATTACTTTCCCCAGAGGAACGTGGACCATAGCTCCAGAGACAGACCTTAAGTCAGTGGCTGTAACAGCTTCATTTTAACCAGCACAGACCTCGGCCATATGTGAGAGTCTGCCTCCCGGCTGCTGCCGTAAACGGCACACACACAGCATGTGTGGACTATGTGTTGTGGTGGGTGTTGGTTGTTTGTTGATGTTAGCAGCCTCCATTTCTAGGGTAACGCTTGCTACTGTTGCACACTGTAGAGCTGCAGCTGAGCTGAAGAGAGATGCAGCATTTTGTTGGGAGAAGTATGCCATGATGGCTTTCTGCCAGAAAGGGATTTATTGATCAATGTTTATCTCATCCTTTGGATTGTGGTGGAAAATTTGGCCTGAGTCCTTTACACAGAAGTCAGTCCACAAGCTGTTAGAGGCAACTGAGAAAGCCAGGGAATGTCTCATGGAAGTTTTTATGTTACATTACAATCCAATCAGCCATTGGCAATAAAACACAACTAATACATTTAAAAAGTTGTAGTATCTGATGTGCCATGTTATGTGATGGCCTGGGTCTTTCATGACCAGGTAGGGGCCCAGGTCAAGACTTTATTATGGCCCAGGTCAAGGATAGATAAGCTAGGTTGAAAGGTTGGATTCCATCTAGATTGTCTCTCTGTCACCCGTCACATTTTGTCTCAAAGTTCACAAAAACAACCGAACTCTATATAGGCATGGTATTCGGAGCTGTTATTCAGAGCAGTTCATATTGGCTTCGAACCCTCTCCAGGCAATCTAGATGCTTGATTTGATGCTGTACTTCTTGTAATAAACCTTTCTATATACAAGCAAGACGGTGTCAGCGGAGTCTCCTTCATCACCTTCACATCATCGCTATTTAATAAACAACAAATTTACCTAAGGTACTTGTCAATGTCAAACATGGGATCCTCAAGCATTATGGAAATCTTCACCCCACATTTATAGGGTTATCTATATGAAAGGGCACTCCAGTGAAGAACTGATACAAAGAACCACTGAAAGGTGTTGATATTATATATATTATAATTATTACTGATTGGTTGACCACTGTTTGTAGGTCTGTAATATCAGCCATGGATAACTTTACAAAGACAGAGAGCAATAACTACAGAAGCACTGAGGTTGAGGAAAAAAAGTTTAAAAAGCGTGTCAGCAAAGTGTAACAGACAGAGGAGTTTTAATGCCTTAATATTACACCTTTTTGGGGTAACTATTTAACCCCAACAAAAAAAAGTCACTGCTGTAGTAGCACCTAAACAATGCCTAAAGACACGCTGATGCTGCACTCTGCCTTTGAACAATCCTCAGGGAGGGGGGGGGGAAATGCAGCATCCACAAACAAAGTGTCTACTGTGGAATAAAGGTGAAGCAGCCTCCGGCACATCAGCGAACTTTAAGCTCAAACCAGACCCTCAACAACCGGACAACAGAGGCATGATCTGGAAATAAAGTACAGTCAGAGTAACAGTTTTAATGAGGTGCAGCAGTTAATGTTTCAACATGAAGCATTCAGAGTAAAAACTGCTCTCATTATGCTGATGAAGAAATGCTTTATGCCAAAACGTTAATTGCTGCACCTTATTAAAAGCTCTTTATAACGCTGTGCCCCAGATCTAAAAGTCTAACATTGTTTTTCTGCTGTTTTCTCTGTCAGTTTGTGTATGATATTGAAATCACTAAAATACAGATATCTATGAATCAATTCAATTAGATATGTGATAAACAAAAAAGCCACCAAATCACATGAATTCCAACTGAGTCAAAGGCTGAGATGGAAACTACTGAATGCTAAGCTAATTACATTTAGCAAGATTAGCCTGGTATTAGCCTGGTATTTTCTCCGTCATGACTGCATTTAGCTGACAGCTAATGCATCATTTAGAACAAAATGAGGAAAAAGGAAAAAACAAACAAACAATAACTTCATTTCATTTTAGCCTTAGCTACAGGTTTCTTTTGCTGCCTTCAAATAGGGTCGTGGTCCTGTAAAGAATCTATATGAACGTCCCTCTTAAGTTGCAATTATTATTTTCATAACCTCACAAGTGGAAACTTTCTGAAAGCTCAGAGTTTACAAGTTCTGGCATGTTTGCTGATGTTTCAGAAATGGCTGAGGCCATGGAAGTTAATCTTTCGGTAAATGGTGAGTCAATATATTATGATTTTAGTCATATAGGGTTTTTCTTCCTGACTTTCAGAAGGAAAATGTTGATATTCCCCAACAGACTCATCTTTTTCCTTATTTCCTGCATTAAAGTAGCCTGCTAAATTGTTAGCCTCCAGACAACAAAAGTAGCCTCCACGTTGCTGTTGCCTAGCAGCTGTGTTCTCATGACTTCAACACGTGAAGGCCAAGCATATCATGTACGACTTCCCATGTCATAACTGCGAGCACATGAGCTGCATTTGAAGGTTGCTGATCATTGATATAGCTAGCTCTCTTGTTGTATGTGTCCAGTCAGCTGTCTTTCTAAAAGGTATAAAGCGTAAATATGACCAATACTGCAACCTAGGTAGCATAACAAATTCAGAATTCAGTAACTACTGTGTGCACATAACTAATGACCACTTAGCCTACTGTAGTTTAGGTTATAGCTTCATTTTATAGCTACTCTAAAAATGTTGGTGCCCTGTTTTCACCAAAAAAAAAAACACAGTTTAAGATCAATTCTCACAAATAGTTACCGATTTTGGATTTGTAGGGCCGGACTGTTGAGTATTTCATATGTCGTGGGTAATCCAGAATGCATCACACCATTAATGGTGGAAGAAGTACTAATGTCTTGTACTTATGTAAAAGTAGTAATATCAGGTTGTAGTTCTCTACTACAACTAAATGTCATGCAATCAAATTTTTATTCAAATATTTGTATAAGCATGAGCACCAGAATTTACTCAAAGGGCTCATTAAGTATAATTAGAGAACAATATGTCTGTATTGGTTCATAATTATTGGTGTATTAATGTGCGAGCATTGCAGTAAGGCTGGTGAAGGGGGTAATTTTTCCTACTTTATAAACCTATGATAATACAGAATAATTTTTTGGTTGATTATTGTTAAGATCAACACGGGGGACCCAAATGCCCAGAGTGACTCAGGTGGCTGAATGAATAAAAGAAGGTTTATCGACTGGATGCAGGGAATGACGATGGATAAGGGAATCACTCCTACTGGAGAAGGCAGAGGTAATGAGGAGCTGTAGCTGATGAAGTGAGGCAGAGCAAGAGAGATGAATGGATGTGAGTGTGGCAAAGCTGTAGGCAAGCAGGCAGAAAGGTAGAAAGGTGGTGATCCCGGGCACAGAGGAATACGCATTAGTAAAGAATCAAAATAGACACAAGGAAGTAAGCTCGAATGCACGATTCAAGTGGCCTTAGACATGAAACTACAGCTGTAGCTGAATCAAAGATCTGGCCATGAGTGGACAAAGAAACAGTGTAAAAATACAGCATAGGTGATGAGTTGATGGATGGTGGGTGTGTAGCTTACAGCAGGGAGCCGAGAGAGTGAGCTGTGCCATGTGTGTTATTAGCACAAGCCTATGGCATTTTACATTGTATAAATTAGCCTACCAACTAGCGTAGATTTCCTCTACTCATATGAGGATGGATAAATCACACACAAGACTTAAAATGCTATTTTGTGGAGGCTTTATTGTCCTCACAATCTGTGAAATTAAAGTAAATAAAAGCTGGTACAGGTCGATTTGACAAAGAAGCATAAATCCCGCTATAGTGCCACCTATTGCTCATCTTGATTAATGAACTCCCAATATTGGCATTGATAAGACATTATGCAAAGTAACAAGCTGTCAAATAAATGTAATGGACTAAAAATACAATATTTACCACTGAGTAGAACGTTGCATTAAATGGAAATACTCAAGTGAAGTATCTTAACATTGTACTCATGTACAGCACTTGAGGAAATGTACTGAAATACTGAACCACTGCACAAAGCCAACCATGTAGTTAAAAACCAAAGCGCATCCCAATTCTCCAAATGATCCCAAAAGAATCTGCAAGCCACCTACGGATTTGAATGGATTTGAAGGGAAATCATGAATCTGCGTTTGGCATATTATACGGAAACTGTTACGGAGGCTGGTGTCAGTTGGAAGTAGAAAGGTTTTATTTAAGGGCAGGTAAACACTGATTTTAAAATATAATATAATTCATAAGAAATGCAGACCCTGTCAGGGCTGACTGATTGGATTTTAAGCGTCTCTAATACTTTGATAGCCAAAAACATAATCATACATTCTGGTTGATTAGGAAAAATTAATTGCAGACATGTTTGCAGAGTGATACAGACAGATGATTAACTGCCATCTGGCCATACATTAATAACTCAATTTCTGCTGTGACGCGCAGAAATTAGGAACAACATGGTTGAAAAAACAAAACTTCAGTTTGTATTTAGACTGAGTATAATTGAATGTACACAGCAGCTCAGTTTCTGGGCGTGAAGACGTGGCAGGAGAAAATTAACAGCTCTTGTCCACAAGGCCTCTTTAGAGCGACTGTATCCCAATAGCACTGGAACATTCTCCAGTTGCACTATCAACACTTTTAAATATTTAATCGCGTCTGTCACACGATCTCACTTTTGACATTGACGCCAACCTCTGCACAATGAGCTGCCAAGTGTTTCCATTACATCGCTTCTCATACTCCGCAAGTCTTTCTCAAGCACCTCACTTCAGAGATCAAATGGTGTAGCGCTCAATCACAGCGAAGTGAACAAATACGACTAATTTATCTCCCTCGCAGGCACAATCATAACCAGGAAAGGCCAGAAGGTGTGAATAAAGCTCTGTAAGGATGTCTGGAGGCAGTCTTATGAGTCCTCTAAGGGTGCCTTGCCTCGTTGTCACCTGGACGACTGCCTCGGTGACAAACTTCACGCTGAGCATCAGGGACGCAGGGGCTGATCCCAGTGGCAGCGCTGCTGTAAATAGCATGCCTATTTTCCTCCCATGTGCCCTTGCTCCTGTTGGGTTTTGCTTTGAAATCAAAAGGTTGCAGCACAATTAACCGTGAAAAAATAGCAGCTATATGTTACACAAAAGCACTCTGAAAAGCATGGCACCATTAAAAAGCAGCACTCCCTGGAGTTAACCTGTTCGCATTGCTTTCTTGTTTTCCCCCCTTTAAAGCGCACCAAAATGATAACCACTCATTTCTGAATGCATGAACATTTGTTTGGCCTATTTTCTACTTGCCATTATTTTCTAAGCTTATCATGTTTTATTCATTGGGTCAGATTTTGATTTCAATAATCCTATTGTTTTGCTCCAAAAAGTAATCTACATTGCAAATGAAGAATCCGGTGCACTCATTTTTCTGTATTTGACAGTCCTGCCAATCCTTCCCCCTCGTATATGGCAGCGCTTAATTCCTGCTCATTTTTTAATTACAACCCGAGCAGTTCAATATCACAGCCTGATTAAAATGTTATAGGACCTGGGTTCAGCTATAATTACAGATTGGCTGGCTGGAATGTGCAGAGTAAATTATTTTATTTGAGGAACATAATTACATCTACAAAATGCATCACTGTGAACGATTTAACAGCACCTATCAGTTCTAGAGGGGAGGTTTAATGGGTCATTTTACCAAGCCCTACTGGACATTATATTGACTTGGAATGAGTAAGGATCCTCTGCTGCATTCAGCAGGAGCTGAGCTGCAGTTGTGGAAAAGGAGTGGAATGAATCTCCTGTAAAATAGAGGCAAAGTGTAGTTTTTTATGCAGACACACAGATTTACAGTAAAAATGCCTTCCTGTAAACATATGTTTTGTAGAGCATTTTAAACAAAGTTCCTCAGGTAAGGAGGAAGGAGGCTCTGACAGAAAATGTCTGGCTTCCTTTTGTAAGGAGGCAGGATGTGGGAACAGTTAGGAGTGTCCTACCTGAGGAGTGCAGGCAAATAATATCATATGAGTTTGTAACAAACAAAGTGGGGTTTGTAAAGGTTTGTGTATTTGTGGCAAACTTTGACTGAATGGAGGTCATGGTTTGGCGCACTCAGCTGCAGTCAGAATACAGGATATGCAGACTGATGCAAGTAATGTGGATCCAAAGTTCACGAGTGCGAGTTACATCCAGAAACTTTAAGCTGTAGACCATTAGTGACATATGCTTAGGGTTTACACAAGAAGAGGATTGGTGTACGAGTCAGTCAAACTATGACGAGTACAAATGAATCAGGTTTCCAGTCAGGTACAGCAGCAACGGAGGGAGAGCTGCGTGTAAGACAATGACAGTGCGTCAGCGCAGCCCCACTGTTGTAGGATATGACTGGAAACACATCCAACATGCTAGGCATCACCCAGTTGTGCTGATTCCCAGGACGAGGACAAAGCAAACCAAAGCCCAGCTCCTTCTCCCTGATACTGTTAGAGCCTTCAGACGCAAAAGCAGAACGGGATGAAACAATTACTGAAGCAACTGGCACACAGTCAAGGTGGAATTATTTGTAACACTCCTGATGCACACGTGTCTTTATTTATTTTATTTGTTTTGTATTTTCAGTTTCAGAGATGCTTTTCATTCTTATAGTTAATTGAAATCTGTTGACTTTTGGGAAGGTGTTTGCTCTGTGTTTGTACAGTGTAAAACTGAAGTGTTTGAAATGTTCCTTATTTTTATAATGAAAACAGTTTATCAAAACTGCCAGTGGGTAAAATATTACCTCTTTACGCAGCAAGAGGATACTCTTTGGCATTGTCACTGGCACTACTGTCTGCTTTTTCTTTTCAGCTGTACCAAACTCGTAACTCCTAAACCGGGACAGATTTGTGAGCAAGACCCGCCCAAAAAACACTGCTCCATAGCGTTACTAGTGGTCATAAACCCCACAGGGTCCCTTTAAGTCAAAGACTGTTTCACATCCACATATATCTTTATGATTATGGTATCATTATGTTTTCTGGTCAATCCAACAAATGACTGCAGTCTTCATTCAGCTGCAAACAGGCTCAGCATGTCATCAGTATTCTGTGTGGATGCATTTTCCTTCAGTCAATGCTTTTCAATTGAGAGCTCCATTCTTTCAAAAAATACGGTGTGTGCTACAAAGAAAATAATTCCACTGATTAAAATCAAATTATAACCTTTTAAAAGACTGATTTGGTTATTTGTTTAACACAGAACAACTCACTCTAAGCGAATATGATTCATCAGCAGGAACCACACTGTGAAATTAATGTAGTTATTATCACAGTTCAGCACAAATGTCAGATTCATACATTTCTCATCCATTCATGTACCCATTCGTGTAAATTGCACTGACACGTTTAATAATGTGACAGGGGGAAAGAGGAGATGCTGTTGATGTTTGGACTTATCATGCTATTGAAGGCATAATCATCTATATTTCCGCCTGCCAATTCCTTATCTCTGTGGCGCCACAAAACTGGAGCACAACAAAAGCAGTGGCAGCGTGTACAAACATCATCAAAAAACAGTCAGAGATGAGAAGAGCCGCTTTGATCTCATTTTTTGGCTCCGCACCTGGAATCAGGAGGAGTTGAAGGGTGGAAGAAAAAGAAGAAGAAGAAAAAAAAGCCTCTTTCAGATAGAAACCACTTACTGTCAGAATCTTTTTAAATGCCCCAACAAGACCTCTAACGGCTGTCAGTGTATTCACAGGTCCTCATACAGCATGTAAACCTACCACAAAACATTACCCCACCCCACCCCTCCATGAAGCACAGCGCCTAGAAGACCTGATAAAATCGTCTCTGTACATGTTCTGTGTTCCCACGATTGTTTGCCAGTTTTTATAACAAGATCTGCAGGTTTGAAGCAGCCAATTGCCTATTGCACCACCTGAATCTAGTTTATGAGGTGCTGCGACATGTCTGTGCTAGTTTGCACTGTGTATGTTGAGACACGTTTCAATCCCTGGGGGATAAAAATACTTGTTAAAAGAGCAAAGAGACAGCAACAAATGAAACAGTCTCTGGTCAAGAGGAGAAAGAGGAGGAGACTTCACATGACATTTACTTTAAGAAAAAGTGTTGTCACCATACTGGAATTTCTAATTTCGATTTAACACCTGACATTTAAGGCAGACAATTTAATACCTCCCTGAAAGATAAATATATAAAGGCTATAACACGACAACACCGACTTTTCTTTTCTTAGTTACCAGCAGAATGACTGAAGTAAACATTAATAATACTTACAACTTTTTTACATTATTGAAAAAGAATATTTTTTCTTGTGGTAGTGCACATGTTCAAAAGCTTCTGAGATGGTCATACATTCAAAATGCTGTAAAGTGCAAGTAAAAAACGAAACAAAACCATGCCACAAAAACCTATGGGTGTCCTTCCTATCATTCAGTGAACACACATTGGAACAGGCTAACAAGTGTCCCCAGGTATACGTCATTGAATCTGAGCAGGCTGAGGGGGGTTCAGTTACTGTTATCATATTGGCACTCTCTAATTTTGTTGTACAATTTTAAACAAAGGTATCAGTATTGTTAGATTGGAGTAATGAAGTAAAAACAACAGCTAAAAAAAGTTGTGAATGATCAATAACAGTATGAACACAGACAACACACTCTGCTACAATAATCTGAATAGAGGATCTGATCTGATGAGCCGCGCTGCTCCAAAACGGCTGATTGCGCCAATTGTACATTATACCGCCGTGTAATCCTCTGAAATAAATTCACCTCAAAACAAGTGAGTGATGCTTTGACCTGCAGGATGTTCCAACATCTTTACTGTGGGCGGTCTCACCACAATTCCTCCCAAAAATACACCTACTGAAGCTGACAGACGAGAGACAGAGCAGTTGTCATGTCGTTATCATGTGAATAGTGGGAGGAGGAGGGGAGGTGGACACTGAGAGCTCCATCTCTGCTGTAAATGATTTATTTAAAAACTTTTATCTTTCAGTGGACGCATTGGAAAGTGTAAATTATGAGGTTTTTCCTCCCACACATGCGTCCTTCCAATTTCTCTGAAAGAAGGACTCAGTCCTTTGTGAAACACGGAAGGATCCTTGACATTGGAACAGTCCTTCGGCAGGGGTCCATGACGAAGCATTGAGAAACACCCTATATGTAGCCAGAGGTCGTCTCCCTCCCTGCAACTGCATGGCACTGTGCCAGGCTTACTGGCAGCGCACCCATATATCTAGTTGGGTTGCCACATCTCCCCCTCTCACCTTTTTGATTCCCTGCCACCGTGGTAAGCCCCAGCCCTGTCCTCCCCCTAAATGCCCCTGCCTGAGTGCTAGCTCTTACTGGTTTGTTATCACTTATTAGTTCTTTATCAAATCCTGGTGTTCATGATGTTTTAGCTTTACGTTTGCATCTTGTTAGTTCATTTTTGTCAAATAGATTCCACTCTTCTTTTGGTAACACGTCTCTGACCCTGTGGATTCATTTAAACTTGTGTGACCTTAATAGCTTAAAGCAGTCTTAATAACTTCATGGGTGAAATTCCCAAGGTGGTGTTGTCGCAACAAACTCTCCTTGCCTCCCAACGCCACATATATTCAACCAGAGTGAATTAGACAAGTGAAAAGAAGATAGCATTGTGAGTGAGTGAGAGGAGGCGGGGCTATAAGGGGTGCTGCAGCGGTGTGTTTTCACTACTTGTTGTCAGAGACAAATGAGAGCAAGAAAGTAGTGTCAATAGTATCGACACAGAAGAAAGTAACTGTTGAAACCTTTTCAAATATTCAGAAATGACTGTACTGATAAATCAATATTTTTTGACAATGATAGTGAGAAATAGTTCAACATTTTGGGAAAATATGCTTAATTTTTTTTCATAAGCCCCCTGCAACCCACTAACACCTGCTAGCATCTGGCTTTTTTATGTAATGGGAAGGGTTACAATCGGCATTCACACCAAGGTCAAATGACTCTACAGTAGTCACGGGTATTTATCTGCTCCAATCAGCAGTGATGGAAATATTACACCTTTAGCATGGGTTAGCATGCTAATTTTAGTCCCTCTACCGGCGAGATGCAATGACATGCCACCACAAAATACCGGCAGTCTCCGCCCAAGAAGCGCTCAAACATTGTTAGTCTGCAATACGTTTAAAAAAGAGACTAAATAAGTAAGAAATATATATAAAAAGAAGTAACCACTGTAACATTTTCACTGGTCCCCATGCTGCTTTCTATTGTTTACTAAGCTGTTTTCCAACCTGTCCATGACATCAAACTTGACGCACAAGTCCAAAAAAAAAAAAAAAAAAAAAGACGTCATACTTCGTCTACACGGCTCTAGTCTACTGGCAATGGGAAAGGAGTCTACAGCCTTCACAGCATGCTACTTCATGCTGCTCTTGGTTGGAAAGGGGTATTATAGATTTCGATGAGATTATGATGTTTGTCCCCTAAATATGAAACTGACGCCAGCAGCTTAGCTTAGCACAAAGACTGAGAGGGGGGAAAAGCTAGCCTGGCTATCATAAAAACAGTAACAAAATCCAAATACCAGCTGCTCCAAAACATGAAAGTGGACTACTATTTAACACAAAAAGAAGGACTTTTTAACTTGCTCTAAAATATTCTCAATGTAATACTGATGCCTCTGTATCAAAGGGCAACACAGCTCGCCAGGGACAGACCCAGATCCGGCTTTGCTGTTGCCTTTGTCATGTAGTTGGAGCTTCAGTGGGAGTTGGAGAACTCTGCACCCAACAGCAGCAGCTCCTTTTCCAGCTGGGGGCAGAGCTTTGCCTCTGTTAATGACGGTCCTCAAGGCAGGTTCGTGTCCGGCACCCTTATCTATATTGGTGGTGGGCGGGCAATCTTATTGGGGCACAATACAAATCAGCGGGAACTGGTATGATGACGACCTTGGTGAGCTTTAGGTGCTGCTAGAAAGATTTTGTTACCGTCGTGTAGAGCAAAGTCGTTTTCCCATGTTTAAGTCTTTATGCTGAGCTAGCTAACTAACTAACCTCTGGTTGTTGCCTCATACTGGACAGACAAAGATTCATCCTCAAATCTAACTCTTGGCAAGAAAGTTTTTTATCATTAATGTCAAACTATAAGATGTATGATAAAACATTTGTAAGTGGGAAATGTTCAAAGTAACAAACAGAATTTTAAATCCAACCAAAACTATAAACCAAACACCAGGAGAGAATAAAACAAAGTGTCTGACTGACTCCACCTGCTTATAAGCCGAGGAGGCAATCAGAACAGGTGTCAGCCTTCCAAACTGATGGCCTTGCTGACTATCTCCTTAAGGGATATTTCAACACACACACAGGGCCAAGGAACCGGATCAGGCAACTCTAGACAGCTGTCACCAGAGTGACAGAGAAAGTGAAGTTCTGAAATAGCACCTATTGATTGTTTGTCACCCGTTAATGACAGCTGCAGTTCACAGTAGATCATTTGTCAGAAAGATGATCTTACAGGCCTGAACAATACTGACAGCACACACACTTGTGTAGAACTTATTATTGTTTAATCCTCATCTAAAAGTCCTAAAATTGAACTTGAACAAGCTCAATTTCTGGCTATTTGGCTTTAACTATGTGGCTCCATTATTCCCCCATGCTGTTCTATATTAAAGGAACGATTGAGGATAGAGGGACAGAGTGGTCTCACCTTTAAACTAGCAATAGATATAGTAACAGCACCAAATTAACGTCTGTGTAAAAGGCACAGCTGGCAAGACGCAAAGGGTATTACGTTTTGACAACTGTGTATGACTCACCACCAAGAGTTATAAAAAACAGCTGCAGCAATTATCCGGCTAAGACGGGATTTGTATTTAGGCGTTAAATCGACACCGTACCTACAGCATAGGCTGCCGTACCCTGCTTCGTAGCCTGACGTGCACCTCTCCAGAAATGTAACTCCACATCCAGGCATCACAGACTTCCTGGCTATTTTTGTAAGCTGAAAACCATTTCCCTCAGTGGAAACAAAACTTATATTTACTTAATTTTACTGAACCACTTCATTGTGAAGACAATAAAGCCTTCACAAAAACAGCATTTTATGTTGTGCGTAATTTATCCTGGCTTCATATAGGTAGAGGAAATCTCTGCTAGTCACTAGGTTAATTTATGTGATTTAAAATGCCATAGGCTTGTGCTAATAACGTTAGCATGTTGTATTTGTTTGGAAAATGTGTTTGGTATAAGACATTATTATTAGTTATTTTGTCAGTGAACCTTGTGAGTTGTAATGGAGCCAAATTTTGTAATGTTACCTTTGTTAAATGTTGCTGTTGTCCATGGCTTCATATGAGTAAAGGAAAGTCTGCTAGCCCCTTAGCTAATGTATACAATGTAAAATTCCATAGGCTCATGCTAATAACATTAGCATGTTGTATTTGTGCGGAAAATGTGTCCAGATAGAGAAAAAATGCTTTGTCTGTGAATGCTGTGAGTTATAGTGAAGCTGATTTGTGCACTTGTGTTTGAAATTGTCTCTATTAAGACTTATTTAATGTGTGTTTTGGGTGTGTTTTGAATCAACTCAACTTAACAGGGCTTCACAGAAACCCTGCCGCCGACTAGTGTTCTGGAGGTGTAACTGCAGCGTGACACAGACACACCATCGCACAAGTGTATATGCTTATAACAGCGTAGGCTACGGTGTAGGCTGTGCATAGAGCTGCAGCACCACCATAAATCTGCCATAACTCAGAGAAGAACAGCGACCAAAAACTGTCCACAAATTGGAGAGACAATGAGGTCCAGGAGTTCCTCACCCTCTAAGCAGAGGACGAGATCAACTACCATATAACAGGGACAGTAAATGATTGTTATTGCGATGTTATGCCTTTGTTATTCTAAAACACGCTGCCTGACACATATGTTATATGTCACCCTAGTGGCCGAAGCTATTGTGTAACAAGTCACACCTGTCATGCCTTTTTAGCTCTGAAACACAGGCGTGCTGTCTAAAATCACAAACTGGGGTGGCATCATGTTTGTGTTGTTTAGTTCTTTATAAAAAAGCAAAGGCAGTAAAATAAAGGCTTTTTATTTCAGCCCTTATCAAGGAATATCTGCGTAAAAAAGGCTAATGTTAGTTCTGTCAGTGTTGCTGCCATTGTTAGCGCTGTTAATTGTGTGAGCACCATTGGCTGCTAGCTGCCTGTTAAACCTTGTTCATGTTCCCTGTGCAGACTACTCCACCCCAGACTTTGATTCATAAATATGCTCTGAATATTGCATACAGCTCCTTTAAAATGCTTTTGAGAATGAAGCAATGCAATTAAGGGTCACTATTTATCAGAGTTGTTTTGAGAAAGTTGCTATGCTTGTGTTTGATGTCTCACTTTGAAGGCTCTTTGAAGCCTCTCTGCTAAAAATTTGGCAAACTATTAGACACGTGCAGCTGTGAACTGCCTAAATTATATGGACTAGATATGGAGTTAAAAGAAATAACAGACATAAGTTTTGGTTTTTGAAAAGAAAAGAGGCTTTGTTCTGGCTTCTGGGTGGAAAGTGTTGAGTGTTTCTAAAAGCCCCTGTAGGATGTTATTATTGTTTGTTCCTAATGCTCAAGTTTATCCACTTGATCTTATTCTATCATTGGATACATACAGTGACATGTGCCCTGAAAAAGAGCAGTACCACTGTGTTACTCTTTTTACAATAATGAAAGCTGAAGGTAACAAAGAAAGCAATGATAGATTCTAAAAGTATTTAATAGTCCTAAACTCAAGGACACACCAATAACAGCACACAAGTGGACAATACATACTGCGAGTGTGTCTTCAGTACTTGAAGCATTTTACTGGACAGATGGTTGTTTCATAAAAATAGGCTGTCTTTGCAGTAGAAAGACGTAAATACTTTTGAATATGGTGTTACATGACAGAAGAAACAAAAAAGGAAAAGGGATGTGGCATTCACTTTTGCTCAGATGGTACAATTACCAGAATGCAATGCGCCATACTGGACCAATAAACACCTCCGCTGGTGGGTGACATAATGCCAGCTCGTCTGTTTGACACAATGGTGGCCGGCTAGGGACAAAAGATCTCGTATTACAGTTAAACGGTGAGCAAAAATATGTTTCTGAAAACATTTGAGGTGAGAAATTGGCAACGACGTGACAAAATCTACTAATTTTAACATTTGATCGAACTGTGGTCTGAGTTTGAGGGTGCTTTCACATCTGCCTGGTTTGGTTTGGGCCAATCAACTCAAGTTTGTTTGCCCCGTAAGTGCGGTTTGTTTGGGCAGGTGTGAACACAGCAATCGCACTCTGGTGCACACCAAGACTAAAGCACCCAGACCTAGCAGAAGAGGTGGTCTTGGTCAGGTTACAACCAAACTCTGGCGCGGTTCGTTTATGGGTAGAACATGTTCCGACCTCGATCCGAGGCTAACTATGTGTGTACGTAGTGGCGGCATGTATGGCGGGCAATACGAAAATGTGGAGGTACAATCTGTAGTTTGAGCAACAACCCCAGAGCCAGCTCAGCAGGGAGATCTGGGTGCTGAAAAGATTGAGAGAAGTTAACCATGGTTTATTAACACATACTACCCACATCATTATGTTATGAGGCAAGCTGAAAATCTGCAAAGTATCCCTTTAACCATGAGGAAACTGTAAGAGTATCTTTAAAGAGATCTCTAAAGCATTAAAAAAGTTGCCTATCCATTCAAGACAACATATAACATTGTAAATGACATCCATTAGTTCCTCTTTAAATGCTGCTCAAGTGAAACTAGTTTCTGTGTATTGACTGATATTGATATTTCAATACATTCCTTTTCCATCACTTGCAAACTATTGGATTCTGCTAATGAGGACTTTCTTGAAACAGCAAATGACCTGTTTTCTTTTTCTCCCATCAAATATTAACCCAGCATCCTTGCCAATAACCCTGATGAAAGTGTGTGGTAAATTGGCATGGCAACCAAAGAAAACACAGCTAACCGGGTTGATATTGACATTACATCTGCCAAACGCTGGCACAGCAATCAGCCGGGGCTGAGGAACCTTGATGAAAAATGACATCAAATCAAGAAATCTAATTTTCAGTCCTTCTAGTTTGTGCACTGGCCGCGAATAAAGGGGAGTGTTATCAAAAGAGCAGTGAAGGAAATGTTCAAATGAATTTCTGAATTGTGCACCTTTAGGTTACAAGACCTTGAAATGATTCTAATTTATCGTAGTGGGTTATTATTTCACAATTACTTGGATCTCATTCAAACAGGAAGTGAATTCTATTAGCAGCCTCAACCCGGCTCTGATGAAAGTGGAAAATGTTTTCTTCCTCGCTGCTCACATAATGTTGTCCTTGAGAGAAAATGCATCAAGTGTCGGACAAGAATACATATGGATGGCCTTTATCTTGATGCTCAAAGGTTAGTAAATTAAATTCAGTGAGTTTTCAGTCGAAGAGCATGATTCTCATTTAATTTGACCACACTTTGAGCAAACACCATTACGGGCAGCAAACCAATACGCATGCCGACAATCTTTAAAGGGAATCTGATTGATTTTCTGAGGAATAAGCTATTATCTACAGTCAGTGGTCTTTAGATGAGAAAGGGCCTGTTAGAAAGGACACAGCAGAGAGCCGAAAACAAATGATGTGATGTGGTGGAAAGTTACTAACAGCTTCAAGCTCCTTTTTTTTTGACATATTAGATAGCAGAACATGTCAAAGACGGACATCGAGACAATTCACAGACTAATCAGACTTCATGTTTCTACATTTTTCTTTAAGCAGTTCAGTCACACAAGACAACATACATGAATCAAAAGGAAATGATGGTAAAAAAAAACAAAAAAAAAAAAAACTGCATTATTCTGGGTTCTATGTTTATAACCTCCAAGTCCTGAAAAATTATATCTTGTGAGAGCAAGATCCATATCATTTGTGCACAAGGTATAGAAAGATCATCTTTCAGGACTTTAGGGCTGCATATAGACCTGTGTTTTCAGGGAAAGCAATGCTGGTCAAAGGTTTAATCCACCCTTTTGGCCCAGACTGAAATATCTGAACTACTATTAGATGGATTGCTTTGATATGTTTTACACATTCATGACTCCCAAAAGATGAATGACTTTGGTGATCCCCAGACTTTTTCTCGAGTGCCACCACGAAGTTGACATTTTTATCTTTAGTGAAATATCTCAACAACTATTGAAGGGATTGCTGAAAGTGTCCAGAAGATCAATCCCAACAACTTTGTGATTCCTTGACTGCAAGCCTCCAGGAACAGCGCTGGGCTTTCAAGCTAATTTGACATAGTGGAAAAACTGTAGAAATACAACGTTCAGGTCCATCATGTAAAGCAATGGGGCCCAAAAGGACTTTTTCACATATACTTACACTGTGACAGAAACTTAGAAGTGAATCAGTGGATACATTTTTTTGAGTGTTAATTCCTGCAAAATTTGTTTTACTATCTGGATTTGATATATTTGGTATGATAACATTTCAAAAGTCTAGAGAAGCCGCACACACAAAACATTTTTATCCACATTCAAGTTAGCTGATGGCTAGACCTGAAGTTACTCACTCTTCTGGCAAAAGTCTCTTGTGCACAGGTCCACCGCAAAGCAGTGCAGAATACGCAGGTAATTTTACACATGGAAGTCAAACTCTTTTGGCTTCATGCGCCACCACACAACTTTCAGGAAAAAACAGGGCACCGCCTCAAACACTGTATCATGCTAAGCTGAAATGATAAACTTTACGCTTAGTGTATCCACATATAATGCTTCGTTCTTAGTGACACACACAGCAGAAAAGCAGTGGCAGGGTACTGGCTAACACTTCATCCCAGCACTTCATAAAAAAGCGGTCCAAGCACTTTCCTTAAGGACATGGGTTTTGTTTCTATGACAACAATACCTTGACACTGTCATTAGCTAGGCAGCTAACAGAATGATGCATTAACAATTAACAACAACGCTCACCAGCAAAACCCAGTGTGCACTGGCCAATCTGTTCTCACAAGTGGGCTTCTCTATCTTTGTTGTGACAGCGGCCTTACTAAAACAGCAGTGGTGACATCGCAAGCACCATTGCGAAAAGTTAAGAGATTTTTAACTTTAAGCGCTCAGAACGTCCGCACCATATACTGGAGTGCCCTGACAAAGATGCTGGGCATGGCATGTTTTCTCCAGGCTGCCGCATACACTCTCTTCTCATTGAGAACAACTGGGAAAAGATGCCAGTGCTGATTAAAAAAAACGCCATATGGACATCGGCTCTTATGAATTAGTGCTACTACCAGTGAGGTTATGAAAAGAATTATGGTTGGGGGTTCTTGTAACGTGACATGACGTGATGAGGTAATGTGACCTTAAAATTTAAACAAACATAAAAATAACTCAACAGTGACTTTTGAGTTTACACAGGATGGGACACAAACCCTGGATCCTCAATCAAAGTTCCATATTTGTCTGACCTATCCACCACCCTGACCACCTCTATACGCAGACTTCATCTGCCTTTATCCTATGTGACCAGGCTTCCTCCTTAGCCCCTGTCGTTTGAAAGCAGACAGCCTGTAGCTCATAGGTCATGTGATCACAGCCTCAAGGTCCATGATTACACTATGGTGTATTACTTTTTAGGCATAAATATGAACAGCCTGATTCAGTAAAGCATCACAGGGCTGATAGTGTGGCTGAATTCTTGTTTGTTTCATGTTGATCTGCCTTTTTAAAGTTCATTAGAATAAATAAGTGGTTTGTTTTTTACAAGATTGATTGAAAATTCAGGCTCTGGGGAATCCTAAGATGACAGGTAGGGGTGGAAGTTGGGGTGCAAAGCTTTGTTTGAAGGTCTTCATCCCAGTTACTGAGTAATAGTAGAATGCCATCCATTAAATACTGTATTAAAGTTAACATACTAAGGTGTATCCTAAAGAAACAACAAGCCCTTCCTTTAATTTGGAAGTTATTACTTGACGTAATTGAAGTATACCCTGTATCCACCTGATTTAAAGGAATGTCTTTTAACATCATGAATCTTTGTGTTCTTTATTAGAATATAGTAAAATAAATCCACTTCTGGTGCTGCAATACTCCCCAAATTTAACTAGCCGTGAAATGGAACTAAAGATATTATGAGAGAACGATAAAATATCTACTGATTCGCCTTTCTTTTGCAGGATTTTATTACAAGAAGCCTCTAAGCTTATCTAGTTATGGTACAATTGCCTAAAATGGTTTTTACTACTTATTCATGACAATTGTTTTCATTTTTACTGCATGAGTGAGGGGAATATTCTTTACTCATCCAATAAAGTTGTATGTTGGGGAAAACAGCTGAAGTTGTGAATATAAACGCTGCGTTCAGGTTAACACATGAAATCAAACACTGTTGGGCGTTTGAGCAGACATGGACATGTGGTAAATGAACTACATTATATGGGTACTGAAGTTGGTTAATGCCCCAAGGAGCGGAGAGGCTTTCAGTTCACTCTGAGGCGTAATGGATTATTTGGATTGTCTGGCCCCAACGGGTCTGAAAGAGAAATGATCTCAACTGTTGTTTTTTTTTTCAATCAGTTAAAAGACTTTACAACAATATGTTGATGGAGCGGGGCAATCTATTTGTGTAGTTGGATTTGTGTCTAGAATATTTCAGGCTATCTACTTAATTTTTCTCCTTTGGGAGTCAAAGAATCTATTAATTGCACACACCTGTTTGCCTTACACACACCTGGCTCAGTGAGTTAATCAGTGCATGCCTGAAATATCTGCAAGGCAAGTGAACATGTGCTGTAGCGCTGACTGGCATATACTGATGGGTTTAGCACCCCATCATGACAATAAACTGAGTGCAGCATGTTATTTCCATAGTTAAATGTTTTTTCTGTTGATCCGTCGTGTCTCCAGAGGGAACAGAGCAATGCCTAAGACTCCAACCTTTAACATGAATGTAAACAGTGTGTGACTGCAGCTTCAGCTCAGGGACTCATTACGCTGCAGAAGCTGCCACAGAGCGCAGACATTCAGAGACACAACATCGCTTTGCACAACTCAGTTTCAACTCCTCACTTTGCTACTTTCATAGTTTGAAATTTTAGACACATTTTGTTCATTTGCAGAACCCAGTGCATCTATCACATAATATTTTACCAGCATACTTGCCTCGGGGTTCTGCTTAACGCCAGGTCTTCCTTACACTTGTAGCACCTTGATGTATGGGGGATAGGGAAGCTATCGCTGCATATGCAATGATGTTCATTGGAGTCAGTAAATGTCACATCAAACTTAGAGGTAGAAATGAGCTGATGTCCTTTAAGCATTTTAAAAGAAGTGAGTCAGACTGTAATGTATTCTGCCTTTATGAATTTCAAATCAATGTGGGTTTATATATAAGTCATTTGTTATTGGCGGTTGCTAGGAGGGCTTGTAATTTCCCCTGGCATGACTTCAGACAGAATCCTGATGGCAGTCTTGATGGGTCTTAATGGAAGTTCAGTGAGGAGAATGAACTGAATTTGCATGTTGACAAAAGATGGGAAGGAAAAAAGATAATGGAGGTACTGTCCCAAATCAGAGGCTGGATCCTCCAAAGTCCACATTTGTTTCTGTCACAAAAGGCTGACAAGGCCTGTCCAGAGCCAAGAAACACTGCATTATTCTGCCAAATAAGGACATGGTTTGTTTGAAAGAGACTAGTCCATACAACGTGTTGTTGGACCGCGTCTAAAGGCAGAAGTGTTTGTAGCTATGAGACAAAAAGCATATAGATTGAGGCATAGATTGAGTGTCACTGCCCTCCTCTGTCTACAGAAACAGTGACTGAATTATCAAAGAAAACCTCACCCACGAAACGATCATTTGCTTATCAATTCCTCACCCCACGTTGAGCCTGGTCTCACTTGGAAGTTGTCAACATCCAGCGCTTGAGCAGTGACTTGCGGCTTCAGGAACAAACAAAAAGGTGTCTTTTAATGTAAGCATGATACAAGGCCGGTGGTTATAGTTTAAGGGTGCCCAGTGGCATCAAGAGGAAATGCGGCGGGACAAGGATAAAAGTTTAGGTGGTGAAAGTCCAACTGAGACGGGGTGGTGGATGGGTCCAACAAACACTGACTTGCACTCAAGAGAGCAGTATTCACGTCCGTAAGATTCTAAAGCCAAACCCTGTTCTTTTTTCCTAACCCAAACCACATGCTTTTGTTGCCTAAACCCAACCACGTATTTTTGTTGCCTAAACCTAACCACGTACTTTTGTTGCCTAAACCTAACCACGTACTTTTGTTGTCTAAACCTAACTACATGCTTTTGTTGCCTAAACCTAACCACATACTTTTGTTGCCTAAACCTAATCACATACTTTTGTTGCCTAAACCTAACTGCATGCTTTTGTTGCCTAAACCTAACCACGTACTTTTGTTGCCTAAACCTAACCACATACTTTTGTTGCCTAAACCTAACTAGGCAAGGCAAGGCAAGTTTATTTGTAGAGCACAATTCGTACACAAAGCAATTCAAAGTGCTTTACAGAACAAGAAAATGCATTAAAATCACAATACAAAATAAAAACATAAATAATCATTCTAAAATGAACTTTAAAAGAGAAGAGTGCAGATAAGATCCTTTCAGTTATATGCACAGTGAAATAGAGCTGTTTTGAGCCTAGATTTGAACATTGTCAGAGTAGAGGCCTGTCTCACATCTTCAGAAAGACTGTTCCAGATTTTAGCTGCATAAAACTGGAATCCTGATTCCCCATGTTTAGTCCTGACTCTGGGCACCAGCAGGAGGCCGGTCCCTGAGTTCCTCAGAGTCCGAGATGGTTCGTATGGCACTAACATGTCAGAGATGTACTTTGGTGCGAGGCCGTGGATAGACTTGTACACAAGCAGAGCTGCTTTAAAGTCTATTCTCTGAGCCACTACATGCTTTTGTTGCCTAAACCTAACCATATATTTTTGTTGCCTAAACCTAACCACGTACTTTTGTTGCCTAAACCTAACTACATGCTTTTGTTGCCTAACCCTAACCACGTATTTTTGTTGCCTAAACCTAACCACATACTTTTGTTGCCTAAACCTAACTACATGCTTTTGTTGCCTAAACCTAACCACGTACTTTTGTTGCCTAAACCTAACTACATGCTTTTGTTGCCTAAACCTAACCACGTACTTTTGTTGTCTAAATCTAACTAAATGCTTTTATTGCCTAAACCTAACCACGTACTTTTGTTGCCTAAACCTAATCACATACTTTTGTTGCCTAAACCTAACTGCATGCTTTTGTTGCCTAAACCTAACCACATACTTTTGTTGCCTAAACCTATCCACATGCTTTTGTTGCCTAAACCTAACCATGTATTTTTGTTGCCTAAACCTAACCACATACTTTTGTTGCCTAAACCTAACTACATGCTTTTGTTGCCTAAACCTAACCACGTACTTTTGTTGCCTAAACCTAACTACATGCTTTTGTTGCCTAAACCTAACCACGTACTTTTGTTGCCTAAACCTAACTACATGCTTTTGTTGCCTAAACCTAACTACATGCTTTTGTTGCCTAAACCTAACTGCATGCTTTTGTTGCCTAAACCTAACTACATGCTTTTGTTGCCTAAACCTAACTGCATGCTTTTGTTGCCTAAACCTAACTACATGCTTTTGTTGCCTAAACCTAACTACGTACTTTTGTTGCCTAAACCTAACCACATACTTTTGTTGCCTAAATCTAACTACATGCTTTTGTTGCCTAAACCTAACCATGTATTTTTGTTGCCTAAACCCAAACATGTGCAAGTTGTTGAAGGAATAAAAAACGTCAGTTTGAGGTGTTGCTCCGACGTAGTGCATTTATTTTGAAAGAGACTCTATGTAAACGGTAAATTTCCTGTGTCCCTGAACGTCAACAACCAATGCACCAAGGGTACCTTGCATGTCGTATGTGGACATGGAAAGTCCATGAGTAAACGTCATTGTGTGACGAAGCCGACAGCAAACACTCTTGATGAATTGAAGCAAATGAAGGCCATGCTTAACTACAGCAAAACTGTATCAAAACATCCCTTTTACAAATGCTCATACAGCTTGTGCATTATAATCCAAGTCCCATTAAGGGCTAGGACAGATGCAGTGTCTTTTACTACCTGGAAAACACCAGGTCCAGCACTGGGTGCTACTCTTTTATCTACTTTGTCCCAACGTTGAAGGGCGCGGAGGCAGATTTCACCTGACATTGCAAGCTATCATAACCAGCAATGCAACATAGCCTTCTTACCAGAAATCCTAAGTTTAGTTTAGTTTGGTTTATTTGCACATACTTGTGTAGAAAATACAGGAAAAATAAATTAAAAGTTCAAACATTGTGCAGGTTAGAAGCAAAAAATGTCTTGTGAAGATACCTCCCCTATTAAATAGCAATTATACATAAAAAGAAGGTGACAGAAGCTTAGGTTGCATAACTAAACAGGAGTTCCAGACGAAGAAGTAATACAAAATTGTTAGAGTTGTACAATTTACAAAAACAAGAAAAAAAAGAAAATCAATTAAGTGAAAAAAGTCTTTACAAATTGGAGACCTTTACAAATGTTTTTTGACTAGCGATAATGTCGATGCTGATTGTAGGGATGGAAGACAATTGTTCCAAAGAGATGGTCCTCTGTATTTCAATGAATATTGATTTAGAGAAGTCCAACAAGAGCTGATCTTCATCCAGGCCTTGTTTCTTTAGGGTGTTTTAGGCCTAAAATGGTGTCTGTGGGACAGATGTAAAGCTTGAGGTATGCCTGCACTACAGTGATCAACTTCTCTTCTGTATTTATCACAGACTGATATCTATGAAAGTTAAGTTATCTGCTTGCTGTGATTGGTTGTTTCTCGTCACATGGCATGCAGTGTGCATCACTGCGTTCCAAAAGTTGTCAGTCACATCCTGAAAAATAGTTGATCAGGAATGAAAAAGCCACTGCAGGGTGCAAATGATGAAATCTACTTTTTGATCATGGTATTTCCCCGGAAAATGGCTTTGACCTGCTTTTTTGTTACCGTTTTTTTTTTTTTTTTTTTTTTTTTTATACGTGTACCACTGACCAGGTGCGCTATTATCCACAATAACAATCAAGACTTTGCTTTAGATGTGTCTCAGTCGGCCTGTGTGCATGTAGAACAAGGGAGGAAATTTGGTTTTATTCTAGAGTCCAGTGTCAGTCAGTTTATGTTACAGTGTACGGATACAGTATTGTGAATTCAATTGAATGTGTTTAACAGTCCCGCAAAGTTGTGTACTGGGTAAAAACATTCATTCATTCATTCATTCATCTTCTAACCGCTTCATCCTCTTGAGGGTCGCGGGGGGGCTGGAGCCTATCCCAGCTACATCGGGCGAGAGGCGGGGTACACCCTGGACAGGTCGCCAGACTATCACAGGGCTGACACATAGAGACAGACAACCATTCACGCTCACATTCACATTTAGAGTTATCAGTTAACCTAGTTAACCCAGTTAACTGTGGGAGGAAGCCGGAGTGCCCGGAGAGAACCCACGCTGACACGGGGAGAACATGCAAACTCCGCACAGAAGGGCTCCCACGCCCGGGATCGAACCGGCAACCCTCTTGTTGTGAGGCAAGAGTGCTAACCACCACACCACCGTGCCACCCTGGGTAAAAACATGTTTATGGAAATTCATAGGTAAGGCCATGGGTAAAATCAACTAAGAGCAGGTAGGTGGCAGCAAGTTGATTTGTTGTTGTTTTTTCCAGAGAAATCAGAGATGAATATGATTATGTGGTATTTTTAACATCTGAATCAGCTATTATAATCAACCCTAATCAATTGCCAGGATCGTTCTGTAATGTTAAAACCTACGACACAACCTGTGCTCACTATCAAGCGCAGACAGTGAAAGGAGAAAGAGGATTGTCCTTGGCTGGATTTGTGATTAAAGAACAGAGAACCCAGCTTATATCCTAAACTGTGGATGATATCCATTTCTGCACAGCAATGTCAGCCTGTTGAGTAGAGACATAGTTAGTGTTTCTGCCAAATAGGCAAGAGTTAAATATGATGTGAATTCATGTTA
This sequence comes from Epinephelus fuscoguttatus, assembly GCF_011397635.1. Lineage (NCBI taxonomy): Eukaryota > Metazoa > Chordata > Actinopteri > Perciformes > Serranidae > Epinephelus > Epinephelus fuscoguttatus. The sequence continues at coordinate 15,021,312 of NC_064772.1, forward strand.
CGTGTAACGATTGCCCAGTAAAAATAAAGCAGCTCAGTTTGCGGGACTTATATTAACAGGTCGGGGTAAGTCCAGACTTTGACATAATTGCAGGTAAGGGTCGCGTCTGGTATTGATCTTTGCTGATGCGGGTAGGTGTTAGTTTGCAAAACTGGACCCGTGCAGGAAACTGTCACAATTCTTACCTTAAACTCAGGCACCATGAGACTTGTTCCAGTTTACAACTTGCATTTACACTTTGTAGTCCATTTGAGGAACCTTCCTGGTGATTAACTTGAAAATGTCTGACTTTACGAGTTGACGTTGCACCCAAATGCATCATTAGTTTTAGTCTCTGCGAAGATAAACCATCTCATATGTGGAAGAGGCACAGGTTCAGCCTCGCCTTCAGATCCACCAGTGAATTGATACACAGCTTGTAAACACGCTCCTTGGTGTTGTTAGCAAGCGATTACTTTGGCTAATTCGTTTTGGTCCTGTTGCTCATCTCTTGACAGCTTCATCTTTTATTTTCATCACTTGTCCTGCATCACAGGTGCAGGACACCAACATGGAGGGAGACGCTTTCAGTCTCTCAACACAAATATCTCCTATTGTTTAATAACAAGTGACACTCTGCAGATTGCTTATGGTTATTACTCCCACCTGGACTGTGCTTATATGAATAATATAATTAACAACGTTCATATTTGTGATTGCACGTAGAGTAAATGTTTGGCAGTGTGTGCCTGTGCAGAATAACAATATAAAAAAAACAGCGCTATGCATCAACTGATTACACTCAAAATGAAGCCACTTACTCCGACCACACACACACCCACCCACACACACACACACCCTCCCCTGCTGTGGAGGATATTTTCAATTAATCAGGCTTTCTCATCAATAATTCATCGCCCCTGCAGCCAGTCACTCTTCTCCAGCCATTTAATGAGGCAGCCCAGCCAGAGGGACACCATCCACACATTACTCCTATTATAGTCAATGCTCAGGAGCAAAGCCACTGTGACCACTGCCGGTTATTAAAGTAATGCCATCATTTGTGCCTTCCAGTCAAATCAAAACCTGTCAAAGACTGTTTGCAAAAGGACACAAATGACAATAAGTAAACACCCCGAGAGCCACCGTGCCGCCATGTCACCTCTCAGTCACAGAAAACCTCAGGATGCTAATCTCTCTGCAGGAATTCAAGAGTCCAGAGGAGGTTTGTCAGGAGCGATGAATTATTAAAACCAACTTTGCTGTGACAGAGGAGAATGTCCCGGTTTGATAACATTTTTTAACGTGAAATTGCAGGCCAGATTTAAAACATATCCCCCAAGAGCCAGGAGAGCAGCTCTGAGTAAATCTCCGAGCTTACGCATACAGTAAATTCCCTGACACATTTTGAGCTGTACCATCTCTAAATTAGGTGTAGTGTTGTACAATAGCCTTAACATTTAACACACAGTTTTCTTCTTTTTGCCATTCATCGCAGAAAGTGATTAAACTAGAGATGAATTGGCCTTTCTAGTTAACTTCAAAAAATTACTCTGGCACTGAAGCGACATCCATTAGGTTCCTGTTGTCTTTGATTTCACTGATACATTTGGTGATAAACAAACATCGCTTTGGTATTTATTTTTCACTTAATTTCTTTGCTGTCACAACACAGTGTTGTTGTCTGCATTTTAAAGTCACAGAGTGCTTTATCCTGGAAAGGCACAGACATCTGTAACTGTTTTTGGCTTGTAGGCAGTCACTTTACTTTCAGCATACTTGCCTTCCCCTGAGCAATTCACTACTCATGCTAACCACCCAGTTCTTGCTGTGACTGCTTGTGTAAATTTAAACACACCATCTCCTTTGTACCAGAGGATTTCTTCTAAATATATCCTACTACAGGTGTGTAGAACAGAGAAGGCTTTTGTACAGGAGTACAGTATAAATGAGGAAGATCTGAGGAAAAGATTGGCAACCGCACCACCACTCCAGATGTTACCTTTAAGGGTACTTAAACCTTTCAAGACGTTATAGTTACATTCAGAGTTCTGGACCATAATGCAGTGTGTGTTTCCAAAAAACATGCGTTCAAACAGAAGCAAATTTGCCCCAGGAGTAACCCCAAAAAGCTAAATTTATCAACTGCTGACTGTAAGCTAGCTAGCAACAGACTCTGACTCAACTCAGAACTCTTTCCATCATTTCCCTCCAGTCTCCCCCTTTCTCCACCAGTCTCTGTATGCAAAAATGTGTTTTTGCCACTGATTTTTCAACCACAGCGCCTCTAAAATTTGTTTCCTTGTTCTGTCTAAACATCCAAACAAATATGTTACATACATAATAAATTTTAAATTCTGCATTGTCTACATCCATGTCTGTCAATGCATTGGTGATTTTCTTCGAGCATTAGCCCCCAGCAGATGGTCATTAATACATTAAACCCAGTCAGTGCTCTGTAGCACTACTAGTAATCAAACAGAATGGGAAAATGTCTAGACTAAAGCTCCTCTTATACTGCCTCTTCAAGGCTAGAATTTTACACCGTTATGCGCCTCGCCGTTCATATAAAAGGCACAACTGGGGTCTGATTGTTATTGTGTGAAACCAAGTGTTGCTGGATGAAATCTAGCAAGAACAAACGTAATCGGGGGAAAGAGTTGTCTTGTCTTTAAGCCGGCATTGGAGGTGATAGTAGTGCTGAAACAATGTCTGTATGAACAGGTCAGGTGGTAGGACAGGATCATGGGCGGCATGGGTGTGATGTTTTGACAATGTGTTAAATGGCAACCCACCACGGGAGATTTAAAAAGTAGCTGTTAGCACTTAGCAGCTAACTCAAAGAAGAAGAGTCAGTCGACTAGTCACTCACATGTTCACAATATCAATTTAATTATTGAATTATATATTTTTGGCAGGGCAACACAATGGTTTGAGTTGAAGGTGTGAGAAAGAATAGTATCAGTAACATGGTTAACACTGTGCTACATTACAGAGAAATACAAACCTTACTAATGAACCTTCACTAATATAGGCCTATATTTTATCTACAAGTGCACGTCACACACTGGGCGAGCCGCCTGTTAATGACGCTGTCGGCAAAGCAGTAATGATTGTGCTAAGTGGCTAATGGGCATGTAGCTACTTCCATGTTTGAGATGATACGTCATGTTTGTAGTCGACCAATGAAGATGAGTTTACATATCACCTTGGGTTCGTCCTTCACCTTCTCAAAATGATTCCACACTCTGGATTTCCTGCCCGACATGTTATTAACTAGCCTGTGGAATAACCGCAGGTACCAGCCCTGGAAATTAGAGGCTGACACATGTTGCGTCTTTAAGCACTTTGAAACACGAGGTCGGACGCTGGGTGCTACTCTTGTGCCTTTTCTGTGCCCGCCTTCAAGAGCGTGGCGGCAGGTTGCGTCTGAGGTTCCTTAGCAACCGTAACAAGCATCATATAGCCTAATTACCTGGAATCCTGAGTGCAGAGCTGATCTTCTTCCAGGCGCTGTTTATAAGTGTGTAGGCCTATCGTCTTTGGGACAGATGTAAAGCTCTGGGTAGCCTTGCACTAACATGATCAACTTTTCCATATTCATCAGACTGAATATTAACAGAAGAAGGGAGAGATATCTGTCGGCTGTGATTGGTTTGTAGCCTGACTCTTATCTGACTGTTGAGCATGGCCACTTCCTGTGTCTGTCCTTTCAAATTAAATTTCCACAAGGTCCAGTCATGAAGGTTTTGATGTATTTTGTCAAGGTGCAACTTCTTATGGAGTTTGACTTTTTTTTCTGCGACTAAGTGACTAGTGAAATCTTGCCAGCTGATGACCCTTCTGATCAACTAACTTTTTTCGACCATCAGGGGGCAGCCCTATTGGACACAAAAAACATAAAGAGTCCTGGTTGAAGCATACCTAAGTTTCCTTATAAGGCCCAGCCTTTGAGAGGAGCCTGTGTCTAAATCTAGTTCTAAGCTGGAACTGCTTCTGTGCATATAACTTTGTCAATTTGTTTCTAATCAAATTATTCAAATAGCATACTTTGGGATTCTGGGTGTAATGGGGGCCCAGCAGCTCACTTTTTGCCCCAGGGCCCCCAAAGCAGGTTAATTCAGCCGTGGCGATGGTGGACAAACTGTCCTGTCTCCTGCTACAAGACACACATTCAGGCACTGTTTCCAGACTAAAATAGACAAAGCCAAACCTCTTTGTGCAGCTCGTCCTGTACCCGTCTGGTCATTTTTATCAAGGACAATTTAACAGTTGTTATAACCTACAAATCATCATCACTCTGCACCAGCAAAGATGACACCTTTTACAAGGCGGCAACACCTCAGTCTGTTTTTTCCTTTTTTCTTCGGTACCTGTGACAACTATGAAGTGCTGTTTCTTGTGCAAGGTTCTTAGTATGTATTTTTTCGATGAATCAATGCATAAAGGATTCAAATTCCCCCCAGGAGTAGCAGTCATTCTGTTCCGGCCTTGTTCAATTTTTCGTATCATTTCTTAGCATCTCCTCACTCTTATATATTTTTCCTTTTTTTTTGCCAAGCAGGCCAAGAGCGACAATCTCTAAGGAACGCAACCATATGAGCAGAGAATCTGACCATCTGGCTTCCTCTGCAGCTAAAAATCGCGGGGGATAAGAGAAGAGTGACGAATGTCCCTCGTCTCCTGCTGCCTGTCAGTGTCAAGATGTCTCTTTTAAAAATAAAACACTGTCGTTGGAGGCTGTACAGAGCCAATAGTGTGATTGCACGGAGATGTTAAAAGTGAAGTTTCTTCCTTGAAGAAAAGATGAAGAAAATAAAAAGGGTAAGTCACCACAAGGGAATAATAACTCATTTTAAGTTTGTGTTCTTGGACTGTATAGATAGCCACACCAGGTGGGACAGTTATGGGAAGGGGATGTTATACAATCTGTGTAGAGTATAATGATTGTCTTATCTCTGAAGCTCACAGTGCAGGAATCCTTTCGCCCAGTCTGGTCTCCTGTCAGTTCTTTATTATAGGAAGTAGCTTTCTCATTTCCTCTCTATCAAACACCTATGAGATGAGAATATGTAAGTGAAGACACGGAAAGAATGCAATTCATTTCTAAAGACTTTCCAGCAATCTGTTGCTCTTCTGTAATCTCCAAAGCACACTGTGACCAATGTCATAGGGGCCGTTACTCCTCCTCAAGACATAAATTCCACTAATTTGAGATCAATGACTCATGCTTGATGTAATTAGGCCGGACGGGACGCCCCCACAAAAACTGTACAACATGCATTCATCCCCTTTTTTCTATCGCTCCTATCTGTCCTATTGTGTGTAACATAAAACATGAAAATTATCCCCTCGGCAGACATGCCCTGCCTACTCATGGTTCAGGAGAGCAGCGGCTGCGGCGGTGCTTTGACAGGCCGGTTATGGTTTCTGGGTCCCAGTAATGAAGGACTACTGAGTGTGTCATCCAGGAAAAGGGCCTCTCCCCTGTCTGTGTGTCGGCCAGCCGGGCCAGCTGGATACAATCCCACACCTCAGAATAACACAAGGCCTCAAACACTGTAGCACAGCCACTCTTTGCTTTAATAGGCAGAAACAGCTCATTAAATTACAACAGTGGCTAACCCTTTCCATAACAGAATTGGTAAACTCACATTAGTCAGACAACAGCTAAATCATTTCTTTTTATCTCTTTTTCCAGCTTACACATCATTCTGCTGGTTTCTGCACAGCCAGCAAACCACAATGGTTGAAATAGGAGAAACAGAGGAGCGCTGCACAAAGTCATCCAACAGTGGCTCAATTTCCAAGAGTCGGAGAGCTCCGTCTGCCCTGCAAAACTGTCTATGATATACAGAACAAGAGAGGGGATTAACCAAAATGTCAAGGGAGACAGGTTAAGCTGGTTTATACTGAAGGGTTTCACTTCCAAAGTCAAAAAGTCAGAAACTTCTCAGAGCAAAGTCCTCAGTCAGGACGTCATGTCATGTTGCTAAGCAGGGGAAATTCAATTTTCACAGACTTTCATTTGACTTTCAGACAGAGGCATGGGCACAAAAACTCTTTAGCCTTTGGGAATAAAGTAAACTGGGCTATAAAATTATGTTTGCAAATAAACAAATGGGGGAAATTAGAAGTGAAATGCACCAAGGACCTTGAAATCCTCAGAGAACACATTATTAATCGTACAGTTCTGCAGCTAATGTGGAATCATCTCATTTTGACAAATTCAGTGATGATATATTCTGTCAAACTGGGAAAAAAATTGGCAATGAGGACTGTGTAAAGCCTTAAGGAGTGTTTGTGGGACACAACTGTGAGCCTCAGCACAGAGATCCGCCTGGAGTGAAATTCAAAATGCCTCATCTGGTCTGATTTCCCTGCGCTATAAGACCAGACTGGGCTTCATTAGCAGTTGCCGCTGTTCTTTATTGGCACGGAAGATCCCATTTTCACTACAGAAATGACTTGCCACCAGCTGCAAATTGACAATGCGCCATATTTCCTCGCAAGTCAACTCTTATTAATGGCAATTCTCGGGATGTGCGCTTCCCCCAATATCCACACACAGCAGTGTCATCAGCAGGTAAATTTGAACAGTGGGATGTGAGGACCTCACAGGCGTTGTTTACCAAAGTGAAAATGACTAAATATAGGAGAGTGGCACCACCAGCTGCTTACACCTTGTCAGTAAAGTCTGGATGCATCCGTCTTCTCTGTCATCTGAAGGACACGAGCCATGCCTGTCGAATTCTTATTGGAGTTTTAAAACTCTTAACAATGATGGTGTTGCTCTCCATCAGCGGGCTAATTCTCCAGCACAATAGCCTTACACGGTATCGATGATTACTCCTCTCCAGAATATCAGGCTGCTCTCTGACTGATGGCGGCTGCAGCAAAGGTTAATTAATGAGCAGTGGCAGGAGCGATGGCTGCCGGCGAGGGAGAGGCTCTCCCGGGACTTGGACTCACCAGTGGCGAAAGATAAAGGTGGAACAGCGGCGGGTATGACTACTCAGCTGAAATTGAGTCTGCTTTTCTTTCTGGATAACCTCCATGTGCTTAATAGTCTGAGAGAGCTACTTGATCACTTCCCCGTGCTGCTGCATGGAATTAGATTATAATGCAGCTTTTCATCACTCTCTATATAAAACCTTATTTCATGCAATGATTACGTATTGGTTATCAAACATCAAAGATAATCTACGAGGCAACCTCTGAGCTTAAATTAGTTCTGCAAATCTGCTCCTTGTGATCAGACATCAAAAGGTTTACATAAAGAATATTTGTCTTCCTGTGCAGCAGCGGTGTTTATTTCCAGATGGGAAATAAACACTCTGACATATAGCTTTATTTTTATCCCCTTTCTAAGATGCCATTAAATTTCATTGGTAGAGATTATACACTTAATGTGTGAACTAGCTTGATTAGCTTTATGGGGAAGATTAATGTTATTTTGTGCCATCCTGTTAAAAAGCAGTGATAAATCTGTTCCATCAGAAAAAAATAAAATAAAATCAGTAATACTTTCTTTTAAGGCAACCTTTATAAAGGGTTTAAAATAAAGGCTTAGTAAATGGTGAATAAATCAATTACCAATGCTTTATAGATCAGTTATGACACATTAGTAAGAGCAACTTTTGGGTTGCCAGGTTGTGAAAAGTCCCTCTAGTCAGTTCATTCATAATTTACACATTTCTCATTTTCTAAAAACCAAAGAAGTCTGCAGTTATACATGTTAATACGTTCTTAAAGGTCCAGTGTGTGGGATTTAGGCGGATATATTGGCAGGAAAGCAATATAATAAGAATGTTTTCTTGAATGTATAATCACCTGAAAATAAGAATCCTAGTGTTGACTGTTTTGGTCACCTTACTGTATGTTCACACCAACAGCAACCAGAGCCAAAACGGCGGAAGTCATTCATTTTCAATGCAAGCCTGGCGACTTGGGCGGCCTGGTCGTCAGCCGCGCATCTTGGGCTACCAAAGCGATCAGAGCGGTCCAGAGGGGAGTTAAAACTCATTTAATTTTATGGTAATAAGCTCTGACACTGTTCAACGACAACCAATTGGAATGCTGACGTGCTTCGATGAAGCAGGTCCCAGAGAACAAGCCATGTAACTTTGGTTCCTACAGCACACTTGTTCCGACAGTGGATACTGAGAAGTTTATTACTTGCGTTGGCGCCCACTCAGTCCTTTATAATGTGTCGCTGTTTGGTTACAGAGACCAAAATAAAAGAATGAGGCTTGGGACCACGTCGCAGGGGTAGTTGGTTGGTATGGTGAGTTTTAAAGTGTGTAATGTTAGTAGTAGAGGAGAGAATTGCAGGCTAATGTTGCCACATAGCATGCAAGTTTTCCTTGCTCAGTTTGAATGGGATGACATACATTTTCTGTTTTCATTGACCAAACACAACTGGACAACAGCAAGCCAGTAGTCCGCTTTGTGGCTCCTTTAAATTGACAAGCACGATCGAACGTTCAATGATTCACGTGATGAGCGACTAGAGCGACCAAAATTGCCACAAATATTTTTGACAGTCGTGCTTCCAGGGCATCCGCGACAGACTTTGCCTCTTTGGAAGCTTCTGGTTTGAACGTACAGTTAGAATGAGCCGTTGATTTCTATGTAGGGAGCAGGTCCTTGTCTATCAAGATCACCAGGTTGCAGACCAGAATTAACAAACCAAACGCTGCCTCTAGATAAGGCCATTTGTGTTAGTTAGCAGCCCCTTTGCGATAATTGTGTCAGAAAACAACTGATTTTTTTTTTAGCATTAAAATGCTTTATTTAGTGTTTTTACCATTTTAAATTAGCAGCTCTACTTGTATTGGAGAGAAAGAGACCTCTTCGGATAATTCAGCCCCCGGTAAAAATCTCCTGAATCTCTGGATCAGAAATAAGGTGAGCTCACATTAGCAGGTGCTGGGCTAGCGGAACAGCGTCAGAGAAACACTGACTTGTAACGTGAAACTGCTTCATTCAGCGTTTTTACCACTTTTAATCACCTGGTGCATTTGTTTTGGAGAGAAAGAGACCTCTGCGGATAATTCTGCTCCTGGCACAAACCTCCTGAATAATGAACACTAAAGCTATCCTAACCAGGAGAAGTTTCAGCTGGTTGCAATCCGCAGTACTCACCACTAGATGGCACTAGATCCCCCTAAATCTTATAACATTGCTCCTTTAATAAAGGGCTAAAAACATTAATTCAGCAGTTAAGCATGTCGTTTAAGTCATTAATAAATGGTCATCATTGTCTTACTTTCCAATAAGCATCAGATTTCACAACCTGGCAACCCAAAACCTGTTCTCAGTCATAGCTTATACTATATAAAGTATAAGTAAATGATTATTTAACTATTAATGAAGTCATTATACAACCTATAAACTTCATATAAAGGCTGACTGGATATAGTGTCATAAAATATGAATCCATTAGACATTCTCATACAGTAGCTTCATTGATTGTAAATTAGCCATTTACTAATTATTTACAGATCAAGTCATTAATAAGATTATTTTTAGGGGGGATGTTGCTGGTTGTAAAAATTCTCTCTTGCTCAAGTTTTTCCTCCTGCAGCTGGACACTTAATGTCTTTTAGCTGAATCTGGACCACAATCAATTTATCCATTAACGTTTACAAATAAGCCGTCATGTCCACATGCTAATAAAGTCATTACCAAAGGGTCATGGGTCACAGCAACACCTAATCCAAATCTACAATTAGTTGCTCGTTTGCCATTGTAAGTGTTAATAAGTTATTGACTTGTAAAGGCTTTTACAATCATCCATCAAGTGTCCAGCTGGAGATGTTAATGAATAGTCTAGTTAATAAATGGACTCTGGTGCAGCAGAGACCCTGCAGTGTTCTGCTGGCAGTAGTGTGGAGGTAGTATTCACAACAGAAGTATTATCAGCAAAATGTTCAAGAAGAACCAAAATAAAACTGTTCATTCTGCAGAAAAATGGCCCCTGTGAGAGATATACTATTATATATGAAATTATTAGATACTGATACTGAAATACAGCAGGGTGGAAAATTCAGTATTTCCTTCTGAACTTCAGTGACCTATAGTATAAAGTAACATATAGAGGAAGCACATTAGTACTGTGTCATAGAACCTAAAGGGAGACTGCAGCCATTTTCAATGTTCATGTTATTCCCATGGTCTTAGACAGTCTAAAAATATAAGTAAACATAAACAACTCTCTCCCAAATCCAAAAGCTAGAATGCTAAAACTCAAATGTGTGATGTCATAGAATAAAAGGTATGGAGCTGCTCCACAGACAATGAATTCGGAAAGATGTTATAGATGACGCTGAAAGCACCCAGAGGACTGTTCTGAGTATATGGGTCCATTTTCTGTTTCAGGGCTGAGAACACTACTGCAGAAAAAACATAATAATTTCGGTATAAAAAGAAAACAAAACATTTTGTGTGTCCACAAAATCAGTCTCCCATTCATTGTCAATGTAGCAGCTCCAGACTTTATACTGTATGACATCACAAGTTTGAGACTTATTTCTCTAGTTTCTGGCTTTAACAGAGAGCAGCTCATGTTCACAAATATTAAATAAACTTAAGCCATGAAAATAACATATTAGAATTCTTAATTTAGGCGATGTTCTCCTTAAAGTAAATATACTATGAATCCACTGGCTGGTGAAGATAAATACCAGCTATAGAGAGCCAACCTGGCAATTGAAAGGTTGTTATAAATGATGGCTTGTTATTGATCTTTATAAAGCATCTGTGACTTATATATCCATACAGGAATTAGTTACAAAGTTATTTTATGAGAGGTGGCACCACAAAATCTGATATCAGCTGTAACGCTAAGGGTCATGATTATGTATGGTTGTCTACCAGAGGCGAAATGTAACTAAATAGATTTACTTAAGTACTGAAAAAAAAAACCTCTATTTGATGCTACTTTACACTACAAATCCTCTACATTTTGGTAAGACAATATTGTAGTTTTAACTACATGAATTTGACATTTCATTATTGGTAACTTTGCTGATCAATGTTATTAATATTATAATATAAATTAATTGACAAATTAAGATGTATTATTATAGATTACACTTCCCAGCAGCATATAAAGAAAACTAAAATTAGCTTAAGATTTACCAGCTGCAATGTTGAAATGTGGATAGATAATGCATTAATAATTACAGTCCAGTAATATAATTTAAATTATAAATGACATATTCAGTATACTATGAACTTTTACACATTCTCTGATGGAATATATTTACACACACTGCACAAAATTGCACAGCTTTCTCATTCAAAAACATGTATATTTTATATATGTTATAGTATTTTTATAGAATTTCTTTTAATATCTTCATGTATTGCTATTGCTAGGCAATTTGCCTGCAAGTGAAAAACCCACATGGTAATGACCCTTTGTCTAATTTTGGTTAATCTGAAATTTGACATTCTGCCTAATGCTCACATTTAATGTCGGTACTTTCAGAATATTTTAAAGCTCGTACTTGTGGGGTTTTTTTCTTGGGTAAGAGTTTAAATTCAGGATTTTTGCTTGTAACAGAGTATTTCTACACTACTAATCAAGTAATAGATCTGAGTACCATTTTTGTTAACTACCCTGACAAACTCGTCTATAAATCTGAATATTAGAGAGTCAAGATGAATATTAATAATAAGATTATCTATGCACCAATATTTCTGGCACCCAGACTGAATCGAAACAGGCTACTTAACGGTTCCATCGAGTGCAAGTCAGGACTTGTAGAAACCTCCCTTCCAAAGCACTCGCCTGAGGTTTTTCCCTTTTTTTTTTTTTTCAGTGAATAATGTGCCTCTGCATAGAAGGATTAGGCACAGAGGACCCTGCCAAGCATTAGAGTGTTACAGGAGGGATCAAGAACAAATGAGTAATGAAATGACTGACTCATTGAGACCAATCTGAAGACGCGAGACACGGCATGTGCACTTTGGAAGGGCTGCTCGTGTTCGGGTCCCATCTCAGTCAGAGCGTGACAAAAGAATTTCCTGACATGTTTTTAATTGTTGGCTCCTCCTTGTCATGCACGTCACCCATGCAGGCAATTAGGCTCCTGTCATCCATGTCTAATAAAATGGAAATTTTGCTGCTGAATAAATGTGGCAGCACAGAGACGTCTGCAGAAGTTTTACTCGTGGGTTAGCAGTAACCATCGCAAAGGAGACTATTACGCTGTATTAACAGTAGTTTAACATATCTGCAGCTAATGACGTTACATAATCACATGGTACATTCGCTTATTGAACAGGAAGTCAATCCGAACAAAAAGACTGGTTGATATATTTATGAATTTATTATTTTCTTTACATTATCTCAACCTCTTGCTCCAGAGCCCTACCGAAAATCCCTTATAAAGAAAATGATTGTAATTCAAGGCCACAGAAGCAAGGAACCATATCCCCACGAGCAAATACAAAACAGAGTTGGTAACAGGATTGCAACACCAAAGTGAAAGCATGTCTGCCAAGTCTACACATTCAAAGACCACAAACATCAAACGTTTTTTTTTTTCCAAGCAGTCAAGGGTTTCAGTGTTCGTCGAGAAGAAAACAAACAGGACTGTTTCTAGCTGAGGAAAGATGGATATTTCCAAATGAGTACAGTATGGGTTTTTTGTGAGTGTACAGATGCAGTCGTAATCTGCATGTTACATGTGATCCATTTACAGTACAGAAATGTTTAAGCAAGACAGCATCAAAGCTTACTGACTGAGGAGCGTATATTTTTGCCCAGGCCAAAGAGCATAACATCACAGAGTAGAAATGGTCTCTGACTTTTTTTTCCTTTAACTATATTTAATATTCATCCCCTGCTCAGTCCATTGCTCGCTGAGCTCTCTCAAGACAAAGGCCCGAAAAGATCATTGGATATCTGATTGACCAAGACAGGAAATGGAAAGTGTTTGCATTTCCTTCAGGCCTTGAAAGTGAAGACAGCACAACAATAAAACACAGGGTAAGCCTCAGTTATGGCATTCTGCAGATTAATATGAGTAGCTGAGGGGGATGCTTTGGAAATTGCTTTGACTAGAAATGTGTCAAGGCTGACAGGTTGTTTTTTCTTCAGTTTGATCCCTATTAAGCACTTCCCTCTGATCTAATTCAATAAATGCCAAAGGGAGTTATAATAATCATATTCATCCCTGATCCTTTGGGATATGTGTCTTTGGAACCCATAAATACTTCTAACTTTCTTTCTTCTACACATAATATCTTCAGAGGTTTATATATCTTCAGAGGTTTTATGTTTCCGAGCTAATCGACTACATACAGTAAAGTTAGCTTTGGAGAATGCACTGAATCCCACATACAATCAAAGGAGTCCCTGTGAAAGTGCTAAGCCGCCGAGCCATCGTGACATCTTTGAGCTTCAAATAAAAATCCCTCCACTGATGTAATGAAAATACAATCCATATCATTCATATGTCTATATTAGAGCAATAAAGCACAGCCTTTCTTTCTTTCTCTGCTTGGCAAAAGAGTTTAAAAATTGAGGCATTTTTTAAGTTTTAAAGGGAATAGCACGCCAAGTTCAGATATTAAAGGGATAGTTCCAATTTTTTGAGGTGAGCCTCTATGGGGTACTTATTCGTAAACAGAATATTACATGCAGTAGATGTCAGTCAGCTCGCAACCAGTTTGGTGAAGCAGGCAGGAGTCCAACATGGAAGCAAAGTAATGTACTGTTGTGGAGCGGTCAGCAACAAAATGTGTTGCAGCCACCAAAAAAACCCCCCAAAAAACTCTGCTTAAGTGTACGCTATACTGAGAGTATTTTCACTGCTTTACTTTAATGTCAGACAGTGACTTGGAACAGGAAAGTAAGGCCAATACATCGCTTCACTGCCAGACTACTGAAAAAAACATGCATATGTGACTTTGCCAATTTGAAGACTTGGTTCAGATTCACCAAAGTCACACAATAACACAAATTAACTGACTGATTGAAGCAGTGGTAGACCAGCAACTCCAGTGTTCGGAGAGCTAAAATTACCCTTTTTTCTCAATGGAGTCTGGCGGCTTTTACAAGAGCAAAGGTGGGGATCTGAAGTCGAAATAGGCTGTCTGATGGAAAGGTAAAGCCGTAAAAACACTCTCAGTATAGTGTCGACTCAAACTGATGTTAGTTTTTTTAGGTGGGACATTTTATTTGGTGGTAAAAATACGTTTCATTGCCAACCCCCATCCATTGTGATATATTGCTTAGCTTCTGTGTCAGACTTCTGCCTGATTCTCCAAACTGGGGGCATTGCAACTGACATCTACTGTATGTAATACACTGACTATGGATAAGTACTCTATAAAATCCCACATCAAAAAATTCCATACTATCTCTTTAAATTCATAACAGCCAAATTACTCTTTGAAAATTCTCTCCCAAAGCTGCCAATTATAAGACTGTCAATAAAAACAAGTCTTATTTCTTAATGAGCATCATATTTGTTCCAAACCGGTAAGCATCTCTTGATCCACCCCCAAGCCCCGAGAAAAAAATAAATAATGCCACTAATAACAGATATAGATTTTGCACACACATCTCTCTAACATTAAAGATTAGTGAACAGAAAAACTCTCAATTCTCATCTTGTACTAAAACTAACAGTAAATAATCTTCACTGTGAAACTGAGCTGTTGTGGGATGCTGCAATAACAGAACAAATTCAACTCTGCATGTAACACAGCAAAGGTATAAGGTCTCACTCTATAAGAGAGCGCTACAAGTGAGTGTGAAGGGTGGCTGGGGGGGGGGAGAAAACAACACAAGCTCCATTCCACCTATTTTAATGTTAAGTATTCCTCCCTCACAAACATCTGTTGCTGTAGTCTGTACAACACCCAAACAAACACAATAAAAAGACAGAAATGCTACTCAGTTTCTCCTCAAGTTGTGACATTATTTTTAAAATTTAAGGTCAGTGCAAAGAAAAGAAAAACTTTACAGAACTCCATGGCAGCTACAGTAAACAAGACAGCTCAGTATCAGCTGACCAGCAGCGGCATGTTAACTGGCAAACCTGGTGTAACCCAGCCTCCTCATCACACTCCCACACACGTCCTCTATTAGTCTGATGTCTTTTCGAGGCATATTTTGTCTCCACATGTTAATGTTGGCTGGTGAAATGTCCCCTTCATACATGAGATTGTACAGGTTCGTGGAGGTGGTGAACAGGAGTTGGTTGAGGGCTGCGGGTGACACAGGCACCCCCAGAAATGTGTGTATGCTCTCTGCCGTCTCCTGCGGAAAGTTGACCACATCCTCGAACCTCACTTGGAGGTACGACTCCTCTGGGAGGCTCTCGCTGACCCTCAGCACTGCTGCAGTGTGAGCCAGCCACAGATGAGCCAGTATCAGGATGGGGTTTGTCTCTGAACGGGACAGCAGCCTCTGGATTATTTTAAATTCTGGCGCTGCAGCTGGGCACCCGTCACTGACAGCATCCTCCTTGAATATCAAGGAAAGATGCTGCGGGATGTTTTTAAGGGAGTAAAGGCTGGGTTTGCTGTTATAAACCATGAGATAAATCCACGCTCGAGGGTCTCTCACCAAGTAGATTGTCCTCAGGGAAGATCCCACAACCTCCTGAATGAAAGGCAGTTTGAGCGCCCAGCTTCCACTCCGCATGTTGAGGACCACCCTGGCGTTAGGGTACTCCGCAATATGCCGTCTCATCTCCCTCACATACTCTGCATCTCTGTCCAGACTTGCTCTCAGTTTGCCCTTCAGCTCAGATGCTGGCTCCCTCCGTCTGGATCTTTTCTTTCTGTCCCTAGAGGGGCTAACTCTCTGGGGCTGTTTGACCCTGCTGCCCTCTACCAGCTGAATATTCTGCAGGTGCAGCTTGGTGTTGTGGACCAGCGAATGCAGCCAGCCCTGAATAATCTTAAACCGTCCATGCATGGCATCTGACCTTGACCACTCGCAGGCGTCGACCAGAGAGTCAAATTCAAACTCCGTCTCAGGAATGTCCACGTGCTCGGTGGGGACTCTTATGTAAACAAAGTCCGAGCTGTTGTAGAAAAGGTGCTTGAGTATTTCTGATCCCGATCCGGGAAGGGTTGTTATGACGACGGTGGGGAGGGGGAGCCGGTGCTGCTCATACAGTCTGATTTGTTTGTTTACTTCGCTTTTGGCACCCGCACCTTTCCATTTTACCCCACAGAGAAGCTGATCGCAGCTGTTAGACACAAACAGCAGCTCAGCTATCCACAGAATGAGCACAGAGAGGAGGGCGTAACGCATCAGCCTGCCGAAGCAGACATAAAACTTTCTCTGCATGGTCAAAAATCCTATGGCCACGCAGAGAACAACCCCAGCTATCACATTGACTGTGAACCCAAAGTCAAACAGCTGATTATCACTACTGATTTGTTTGGGGATCAGTTGAGTCCCAAGGCCATATCGAGTGATTTGATATCTATCCTCAACTTTGCAGTGACCTCCAAATCCTAAATATGCCAACCTCGCACCTATGTCTTTATAGTTTGTTGCAATAGAAACTATCCTCTCTGTGTTATTTACAGTTAAAGAAAGTCTCACTCCATTCTTGCTATTATCCACAAATCTACAGTTGGACACTTTGACATAAGGCCCATGTAAGACGTACGCTACTCGACTGACTGTGCCTGCCATCGGAAAAGTGACATTGACATACTGAGTCCACCTCTTTTTAAACTCAGCCGCCTGCTCTGCCTCTTGTATCTGTGTATCAGGGCTGTGACCCTGGCTGTCGAACCAGAACATTTTATAATGAGCGTCCCACACATCCATCATGGCGCCATTATACCTGTCCATGAATCTGAAAGGAACGTATTTAAAGTCAATGTCAAGATTGTGGAAAAAAGCGCTGAGGGACTTCACAGGTGAATCACTCAACTTCTCTACGTGGTCAAGCACCAGCAGAGTCTGTGAGTTCAGCAGAACTAAAGCTCTGTACACACTCTTTAATCTCATAGCAGGGGAATAAGCTGATACCGCCTCCCCACTCACAAACATGGTGTCCCTGTGTGAGGAGGCGACAATCACCTCCCCTCTGGCATCACCCACCCCCTCATCAGTCCATCGCAGCCACTTAGCGCACTCACCCAACTGACCCTCCCACGGATTGTTACACTGGCTGGTAGGAGATGGACTGAACACCAAAACATTGTTAAGATAGCTGTACTTTGGACCGTAAAGTGCTTCAGACACAAATACCTGCCCATTAGGAGCAAATGTGAAAGAGTTCTGATCAGGGTGCTCGTGACCTGGGTTAAAGCTGTTCCAGCCCTCCACCCAGGAGTAAGGCTTGTCATGGACAATGTCATAGACTGCACGGCCACCCAGCTTGCCAGACTTAAAGGACACAAAAGTATTACCCTGACCATTCGGTAGCCCTGCCCCGTAGGTAACCACACCCCAGTTTGAGAAAATATGCATCCTCGCTTTTCCAAAGTCATGGGGAGGCTGCGGCATGAGGTGAGAGTTGTACCAGATGTACTCTGTGTGAAGTGTAGCCCAGCGCTGGGCGGACGACTGCCCCATGGGACCGTCTTTGGGTCGGTGCTTTCTAATCTGTTGAGCCAGCCAGTTTCCCGTCCCGTTCCTCATGACGAATGTGTCGAGGAAAACGAGCTGGCTCTCCGGCCCATAAAACCAGTTGTAGTTGGAGTCAGCGATGCCGACAGTTCTCTGAAACCCCGGCAACAGAGTGGCGTAATAAAACCAGAAGTGTCCCCGCAGCCAGTTGTTCTGCAGGTTGTCAATGTTGAAATGGCGTTGAGCTAAGAAGACATACTGTGTGATGGACTTGGCTGTGTAGCTCCCATAGGCTACCCCCTCATCCAGAGACCCATCAACAACATGGTTTAAGAGAAACATAGTTTTCTCCATGTAGTTCACTGCCACTTGTTTCCAGATCATTGACTCCGGGTCGTTGTGTGATCCAACCACTATAGCACCAGTCAGGGTGGCTAATATGTTTGTGGTCTGATGATTCTGGAGATACTGTTTTCCCCATCCCCTGTACTTTGAGAGCTCAAACAGCTCCTCTGTCTCAGAGCGAATTTTCTTGAGGTAAACATCCCGCCGCCGCTCATCCAGGTAGGAGTAAATAAAGTCATAAGCAGTAGCAAACCCAGTGAGAGAGTGCGCCATGGGGACCTCATCGTTAGGGGCACTGGTTACCCTCCAGTCTGGGTATTCAGCCATCCTATCCATAAACTTGATAAGAAACTGCAGGGCAGCAGAGTCCTCTGGGCACAACAGGCAATAGAGAGCCAGGGGAGGCAGGTTGTTCCCATAAATCTCATTCCACTTGCTTGTAAACTCTGCATGTTTCACAGGGGGCATGTAAAAGGGGACATTAGACAACATGGTGAGAGCAGCAGCCCGGATGACTTTAAATATGTGACTGTGGGTGGTGGAGGACCTTTGCCTCAAGTGCAACACATCCACTTGGTTAAAATATAGGTTGGGATGGGAATCAGTAGACTGGAGTTTCCACTGCTCGGTCGCTCTGGCTTGTGTGAGCTTGACCTGCAGCAAGTCATCTGTAAAAATGTCTCTGTCTGTGGCGTTGAAGACCCCCGAGAAAGCTGTCCCCACTGCAAACAGCGGGAGTATAAAAACTGAATACACAACCCAGTTCACTGCCATGTTGCCGGGCATTTGGGGGTACATTTTACTGCATTTAGAAATGAGGCAACTGATTGTTTTCTTCCTTAAAAATGTTGTCGTAATGTCCCATAACTCCAGAGTAAAAGTCCAGGTGGGATATATTTGTTGGAGGTGCAAGAGTTCAAAAAATTTATATTTTATAAGACAAGTGATGCAATATCAGAGTCCCATGCATGATAGTCAGGAAAAAAACTTTAGTGCAAACACACACTGTCCACATCCACTTGTAACAATCTTGGAACACTTTGCAAAGGCAACAAAACGCATCACATTAAATATACATAAATGTCTGATGGTAGGAGCTTTCAGGTCTGTTTTGAATTTAAATCCAAGAGAAGAAATCCTGCACGCTCTCCTCCGTCCTCATAGTAATACGTGTGCTCGTGAAGACTGGCAATCTCCCCCCCTCGCGTGCGCCAGTAAGTCATATTGATCTCCTCCCCAAAACATTTCCTCTCGGACAAACATCAGTCAGCCCCAGTCTGTGTCCGGTCCAATCACAGCCACCCAAAGGCACCGTGTGCAGCCCGACCGAGCCGCAACATCCACGGACATGAACCTCAGCGAACAACGCATCTCCGCAGATAACATTGCTCGGTGTCCGCCGCTGCAGACTCCAAACTGCCTGCTGCTTAAAATTGCAAATCCTGATCGGGCAATTGATCTGTTTGCATTGTTAAATCCGGTAATCTCCTTCTTGTTGTAGCTCCACGCTTCTTATCTGCGCCGATTAGTATGGTGAAGTCCGAAAAGGAGGAAAGTTGTCGTCACTCCTCAAGTATTCAAAGAATGAGACATTTTTCGGCTTGTCCGCAATAAAACAGTAACTCAGCCTCCCGGGTGATGGATAATCCACATGGAAATGTACTGTATCTGTCGGGATGTTTATGTATCCGCTGCCGATTGAGACACACATCTCACAAGTAAAGCTGTGTATGTGCGAGTAATCTCCGGACGCGTCTCCGTTGTGTCTCCCCCCGACTGTTCAACACAGTCAGTTTGATTGTTTTTCCTGCACTGGATGGAAAATTTCCACTGTACAAACTGTAGAGGGAGCCGTGACTTCAGAAGCCCAGCCTCATCTCTCATGTGGAGAGAGTGGGAAGGCTGAATATTCATTTCATGAGATCTGTGTCTCTCTCATTACCGGTTGACTGATGTTAAATTCCTGCTCAACATAAGACACAGGCTACACATGCAAAATCATACGAGCGATGATGAAATTAAAACACTCCTTTTTGCCTCAACTAAAAATATGCAGTCCTTAAAACACACACAAATTGTTGTTCTGTGCAATAAGCACACGGCTGATATTAAAGGCATAGTTCAACATTTTTTTAAAACACACTCAAATGACAAAACTGATGAATGACTCTACAGCCAGCAGCTCTACCTCCAAATTTAGAGAGCAGTAAGGTAACTACAGAAACAGTAATATTACTCACTGGATGTAGACTTTGCCCATAGACCCGATTATTGTTAGTAAACTGTATGATGTTTTTCTGGTGGGTGGGACTTAGCTGGAGGCAAAACGAGCCCGGTCTCACTTGGAAGTTGTCGAAATCCAGTGCTTGGGCAGTGACTTGCGGTGTCAGGAACCAATGTAAAAAAAAAAAGTGCAATGTAATTAATGTCAGCATGATACGTCGCTACAACTACCCTTGTAGTTTTATTTTTTTTAATTAAATTTTTATATACTTTATTAATCCCCGAGGGGAAATCCATTTTTTCACTCTTGTTGTCAATTACACACAGGTCCGAACACACACATGCACAAACAGGACATACATGCACTAAGTGGAGAGATGTCAGAGTGAGAGGGCTGCCCATGACAGACCAACAACCAATGCACCCATGGGTACCTTGCCTGTCGCATGTGGACGTGGAAAGTCCATGACCAAACGTCACTATGTGACGAGGTTAAAAAAATTCTCTACACACATTAGCCAGCGCTAGATAGTGAATTCTTTTGGGCTTGTTTTGGACAGTGTAGGATCATGATGTGAGTGGTGCGTTCAGAAACACTCATTCCAAGTGGCGCGCACTCTGGTACAAACCGAACCGCTCATAGCGCTGTTTGAATGTACTGATTCGTTATCAAGAGCCCCGCACTCTCAGAGTGGCAAAGCACGCCCTTGGCACTCTGTCTGGGGAGATGGACCAGCAGAGCGCTGTTCTTTAATACATATAGAAATATAACAGGAGGACAAAGGAGGACGACTCTTGAACACTTTCCTCCAGGTTTTTTTTTTTTTTTTGCTATCAAAGCATTAGCTAATGCGCTAAAAAGTTAGCGTTAAAAAGAAATCCAATATTTCTCTTAATACCTCCACAATTTCTGATTAGGTGTGCATGATAACCCTTAATACACATAACATTATTCATCCCTACAACAGTAAATACTTTTTCCCTAACCTGATATGAAGTGTGCACTGCACATGTGAGCAGTGTTGATGACCACCTCCATCCAGTCATCTTATTGTATTTAACCATAGTTGTCCAATTCCTAATCTGTCAAACTATTTCTGACCTAGACCCTGTCTAGGTGTATACAGATATTTTTGAAAACTGATATTTTCCCCCACGCAGTTTAGGTCACTAAAAGTGACCTAAGTGAGTTTTTTAACTGTCTTCTAAGATGAAGATTTTTCTGAAACTCCAGTTACTTTGTATCTGAGTGGACATGTACAGTGGAGCATTTGGAAAACATTTGACGTCCTTTCCTAATTTTTTTTTAAGATATTTTTCTGGGCATTTTAGCCTGTAATTGACAGGACAGGTGAGTGCGAAAGGGGGAGAGAGAGAGAGAGAGAGAGAGAGAGAGAGAGAGAGAGAGAGTAACATGCAGCAAGGGCTGGACTCGAACCTGGGCCGCTGCGGCAACAGCCTTGTACATGGGGCGCCTGCTCTATCCACTAAGCCATTGATGCCCCGTCCTCTCCTAACTTTGTGCATGTCCATTGTTGCTTTATGTAATAATCATGTGCCGGAAACAATGACAGCAACGAAGCACTACCGGATTGTTTACATTTTGTAAGCACTGCTTGGTCTAGTGACTACTTTACACTTAAAGCCACAGTGTGTAGGAATTTCTCCCATCTAACGTTGCATGCATATATAGCATTCAAACGAATAGCACACTCTTGCGCCTCACTGCTTCAAACGCGTATTGCAACAACGGTAGCCGCTGTGTACCAAAAAGCTATGATAACACTGACAAACCATGTCATCCGATACTTCATGGAGTATTCATTCAGGCTCCTACACAGACACACGTAGCGCGAGTTGACAAACCCCCCTGCTATTAGCGGCTAACAGCTAACAGCTAACAGCGCAGTGATGCGAGGAGAGGGATGAGCTGTGTGAGGTTGAGCCACTTGTCGCTGTTAGCTGTAGGCTACCCCGGCTACAACGCCGGTCACATTGCCTTTTTGATTTCCTTTTGCGATTTCTTGGCGACAAGGATTCCATCTCCCGTGATGCTGCACATGCATGATCCTGCATTACGCTCAAAGAATGGGACTTTGTTATGCTGCAGTACTGCTGGTGTAGTAGCAAAGCGCCTCCTTCGGCTTCTCAGTGACGCAGTGCTGGCCTGGCTCTCAACGAAAACGCAGAAGGCGGGGCTGTATGTCCCTTGCTGGCGGATGTATTGTCAAGATGGCGAAACGTTATGGAACCCCCCCCAAACGACTTATCCGCACAATGTACAAACAAATCCGAAAATCTGCTTTTACGAGAATAAGTCAGATTATTGGTGGAGGTAATAATACACCAATATGTCATCATTGGTGTATTATTACCTCCACCAATAAGTCAGATTATTGGTAGAGGTAATAATACACCAATGATGACATATTTATGAATGCAGACATCATTTTTTGCCAATAAACAAATGAACATGTTACAGAATGTCCCTTTAAAGTTAGTATTGCTGCTACAGTCTTGCACGTCTGATTTTTGAGACCTGCTCCTGAACCACCCGCCCTGCTGCCCACACATTATAAAAACCATGCACCTTTTAAAACAATTCAGTGAGGCAGTAAGTTTAAAGTGATCACTTAAGAACATTTTGATACATTTTAAGATAATATATTTTTATATATTTTTAAATGAAAGTAATTCAGGAAACACAATTTAAATGAATATTTGTTGCTTTTCTCTTTAAGTTGGCATGCACATCTTCACGGTTAACATGTCTATTAGTCACCTGATTGAAGTGGCTCTACTTCAGCTGGCACAGAAGATGGATCCAACACACAAAGCAAAATCAATAATCAGAGGATTAAAACATTCAAATACATTATTTTAATTTTATGTTAATATACGTATTTATCATCCAACACATTTATCATCTGACCCGCATGTTCTTTGTTTAACTCCAAACCACATCTGGGAAAAAAAAAAAAAAAAAAAAAAAAAAACCACCAGCAAATCACCTTTCAAATGGGTCACTCTGCGGGTACCACTTCACAGACAGATGCGTGTGCTGCACCCAACGTTACGTGGTCCACTTTAGCGTCCACATTTTAAAGTCTAAATTTCCATTAATTTATTACTCAGTCAGAGCCAGGCCAGTTGTGCCCTGCTTTCAGTCTGTCATACTTGCCAACATTGGGTTGTGAAAAACAGGGAGATTTTTTTCATTGGTGTATTGGCCCAAGGAACAAGGTTCCTTCGCCAGGTGTGCGTATAATTGTTGTCATTTCTTGCCTTGTATTTTAAACCTGATGAAAGAAACTTGTTCTGAAAATGTTGTTTCTTTGATATTCAATAAATGATTCTGTTTACCATTGAGGGCAATGAAAAAATGAGCAGTTTTAATTGTTGAAATGAGTACCAGAAGGCTAAATAATAAGGCGGTTACACTGCAGTGCATTTAGTATGCAATATTTATTGCACATCAAATTAAAAAGTGTGTGCCACTGACTGTGTAAATCAACATTGCAAGCCTTGCAAAACGCATGGTGGGTACTACACCGGCTGGCTCTAACCCAGGGGAAGGTCTCGGTCCACGCTGTGTTGAATCTGAAAGCATATTTCTTTTTTTTCTTTTTCAATTTTTCTTTTCTTCGGAGGAGTGTCAGGTGTCTCTCTTTTTCTATCAATCTCTGTCTGGGCGCTGAAGTGAGCGGAAGACAGAAACCAGCGAGTGACTTCTTCTTCTTCTTCCCTTCTTCTTTTCCGGCAACACTGCTTGGTGTATCACTGCCTCCAGCAAGTGAATAGGTTCGTTCGAGATGAGCCAGTCCTGCGCAGATTCGATCACCGGCGATCGGTGCACAATGCTTGCCAGTTAGTTTTGTGTCCGACTTCATCCTGACTTGCTCTGACGTATTACAAAAGTGGACGGCGATAAAGCCGCGAGAGCGAGGCGGCCACAGTTTTTAGAGCCAGGTGCTGCAGTTGCTCTCCACCGACTGCACCACCTGGCTCTCACCTGATCTAACAGCTGATTGGTTCAGATGTCGACTCAACAAGATGACGTTTTAGATAAACTACTCATTTGTGTTGAATTCTAGAGATTAAGATTGTATTTGTCTGGCCTGAAGGTTTATTCTGTGAACAGAAAACATGTTGTGTGACTGATGGTGAAAACAAACTGATATATGGGTCTGACCACTTTTTTAATGAACTGACATCATTCCAGACAGGATGTAAGTTTGTCTGTGACTTCCTGTACGGACTGAAGGCTGCTGGAAACTGTCCGATTTCACCGCAGCTTTTTGTCACCGCCCCCCGCTGCGGCCGCCTGCTCTCGTCTACTTTTCAGGCGAGGCGCAGTTAATCTCGAACGAGCCTACTGCCTCCAGCAAGTGATTGAGTCACGTCACCGGCTTGCCTCATACGCGCAGGCCAGCCACGGTTGCCAGATACTGCGACAAATATCCCCCACAATATTACTTGTTTCCTTCACTGTAAAAGCGGGAGATTAGCGGGAGAAATTACTGACCTGGAGCATCGCGGGAGATAGGGTTAAACATCGGGAGTCTCCCGCATGAATCGGGAGAGTTGGCAAGTATGGTCTGTATGCTAAGCTAACCAGCTACTGGCTGTGGGCCCTCATATTTAAGAGATACTATATAAGTGTGGTATTGATCTTCTCATCTAATTCTTGGCAAGAAAATCTTATGAGATACTGGAACTCTAAAACAAATCTATCCTTGTTAGACATTACTCTGTGAGTCACTATGATTAGGCTTGACATTTATACCAGCATTTGGAGTGGCACAATATGAACTCATATTGTGAAAACAATAATCATTACAGGCTAGATCTCATTAACATGTTTAATTTGAAATGAACCTTCTTTTTTCCCCCAAACTGTCTCTTTACACCCTTTTATCTTCAGTCTCAGTTTGCATGTCTTTGTAACACATTTCCTGAGGCCACAGAATAAGGCATCCAATAACCTCAAAAGCATCTTCCCTTAGAGAACTGTGTGACATTTGCCTGTCCTAACACGAGGCTCTGTGCTCTCATTGATCACCTCATTCTGTGTATATTAGGTTTCTGTGCAGCATCTTCATTTAACCGATGGATCGCTTTTTCTATCCCCAGTCCACATGTGTCTTCTGCAGCATGCTATCCCCCACAGCGAACACTGTTGCATGATGTTTTTTTTCTCTTTCCCCTCAGTTCAAAAGCACACGCTACAGGCACACAGTTGGCCTTATCAGGATGGCTGCAGGAGACACGAGCAGTAATCTCTCTTAGGACGAGAAGTCTTCAATATGGAGAGGAGATGCACTGCAAAAAAGCTGCCTCAATTTAAACACTGATAATAATCTTGAGCTCACATCAGTCATTTCTCTTCATAAAAAAGTCAAACTACAGAAATCAAGAAAATGCTCAAAACTTTGTAAGTAGATTTGTGTAAAACTCACTACAAGAAAGAAGTGGGTCAGACTTCCCAACAGATTTTGTTCTTAGCATAGTATGTTCCCACTCTGCCCACTTTGCACAGGAACAAATCAGCACTAACCTGCCCTTTTTCGCTTTTTATAATTCATGATAATTACATAATCTGATAATATCTATAATTATGTCATTATTTCTGTACTGTGCATGACTTCTATTCCTGCACAAAGTGGTTACTGGTGGGCAGAGCAAGTTCATTTTCACAACACAGACTTTCTTATTTTTCAGAATAAAATCAAAGTACTAAGGAGAGCCATAAAGTGAAATTCAGTGTTGCTGCAGTTCGCCATAAAATCATTGAAAAACAACTAAGTCTGTATAGCTACACCACACGACTAAAACCATGACTTCAGCCAATGAAAAAAAACAAATCTAAATTTCTTTCACAAAATACAAAAACACCAATGCAGAAATTATGGTGGTATAAGTACATAACCTTAGTGAATATTTGCTCCACATTGTATAAACTACAATAAGACTAAGTTTTTTTTAATTTCGGTCACATTTGCTTGATTGACTAGAGCTTCACAGTATCAGCCCATTTTGTTTATTTCTTGTCCCAACTTCAATCATGCTCTGCCTTAAACTGGCCAAATTTGGATTTTTTTGGCATTAAGATGGCAGCAAGATGCTCATGTTTGTGCATGAGTGTCCTTTCAGAAACCTAAAAGAGAGAGATAACTGAGGCTTAGCTTTAGTAGCTATGGGCTACATCCAAACCCAACGTAACATGATTAAATAACAGTCTTATTTATGAGTTTTGTTACAGTTTTATACGGTTATACATAATGAAGTAGCGTATTTTGAAGAAGGAAACTGAACCCAAACTAATGGCTTATCGTCCAGTGGATAATGCTTCAGCCACCAGCTCTTCTCCTCCTCAGCATTTGACATTTATATCTTTTGTCAGCGCATTAAATTTGCATATTTGCTCCAAAATCTGAGCCACTATTCTGCATCCTGCATCTCTGAAGAGAAAAGTATTGTTGCATTTCTGTGGGCTATGGGTTTTAACCACATTGTGCTTCTGGCTACACCCCTCAGTGATGTCAAGGCTGATATTTCTTCTTTGGTTGCAGCAGCTTATGACCATAAAATTATTGCCTGGTCTAAGCACTAATGTTTGAGGAAAATATATTCCTATTCACTCCCCCTTCGTCACCTTTTAATGTGCTTGACGTCACTATGCTCACTTATCAAGCTACATATTGCCAGTAATCACAGCAGTTCTCAGATGCAATTTTCATGTTAGTCAGTGGCATTCGTGACTTTGGTTCACAGTAAGTTCAGTCCTCATTGATGAAGACTGTTCTTGTGGGGCTTTTTATTTAACAACATATAATGTGTATTATTCAGAAATAGCAAACTTTAAATGTTAACTGTTTTATGATGCTTAAAGGGTAAATTCATTATTTTAACATAGACCCTATTTTCCCTTGTTTATGTGTCTAAGTGACTACTGGGAACAATAATTTTTGAATCTGGGCCAGCAATGTGTGAGAGGGCTGCAGCCGGCTGTAATGTAACCACTCAGGGCATTTGTGCACCATTAATGTACGTCCACTAAAAGTGCTTGTTTTTTGGCCACTAACAGGCTCAGACTGTTATTATAAAGCATTTGACAACATGATGGAAAGGATCCCTACAGAGAAAGACCTTTCTATTCAAGAGTTAGATCCCTTTTTAAAACCAGAAACAGCCCTGAAATTGCTATTGCCAAACCCACTATTCCAATTAAATAAACAATAGTTTGATCTCTGTAGAACACACTGCATTCAAAGTTGACAAAAAACAAAGTAAAACTTACATAAACCTTCTTGGTTTGTCTTTCCACAGTTCCAACAATCACCAACTCTGATTTGGTTGAAATAAACCATTAATTCAGACAGTTAGATGTGACAATATGCTGGCCCTAGGCATGCTAAAATTTCAGCTTACTGAAATAGAGTCTGGCAGGTTTCATTCATTCATCTTCTAACCGCTTCATCCTCTTGAGGGTCGCGGGGGGGCTGGAGCCTATCCCAGCTACATCGGGCGAGAGGCAGGGTACACCCTGGACAGGTCGCCAGACTATCGCAGGGCTGACACATAGAGACAAACAACCATTCACGCTCACATTCACACCTACGGACAATTTAGAGTCACCAATCAACCTAGTCCCCAATCTGCATGTCTTTGGACTGTGGGAGGAAGCCGGAGTGCCCGGAGAGAACCCACGCTGACACGGGGAGAACATGCAAACTCCGCACAGAAGGGCTCCCACTCGAACTGGCAACCCTCTTGCTGTGAGGCGAGAGTGCTAACCACCACACCACCGTGCCGCCCTCTGGCAGGTTTGGCTTTAGTAATTTAGGGGCTGTTGGTTAAACAACAAAGATCTTACTCTTTAACAAAAAGAGCAAGCTAGGGATCCTTTCTATAATGTTGTCAGAAACTTAGGGTGCTTTCACATCTGCCCTGTTTGGTTTGGTTCAATCAAACTAAAGTTTGTTTGCCCCCTGCGTGTGGTTCATTTGGGCAGGTGTGAACACAGCAATCACACTCGGGTGTGCACCAAAACAACCAGACCGAGACCTCCTTGAACAGGTGGTTTCGGTCTGGTTACAAACGAACTCGTTTGTGGGTAGAACGTGTTCTGACCTTGATCTGAACCAACTGCAGTCACGTTACACATTGTTTGGGTTAAACATGAGCATGTTACAGTCCTGGAGGATTATTAATGTGCACCTCCTCCTGTACTGCCTTAATATGCACATTCAGCACATCCAATGCATCAAAACATTGTTTTCTAGTCGGATCCACGCCTCGTTTTCAAACTGTATGGTTTGACTAAAATGAGCAATGCAAGCAATATAGTCCACGATGACCAGCGCTAAAATTAACCTGCATAGTTGTCCCTCCATTGTGACATGAGAAAGTGTTGCATTTATCTAGCAAGTGTACTCTTCTTCAGTGGTTCGTTTACTACCTGGATTTTTCCCGCATGGCAGTTCAATAAAGAGCAGCTTCCTCGCACAAAGCGTTTTATCTGGTCTGCTTGTAAATTCTGCCGTGAGAACACAACTCTGGGCAATAATGCAACTTTGTAACAATATTAGTCCCTAGGACTAATATCTAGGCCTGAAAGCACCCAAAAAAAAATAGTAATCTGAGCCTGTCAGTGGCAAAAAACAAGCACTGTGGATGTAAATTGATGGTGCACAAATGTCTACAGTGGTTGCAGTGCAGCCTGTTTTGTGGCTGCCGGCTGCAGCAGTCTCTCTCAATAGTGGACCAACTTCAAAACATATTGTTCCCATCACGTACTTAGATGCAAAAACATGGGAAATTAAGGTCCAGGTTAAAAATACCAAAGTTACCCTTTAAGGCAAGTAATTTTCTTGATTTAATGATGTCCTCAACCATACCTTGTGATAAGATACTGGGGCTTATTTTGAATACAAACTAAACAGCTTAATAAACAGTGTAGCAATCTGTTTTGAGAAAAGTCTGATTTTTTAAATCTGATTCTGAGTAAAACACTCACTCAAATGGACTTCTTTTTTTTGCAGTGTGCTCCCCTCTGCTGTTTGCTCTACCCAGACTTTCACTTTCATTAACTGCCCATCTGTTCAACCTCCACGTCTCTCAGCAGAGTACTTTTGACTAATTTGATCTTCATTTAGTCGCCTTCACTTGCATTATGTCCTGTCGTCACTGGAAAATCGCTCCTCCAAATGGGCTCTGAGTGAGAGGAATGTGTCTGCTGCACACAACTGCCATCCTTTTAAGTTTTACTCCAAAACTAACTAGAATAACTTCTAATCGCTGCGACGACGCCTGTCAATTCTTCAGACTTGCGTTGCAGAGAATGAGTTCAACTGAGCATCCTAATTAGAGGAAGCCTCGGTGTGGTGAAATGATTGAATGATGTCAACCACAGTAAACTAACACTCCAATCACTCTCACCCGCAGCTGCTCGGCCTTGGATGGAGCAGGAGGTCCTCGAGTTGTTGCTTGGCGCTGGTTGCCTAGCGACATTTCAAGCTTGTGTGATCACAGAAGATAAACGGTTGATTGCCAAGAACGTGTCAAACATAGATTGTGAACACACCGTTGATTGACAGGTGGCAACTAGTGTCTCCATGTCTAGTGCAGCTCTCCTGCTGTTTACGCTGGCTGTTTGAAGCTTTGCAAATCTTGGCTTTCCTTGTTGAGAAAATAATAACAAAAAAACAAACCTTCAGCCATACATATTGAAAAGAGAGGTGTGTGCTGACAGCCAGTGCCCTTATTAAAAATAAGCCATGCTGGGAGCAAAGGGAGGCGCGAACCAGGCCCTTGAAAGACTCCCCGCTTTCTCTCCCTGCAGAGAATTTCAATTCCCCCCCCCCAAGACTCTCAGGTTGCTCAGCATGCCTGTGTCCTGCATCCGGCCCTCTGGGTAGAGGCAGAGGGAAAATTGGCTCCAACTGTTCAGGTTTCAAAGATGGTTTCAGCGCCTTCTATGAGGCCATCTGTCAATCACAGTAGTATCCACAAAACAAACCATGTAGCTGCAGTATTCTCTGGGTGCCTCCAGAATCACTGTGATCTCTCAAAACCATTAAATCTGCTGAGCCAGTGAACAGATTAGTTTACCTGATGAGCCTGGAAATGAAAACAATGCAGAAGGGCTTTTCATAATTGTAGTAATAATGTCCATACTAAGGATGCAATTTTTGGTTAATTTTGCTTTCAATAGCCAGACACCCATTTCCCTGTAACTAAATGGTTAATTTTTCAGATAGAAAAAAAAGGAAGGAAGAAAGAAAAAAAAACACAAAATAATGTGAAAAGTATGAGGCCCTTTCCTCTTAGTCTGGTGCTCCATTGACTCAATGAGCTTTAGCACCGCATTTCAAAGTGCTATCCATTTAGAGGTGGTGATATTTTCATGTTGCTTATTAATCTTCTGTTGGGTTTGCTGGCTGAAAGCCTACCAGCTGCGGAAACATAGTGCCCACTCCCCACTCTTCACTGTTAGCTAGCTTTAGGCAAAGATACTCTATGACAGAAGATACCCCACTACAAGCTGCACCGATGGAATGAAATGGTATACACTTTTCGTCTCCTAAGTGGGCATGGTCATCTCTCCCCCGCATACCCAATCCTTGTTTGGAAGTGTTGTAAACGTAATGTGGATGGATGAAAATATCATTCAATACATTTCAACACCATACTATTATGATATACTATACTAGAGTATACTATACTACTATACTATGACTAATGCTAATGACATAGGTGTGGACGCCTCAAATTGCCTCTATGTCTACTCTGCTAAATTTTCTTTTGTCTTTTTTGCAAGTCCTTGTGGTGCTTTTTGTGGTTGGTGTTGGACAGTGGTGGCGCATGGCTGCGAGTCACTCATCAGGATGAGGAAGTGAACTCACCAGTTTGTAAACTCTCCTTCTGCCGACTTCTAGCTAGCTGCTAGCTAGCCAGGTCGAGGTTTAAAAATGTAAACATCAGCTAACGTTGAGGAAAGGGACACCAGCTGAACTACCATCCTAGCATCCATCCAATGTACAGGTGTTGGAAATAAACTGGACAACCTCTGTGTTGCATGAGTTTCCTGCAGGATATCAGGAACTATAACATCATTTGAACCGTGGAAACTTGATTAAATTGTAACAGTGCAACCTAACCACGGAGCTCTTCTTTTACATGCTGATCTGACAGAGCAGAGGACGGTGAATAAGGTCTGGTGTGATGGTGAGAATGTGAGGTGCTGTACCGGTCCTGCTGTGGAGTCCTGCTATAACATTACACTGTGCAGAGGCGTGCCAAGTAGAGTCACTGCCTGTGTTCTAAAGGAGTGACTACAAGACTCTTGTTGAGGTCTGGATGTGCGGACAGTTAAATCCACATCAAGAACCCATGGATTAACAAAACCATCGGGAAACATAGACAATTATAGAGCAGCTGATAATGTTGGAAGACACAAATAAGGGCTGACTTACAGAGCACAAGCTGAAGGAGCTGATGGGATCACATTTCACTAGAGTTATACATTGTATGATTCCATAAGACAATTGATTGATTGATAACGCCGTCCAGGTGGTGGAACAGTTGCTGCAGAAACTTGGTGGCCTCCAGTCTTCCCCCAGGTAGCCCCTGCAAATAAGCGGCTTCATTTTTAACCAGAAAAACCCTCTAGGATTGTTAACTATGTTAGCGATACTAATTGTGCATTAGTGCAAATACTAAAGGGGGTTTGTGGTTCAAAATTGAGCTGCTTACCAGAGATGGGACCAAGTCACACATGTGCAAGTCTCAAGTAAGTCTCAAGTCTTAACCTTCAAGTCTCAAGTAAGTCCCAAGTCATTTTTTCTTGGGCAAGTCAAGTCAAGTCAAGTCACAGATTATGTCAAGTCAAGTCAAGTCAAGTCCTGTAATAGGTCAAGTCACCTTATTATTGTAATTTTACCTGCAGAATCTGATGTTAATAAAGTGAAAAGACAAGATATAAGTAACTGAAAACTGTAAATAACACGCACAAGCACACACACACACTAACCAGGGCAGCGGCCACAATCACCCATTTAGCTCATTTAACCTTGTGTTGCTCGTTCATAAAACGTGCAACCCGTCTTGCCAGTGATGAACCGGTCGGAATGTTCGCTCACGTTTTCTGGGGTTAATGTTAGCAAATAAATTAAAAAACAAGTTCCACCAAACCGACCCCCCACCTCCGTATCGTATCAAGCTAACGATAGATAACTACCAACTAACCAGATAATATTAGCTAATTGACAAGCACTTACTGGGCAGAATGGCTCTTCAAATGACAAACAACGTTTGAAGTTGTTGTCTGGCTGTCCGAGATGTTTATGCCGCGTGTCTTGCACTGTGCTGTTCGTCTTTTGCCGTAATAATGGTAATTAAAAAATTAAAAAATTAAGATTTTGACTGACATTAGAGTTGTCAATTTTTTGACCCATTAACCAGTGACTAAGCAGTTCATTACAAGGAAACAAAGATGCAAAACATCTTGAAATAGAAGACTTTCCTTTTAGTTGGCGCTCTATTGACTCAGTGAGCCTTAGCACCGCATTTCAGAGCACTTTCCATTTAGATGTGGTGAAATTTTAATGTTTTGTGACATAAATGTCTTACTATTTATCTTATCTTCTGTTGGCTTCGCTGACACCCACCCTCCAGTCTCCAATTGTTAGCTAACATTGGCCCCGACCATGCTTCACAGTGCAACAGCCCAGTCAGGTGGAAGCTAGCTCATGGCACTGCTCATTCATGATTATGTTGTTGTCCTGGTGGTGGGACAACATTGTCTGTCTGTCTCCTATTTAATCCAAGTGGTGCTTAGTGCAGTAAAATGACTGACAAAATTAACCTATAGACTGACATGTACAATTAGTCAAAAAAATAATCTTGGTGGTTAACCAATTAGTCAATACACATAGATGGAAAACATTACATAAAGTGATTACTATGAAACAATCTTGTGAGTTTGTTTATCAAATCATGCAATCAGACTATAGTCTTCACCTCTGCTGGCAGTTCTTAGGTGTTGATTCTGTCATTGACAGTATTTGTGTTGTTGAACACACCTTAAGGTTATCACTCTCTGAGAATGTGAGTGCATGTGTAGCCTTCAGCCTCAGAGCATAACCTACATTATCAATTGTGCAAAAACACAGCCAACTCAATGTTTTATTTTTCTTCTGTTTCTATTATAAATACATCTTTAAGGTTCTGTTTGTGCCAGAATAGTTTGGTTGAATACTTGTTTACAAATTTCCTTGCTGTTGTACATTGAAACAGGTGTAACTGGTTGTTAATGACTGCACCATGTTACCTTTCAGTGGCGTTGGCATCTGTCTGATGTCCTCAATACCTGCTGCTTAATGTGGACTGACATCTGTTGTCGTTTTTGTTTGGTGAAGTCATCCCTTCATTGTTCACCCCGTTCATTTCAGTTCGCACATCACTTCCGTCATTTCCTTTTTCACGTTTCTTTGGTTGTTTACACATCATGTCTGTCTTCACAGTTCTGACATTTGCATTTTTCCATAGCTTCTGTCAAATGGGAAAAAACGACAGCAGCCGACACTGAATAGCAACTGAAAACATCAGATGGATGCAAATGCTACAGCAGGTTCTCATGTTTGTTTGAACCTCATATTTATCTGCTATTGCACAAAGGGTGTGTTTTTTCCAGTTTCTTTAAACTCAGCCTCATAGAGTTGTGTGGATAACCTTGTAGTACACAGGAGTGCTACCATTATTTATTGCCGAAAAAGAGAAAAACTAAAATAAATTTACAATAGCTCAGAGTGAAGCAACATGACCTCCACAGAAAAGCACATACAGTTTCTGGTAACTCAAAGCATAAGGACAAAAAGGACAAATCCGGTTTTTATAACTTCGATATTTTCAGAGTTGCAGCCATCCTTCCTATTTGTAACCATTATTGTTCAAGTCCTTTTGCTACGGTGGCTCTGAAGGGCTAAATATGACAAAAACATTTTAGGGGCATTCAGACATTGCAATACAGTGATAGCAAACACTTGATTGAAATATCAACTGATTACTACAACCTCTTCTCACATCTTTTCAAACATCACTCACAATGTGCATAATGTCACCGCCGAGGAGTTATACAGCGAGTAACAGGAAACAGGAAATGGCCTTGACCTTTGTCAAGGAGGTGAGGACAAAGTTGTAAAAGACTGGCATAGCTAGTGACGGTATTTGCATTTATTTTTTTAAGCTTATCATATTTTCTAATGTAAAAGCCTATTTTTTTCCCCTGTGAAATGTTGTGGTGTACAAGTGCCTCAAAATGGTACATCACCCTCCTGTTATCCTTAGGGTCAATTTGAACAAATATTATATTATAAAATATAATATCAAAGAAACAGGAATGCTTTACATATATTTGTTGCGGCTTACATTGAGGTCACTATCAGATGCCATTATATAATCTTTAAGGTGATAACCTGCCCTAACCAGACCTTTAATAGTGCAAAAACCCTTGATATTTCCCACGCTGTGGGGGAGGGGAAATGTGGGTCCTGTGAGGAAATTGATAGTTCACACAACGCAGGGGAGGAACAAACATATAAATGCTTGCACAGCAGCCTTCTAAACCATTTCTCATGGTGCTCTGTGAGTTCTCTCTTTATGCTCTCTCTCAATCGAAAATGACCTCCAAGCTAAGGTGTTCTGCCAATGAGGTTTTGTCACAGCTCTTTGACAGTGAAAGTGACCAAAGATGAGAATGGGACCTATTTAAACGATCTATAGCTCATGGTCTAAAGTGTACTTAGGGCATTCGTCTCCATTTTTGCTACGGCGCATAATCTGGACGCAAAGTAAGGCACAAGGAGCAAAGCAGTTTTATTTAGTCATCATTAGGTGTGATTTGGACGTAACAATGAATTCAGCCAATCAGAGTGTCATCTCCCATTCCCTTTAAAAGTCAGATACACCTGCACCTGGCACACTGCTTTTTACATAGCGGATTTGGCTTTTTTTTTGCTGAGAGTAATGCAGTAAGAGCAGTAATGGAACAGCAGCAAATACTGTGGAACATTCAAGGGATGTGGGTATGAATTCGACAGACAAAACAGAACTAAACGTTTAGCTTCTGAAATAACCAGTGAAGTGACACTAGTCCTCGTGTGTAAATGTGCACAGCGTCTCTCTTAATGGGAAGTCGAACAGCAGCTCCGCAGCTCTGCTCTGCTCTCTGCTATGTTCATATTTTACGGAATGTAATGAATATTTTCCTCAATAATGATGTATTATTTCAAACACCTGCAACTTATCTGCAAGACCTTGTATACCAAGCAGAGGGTATAGGTGCTGTGATACAGCCTATGTAGGTGCATCTTACTATCTGAATGATGTACACTGTAAATAGCTGGAAAATACTGTGCTATTCTTATTTTGGACCAGGTAATCAGCATTATCGCTTTCTGCTGCCTTAAAATAGCAATACACCAACTATCTGCCTGACCACACCGCATTCTGAGACCTACACGCCCACTGGCAAACAGATAGGCACAGGTACATTTGCTATTTACCCAACATGGGCCTTGGACATATAGATGACAACTTCGTTGGTCTGAAATGCATCTGGTGTAAGATAGGACCCATTTCGTCAGAGACCGAGGATAATGATAGGAGGACAGTGATTATGAAGCATCTGTGAGTGACCGTGGATAATTTTCTGTCCCTCTGGACAGCCTAGCAAACCAAATATGGTATCAAAATATGGGCTGCATGTGATGCACAGTCCAGATATGCTATTAATATGCAGGTGTACACTAGGAAAGCCAATGGGAGAGTGCTAGGAGAAAGTCAGAACGTGAGGTTGGTCGTTCCCATGTTCGTCATTAAATGGTCAGTAAATTACATGTGATCATTTTGTCCCATTGAAGAACTACTGAAAAGAAAGCTTACAATGTTAGGGTCAGTAAAGAAAAAACAAGCCAGAGCTTCTGTATGATATGATTCAGTATGTGTCGTATGATATTTCATCTGAAGTGGTATTCAGGTATAGTCAACAAAGAGACAAAGTACCTGACATAGAAAGTTGGATAATACTTTTAATTACAATCATTGTCTGGAAGTTTACACTGCTGGGGTCAAATTGATCCCAAGGATAAAATATGTTAGTACAATTGAGTATAACAGGAGGGTTTAGTGCTTCACTAAAAGTACTTTCAACCACTGGGGCACACACAGTTTTTTGTGCAATGACAGAAACATTTTGATGTTCAATTTCTGTTTTTACCTCCAAGCAAAAAGTTTGGTTAATCTGGCGAATCTGTTGGCTTGTTTACAACACTTCTTCCCAACCAGAAGGGTCTTAAGATAAATCTAAGATTAGTGGAATAGGAAGAAATCAACATATTCTGCTAAACAAATCTGCACAGAATTTTCAGACGCTTCTTCAAATTCTCTTCAGACATCTGAAATGCTGATAATAGTTTTATCACTTCAGGCTTCTACATTTAATTTTAAATAAACAATCTGAGAAGACAAAATCACTTGTAAAAATAATAAATACTAAATTAATCCCGTGACAATGGACCACGACTAGACATCGCTGCATTAAAGAATACACTAGTCATGTTTTACTTATTTTCTATAAGAGAACCACTGGTTTATCGCCTGCCAGATCATGTGACTGCTTATGTTTATAAATACGACACACGTTGTATTATACTGGAATTAGCCTTAAAACATACATTCATTTAGGACACTGTGGGCAATGGTTTACATGAGATAAAAGTCATTATCTTGTGTGCATAAGATTATAACTTCCCAAATATATAATATAATAATATAATGACTTTTATCTTGAGGGAACAAGTTATTATCTTGGGCAAACAATTTAATTATTTTTTAGTAACAAGTAACTATCTTCTGCGAACATGTTTATATATTTTGGGAACAAGTTAGAATCTTGTGCACACAAAATTATAACTTGTTCCCAAAAGATATGAACTTGTGCACACAACATAATGACTTTTATCTTGTGGGAACAAGTAATTATCTCGTGTGAACAAGTTCATATCTTCTGTGAACAAATTATAATCTTGTGGACACAAGTGAGTTATTCTTGTACGAAGATAATCATCTTTTGGGAACAAGTTATTTGTCTTGTGCACACAAGATTATAACTTGGTTCCAGAAGATGAAAGTCATTATCTTGTATGCACAACTTCATTATCTTTTGTGAGCAAGTTAATTTCCTAATCTTAGCATATAATGACGAAAACTCTGTCTGTGGGTGTGTGGATGTGCGTCTGTCTGTGTCTCAGTTCCACGTTTTTCTCCTCACTGACTTTGTCAATCCATGTGAAGGGAGGATGCGAATGAAGCAATATTACATCAATTGGCCGAAGGGGGGCGCTATAGCAACCGACTGAAATTGCAAAATTTGAATGGGCATTTCTCATGCCCCGTGTGTCGTAGAGACATGACACTTTGCTCACAGATGCCTCTCCTCATGAGGAACACATTTGCCTCAGGAACCCATAACTTCTGGTTATATAGATTTTCCGCCATTTTGAATTTTTTGAAAAACACTTAAAATCGATCTCTTCCTAGGAAGTTTGACCGATCTGCATGAAACTCGGTGAACATAATCTAGGAACCAATATCTAAAGTTCCTTCTTGGCAAAAGTTGGAAAACTTACTAAAACTGAGCTTCTATAAGGCAATGAATATTACGAAGGGCGTGGCTCATCAAATAAAGGTGTATAACATCTCAAGTGTTTCACGGATCACCACGCAACTTTGTAGGCATATGACCACACATAATCTGAGGGGACCCCTCCATTATTGACCCCATCAAACAAAATGGGGGCGCTAGAGAGCTAATTTCTTATCTAGGCCTAACTGGCATATCGATTTTGACTACACTTGGTAGATATGTAGAACAGGATGCCTCAAGGTGACTGGAGAAATATAACTCTAATTGGCAACTGGGTGGCGCTATAACAACAGAAAAATGCTTAAAAATGGCTAAAATGCGACCAAACGCTGTGGCTCCCCCTGTAGCCAAATGGCACATAGGTATTGAAGATTTGCATAGGTAGAAAGTGACAAAGCTACCAATGGGTATGGACTAGTTTATATAATTCAAGACAATAATGTGTGTACACAAGATAACAGGCTTACTTTAGCACACAAGATTTTAACTTGTTCCCACAGGATAATAACTTGTTCTCACAAGATATTAATATTTTTTCTACCATATTTCCACCAGATAAAAGTCATTATCTTAATTGGACACAAGGTAATTATCTTGTGGGAACAAGTTATTAATGTATGCGCACAAAGTTAATTATCTTTGGGGTCCAACTTATGATCTTGCACACAAATAATAATATTCTTGTATGCACAAGATAATGGGCTAACTTATGCGCGGAAGGTAACAACTTGTTCTTACAAGACAAAAACTTCTTCCCAAAAGATAAAAGTCAATATCTTGTATGCACAAGAAAAAAATATATCACCTTTTGGGACTTCAGAGGCTCCTCAGGTTTATCACCTTTCTCATCATCTGGCTGGTCGTGTTTCTTGCCCCATCAGTAGTAAAAATAAGAAAGTACAAAGCTAGTTGTATTAAAGTGGAATTAGCTTTTAAACATGAATTAGTTCAGGACATGGTGGTGGGTATTTAAGGACATGAGGTTTTGATAAAGAATCATTTTGAAAGAAGAAAATTAATGTATCTGACGTGTGAAACATTGAGGATTCACTGATCTGAGTTATGCTGCACAGTGCCCATGAAAAATTTACGAACACAGACTGTGTTGATACAGTACCTGTTCAAGTCCTCGGAGGTGTACAATACAAGTTCTGAAACATGTCATGAATATTTCAGGATGCTAATTTCAGCATCCCAGAAGGATCATTTGAATTTTAAAAAGGCACACTTTTGTGAGAGGTGACAGGAAAAGAGATGAAGATTTTAAAATCTATTTTAAAAAACAGCATGAACCAAACATACAGCCAATTGAAGCTCACAATCGTCCCTGGCAGCGCTGCGGTCACAACACAGTGCCTCCTCTGCTAGGATTGATTTTGCTGTTTTCCCATTTGCTGATGCAGCTATGCAGATATTGGTTTGTGTAACACGACACATTGACTCTGTACAGAAGCGAATAAACAGCTCTCAAAACTAATTCCAATCCCAAAGAATGACATGTGATTTTCTCTGAGGGTGCCAAATTAAACACCCCACTGTGGCTGATACATCGTTTACTGCCAGTGTTGTGGTTTAGCTCGTTGCAGAGTGAGATTACAACTCCGGCGATGTGAGGTTTTCTCCCCCCACGCTCGTTCTTGCAACTTTCAGAGAGTCTGGGGTTTAATCTGACACTGTCAGGAGTCATCTTTTTGCAGCAAGCACATCAAAGAGTCTGGGAGAGAATCTGTGTTCTCATAGGTGCACATTATTCAAATGGGCTTCTCATAGTTTGGATTCTACATCCCGTCAGTTTCTGCAGCTGACATGTTGCCGTGAAGCAGGGGAATAGGAGATGAGTTTCTAGTGTCACTCACGGTAGCATCCAGTGGGAAACTGCAGTGTCTCTGAAAAGGGACTAAAAGATGAGACACAGAGCAGAGATAACTGTGCCTACTTCACACCATGCAATGCTTTGGCAGGAGAGCACAGACCTCTTCCACAGCCTGCACCGCTAGCCCTATTCCCTCAGCTCCGTCTGTGATGTACACGGACTGGTGTATGAGAGCTTTACATAAATTCATGAGACTATTTGGCCCTAATTAAAATCCATAAACAAGCGCAAGTGCAAGTTCATCTGCAGTTCACAGCAAAATGTCTCATTGATTTCCTGTGTTCTTGTAATAGCCAAGGAATTCTGAATGGTGGCCTTTCAGGGCAAATTCATCGCTTTACAAATAATCCTCCCCTCAGGAAAATCATTCTCTAAATGGATAGTCATGCTACAAAGGTTTTATATCTCAGGCTGTGGTTTTTGTTCCTTTCTTTTTGCTGTTATTGTTTATATGAAAATATCTGCGAATATAACGGTTCCTGCATCAACTTTCTTCCTTTTAGCCACCTTAGCAACACGGCTCTATTGATGGTGATATTGGCTTGTCCGTCCCCCACTTTAGCCCGGACTGAAATATCTCTACTACTGTTTGATGGATTGTGATGAAATTTTGTGCAAATATTCAAGGTCCACAGAGGATGAATCATTATGACTTTGGTAATCCCCTGACATTTCCTCTATCAACACAATAAGATTGATGTTTTTGTCTTTTAGTGAAATCTCACATGTATTGGATGATTGCCATAAAACTGGGTACAGAAATTCATGGTCCTCTGAGGATGATTCCTAGAGACTTTGGTGATCCCCTGATCACTCATCTAGCGCCAACAGCAGGTCAAAGTTTCCACCTATCCTGTGAACCTCCTGTAAACTTGCAATATGCAGTTCCTCTGAAAACGGAGACTTTTCGCACATGCACATTACGCTTCAAGTCACTAGGCATGCTCCCGAGCTCTGCTTGTGCGGCTCACCCTACTGAATTTATCAATGCTTCCCCATCATAGTGTAGATTTACTGTAGCAGCTCGACCTCGTCATCTGTCCAGACAAACGTTTGTGCACTTGCCATTTTGTTTGTTTATACCATGCTGCAGAAGCGTAAGCGTCACACCGCCAGCTACTGGCCTGGCATGTATACTGCAGCATTTTCTGTCATTTTTGCGAATCCGCGTGCACGGCGATTCCTATCAAAACGTTGTCGTCTAAAAGTGGAACTTTTTTCAAAACAAAAATGAGAAACGATTCTGTTTTCAGTGGATCGTTTTAGTGTAAACATGGCCTTATATATATCATATTTTTCAGTCATGTCCTGACAATGTTGATTAGCACCGCTGCAAAAACTTTAAATGTGTCCCCAAGTGGAGTCGCAAAAACCATCAAGCGCTACAACGAAACTGGCACACATGAGGACCGACCCAGGAAAGGAAGACCAAGAGTCACCTCTGCTTCTGAGGGTAAGTTCATCCGAGTCACCAGCCTCAGAAATCGCAAGTTAACAGCAGCTCAGATCAGAGACCAGATGAATGCCACACAGAGTTCTAGCAGCAGACCCATCTCTAGAACAACTGTTAAGAGGAGACTGCGCGAATCAGGCCTTCATGGTCAAATAGCTGCTAGGAAACCACTGCTAAGGAGAGGCAACAAGCAGAAGAGATTTGTTTGGGCCAAGAAACACAAGGAATGGACATTAGACCAGTGGAAATCTGTGCTTTGGTCTGATGAGTCCAAATTTGAGATCTTTGGTTCCAACTGCCGTGTCTTTGTGAGACGCAGAAAAGGTGAACGGATGGATTCCACATGCCTGGTTCCCACTGTGAAGCATGGAGGAGGAGGTGTGATGGTGTGGGGGTGTTTTGCTGGTGACACTGTTGGGGATTTATTCAAAATTGAAGGCACACTGAACCGGCATGGCTACCACAGCATCCTGCAGCGACATGCCATCCCATCCGGTTTGCGTTTAGTTGGACGATCATTTATTTTTCAACAGGACAATGACCCCAAACACACCTCCAGGCTGTGTAAGGGCTATTTGACCAAGAAGGAGAGTGATGGAGTGCTGCGGCAGATGACCTGGCCTCCACAGTCACCGGACCTGAACCCAATCGAGATGGTTTGGGGTGAGCTGGACCGCAGAGTGAAGGCAAAGGGGCCAACAAGTGCTAAACACCTCTGGGAACTCCTTCAAGACTGTTGGAAAACCATTTCAGGTGACTACCTCTTGAAGCTCATGGAGAGAATGCCAAGAGTGTGCAAAGCAGTAATCAGAGCAAAGGGTGGCTATTTTGAAGAAACTAGAATATAAAACATGTTTTCAGTTATTTCACCTTTTTTGTTAAGTACATAACTCCACATGTGTTCATTCATAGTTTTGATGCCTTCAGTGAGAATCTACAATGTAAATAGTCATGAAAATAAAGAAAACGCATTGAATGAGAAGGTGTGTCCAAACTTTTGGCCTGTACTGTATGTCTATGGTCTGTCTCCGCACCACAGGATGAACAGACATATTACCGAGGTCCACCTTCTAACATGCAGTTTCAGGACGTGTTGAAAGTTTGCACCACCCAGCAGCATTCGCCTCTCCCAGACATGGGAAAGTGCACAATTTTCAGTAAAAAGTTGAAAAGTCATGTTAGAAAAATAAAAATAATCACAGTGCTGCCTGGAGCAGTGTCGGTGTGGAGCTGTGGTGAAAGCAGACGATGCTGGTGGATGGTGCACCTCCTAAACGTCCCATAACTCCGTTTCAAACAGCGGAGCTCTGCAACATATCTGTCCTTCCTTCGATGGACTG
Source organism: Epinephelus fuscoguttatus (assembly GCF_011397635.1). Classification (NCBI taxonomy): domain Eukaryota; kingdom Metazoa; phylum Chordata; class Actinopteri; order Perciformes; family Serranidae; genus Epinephelus; species Epinephelus fuscoguttatus. The sequence goes on from NC_064772.1 coordinate 15,063,795, forward strand.
TAGCCAGCATGCGGCGGTGCGGCTCCTCAATGCAGCAGCTGCCAAACAGCACCTCGTCACTACAACAACTGACAGCTGCAGCAGGTGGAAACAGTGAAGACAAAAGTGAGTGACAGAGAGTGAGTCACTGTGTTGTGCTAATTGTTGTCTCATTTGTGCTCTGATAAACAATAAATTAATCAAAATAAGTGCCATATTGCTATTTTCTAAACTACTGTGGCTGCAATCTGGTTGCTATGGTTATGGATTAATTTTATGCCCCAACTATTATGCACACACCTGTTAACTGCTAAACAGGAAGTAAAATTGACTGGAGGAGAGCTTGAATTTTGCGCAGACATTCAGGGTCCCCATTTGACGTATCCGATTGAGTTCTCTGATCTCCTGACTTTTCCTCCAGCACCTCATGGTTGTAACTGAAATGTCTCAACAACTATTGGATGGAGTGCTATGGAATTTCGTTCAGACATTCATGTTCTTCTCAGAATGATTTGTAATAAGTCTGGTGATCCCTTAATTTTTACTCTAGTGCCATCAATAGGACAGATCTGTCACTGCTTTCCAGCAGCTTCAGCTACTTTGTGTTTGGTGCTAACTGGCACCAGATCGTGTACATGGAAATATTATACCTGCTTAACATCATGTTAGCAATGTCAGTACTCTAAGGGTCGAGTCTTGCTTGAATAGAATTAGTTTGTTTTCAGACAGTTTCTCTTGGATAGCATACATAGTGTTGCACTCCGTTGAACAAATATTTGTGTAACAAATGAAAAAGAAAGCTACAAAAATTGAACCCGCAAATCTGTCACTGGAAAAGTGGTTGGGATGGGGATTTCTGAAGCTATGCAGCCATCTGATATCCAGTTCTGACGGAGTATACTGACAGCTTACGCCTTGTTGTATTATAATTACACTTTATATTGAGGATCTACTGATTATATTTTGCAGTATTCCACATTTTAACGAGTAACAGAATCAATATATTTTCATGTGCTGCTTTGACTCTGATGCAGTCACCTGTCTCTGTCTGCACTCACCACCCTGTAGCCTCATCAATGTCCTGCCCATAGCACTATCTCGTTGGTTACAAGTCACAAGTAATAGCCTATCAACACTGAGGGCTGCAGTGCCACAGATAGCAAAGACAACCACAGACTGGAGCTGCACCAGTGAGCAAGTGGAGCTGTATTTAGTACATAAGATAGCAGATATTACTGAAGTTGTAATAAACATCATAATCCAACACGCTGAAGTTTCAAACACAATCAGTTTCCACTGGTAACATTCTGCTATTAGTCTAATATTAATTACTGGATAAAACTTTGGTTGTGTGAGTACAAGAACTACATGGAGGACATATGACGAGTTTATCATAGTAGCTGATCACTGTTGATGCAGATATTTCCTAGACATAGCCCTACACAACATGGACTTGCCAATACGCATTCAACCCACAGTTCATATGAATCAGCCGTCACTCTGTTTGTCACTGCTAGTAGAGAATTCAGTCTGTAGTGTCGTTCAGAAAGTTTCTGTATGGCATCAAACCATGAGTTCATACTCTTCTCAACATGCCAAAAGCAGAGAAGGCAGACCACAATACATGCAAAGAAGGTGCAAAAGTAAAAGCCCTTTCATTTTTAAGATAATGATAAAAAAGTTCTCTTTTGCACCATTTAGTTAAACTAAAGGCACTGAAACAAAGTTTTGAGTAGTGGAGTTTGTATTATTTTAAATTCTGACGCCCAGATTTTCATTTTTACTACAAATGTGTATCGGTTCCAAATATTGGTCATCGGTCTCCTTGATTACTAATGATCAGTATCAGAATCTGCCCTGAAAAACATCACTGGTCAACCCCTACTTTATATAACAGAGTCTGACTCACTCTGTTCGGTAGGCAAAAGCATATAAAAGCCATCGACCTGTTTTCATTTCCATCTCTCCTCTGAGGTTTTCAGCATGTCCTTATTGTAAGACTGCCATAATTTCCTGCCTGGCAGTCACAGAATGGTGCTCGGAGGCCTGGCCTGAAGAAGCAGCTCTGCAGGCCACAGACGCTCTGACTTCAAAGGGACTCAGTATAAGGAGTGACCAGTAGCTGCATAATTCTCTGGCGAGGCTGAGATCACACGTTCCCTGCTTTGTTTAGATTGCAAGTTTGACCCAAAGGCAACGTGATGTTTTCTCAAGAATACTGCATGTTCCTCTTCAAGTGATACTACTTAACATACTTTAAATGCATTAGATTCTGTCGATGGGAGTCGCTTCAACAGCCAAATCATAAAATTATGAACATTTGAAATGTAATTATGCACAGTAAGCAGTCCTGTCTTGCAATTTGTTGGAGGAAATCTATAATTTTTTAAGTTTAATATTGCTTAGGCTAGACCAGTAGGGAATAAAATAAATGATAAGGATAGTGGATTCCCTGTTAAGATGTGTCTGCAGCGTACTGAGAATGTTGAGATTAAAACACACTTTGATGAAAAATGGAATTATGAACACTGAAGGATGCCTCACCAGAAAAAGGGCTGCCTTCCTGAGCCTTGAAGTAAATCCCTTGACATCTCCTGATGTGATTTTTAATTAATTCTGAAGTTTCTTGCAAAAACACGGAAACTTTTCCCTCACAGGGAACATCTTTTGACGGTGTGCTATGACTTTTAAGGGCATGTCTTCATTCAGTTGCAAAATGCCACTAAATCAATTTAATTGCATCATGGTAACGACTCTTAAGACAACTTTCTGTCACTACCTGTTCAAGGCTAAGCATCAAACTAACTGCCTGGGTGCCAAAACTGTGTATTGATCAAATAAAGCATCTGATTAAATAAATGTGTCAACCAAAGATTTGTATTGCCAATCCCTTCAGTAGCTTTCCCTGCCAATGGTTTGGATCAGCTCATCTCTGGCAGCACAGCCAGCGCTAATTACATTTTATGTAATAATTTGGAGAGATAATCTAGGCCTTCGATATTTATGAAGGCATGGGCTGAAAAATGCTGCCTTGAACACATTTTCAGACTCACAGACAATGACACACATGCTCAATTTGCATCAGGTCTGGTTATTGAAAAGTTCCTGGCAAATACTGACTTTTGTTTACGCAAAAACTTCTGCAAAACTTCTGTCATTCTGCAAGACATTTACGCCCATCATAATGAAATGGAGTCAAAAGTAATGTTTTTGATCTGTTTATAGGTAGTGAAGAGAGCAGACTCCATCCTCTTGTACTAATAATCTGTTCATTCCAATACTCACACTACCATACTAGTATGCCAGAAAAGATTGTGCGTCCCAATATATATGAATGTGAAATGCAGTATGCCAAAAATACCAGGATGTTCTACTACATCTGGTTCAATATTGCAGTATGCAAGCCAGCAGGCTTTTCCAGCTTTTCTGACTGACAATCCTGTGCGCAATGGACAATACATCACATCAACTGAGCCGCAAACAGATGACAACTCATTGATGGCTGATTGACAGCTCTAAGATGTCCCAATGATGGATGACAGCACATTCAAGTAACTGATGACCAGTCGAATAGTAATGATAGGAATATTAATTATTTAACAAAATAATCAGAAATATCACAAACAACAACAGGACATTACAATCAGTCGCAAATACAATCTCCAATTTGTGTAGTTATAACTTTAAAGTTAAACCACATACAGTACATCACAAAGTAACAACAGCAGCGCTCTCTGAGTTGATGTCCCAACTGTGTGCATACTGCATGCCATGCGCACTTTACAGTACCTACCAAAAGTAAAAAGAAAAAGTATGCAATTTGGAACATACCTAATATGTTAATACCTCAACCACCCCCACCAGTGATGCCACAGCATACTGGCACAACCTCAAGTCATCTTTTACATCACTGCAGCAAGGTGAGAACTTATGGTGCGTTCCATATAGATCTTACGGCTAGATAAGACGGTAGGAAAGACAGGAAGCTGCGCAAAATTACACAGCGACACGTCATGACAGTCTCGTACAAACTCAGAGGACTACAAGTTTTGAAAAACTGATGAAAGCAAAGATGGCTGCACCCTATATTTACCATAAGTGGCTCTGCTCTTTACTATTATTTTTACTGTTTAGCAAATTTGAGTCTTCATTTTAATTACTCATACATATTATAATGCCTTATGAGAATGCTTTATGATGTGTTGTTGTGCATGGAATGTCGTGTATGTGTTGTTTATCCATTGGTGTTGGTGAAAGTAGCTAGCAGTGTTGCTTATGATAAAGGCTCTGCTACTGCAATAGCGACGACTGCTTTCTTGAAGGCATCCATCTTTGTTTACGTTTAGGTCGTAAATGGTATAAACGGGGACACATATCACCAATTCAAACAAGAAGTTACGACATTTTACAACATCATCTTGAGTTTCATCGCTTGAAGCAACTTAAATGGATCACATCATAAGTTTAAATTATCTTTCATGATCAAGCACTGAACAACGCACAAACTTTAAGGTGGTACTATCAACTAAATGACTAAAACCCCTTTTCAACTGCAGGAACTTTCCCCAGGAACTACATATCTACTGAGGAACTGATTGCATTTTGACACATGGACCAGAATCTTATTTAAATTCCAGGGGATATTCCTTTACACCCCAAAAAGACCCTGATCATGGGGTAGTACTTTCTGAATGCACAGGAACTTTCAGGGGGGCGTTTGCATGGTTTACAATTGCTGATTCGTTAATGGTAAATGGACTGCACTTGTATAGCGCCTTTCTAGTCTTCTGAACATTCAACGTGTTTTTACACTATGTCACATTCACACATTCACACACTGGTGGCCAAGGCTACATACAAGGCTCCACCTGCTACTCAGTAAGCATTCACACACACTCATACACTAATGGAACAGCCACTGGGAGCAAATTGGGATTCAGTATCTTGCCCTTCAACAAGACTGAACTGGAAGAGCCGGGGATTGAGCCGCCGATCTTCCAATTAGTGGACGACCGGCTCTACCTTTAAGCCACAGCTGCCCGTCAAACACACAGTGCTGCTGCTTCAACTTGAGGACCACTTCATTCATAACAAAAGGAAGTACTCTAGTATCGATTAAGGACCATTTTACGATGAAGGGGGGACATTTCTCTTTGTTTGACAACATTATAAGTAAAGTTAGGCTTTGCTGGCAATCTAAGAGCAAGGATCTGGTGAGCAAGCTGAGAGAGAGAGACAGCTCTGTAGTGCTGTGAATGAGAGAAATAAAGCACTTCTTTTGTAATGTTTTTTGGTAGTTAGGGTCTAAAGAACAAATTAATAACCATCAAACACTTAAAAGATGGCTTAGTGTGGAGACGGTCTTAGTTTAATCTACCTCCATTGCATTTCATTCATACATCCAACTTGTGACAATACAACAGTGAATGTCTTCACAGTGACAGTGATGTTGCTTTTTCAGCATCAGTTTAATACTTTGCCTAATTTTTATGGGTCTTTTGACCAAAGTGGAAACACAGATAAAAATAGACTGAAGGAACCTTTTGGTTTCTTAAAAAGTAGTTCCTGGGACTAAAAATCCCTGGAACTTTGAGTCAAAATGCAGCTAAAGTAATAACATTAATTTGTTCTGGCAAAATCTTGAATACCAACAATACTTTAAGTATGAACGTTCTACACATGGCAGCTTTAGTTGATATAATAGCCAGATATTTTGGTAAATATGCTTATTTGCTTCTTGGCAGGAGTTAGACAGAAGAACAATGTCACTCTTATGTCTGTGTGCAATTTATGAAGCTCTAGTCAGCAGTGTGTTAAAATGACAAGTGGCATTTTTCATGGGGGGTAACGAGCCTGATAGTTTTTTGGCAAGGAGCAGTGACTTACTACGTTCAACCCACAACTGTAACTCATTTATGCACTTCCCTGGTTTTCTCCTCTTCTTTATGTTAAGATAACAGGTTGCTGGCTATAGCTTCACATTTAGTGCACAGGAATTTCGAGTGGAATTGAACTTTGAAGAAGCAAATGAGCATACTTCACATAATGTCAAACTGTTCCTTTATATTCTATTATATACACCAACCAAGAACATATCTGGACTCCTCATTATAACAGTGATATATTTCAAACTCAAAGTCAAGGGCAAGTGACACTGTTGAACACTTGTCATTTAAATTGTCCAATTTCATTGCAAATAAAACATGAAATTGCAATGTGACTGATATTATGTATGAGAGAGAAAAGGTTCATTCAGGACAAGTTTCCAGAGGAATATTCCCTTTGGTTGTCTGATTCTTGTTCTTTTGTAAGAAGTCTCTTTTTGTTATGCCCTTTGTTTCACTTTAAGGTTCTTCTACTGAGTGCAACAGATATATAGGAGAATGATGTTAACAGTGTTTCAAACTTTCATCTCGATCTAGACATTTTCTCTGAAATAAACACTGATTTCTAATTGGATTCTGCACAGAAAAAAACAGCAATGTGATTAAAATGTCCCACCAAACAAACAGTCCCTGCTCCCATTCAAACAGGCAGTGCTGTTGTTAGGTTAATAACAGCCCGCTCTTATCATTTACTTATCATTTTATGTAAATTTGGCTGCAGCAGCGCGACAGCCTTTTAAACAGAGCGTGCAGGAGACATTTACATGTGTTATAATAGCCCTGTGATTTACGCAGACTGCAGGAGGTGAGTGAATCCAACCATCCAACAGGCTGTCAGGCTGCTCAACCCTTGACAAGGAAAAAATCACATCATGGCCTGCTTGGATTGATTAGCTTCAGGCTCCTGTCTCTTGATTGGCAGCTTCAATTCTGCACCACTCAGCAGGGTAACAGAGTATCATGTGTCAAAGTGCTCCACTGATTGAGCTCCACAGACCACAGCGAGGACAGGGGGAGAAGTTGGGTAAAACTTGAAATGTATGCCATCAGGTTGGGACATTGCTATGAACATTTCCATATCATCACGGCTGCAGCTGCCATTGAGGACATTGAGGTCATGTCCAGGAGAATCTGGGGGTTTTAGCAAACTTGAGGGATTTTACATCATACAGTTAAAAACGTACAACTCTTTTGGGCGGATTCCAGATTTTGTAGACACATTAGATTGAAATTTGACGACTTTTTGGCCATTTTTTTTTTTAATAAAGATTCACTATTTCTCTATCTGATTTCTCTGTGTAAAGGGTAAAGAAGCATTTAGACCTTAACATTGGGAAATACAGCTGTGACACTTTATTTAAATGTCTGTAATTTCCTTATAATTTCTTATAAGTAACTAGAAAAGGGCTACTATATGTAATCTAGTATTAATTTTAAACAAAATAGAGACAAGTCTGATAAAGCCAGTTTAGTTGGATGTGCTGGGTTTATAAGCACATGTTGATATTATAGCCAAACTTGCAGAAAATCTGATTAAACAAAATTAAAAAAAAAAAAATACAAATAAATAAAAACAAATATCATTCAAAACTCCTGCCTATGTCATTTCAAATATAAAAGTGACTATGAAGGCTGAAAGGTTTCTGAAGATAGAAACATTATTGCATAGGACCAGATCGTACAACATATGTACAGTACATGACAAAGTTTTAGTCTACTTTGTGCAGTTGTGATGTGCAAAGACTCGTATATGGTTGCTTTGACAAGGAAATTCCAGGTATCGCAGATAATTAAAAATGTTTGCATCGCTGCATCTTGTCATATTAAACATCACACTTTTCATGCTCTAACCTCAACTAAAATAATACACAGCCATCTCAGTTAAACGTTTCTGTCACTCTCTGGTTAATTAAGCCATTTTATAATCCACAAAATACACAAGCAATAACCAAGGATATATACGTTAGTCACTGAAAGATTGACAGTGTGGAGATAGGAGGATTTGACTTTACAGTAAGGATTAGCTGCCTATTGACTGAAAATGGACGTGTTGGGAGGCTGGATATTGTGTATTGTTAGCCAAATGCTAACATCGGAATGCTATCAAGCTGATGCTTAGCAGGTATATTGTTTCTCATGTTCTCCATCTTATTTAGCATGTTAGCATGCTAATGTTTGCTAATTAGCACTAAACACAAGGAACAGCTGAGGCTGATGGGGATGTCATTAGTTTTGGAGGTTTCTGGTCATCAATAACAGTACTGCCAAAATTAAAATTTAATGTTATGATGGATCTAGATGACAAGCTGTTAGTATAGTTCATCACGAGTGGAAGATAAATGCACCATATTTCATGGCAACCATATGATAGTTGTAGAGAAAAAGAAAGGGGATCAACAATAGGGCAAGAATCTGGCGATACATTACAGGTCACTATACAAAGGTTACGATTCAATAGACTGTGATACTTTATGATTTTTTTAAAATCTCATTTAAGGAGCTAGCGGTATGTCATTTTGACTCTTACGCCTGTTTCATTGGCCCGTGTTCTTTGTGTTTATGCTTGCGATAAGTTGAAAAGTCAAATATCTGAAGGTAGATTACAACACTGAAAAATCTAGCAGTCGGGGGATTAAACATAACACAACACAAATGAACCACTGCCACAAATGTTTGCATGTAAATTATTGATTAAATATAGAAACCTCTGTTAATGTAAAGGGCACTGTGTTAAATTTTAAATTTAATGGCAAATTTCTTTGACATAAAAAAACTATTTAGAATCGATACAGTATCACAAAACTTAATATTGCGATACTCAAGAGTATCAATATTTTCCTCTAATCTAATCTATCACCTCAAATCACCAAAGTTAGCAGGATTCATTGTCTGGGCATCATGAACATCTGTAGAAAATGTGCTAGTTCACAACAAGGCGGCTGTGGCTCAGGAGTTAATCGGAAGATCGAGGTTTCAATCCCCAGCTACTCAAATCCGCATGTCTAAGTTTCCTTACTGAAATTGCTTAAGTCAAGGAGCAGTTGGCACCTTAAATGTATTTGAATGGGTAATGTGACATGTAGTTAAGTGTTCAGAAGACTAGAATGGTGCCATAAAGTGCAGGCCCATTTACAATTCATCCAATAGTGTGAGATATTTCAGACTGGACCAAAGTGGTGGAGCACCAGACCGACATTGTCATCCTAATATAGAACCTCACTGCTAAAGAGAATCAAAGACCCTGCAGTGTGATTAACAACGTCAATAGTGTCTTAAAAACGTGTGCAAAGTGAGAGTAATCTGCATTGCCGTATGCATCGATTGCATTTAACGTCAATTAACACTTTTTGTTGTGTTTTGCCGTTCAATTCACTTAGCATTTATAGCATGCTTACCCCAGCATATCTGCTGTCTTTGTTTATTCATTAGGCTGCTCTATAGCATAGAGGTCACACCTCCTGTTTGATAAGGTTGTCCTTCTGCCCTCTCTACAGCTGATTTGATTAATCAACATCAATTAGGGAAGCTTAGGGTGGCCTGCAGGGAGAGCCCAGTAAATGCTCTCTTCACTGTATAACTGGATGACTCGGCGCTCATATATATGAGCATAAAAGCACTTTCCTGTTCTGCTTCAAATCTCCCATTACCACATCGGATGTCACACGGACATGGCCGCTCATACATTAAGAATATCTGGGTAGTTCTGTTAAGATGGCATTTGTCTGAAGGCAGAGCAATTTATGCCGCCAAGGACGTCTTGTAGCCAAAGATCAGTTGAAGAAAAGCATGCTTTTCATGTTTCTGCAATTTCACATTCTTGGATAAATGGCACCAGCAGTAGGCATTTGCATGGTTAGGCAGAGAAGGCCCATTTATCTTAATCAGGACTAATATCGCCATCAGGGAGATAGAGGGGCTGAGCTATCTATCACATTCCTCCCTGGTTTTCTTGGGGCAAAAAATTACTTTCGATCAATCTCCAGAAGCAGATAAGTCTACCGCAGAGACCCGGAGCTTCATCACTTCAAAGCGGGTATTTTTGGGGGGGGAGCTGCCAGGTCAAATTCCATCTGGGATGAGCTATTGGCTACTGAAGACCACACAGTCCGCACTGAATGAAAATGATCGCTGACGGTAATGTTTCCCAAAATATTAGGAGTGCTGTTTTTTGTTATTTATTCTGCAGGTTGCTCTCTTAACCTTATGCTATCGATTTCAAGTACTGTGAGACTGCACACGGCAGAGCCTAACCTTACACTGATGTCCACATCATAGCATATAAAACCATAATGATCTAAAGAAAGTCCATTAACTATTCAGCAGGCATCTGTATTCTGCAAGTAAGCTGTTAGGCGCTGAAGCTAACAAATCTACATTTTGAAACAGTTCATATTTCCCTTTCAATCACAGCACTTTCATTTAGCTGGTAACTTAATAGCACTTCTAAAGCAATTAATTTGGAAGTGATTTGAAACTTCTATGGTGTCACATTGTTCCCACATTATTTAGATGCAAATTCATTTTCAACTAAATTAAAACCACCCATGTTGTGAGTGACAATCTTTTTGAGGGCACCCAAAAAAGCCTTTCATTACGGAGGATGTGAATGCGCTGTCAGATGCTGTCAAATGTGAGCACTTCGCCTCACAGGATATGACAGATAGGTGCTTTTTATGGTCTCATAAATGTATATTTTCCCAGAAGTGGTATACCAACACATTTCCCCATCAATCGGTGCGCGGAACGCAGCCGAGCAGATGGCATATGTCAACACAGCGACGCTCCACTGTCCAGGAAAAGTGGAGGAGTCGCTGAGACCAAGACAGGAGATCAACCGTCGTGCTTGACACAGCAAAGTGGCTCAGCAAACCCGGGCCACAGCACCCAGCTCTCTGGAGCCTCTCATCCCTCGTCACAATCAATCCACCACAGACCAACCGTAATCCTATTTGTTCAAATAAATAATGAAATAGCTGCAGCCCCACACGGAGGCACGCAGAGGGTGGTAATTGCTGCGTTTCAGGCTGGATCAGATGGGCTCTGTGGGAGGCTGGCTCGACTCCACTGTGACCTTGTGTGTGTTTGTAATTTTCCACAAGCTTAGTGGATATGCAGCAAGCAGGGGTCCTCAGTGAGTGCACAGGAATCCTAGCACCTAGGGACTGTGCCAAGGCCTTCCGAGCGAATGGTTCGGCGTGATGGAGCCCTTCTCACAACTACAAAAAAGAAAAAAAAACACACACAGTATAAGGAGGGAAAGATGACATGACAGCCATTAGGCAAGTGCAAGGCTGTAGAGCGGTTGTTATGTCCTTTGCTGTGCTCTGATGCACTGTAATGTGTCTTGTTCAATTTGTTTACGTGTGCTGCCTCAGTGCATTACAAGGACTTGTGAGCGGCCAAAAAAAAAAAAAAAACATTTCTAAAGCTCTATCCTCCAATTGAACTTGGACTTCACTCTTTGGCAGATTAACCTGTAATACCAGACCTCTGAGTTTTACAATTAATGTTTATCCTACCCTGCCAGGCTGTGTTTGCCCTCATAATCCCATTATCCCTGACAAAATATTCCATTATCTGGAATATTTCCAATGTCGTCCTGACCAGTCAAGCTTTGGGTCACGCTTCGCTCATCGCAGCAGCAATCTGTGCTGTTCAGCAATGGCAGCAACATCCACTTGCAAGGTGAATTATTGCACCGAGGTGGGTTTTCCCTATTGGTCCAAATGGCCGGTCATTCGGTGAAGTTATGGCCCGTTGTTGTCAGTAAGGTGTGATTGCAGTGACTCTTATGGCCCATCTCTCTATATTGTTCAGACGTTAAGCAGAGTCAGGGAAGGGTCAAGCTGTGGAATGTTGCTGGAGAACGAATGTGACTGATCTATTGCCATAGCTTTCCTCAATGAACACGTCAGCCTCCCAGTTCCTTAAAATGAGATGTCTGCAGCTGCATGAGAACACGGTCAAACAGATATAGTGTCAAGCTATTTACTGTATGTAAAGCCAGCAACAACTCTTGTAAAGTATTTGGAACAAAAATATCACGAGGCCTCCTGCCTAAAGTATATAACGTACATTAACATAAACATGCGCTTTGAAGCAATAATCTAACATTTTGTGTAATACACTTTTTCACTTTCTACTTAGATGAGAAGATGAACAGCACTCATGTTTTCATCGTGAATACAGGGCTCTAGACTAACCAAAATGGCTATATACGAGTTAAAATTTCACCTCGTCACATTTATGGAAGTGCATGATGCAGATGGAAGCATTACATACTAGGGATGTAACGATATGGAAAATTTGATATCTCGATTATAGTGACCAAATTATCACGGTAAATGGTAATATCGCGATATTTTTTTTAAGTGCTGTAAAATGTTCAAAAAATAGATACATTGAACTAACTTCACTAAATCTTGTAACTTCCTTATCATACTAAAATGTTAACAGCCAAAACCTTATATTAAAATGAAACTTTCACATTAAAAGGGCAAGGGATTGGTACAGCAACAGAAAAAAATATTTTAAATGACAAAATATGTAAACAAATTACAGGAACAAAGCTTATTTGTCTGGTGCATCTTAACAGTCAGCAAAATATGTAAACAATTTATATATTATTTATTTATTAATTAGCAGGAGAGGAAAAATACATATAAAACAAAACAATGCAAGAGTAGAACAAATAACATACAATATATAGGATAGATATCACAAATGTGCAGGAGAAACCAAAAAAAACTCTTAGGGCAATGGTCATCATTACACAGAATAATTCACACATTAGCAGTGTGCATGTGAAGGAGAGCCTGTGTGAGAAAAGCAGTGCATGTTCTTGTGTGTGTGTGTGTGTCTGTGTGTGTGGTCAAGACTGTGAGCAGTGAATTTAATTAACCTTATAAAACCGAGAGCCCCCATTAAAGCTCTCGGTTAAAGGTTAACACGACAGCGTTTTATGTTGTTTCCTTGAGCTTATGTCAGGAAAGCATAACTGGCCGTCTAATCATAGTTGATCTCAATTAGCGTTACGTTACATCAGTTTATATTCTGTCGGCTCCGCTCACTGTTTTCAGCTTCGTTTCATTTTGAAACACTTAGCAACATTGCTGCTAATACGGCTATTAGCTACTCAGCTAGTATTAGCTCCTAAGTGTCTTAAACAAAAACGGAAAACCTAGTCGCTGTTTAGGAGGACAGATACGGCTCAAATGTCCCCTATATGTCGAGAGTTACACATTATGACAATCTTAGCAAAACCGAAGTCCCTCACACAATAACTAACGTTTGCATAGCATAACTTGCATTGGCTGTAAAGCTGTGGATGATGGTCACGGAGATGAGCCAGCAGATTTGTAGTGTTGCTACCCTTCGCAGCAACTTTCTTTCTGCATGTTCTGCACACAGGATAGTTGTCCTCCACCAGCTGTCCCTCGGCATTCTTCAGAAACCCAAAGTACGCCCAGACCTCAGACTTTGTGTGTTTAGTTGGGGGAAAATGTCCTGAGTGCCGCTATCACCACCTTCTGCCATGTTTTCATTCTTTGTGTTGACACATGCTACACATTCACGCAGCGCCAGCATCGCAAGACTTGAATGAGGCTGTTATCACATATCCTGTTAATCCACCGCGATAATGCGGTGTGTACTGGCGGATATGAGCTGCAACTCAGCTGGTCAAATTGTGGGCAACTGGTTTTAGAACGTAAGGTTGGTTGCCTGTTTCTATAGTCAATCAGACTGTAGTGAAGTCTGCTGGTCAAGTCGCAATGACCGCAGGCAGCGTGTTCACTTGCTGCAGCAGGTGCTCCGTTGCTGCTGAGCCCTCTGTTTCTGTCCTCACAGTGTGGAGGTGTTGGACGGTTTTCAGAATCCTGCACAATGCTGCACTACAAGTAGTTGCCTGTTTCAGCTCATCTGGTCGCGATTCTTTGGTCTGAACTGGGCTTTACATTTTCCTTGGAGTCTTGTAATCACTTTAGGGGTTGCCAAACTGGCAGAGACTCCAGCAAGTCAGACTTGAGAATTTTTCACTTTGATTTTTGAACGGATTAAAAAAACTAAAATAATACGTGTTAATTAATGAACGAAGAAGTGTTGGTAGACAGAATTATTAAATTAAGACAGATTCAGGCTGGCTATTTCATCCTGTTTTCAATCTTGATTATGCTGAGCTAAGATAACCAGCTGCTGGCTCCAGCCACATATCTATGGTAAATCTCAATAAGAAAGCAAATGAGCAGATATCCCAAAGACTCTATTTTCTTAAAATTATATATTTCAAAATAAATGTTAAATTCATTTTTCCATCCTTGCTATATTTCCTCAAATCCGAAAGACCAGTATTGGTTTTGACTTGATGCTCATGTTGTGACCATAATTGCAAATACTATCCTTTCATTAAGAGGAGGGAACATAACGTCAAAAAATGGACAGAAATTACTTATAAATGTACAGTTTATCCCTCTGTTCAAATGAGCAGTGGCCAATCAATCACACAATCATTACTATATACACATATTATCAATTATTATCAATACCACAGATATTTATTAAATTACTATACTTAGTTTCACCAGTTATTGGGATTGGAAACATATTTTCTGTGGTACAATTGTCTGATCACAGGATATGGTGATTTTCTTTTTATATGAGGAAAAAAATGGATTTCAGAATCACAGTTTCATCCACTCCAATCCACTGAAATAATATGAGAACAAAGCACTGAGGCTGGTAATTGAAATATTAAAAGATTTCCCCCTAATGGCATTGTTAGACTGTCTTTCCTGCTCGAATTTATGGTCAATTTTATACACAGAAAGAGGTCCAGCTACAGAATAAGGGCACTACTTTACTTGGTAACTGATCATAGCAGGAACAGGATTATCCAACCTCATTAAGAAAAGCTCTGAAAATGGGATCCATGTGAAAATGTATTCAACCCAAAGTAAATGATTATTAAAACTCACACAGTTAATTCAAACTGGTGTCATTTGCTGGTGCAGATGTGCTAGTTTCCTATCAGAGTCAGAACTGTGCCATGTTTTGATCCCATAAATCTGAATCTGTTCAGCAGCAGCATGCAAAAGCTATCAATCAAACCAGTTCAGAAACACACATTTCATCCGGATGATGAGTTTAACTTGAACATAAGCTATCATTCATAAAAACAAAGATCTGGGATCTAGCTCAGTGGGTACAAGTAACACAATCAACCACACAAAAGTGAGCAATGTGAGAGTGCAAGGTTGAACTTTTTAGTCATAGAGACGAGAAGCTAAGTGCTCGAGTCTTGAGAGCCTCTGTTCAAGGTGAAGCCTGCGTCAAATAGACCACCTTTCAGCACTTGCAGACATCATTTGTGGGGGGAAAATAATTTCAAGAAATTGCTTGTTGTGATGTTTTTGCCAGAGGCACTCTTCTCCTGAGAGAACATGTTACGGAGGAGCAATTTTGTGTCATGGTTTTATTAGACTTCTAATTCCATCACTCAGGGAGGAAAGTGCAGCGCAATCTCGAGATAAAAGAGAAACTTGGGCAAGGATAAAAATGCAATTTTGGTTCAATTCAAGCTACTCTTTTCGCTGTTGACTCTAAAATCGATAAACAACCTGCATTTTGGTTTGTCTTGTCACAAAGTATAGACTTGGCTCAACAATTCAAGATCAGAGTTCTCCAGTCCCTGTCGGTCTAAACCTGTAATTTTGGATTCATTGCTGCTTTTTATTTCTCGCTCATTGTCAAAGCTTGGCTTTCCACTATCATCAATCATTCATTGTTTTACCAATGTCTCCCTGGTATTCCAAGGCCCCACACCTCCACCGGCCCTGCAGCCAAAATAGAAAGGCTCAATGCAAATCGATCCAACAGACAGAACCTAAATGTAACCTGTCACATAGAAGAATGGTGATTGTACTGCAAGAACTTTTCCTCAACCTTTTATCCAAACTGTTTGAACAATGTTGTGTGTATGTATGTTTGACTATGAAGGTTGTTTGGTGCCAGCTACAAGTAATTGTTGTCTGAAAAGAAGTTGTCTCAGAACAGTAGAGAAAGAAATTTCATCCACTGTCATCATCCCAGGCCATTAGTGAGGCTATTTGATCAGTGCTAAAGCAGAGCGCGGACATGGATGCCAGCCAAGCTGCAAATCACACTCACACCACTGAGTGAATGAAAGTGATGTGCAGACACATGTGCAACAAAGTGTCCATGGCTACACAACAGCTCCATGGGTTAGAGATGGCTGTGTGTGGTTTATTTAACCATGCAGTGCTTGAAGAGGTTCACGGTCCAGTAACTGGCAATGACCTAAGGGGTGCAGAGGCAGCTGAATGTGTAGAGCTGTGTGCACGCTGCGAGGCAGAAGATAAGCATCCAGGCTACAGCCTGTTGACAGGAAATGGTCAGAAGTGCAGAAAAGTTGGCCAGAAAGCTTTGGGTTGGATGCTTTGTGGTCACTGTGCACTTCCATTCAAACCTTTCTAGCTCTATTAGTGACATTCTGAACATTATCTCAGTGAAGCACTGCTATACACACTTTTGCATGGGCTGTAACTATCCCATTTGCATTTCATGTGACCTAAGGTTTTTTTGCCAAAAGACATTTTGTTCTGTCACAAGCACAGCCAGCGCTGCTACACAGAAACTCCTCTCCAGACTGTTGTCAATCCAGCTGCGCTAGAGTGCCCTCAGAGAGTCGTGCTCATTTCAATATTTATTGAAATGTTATCAAAACCACTCAGAGCGACTCACAGCAATCAATGCTGTTTAGGCTCTGTGCTGCAAAGGCAGGTCTCTCCGCTCTCACTACTATTGTTTGTCTTCATGCCATTCACAGTCATCCCTCTGAGGAGAAGATGGAGTCACACCTCCGTAATTCCTGCCCCAAAGGGAATGGCTCAGCTTAGATTGCATGCTGGCTGACTACAATGTGTTTTAATTGACAGAGCGTATATTTTGTACATGGGGGAGAAGCGCAGGAACATGTTAAAGGGCAGGGAACGCTATGTTGCACAGAGGGCCTGCCTTGCGGGGTTTCTTTTATTTCCAAGGCAATCATTTGCCAGTACCGACAATTTTCCCCTCTTGGTAGCAGTTTGCCTGAAGAAGATCCTCTGGCAAATCGAATGATCGCCGTTTCTATTCTAAAGCATTCAACCTACCTAACAGATACTAACAAACTGTTACGCTGAGAGCAATAAAAAGGTACAGGGGATAATAAATGATAAATGAACAACAATCCACTGGGCGACAGTATTCATGGGAAAAGGAAACAAGAGCACTTAGTCCCTGCGTTGCACCGTCAGCACTGAGACTGAGATAGAAGTTTGTCACGATGGACCGAGCTTTATGTTCCCAGCAGCCAAAATATCTGCGTGTCTCTCGCTGCACTTACAAAGGGCAAGAAGAGAGAATGGATTTGCCTTTTGGGCTTAAGTGGTCTGAGAGGGGATGAATTAAAGAATCATGAGATAAACAACTGTCAAACTCAAACCTGTAGTCCAGGTCTCACCAATCCTGCTATCCTTTTTTTGTATACTGACTGTTTTAGTTTTATTTTTAGTATACATTCAAATTAGGGCTGGGCGGTATGGAGAAAATCAAATATCACAATACTTTTCACCAAATACCTCAACTTCGATATTGGAACGATATTGTAGGATTGATTATTGCTGTTTTCACAAACATTTACACAATGAGATTATTAGTAAATAATCATCAGTAATGTAGATATAATGACTAAGCAGATAAAGAAAAATAATAAAGCAGCTTTAACCATCTGGCAAATTCAGAAAATTACATCACTTTACTGTAATGCAGCCTTTAAAACCAGGTAAAGACAACACTTAGACAATAGAGCTGGGTTGAAAAAATCAATTTAATCGATTCAAATCGATTTTCCTTTAAATGGCACAATATCGATTCATTAATTAAAAAATTGATCTTTTATTATAACTATTTATTTTCCTCCGTGGATGCGTTGTACAGCCGGAAGCAGACTGCAGCAGCAGTACCTTCAACCCAGATAATCTCACGAGATCAGCGTTTAGCACCTGTAGTCATGGCGAGAGATCTTGTGAGACAGCCGGACACTGAATGAAGACAGAGCAGCAAACAATGGTGGGAGTGCGTCCACTGAAGGTATGGGTCTATAGTGCATTTTTCTCACTCGCATTTTCCCCTAAAAATATAACACTAATAATGTACGCATGTTTATTAAATGCACATCAGTTTCACAGAAAGGATTAAGAAATACCACTAAGCATCAGCACACTGCTAACTGTAGCCTCAGATTGTGCCTCATACAGATCTGCTGGTAAAGTTAACTTAGCGTTAGCAAGTTAACTTGCCTCCTAGTTTGTTACAAAGATCCTCTCTGAGGAAGAGGGTTCACTTTGCTGCAGGGTTCACCTACGTATATTGTTTCTCTTCTGATACAGTCAACGTGGGCATCACAACCACTGTAGTGTATTGCGGAAAAAGCTTTATAAGACGGTTACAGGCAGCAAACTTGTGGATGTCCTTTGTTTACATTTTTTGTAGCCACTTTAATTAAATTGTCTGCCTTGTGATTAGATTTGATTTAAAATATTTATTTTGTATGTGTCAGGTAATGTTAAATAAAAGTACATGATGATTAATGTACTGCTTTGGGGTCAATTCTTAATGTAAACAGCATTTTTAATAGTAATGCACCAGGCCAGAGGGTTCCTTGTTAAATATACTTCGTTAGTTCTCAGAAAATATCTTAATATCCAAGCAAATTTTGTATCATAATTGAAACATACTTGACTGAATCGATATTAAACTGAATTAAATCGAATCTAATCGTGAATCGAATCGAACTGAGTCCTTGAAAATCGAATCGATCTGGAAAATCTGAATCAATACCCAGCCCTATTAGACAACACATTATAACCGTAACCAAAATCTAAGACCATATCTAGTCTCATATCACAATATTAATATAACATCAATATCTCACCTGGCTCTAATTCTAATCCATGTATGGCACACTATTATAAACCCATTTAGCTTTTAAACAAGTAAACAAGACAAAATTTTAAAGCACAAAATGTATTTTTCTCCATAAGGAAAAAATAAAACAGATGATTAACAACCTCTTTACTAATAGATCGCAGTATTCAGTGATGTATCCATTGTACTTATTGTAATAACAATAACAAGCAAATGCTGCAGAGGTTACATGTGGATGTAATAAAAAAATCTTAAATATATGAAAAAAATGTAAATACAAAAGTTCACTTCATTGTTCAAGAAAAAAAATGAATAAATCAAACCTTACTGAATTGATAATCCTTAAAATTTCAAATCAAATTGATTTAGTATTTTCCTGAGTCAGCACTTAAGCACTCCCTCATCTCAAAGTTTATTGTTTTTTTGGATGGGTTTTTGGTTGGATGCCTGAAATAAGGTCTGTGGTCAACACAAACTTGAGAGACTTTCATGTTTGCTCTATGACATAAAGTAGGTCAATAAATACCTCATTCGTGAATTTTGAAAATTTAGATGTTTACTACCAAGTGGCTAAATGAGACCACACAACATCACCATGCCAAACATGACTTTACAGCCTTATTGTGGTGGTGACATCAAGTCATACAACCGTGGTGTAGTGCGATTATAGCCTAACGTTAGCTTTTTACTTCTGGCAATTGCATTAACACTTTAAAATTCATAAACATGGCGTTCACTTGTAAAGATTATCTTGCCGAACAAAACGTGCAAGTATCATAAACTTGTTAGCCTCAGAGCTTATTTTCTGCAATAATCCAAAATCCAATGGAAAAATCCGATGGGTTTTTGTCAAGGGAACCAGGGCAATGCTAACTTCCATGTCAGCGAAAAAAATGTCATCCCTGGAGCACTATATTTGAAGCATATGGCAGACTCTGCCACTAACAATGAAACTTCCATTTAAAGAGGATATTACAGAATTTAAAGTGAATGAATGGCTAATGCAGAAAATACTGACCATTAACAGTATTGAAAAGACCAGGCTTTATTTCTTCAAAATCTTAAGGTTTACAACTTCAAACGGACTGAGGTTGGTAGTAGGGTTGGTTGGTAAGATTGGTATTCTAAAAGAAAAAAAAAAGTCCAGCCTCAGATATGAACAGTCCATCTCAAACTGTAAGGAAGCATCTCTGTGCTTTCAAGAGAAGATTGTTCTCTGTTAGGCAGCTTTAAGAGAGTGACTGTATTGTATTGTGGTCTATTGATGCCACTGTCGGTGGTGAAATTGGTATCTCTCTCCCTTCTAAGATGGATTTCTCCCAGTATGATTGTTGAACATACTGGAGGTGCAAAATAGTGAACATACATCTCTTGCTTTTTGTAAGGAATAGTCACTGAAATCTGATGTGTTTTTTACTGAGTTTCAAGACATTCTGTATTCATTTCCACCTTTGGAAATAAGTTAATGTTATGCAATTTATGGCAATATTAACACAAGACAAAGGTAGTAAACAAAAGACATGCAAAGAGCGTTGGAGATTTTTCTTCTGACCACAGTTACCAGCACAACAATAAAACAATCCTCCCAAGGATGCAGAAAAATATAATTCGCCCTGATTCAAACAAGTTAGTGAGGAGCCTAAATTGTGCATGCTGGAGTATTTAGAGTCAGAGTGCAAAGTGCTTCAGGCATTCTTGAGGCTATGACTACTGATCCAGGTGTGTGCAGGTACTGTCCTTTTCAGCGATAAGAGAAGGTCCTTTATATTGAAAGGACAAACAGAGTGTATCCATCTGGTTCTTCACCTTTTCACTCATCATCCTGCCAAAATACAGATTCCTCTGGATATGAGCCAAGCATAACGGGTGACCTATTAAAGCAGTGTCTCAGCAGGACATCTAGTGAGGTTTTTTTAATCTGTCCTTCATTTTTCTCATAACCCTCAACACTTATGGAATTTTTTCTCCCCTGCACAGTATATAATACATTTACTGCAGAGGTCACGCTAGAAGTATATCACTGCATCACACTCTGGCCAGACAGCCGATGTATGAACAAGCCAGGGATCTCACAGGACACTGAGCAGATGGCGAAACCACACAGTGTCAGCACTTTCCCCCCGGCAACCTGAGAGACTCACTATGGTCAAATGAAACACGAGATATAGCAGAGACCTTCAAACTCTATTTATATAGCCATTTACAGATGGGCTTTTGCTTTTGGAAGAGAACTTGAAAAAATGCACTAATTGGTCCTTTGAAATAGATCCCTGCCAATTCATAAACACAAGCAATCCAAAGAAATGTCATAATACTGTCAAGACAAACTGTATCATTGTATGAGGTGTGTTTTATCTTAGGAATAGTTCGACTTATTTATCTTCTTGTTTCCAGATAAGAAAACTGATATCACTCATGTTTGTGTGGTAAATATGAAGCTACATCCTGCAGCCGCTCAGCTTAGCTTAGCACAAAGACTGGAAACAGAGGGAAACAGCTAGCCAGGCTCTGTCCAAAGGTAACACAATCAATTACTTGCACCACTAAAGCTCAGTAATTGTCTTGATTTTTTAATGTATTAAAAAAGCCGAAGAGTAATGGTTGTTGCTTTGCCATAAACTATACAAAAATAATGGATGTAGCCACTGTGACATCAGCCATTGGTTTATGGGACTATCACTCTGAAGCATTGAGTTCAGCATTTTAGGCGTCACCTTCTTGGTTTTTTGGAGCCACAGGTAACCATATTTGGGCAAGAGGGTGGAACTGCGGAGGATCGAGGGTTGGATCTGACTTGTAGACAGTGGTGATGCTTCACAGACAGCCTGTCACTCAGAGTGATCCCACCCTTCATTATGCATAATGTTAAGCCTTGATAAATAGGGACCCATTCTGTGCTGGTTTAACCAGGTTGCCAGGACCAGTTCCAGGCTTTGAAGACAATTTTGCATAGTGGCTCAAAGTGGAACTACACTGCCTAGGTCCATCACCTGATGCCAAAAGCCAAAAACACTTTCCCATAGGAATGAACGGGGGCCCACCTCCAATGCTGTATCAAGGTCTCTTTATGAATCACTGGGTTTTACAGGAGGTTACGTGCTGCCCAGTGGTTGTCACTGCTCCCAGCCACGAAATGGCCCAGCAACTAACCCACTGTTAAATGGCAAATTATATAAAAATGTGCTTAACACTTATATTTTTGTACTGATTAACCAAACATGTTAATTGGTCATCTTTAGAGGTGCTGGCAGGCAGATTCTGTTACCTTTGGAGAGAGCCAACCTAGTGGTTCCCCAGTTTCCAGTCTTTATGCTAAGCTAAGCTAACCGTCCATTCACTCCAGTTCCACAGTTACTGTAAAGAGAGTAGTTGGGTGGTTGGTTGATTGGTTGATTAATTTGTCATGCATACCAACATGTGCCCAACCCTCATGGGTTTACAAGACACCATAACAATATTTTTACAGTGATCATTACAAAATATATTTTATCCTACTGCTCAGTCCCAAACGAAATACTCTGTTTTCTACTCCAGACCCAGCAAACAAAATCTGCCACAAAAAAGGCTCCCCTTCTGAAACATAACTCAAATCTTTCATGGTCATCCAGCCACAAGAAATCAACATAAATGGAGGTCACTTCACAAAAAAATCACATCCCTTATGTCCTCGTAGGCTGGACGGTAAAACAAAAAATGAACCTCATTCTCAATTTCATCTATCTCACACAACAAACAAAGTCTGTCCTCTGGAGTGGCATTAAACCTACCAGTCTCTAAGGCTAATGGTAATGTCCCTGAGCTTAACTGTGCACATGGGGATCTTTGTCTTTTGGTTAAATTAAAGTTCACATAAAGTTCTACACTGTAAATATTCTCTATGAGACAATAGTTTATAGCTTTAGTTTATACCATATATCAACAGACCACTTTTCTCTATACATGAGAAACATTCTGCTCCTGATCTCCTGAACACCACAAAGTAACCTGTTCTGAAAGAAGGTTATATGTTGTTTTGCATGTTTGTATTAATGTGTATTTATGTCAAACAGCTGACGTTAGGGGTGGGCGGTATATTAAATATTTCATGTATCGTGGCTTGTGGGATGTATAAGATGACTATATAACAAACATCGAGTATGAATTGTCACATCATTTTATTAGCCACTGGCATGAGACTCACTGTGGCATTTTGGCTGTCACGCTCAGACACACATACTCCACACATCCAGATCGCTTTCTCCTTTGTGACACTGTAAGAGCAGGTGAAATGTATGTCTTATCTGCAGAGCTCCAGACTGCTATAATTTAGTCACATTTTGTGACCATGGAGCACCACTGCGACTTGTAAATGTTAATACATGGACTAGGGAGCTGTTAGTTTGTTTTCAGCTTACAGTAAATAAATCGTCACGTTTAACAGAACTGCGGTAACAGTTTAACATAATAAGTTTAACAATAGTGTTAAGAATCATGTGTTTGTACCTGTTGGACTCCACACCATGACTATTTAGCCACATTTTGCAACAATGGAGCACCAGTGCAACTGGAAAATACTTTTAATATGAACTGGAGGGGTGTTAGTTTGTTACCAGCCTTACTGAATAAATCCCCATGTTTAAAGGTGCTGTGGCTGCTAGTGTCTAAATGTCGATCGGAAGCTTCAAGTTCACGGGAAAAACATCAACACTTCCAGCCAGATACAAGCTGGGTGCTTCAAAATAAAAGCACCAGTGGTTCCACTTTGATTTTTTAATCATAACATTACTTCTCTAACATTATTGCAATTCTACATTATTCAACTTTATTATGACTGTGACTACTTCATTTAACTTTGTTGTAACTCGATTTCATTTGATAATTTTGTATTTTAGCAATCTACAGTTGTTAAGAGGAGATTTAAAAATATCAAGGTATGTCTTTTGTATCGGGATATAGCCTAAAGTTATCATGATATTCATTTTTAGCCATATCGCCCAACCCTAGCTTAAATCCTAGGATGCAGGAAAGATTTTAGATTTTTTTTGTTGGTTTTATTTTTGATAATTCAAGGCACTGTATGTAAGAAAGTGGCCAAACAGTTACTGCACTCAAATTCAAAATACTGCCGCGAGTCGTGTCCGCCCCCCCTCCCCTACAGATTCGAGGTTGCTGGACAGCGGCACGCTGGAGACTGATTTGTTTGCCCACGGGTGCGTCGCCGCGTCCTTGATTTTCGGTTTTCCAGTGGACCCTTCGAGCAAGTCTGGCTTCTCTGCTGCTAACGCTGCTGCTGGGATACAGCTGAGGAGGAGCCGGCTGCTAATGCTATGTACCGGGACACTGCTAATGCTGCTTGCCGTGCTGCTGTAGCTCAGTCGTAACTGTAACTGATGCTGAGACTCTACTGACTGCGTGACTGGTAGACGGCGGTGGGTGGTGCAACAGGCCAGAACACAAATTCAAAACATAAACATGATTTGCGGACCGTAAATTTTTTTTTTAAATGCGAATATTCTGGCTGTACTATTGTTGTCGGTGAGATCAGTATGTTATATGAACATTATTCCTTCGTCTCTGTGACATATTAGGAGGATTTTATGACTATTTGCTTTAGATTTCTTACATATAGCTCCTTTAAGTGTAATCAATGAAATCGAATCAAAGACATCATTCAAATATAATCTTCTTATCTAAATATTGACAATAAAGCACATAAGCACATTTTCCAAAATTCCTAAAATCACTGTAACATACAGTTTCATTTATTTCAAATCAAATGGGTTTACTATGTTTTTATTTTTTTTAAAAAAAGGTACTAATACACCTAAAAGCAGCTTCTGGATAAAATATGAAGCCCTAAGAAACACTGTAAACTATCCACCCATAATGTATGAGAGATGGCGTTTCAATGCATGGTATGTGGTTGTCCCAGTCAGTGTTAGAACACAGTGTAGGGAGGGATTGTCTTCTCACCAGTGCATCGATTGTCTCCCACTCTAATTCCGTCCTGTCTCTCATGTCCCAGAGAAAGGTGGGCAGCCACTGTCGAGATCCATCACATCCAGCAAATGTATTGTTGGACGTGAAACAATTGTTTATTGTTTTTCAGCTTAACTTGCTTCCTGATGAAGTTCATTGATCTCTAAAGCAATCCATGGTCCCTGGCTCCACATCATTTGTTCCTCTGCTGAAATGATTGGTTTGATCTTTAGGCCGGGCATCAGCTGTAATTACTGAGATGGGATTTCAACTGTCAGCATGATAAATGGCCATTTGACTTTATTTGTCTTGGCCTGCCATTGGCTCGCAGTGCTACCCGTCACTGAGGTATTCTATTTCCTTTACTCAGCATCACACTCACAGAAACATATTGAATACCTCTTCCATCACTTCAGCAGAAAATCTTTCGATAATAACAGAGATAATTGTCAGAGCAAAATGCCCTCGGTGAGCAAAATGGCTGGACGAGTCAACTTCTTGTTTTTCCACGAAGACCTTTTGATTATTTTTTTTTTTTTTTTTACTGCTGTCAGAAACTTAGTTTGCCTAACTTTGCCCCTCTGGTCCTCAACACACATTGCCTTAGACACACTTGTTTTTTCATTTTGTTACAAATCATTAAGCTGGGTTGCAGTGGGAATTCACAAGAGGCAAGATGCTTGCAGGTGCAGATCTCTAGAGGTGTTTTTGTGCATCAATAAATACAGCCTCCTGGCCCTGGGTGGCCTCAGAGCCCTTAGCCCTGAGAAAGAATCGATTGTATTTCCAGACTCCCCGTGTCGGCTGCTAGGAAAGGAACACAATGCTAACGACAACAGTGAATACCGCGAACAAGGGTTATTCACAGTACTGAATACTTATGTTTTTTGTAATGTTGTTGTTTGTTTACATGAAATACACTGCAGAGAAAGAGCTATGTTTGTCGCTGTGTAAAAAAGTGAAGCGAGGTTCCTGATAGAGATGTTTTCTTAACAGCTGAACACAATGCCCTAGAATGCACCTTTAAAAGCAGCCCATCCATTAGCTGTTAAGCAAGCTGTGGTGCATTCTGTATTTCTGAATGTAACCGCACATCAGAGGGCATTTTCCCCACAACAAATCAGAAAAAAGGTTGTTTATTCATTTGGCGATGTATAGCCAGGCAGCACCAAACAAAAAAGCCTCAGAATCTCAAGTCGTCAAAACCATAATAGAACTTCTTTTTTTCTGCCCAGCTCCTAGGAGCCTTTCATTTCTGCATGGCAGTGCTCTTTCCGGATCAATTATTCCCACTAAAAAAGTAAGAGGAGGCCATGAAATATTAAAGCAGAGGCTGAGCAGAGGTTGAAAGCTTCCCTAACGCGGGGGTGTTGTATCTGTTTTATTTTTCATGACGATGGAGGGACTGTGGCGAGGAGGAGGCGCTGCAGTCGCTTGGGGCCGTTTCTGTGGTAGCTAATTTAGTCGGCGGTCCAAACCTACCAGATGAAGAGCCCATCCAGAGTTGAAACAGGGCCAAATCTCACGGCAGGGGCCACCCTCATCCTCTCTGTCCACATCACAAGTCTACTGTTACCTACTGACAACAGAGGTACTGTTTATTATTTAATGCTGTTGCAGTTGTAACTTCGAACTCAAACTGGGTCCTCACACATACAGGATGAGATGTGAGACAGTTGCGTGTTTATTCTGTGTGCCTCACAGCATTGTTAGTGTTTTCCTCAGCTTTCATCTTTTTACTTGAGCTCGGCGCCACGAGGCAGGAGCGCAGCATCTGACTAAATGGGGAGATTTGTTTGCCTGATTGAAATGCAGATCAAACTTCCAAAGCAGTCTTTGTGCGGAGCTTGACAAATATATTACATATTTTTTCGGCATGCCACAATGTTAAATGAATGAAGATTTCACCTGCGACATATTATGGAACCTCCACTTTTCTACCTTGAGCCCACACAGGCTGACAAACTGTCTGGGGCACGAAGTTCAGTATGTTTATTACTCTGTTTAAAGTGTGGCATGAAAAAGTCATGAGCCTTTTCTCAGGAGTGTTACAGTTTGACTGTACAATGCCCTCTACAGGTCACTGTTTCCCCAGCTGCCATGTCTTATGTATTTAACATCTTTTCCCCCACTGTTCCCATCCCGTCTGCATTATGGAAATGTGGTATTAGCTCTATAAAGAAGCACATGCTACAGTACCTACAGTACACTGTGTGTGTGTGTCTGGGAAATGGGGCAGCAGTGACTAGGCACATCTTGCTGATAGAGCTTCAAAGCCTATTGTTATCACTGTATGCAAGCCAAGCATCAGTCTGTTCCAGATCAAACAGTTCATTTGTCACTCTGAAACTGACGTTGAGCGGATGGGATTTTTATTCATCAAACCTACAGAGCACTTCTCAAACAGCACGGTTCACTGACTCCCTGGAAATGCTTTCGTTGTAATTCAGCAATGATGTAGATTCAGTCTTTTGTCTTTATTATAAATAATACAAGTTTCACTGTAGTGACTCTGCTTGAATCATGAGCAGAAGGTGAGATAAGGTCATGGAGGAAACAGACTGAAAGCTAATGTAGGTATCGCGCTGTAGGGCATCGCTTTATATTGGCTTTACAATGTTGCTTATGTCTGTTCTGTATCTATACATGATTAAAGGGACAGCTCTCCCATATTAAAGTATCTCCTCACTTACCAATAATGATGTTCAGCCGTGCAGATATTGTGGGGGTTTCTTGCTCAGGCTTTGAGACATCCATCTTGATTTCTGCTTAATACAAACACAATAAAGATGAATGATTACACTGGGAATACTTGATACAAAAAATAGTCCCTCTGAAATGTGATTACAGCAAGGCAGAGGTCTTCGCAGGTCCAAAATGACGGACCTTAACCCGAATCAACATAGGAAATTTGTTCCGAGATCTGATTGGACCCAACACCCAGTTTGTAAGATCCATAAAATAGAATGAAGACCGAGGACGCATCCATTGACATTCATTCTACTGCTAAAAACACTTCCGGTGCATGTCTGAGCAAGATCGAACCAACACCCAGCGCAGTCCCCATCAACAGCCAGTATGTCGGGTCAGTAAATTAGACCCAAGACCTGAGATCTGAGACCTGGATGGATCTTTTTTATAAACCCATCAAATGGTATTATTAAATTTCCCTAAAGAAAAGTTAAATTCTCCACAATTCAACTGTCCACACCATTTTACAGAAACCATGAGCACCAAAGTATAATTCAGATTTACCATCAGCATGGTAAACAAGGCCAGACGAGAAAAAAGTGGTGACTCTTTACCTTTGCAGCAGTCATAAAGTCTGAATATGTCTCCATTCCTCAATTACTTATATTCCTTCTGTAAGGATCCACCAATCAAAAGGGATTTTCATAAATTTATCCCAAGTTGTGAATATTGTCAGGTACACTATCATCTTTCCTCTGCTCTGCCTCCAACCTGCTGTTGCCGCTGTTTTTTATTCACCTTACATTTGCTCTCGTAATCTGATCTTAGGTCTGCCTAAGATCTTGACCCAATTGACAAAAATGGGACCTGGGTGGGGTTTCAGGTCCTAGGGTCTGGGTAGACCTGCGAAGACCTCTACAACAAGGTCTCTGGATAGTACAAAGTAATGACACTGTTTTTGGAAAAAGATTTTGCTATGGAATGTTTTAGATCAAGGTTCAACGGTTTTTATATACAAGAGGTAACACATAGCTTAATGAACAGGAAAATGAACTATAGTTTTGTATAGTTCCTTTTAAACAGGGATGCCAAAACTTTTTCCTCTGGAGGACCAAAACTGAAACTAAATGGTGGGCCACAAGCCAAAAGCAAACACCTGTTGTATTGGATTAGATTGTTAAGATGCAAAGTGGTACTTGGATCCGGGGTTCCCTTTACTGAGATGCCTTTTGTACATGAGCCAGTCTCTGCCTCTTCATCTTTGTCTTACTTCACTTGTGCCAAAATAGCTTCCTGAGCAAAGTGTCACTCTACTCACCATATTCAGACTATAAAAATATAATTATAAATTAGGGATACTACATATTTAACAAGCATTTTACCTCACAAAAAATAAAACAGCATAAACAGCTATTTATGGGTTGTTTTTTTAATGAATTTGCCTTTTACTAGAAAGATCTGCAAGTCAAATTGAACCTTATGGCGAGCCAACTTCAGCTGCAGGCCCGACTTTGAGCAGCCCTGCTTTAAAATAGTGTAGGTATGTATGTATCATGCATAATGAATCATGCTCTCTCCATTCTTCATAAACCATGAAGATTGCCATGTACATTGTACATTGCATTTCAGCTTAGGTTGGATCTGTGGTGCATTTCAGTTTCATGTGCTTATGCTGTGTCCAATGATCCGACAACCTGATCTGATTACCCATGACACATTAATGCACATGTAAAGGAGCACTATGATTTTTTTGCTTTGAGCAATGCCAGACCCAATTCCCAAAGAAATCACGAGCTGAAAATAGTCCATAAAAAACGGTAATAACTTGAAATAACACCTGATTTCCAGCTATTTAGACGAGCCAGTGCTCAACAAGTTGGGTCCGGTTTTGAACCCAAGTTTAATGCTGCAAATCTAAGTTCTTTCAACTTTGTGAAAATTTAATTTGCTGTTATTTTCAGCGCAGTGACTTTAGTTGAACTGTAGCAGCAAGCTGTAAACAAACACCCGAGAGAAAGGTTTGTTGAGTATGACATGAAAATCCAGAGCTGAAGTCAGCCCTACGGAGGAAACAAGGCAATAGCTGTTGCAGTGTGTGAATTACACCGGCAGCACATGAATATTTAAAGTGTGATCAGGAGAGACCTCCATTATGTGAGCTACTGAGCCGTAATGTCAAGGCTGATTATGAGAGCAGGAATGGTTCATGTGCTGCTGTTGAGCTGACAAAATCAATCGCCTTGTGCTGTGAACGCAAACAGGTATCTGTCAATTCACGCTCAACTGCATGCCTGCTCATGTACAGCTCTGTCTCCGCACGTAAACATGTTCATACACAAACAGAGAAACAATGGATTTAACATGAATGGGCTTGAAAAACATATTGGAAAATCATATTCTAAACCTTCAAATGTGATTTTTCTCTTTTCACCAAAATCCAATCCACCATAGCAGCATGCTTATCCACAGCCGAGCCTGTCATCACAGCAAAGAGTGCAGTGCAGTCAGAAGCAGTGCCACTTCCTTTACATCTCTGCTAATCTCAGGGGCACTGCTGCAAATTACAATCTAAAATTGATGAATTATGGCGTCCATCCACACCGTGTGCTCCCCTGCACTCGAATCAATTTAAGTGACTGCCCCCCACCCCCCTCCAACAGTGAGAATGTACTTTTGTTAAATGACTTCATGAGAAAAAATTATAGCTATAAATTTGAAGCCAACACCAGCTGTTATGAAGATTTATTGCCATGCTTAATGTTAATATACCACCCTGCCCAGACATATCAAATGCTGAGGCCACTGTAGGTCAGCCAATGGGATTTCTGGTTATTCTTGTTATTTCCTCGGCCCAGTGTGAAATTAGTTTGACAGTAAGGTGGTCAAGAAAAATCAGCGGCTTCTGTGATAATTGCCAGTTGTCGGATTTAAGGTGGATACGTCCTTGGTGAAGCTAGCTGTTAAAAAATTATATTCACCACACTCATATTTCACAGTTTTCATAATAGCCGACTTGATTATTGTGAAACCCGCCACTGACTTCATCCGTTTGTCCGTTTCATCACAGTAAAGCGTGAAGGCTCACTGGAAATCTTTCAAACGAGACAATGTTGGAATATGCAGTAGTTGCCATTGTTCATAGCATTTCCCAATCAGGTCATTAAAACTGCTTGTTATATTAATATATATTATCAAGTAGATGGATAATTTTCACTATCAAATACTGCTATATTAAGTCATTAACTCAGAGAGGAATAGTATCCACAGGCTGGCGAGCGCTGACACCGGGGCAGGAACCAATCTGGCAAATCCAGAGGCTCGAGGCTGCTATCTTTGGTATTCTTTGGCATTATGGGTAGTAGATGTGCACATGCAGGAAGGTTTAACTGCTAGACACTATTAATATAAATTAAAAACTTTGCACTTTTATTTCTCTTGTTGCATCTGGGGCAACTTACAACTTATTACTGCAATGTAACTGCACTTTAACTGCAATTTTCATTTATTTTGCTTGTATTTTATTTAATTGTACAGATTTTATTTAATTTCATCTCATTTTTCTAATTAAGTTTTATTCTACTTGAATGGGTTTTATCCTGGTTTTTACTGCTTATATCATTCTAATGCTTTTCACTGCCTGGGTAAAGCACTTTTGTTTGCCTTTGTTTAAAATGTGCTTTACAATAAAGCTGCCTTGCCAAAAGTTTACTAAGCAATGTCACATAGCATTTAAAAGCTTTATAACCCCATTCAAGGCTGCAATGATTCCATTTCAACCACTTGTAGACTAGTCACATATAAAGGTCGAGTTTGCATGAAAAGGTGAGAGTTTAAGCAATGTTGGAGTCATAAGGTTATGGCTATTTTCTGGAAGCAGTACTGTATGTACCCTTACCAGTACAGACCTATTACATATCTAGTTATTATGCAAGACCGCCTGGCTCAAGAGGGAGAGAAAGAGAGCTGGCCAAAGCCAGAAGAGGCCAACCAAACAGATTGAGTACCATCATCTCCGGCCTTGTTAGAGGACGATGCATATTAATGGTAATGCTAAATTCTGTCCTGTGGCTATGATCAAACATGATGTCTCCAAGACAAACAGAACACACAGGGGATAAGCAGAAAACCAGTGAGGTGGTACACAAAACCCAGAAGCCGTAGGTCAATTTCAGGAATTCTATCATGCTGTTGTAGTTTAGGCTAGTTTTAAAGACATCATTATGAGAGATAAGGAACTGCATATGCATTGCATTTTGTTTTAACCAGAAACAGCCCTGAAATCACTATCTCCAAACCCACCAGAGTCCATTTAAATCAGCAGTAGTTTTAGCATCATAAAACACACGACAAAAACAAAAATAAAACTCACAAAAACCGTATTGGTTCGTCTTTCCAGTGTGCCAACAATCACCAACTCCAGTTTGGTTGAAATAAACCCTTAATCCAACCGGTTAGATGTGAAAATACGCTGACTCTATACATGCTAAAATTACTGCTTGTTTAAATGGAATCTGGTGGGTTTGGTGATGACCATTTTGGGGCTGTTTCTGGTTAAACAAAAAGGATCTTGCCCTTAAATTAAAAGGTCTATCTCTGTAGAGATCCTTTCCATAATGTAGTCAAACACTTAGAATGATAACCTGAGCCAGCGATTGTATCAGGGTGGCCGTGGCTCCCCCTGACGGGAACATCCTCATGTCAAACATGCAACACAGGGGGCCAAGTGTCTCTTTTATTAAAGCACTTTGCGGTGACATGTTTCACAAGTGATTGTCACTCCCAAATTGCAGATACATCTGCAAGTCCTACAGGGCTCTCATACACTCATGCATAAGCAAGAGGAAATTATCTTATGTTGCATATTATAGCTTGAGTGTAGGATATTTGATGAAACAGGCCCTCCATTCCCTGTTTTTGATTATTTAAAACCTCCTCTGGTGGCTTGACACAAATATTACCAACATAAATAAAGATATATTAACAAATATGAGTTGTGATGCCATTGCCCTGCTTTATTAACTGTGTTAATTTGAACAGTTTAAAAAGCACATGCGCTGCCCGTGCATTAAGAGCTCCAGCTGTTACAGGAGCTACTGTATATTTTTATGCTTACTGATCCATGCCACCTCCATGTAAACTCAATATTTAAGTTATTACATTAGTTAGATTAACTACTGTTTAATTTATAATGTTGAAACTAAAAATATTGGTCAGGAAACTAGAGACAAATGTAAAGTAGGAAGAGCAATTTCCTCCTGTTCCAGTCACGGCTTGATGGCCACCTGACCACAAGCTTGCGTTGGATGGTTGCTTAAGAGCGTGAGTCAATAAGGATTGTACCACATAAACTGAATGCTTTTCATTCCTTGCATTGCCACTTCAGTGCCCTGAGTTTAGAGCACCAGAGTGATGTTGTTTATCAGTGCTGTCTCTGATACAGATGATGGAGTTTTAAACGTAGCGTATGTGCAGCAGATGGTGATGTGACTTTGAATTACATTTGTCTCACAATCTATATTTACTGAACAACAGTGGAGGACCTGAGAGAGAGGAGAAAAAATATTCTAACAGTGGTATATTCCTTTCATGTGCTAGTTTCGCCAAGAGGGGTCTAAAGATGAATACTCCCAATGACCGTTTCATCCAAGATACAAAGAGGGGTATTATTACAATTCTTGGGGTTAAGCCAACCTTTATTTTGTTTTTCTAGTTGTTTATTTGTGTAGCCCTTGATCACAGGACTCCTGTACGCCCACATTAAGAGAAAAAATGAAAACAATAAATGAAAACGACACCCCCAACCTTCGACCCTTGCTGAGAACAAGAAAAGAACCCTCATTAAGAAGTTCAAATCAGCAAAAACAAAGTGAAAACAATTAGCAAGCTATTCCACCGTGGGCTTTAACATCAGCAGTCAAGCAGCGTGCTCCTCTTATTGCTTACAAGGCGTTGAGGGGATATTATTGAGATTTGATTTTACAGGGCGCTCCAAGTGGGCTCTTGTCATTAGAAAAACTCAAGACATTTCATCCTGGCACACGCAGCAGTCAGACTGAGCCAGAAGCAACAGCGAGGAAGCCTAATTGAACTCTCTGTGATTCCCTCTCAAGGGCTATTCTCAGTGCTCATTATCTTACCCTTGTCCCCGTAAAGATCAGATGACTTCGCTTTGACTTTGAACCTCCCTCTCCAAACAGGTCACTCGAGCTCCCTTTGTCCTTTCATCTTCCCTTTGGCTTTTATAAATAAGCTGGTCTGCGTTTCTCTCCGGAGGCGCAGTTGCATCACCTCAGACAGCTGCCAGCAGTGGCTCTACTTAGAACAAAGTGGATCCAGGCAACTCGGCTCTAATCACTTTTGTCGTACCGTGAGTGCCGACGATGCCAACAGACAAAAAAATACATAAATATATATATATAAAAATGGGAAAGAATTTCCAGGACACTATTATTTTTCTTAACACTTGTCATTTTTACTTACTGTGTTCAACATCCTGTCACTGAAAAGCTTTGTGTGCATCCTCTCCTGTCCATCCGATGCCAACGGAGGCAAAGACTGTAGAAGTTGAAGCCGCTAAAATGCATTGTTTCAGCACAAAAGCACCCAACAGCCATGGCCAAACAATCATTACACTGTTGCAGCTGGAATCATCATTTACAGCGCTTTGATCTTTGCTCACACACCTCTCTGTTTACTTAATATCAGCAAGGGATCTCAGCGGTTGATGCTGCCCTGTAGATGGCTTTTCTAGCGTGGTAAAGCTGCATTCAAACACCATCTGAGCTGCTGAGCTTGATACTCAATGTATATTTTCAGGCAAAAAGCCACGAGGTGATGCTCAGCAAAAAAAATTGACACTGCATATGTTCCAACAAATAAGCTCTACATCAGGGCTATGGATAGTTCCAGCCTTTATAGACTGAGCTGCGTGGGTCGACCCGTAACCCACGGGACCTGCGGGTCGGGCAGCAGTGATCGTCTGTTAAACCGGTCTGTAAATGATATTTTGACATTATTGGCTATTACTGTCATGGCATCCGAAGGTACTGATGCATTGAGCAGGTGACAGTCCGCGGTCATTTTCAAAACACACTTGAGTCACGCACTCCAAAGGAAACTTGTTGAAACTTTAAACAATAATTTATTGTACAAAACGGGGGAAACAAACATTGACAAAAACGTAACATAATTCATGTTAAATTCAAAAGATAACGAAAAAACAGCTACAAGTTAGAGGGAATAGTGATAAAGTGGTAAAACTTGGCATTGATCCACAGCCACAGACGGATGAAGGATGACTTATTTTTTTGCTATTTTCAAAATTATTTCCTGCATCTAAGCAACAAACCACAGAATAAATTAGCCGTTCTCAACTGGGGGTCCAACAGGGGGTCCCTAGAAAATTGGGAAACAGTTTACTTTCACAATTTTTATTCAATACAGAAATGATCCCAATGTGAGCAAGAGTCATACAAGTGATTATTCTAATAGGTTTCACTTCATCCAAGGTTATCTTCTAGAGTTGACAACTATACAATTTCAGTCTTATTCATATCTAACAACTAAAATCTTTTCAGATGGAGGTCCGTGAAGCAAAATCTTTTCAAGTGGGGGCCTGTGACTAAATGTGTATCAATTTAGGGGTCCTTGACACAAAAAAGGTTGAGAACCAATCGGTTTTCTTTTTTACGCTGCACATGAATGCCCAGTGTTCATGGTCATGTGAGATGTGTTTTGAGGCATGTTAGTATGGAGGCAGAGTATTTCTAATATGTTGCTAAATTGGGTGTATGGAGGTCCTTTCTGTTTTTAAATGAAAACGTATTCATGTGGATGTGGGCTCAGAGAGGATGTCAAGGCGTATGAAGCTAGTGACTACGACACCATTCATGTCCTGTTTCCTGCTAACAAACTTTGAAGCACTTATTCACTTACTTGCAGAGAGCTAGATGCAAAGATTGATACCATTTTCAGGTTTGTACCCGTAAATATGAAGCTACTACCAGCTGCAGATTAGCTTAGCTTAGCAAGAAGACTGGAAACAGAGGGAAACAGCTAGCCTGCCTCTGTACCAGACAGTGCCTTTAAAGCTCACTAAACTCTCTGCAAGAAAGCAATAAGCATATGTCACACAATGTCAAACTATTAGTTTTCAGGAGTTTTTGCATTTAGTGCAGATTTTTTTTCTTCAATAATTTGGGAAGAGGAGTCATTACTTCTTGTTTTCACACACACACAAAAAAAAAACGAACCGTGTACTAGCTGTGGTATATGTATCCATGACAACACAGTACACACAGTTCTGCAAAAAGGAAAATAGTATAAGCTTTTTATGTCATTTAAAAGCCATTTATACCAGTCATGGGTGGGTGAACCCCCTGACCACTGTTTGCAGTGGTTTGGTCTAGAAAAACTGTTTCAATCAGACTTACTATGAAACCTTTAGTTGCTTTATGTGGTAGACCAAAGTAACACTCACATGAATCATTTTTGAAGCGGTCGTGTTTTTGGACGGCAAAGACAAACTTGCCCCCACTGAGTGTGTGAATTACTATGAGTGTGCCTCGCTGCCTGGGTTTAGTGGGAGAGACTCCAGCATCCTGTGACCTTGAACACAAATAAGGCCAAACGCAGCCCGAGTTATTTTTCACTTATTGCAGCACATGGGTCATTTGTTGAAAGTCTACCCCCCCTTTTAACTCTGTGACCGCGGCTGCCCCGCAGTTGCTTCTTCAGCCCCACAGTGAAAGGCTTCATATCTTCCACTACACCAGCACACCCTTTGCGCCCTCTGTAAGACATCAGTACAAACCAGCACTGGTCCCGGAGCTTTGAAGTTTGTTTCAAAGGTACATCAAAGGCTGCTGGAGTACAGACACATGGATGACACACCTCATTTAGTTACGCAGCATTTCATAATTTTAGACTATTAATTTAACTGTTGTGATGGATATATAGGAGCAGTTACTTCACTATACTATAAATAGCACCTGAGTTTTAGAGGTTCAGTCTTGAACTTATACAGTGAATGGTTGTTAAATGGACGTCAGAAAGTAATTTGACATTCTGAGAATATACTACCACATTTAACACTCTCATTTTCATTAAATGTTCCCACTTTTGTTATACAACGCCTCATGCCATCTGCTGCAAACTCCAGGAACCTGTCACTCACCTGTCAGCTATGTTAACACTCACCTTTCTCACACACACACGCACGCACGCACGCACGCACGCACGCACGCACGCACGCACGCACGCACGCACACACACACACACACACACACACAGAAGGTAATTAACTCCTCAGCTTCTGACAGGCAATTATAGTGTTTAAACATACATGAACCCACACTGCAAAGCAGACCATGTATCTGAGATAACAAAGCGTTTAATGGACCGTGGAGAGGTCAGACATTGTGTTTGTTTGCTGGGTAAGTGAGACATCAATTATGGATGTTTCTCACTTTATATATGAATTTATAGAAGTGGGTGAGGCATATACAGCTGACCTTTCACCGCTGCAGATACAGGCCTCAAGACATCACGGTAATAACCACCTCTAACAGAAGAGTTAGAGAGAGCGGCTTTAATCGATATTTTTATAATCACAATGTATCAAACGACAATGTGAAAGGAGGGCGCCTGCAGTGACGAACCTACAGAGAATAATCCACCGAATCTACAGCT
Source organism: Epinephelus fuscoguttatus (assembly GCF_011397635.1). NCBI lineage: Eukaryota > Metazoa > Chordata > Actinopteri > Perciformes > Serranidae > Epinephelus > Epinephelus fuscoguttatus. Next base: position 15,100,982 of record NC_064772.1, read on the forward strand.
CCCCTCGGCTTTACTTCCAATGGGAGGTACTTCTGCAGTTTGCAGGGTGCATGGAAAGCTCGACTAGTTAACTTAAATAAAAAGAAATAAGTTGTGAAATACTTGTGTTAAGGGGAAAAATAAATGTCCAAATTGGTGTGATGCTGATTTTAACTCAATAAACTGCCCATCAACCTGAGTCAGTTGTAAAATGTGTTGCAATGGAGAGCATGAAACAAGCAGAAGGTGAAATAGAGCAATTAGAGTGAGCAGTTCAAATAAACAGTCAACTAACTAACTAACTAACTAACTATTAAAGTTGTGCTAGGCAGTTTTATTTCATTGGGCAAATATCCTGTAATACACTTTTAGTATATTGTATTTGAAGTGGACTGAGAGAAATCGAGACTTCTGCACCTCTGCATGGTTCTGTTTTAAGGCTTTAGAAAATCTAGCTCATTATAGGAAACTATAAAAACAGCCTTCCTATTGGCTGCTCTATGTCCCTTTGATGAAAGCCTGATTCAATTCAGAGAATCCTGCAGAGAATGTTGCTCTGTAAACATTGGTAACAACTGCCTACAATGCAAAGCAGCCCAAAAATGGAGATGGACTTATTAGAAACAAAAAGAGTCTGACAGTAAACAAAAGAAAACACATGTCAATATCAGCAAAGCGTTTCAGAGATGGAGAGCAAACGTTGATAATAGTTTAGCCTTCTCCTAACTGGCGCTAAAGGCTTCAAGTTCATGTTTATGTAGCTAATGTTAGCTAGAGCTATAAATCAGTGTGTTCTCCACCTCGCCTGAAGAAAGCAGGCAGCAGCTAGGGAGATGGACCCTTAGTCAGTGGCTACAGCAACCCGAATCCAGCCACAACAAGTCCCAGCTTAGGGGGACTGGGCAGCCCCGACTCCCCGCCAGATCAGCAAACATCCTGTTGCTGCCGTTACATAGGTTAGACCCGGCGCTGCTGCTGGGCACCAGTCCACTGCGACACCTGGAGCTGGGTGGTTTGTACTGGCCAAATTCATCCGCTAGAAAGGACTGAAGGTCTACCTCTGCTCTTCACCCCACAAAGCAGGCCACACCAACGGGCAGTGAGTCGGAGGGACTGTAGGGTAGCTTGGTAGCTAATTGTTGTCTCATTTGTGGTCTGATAAACAGGGCAAGAGCTCTACAACTACTTTTTCTAGATTTCTGCCTACTCCAGCTTTAACTAACTAATTCCTAAATATCTATCTCCGAATTGTTAACTGCTAACTGCTAAGTAATTATGACCAAAACAACCAGAACACTGACAAGTGTATGAAAAAATATTGGAACATCCAGTTGATTATTCATCCATATAATACCATAACAGATTGGTGTCAAAAAGGGGGCACTGGAGCTCAGCTGATAGAGCTGTGAGGTCAAACAAAAAAAGGTTTAACCACTGGTTTAGAGGACTTAACTATAAGCAAATATATTTACTCTGTGTATACTAAACTTAATATCTGCATGGCAAATAAGATTAGGTCAGTATTACCGATGTGTTATATTAATCTGAGGTTCATTTCTGAGAATGTTTCTAATATTAAATCTGATCTGTGACATTTTCGAGAGATGAAAAATAGTAATCACCAAGTGGCAGATGCGAACACTGCGAATGCACCTTTGAAATCTGATACAGATTGAAATGGTTCTTTTTCATGTTAATTCCTGGCTTAATCTACTGCATTTCTTCAAGCCCATCAGATACTGAGAGAACACATTTGTCCTAGTTACTAGGATCATCATCTACCAGCTGGCGGCCAGCAAGCACACCGATTCATTTTCAAAAACAATATGTATTTCACTTATTCAACACTTCCTGTCAACGACTCCTTTGAGGTGTGCTTAAAATTCTAAAGAGAGGCTTAAGAGGAGATAAAGAAAATGATGCTGTGGTCACAGGAGCAGGTTGGGCTCGTAAAACTTTATGTTGACTTCTGTAGAGAGTAAAAATAAACGAAACAAAAGAAAATATACGGACGCTTCATCTTGGAGAGCTACTATGGCCCTGCACTGTACTTTGATCCGATTTAAATGAAGGCCACCCTCAACAAAACGGCCTCTAATTATTTTGTCTTTGAATCTGAAATGAGAATACCCACGGGACTCTGGTGGAGGTCTGACAGAGCTGCAGCTGAAACTCATTTTCTCATTTCCCTGTGCTCTGTAAACTCGTGCTCCCTGAACACAGCAACAATAAGAATCAAGGGAATTGGACGCTAGATTAAATCATGCATTTAAGGCTTGGGAACACAGAAAGGCCTTGAGTCAAAGTGTTATTTCAGAGTTGCCTAAGAGTTTATCTGCAGTTGTTCCAAATGGCCGCCACCTATTGAAACGTTTAATCTGCTTTCTTCATAAACACATCACCGCCGTGTTATAAATGGAAATTAAAAACCTGGCACAGTCTTTCATCAACACTTCCCTGTCAGAGAAAACACCATGGCAGTCTGCCATCTCTCTGCTGAATCATTATATTCATTGCCACAACCGGAGTGGAAGTGCATGGGGGGACAAGCAGACAGAAATATCTCGCCCTCTTTTCTCAGGAGGCCGACTCCCGCCCTGCAGTTCTCACCCCTCAGATTCGTGGCTCACCTTGACATTTCCAGCTAATGACACTGACTGAGGGCTTTGGATTTTTCATGGCTTTGTACGTGTGCGTGCCATTTCTGTGATTGAACTAATAACAGATTCTTAGATGTAATTGTGCAGGTCGGCTCAGGACTGCTGTCCAAGATCTCTCAGAGCGATGACTTTGTGTCCCCAGTGTTTTCTACTAAGACTTTTCTAACTTCCCTTTCTATTTCCTGAACAGTCTGCTGCGTATTTACATTCAGTAATTACCTTTCTGTATAAATAGTAATTTTAATCACCACCAAAGGAGTCAGTCATTTTTAATTAGATATACATGCAAAGGGGATTTATATGTAAAGACGAATGTACTTCAACATCACCTGGGGCCTCATGTACAACGACTTGCATGGATTTCCTGAAACATGGCGTACGCTTAAATCCAGAAAACGTCGTACACACAAAAACATCCAGATGTATGAATCTGTGCGTACGCATGAATCCAAGTACATTTCCTTTGTACATCCCAATCAACATGGAATTGAGCGCACATGTTGGAATACCTGACTCCTCCCTGTCCAGCCCCCATTTAAATATGCAAATCATATTTAAATGATTCCTGCACCTGGGATTCCCCTCTCTGCATGATCAGAAAACTAAAACTAAAGAATGAGTAAGATGGGAAAAAAGAAAAACTTCACAGAAAGCGAATTAGAGACGCTACTCACTGAAGTGGAGACGCACGAAAATGTACTTTTTGGCAAGCTGTCCTCTGGCATCAATACAAAACGCAAGAGGAGTGAGTGGGAGAGTGTGTGTGAGGCTGTCAATGCTGTGGGGTCAGAAAAGCGTACACTCGCAGAATTAACAAATAAGTGGTCCGACATTAAGGTGACGTGAAGCGGAGGACGGCTGCCCACTGCCAAAGTGTGGCCAAAACAGGTGGGGGGACAGGAGAGGAGGAGCTCACCCCGTTTGAACAAAGAGTCGCCTGGGGTCAACTGAAAGCAGACAAATAATTATGTGAACTGGATTTACAGTTTCCATTTGTTAATTTTATACACCACTTACAGGAGTCACATACTACTGTTGTAAATGAATGCAGAAGTGTGCCTGGGAAAAGGTGAGGCTGATTAAGAAATGTCACACTTTACGCATGGGTTTATTGACATGAGTACTTTACACACAGAGACAATCAGGGGCTTGTTAGAAAGCTCTGAAGCTGTAGTTTAACCAGCAAAAAACAGCCACTAACTTTAACCACTGACTAGTACTGATGCTGTGAAGACAGGATAATATTTGGGGGCGCACATGTTCAGTGCGCATCAGGGGGATTAATATTAGGATAATTAAACCAATAAATTATTTAATCACCAAGAAGCCACCCATCGCGCACAGTGCCAGCTTGTAGTCTGTTCCCAACCATGCTGCCACTCAGAATGTGTGAATCGTGCATTGAACTGGGCCACCTCGCCACAATGTTGGTTAACTGCATTTGCGCATCACATATGATCTGTACAGTGATCGAATGAAAATGCTTACTGTTGACATAAACAAATTCATCCTGTGATGGCGCTTTTATAGAAATGTGTGTGCAGTCGATACCTGTTGCTCCGATTACATTAGGAAAACCGGCTCTTGCTGCAAATTGCGTTTTAATGTTGGCCTGTACAGCTGCATATGGGAATTTGATATACCTGCTGACATGCGGATAATTCCGTCCCACACAGCTGGCACGACTCGGCTCAAGGTCGACTGGCACAGTCCTGATCGGTCGGCCATCTCCCTCTGGAATGCCCCTGTTGCTAGGAACCCCAATGTGGTCAGCACCTGTATGGATACAGGCAGCGCATGGCTCCTCACTGTGTCGCGCTCCAAGGCTAGCTGCAGCTCTGCGTGAAGTTCCAGGAGGATTGCCCTCAGGAACCAATGCGGACAAATACTGCTAAAGCAGCCATTATTACGGTAACGGTATTTTCGGCACCACCTTGCGCATGCTTTTATATCCACTTATCTAATTGCAGACATGTGGGTGTGTTAATTGTTCATCAGTGTTGATTATTCGTGTCTCTGATGTGCACATCACCCTGAGGACTAATTGTTTTCACATTTATTTATTATAACAGTTTCCCAGCATCACCTCTAAGCAGTGGTCGAATTGTTCGTTTTTAACAAGGAGGATGCAATGTAGCTTTGATTTTTTTTTTTTTGTATGCACACATCATCAAATATGACAGCACAGATGCGCAAAATTAATCAAGATAAAGAAAAATGGCATGACCTATACCTGCTGCCCTGCTGCCTCCCTGACCCTGCTCTTTATATTGTGGCAATAAACATTAAAAAGCAATAGTGAGCTTAAGTTCTTATGAAGGAGGAGTGGGTTTTTTCCTAACATGAAACTAGCTAGCAAGCGATTTAACATAGGTAACAATAACATTAGTGTTCTTGTTAACTAGCTTAACTTGATATATTGGCATCTATTAATTAGTCATCATTTAGCTAACATTATCTACATGCAACAGCATTACTCAACTTACACAGTTTGTTTGTAAGAAACTGTGTAAGGTTTTTTGCTTCTTGCTGGCTGGTTTGCTGAACATAGTTAAAGGGAAATTTCGGTTTATTTCAACCGGTCTCCTATCATCCTAAATTTGGTTCAAGTGACTAGGGACATACAGATAATAGTTAGCATGTTAGCCGTCAGCCTAGATACAGCCGTAGCGTCAGACCTGTTAAAACGTAAGTGAACGGGCAACCCTTCAAGTGCAAAGTTAGTCCAGTAAACAAGCTTTTTCTCCACAAAGACCGCCTCATATCGTTAGGATAAATGTCAGAGAACATATAGAAAACGACATGTAAACGCGTTGTCTTACCTTACCGGTGTGCTGCCATGTTTACAAACACGTTACCACATGTTAAAAACGAATTGAATGGTGGTAACAGCTGTATAAAGTGCGGGGGACGGAGGGCACAGATACGGGAAGTGCGGGGGGACATGTCCCCTGTGGACCCTACTATTCCACAGATTATCAGAGCAGTAGTGCAGTAACAATAATCATGTTTACACCTAAACCAAAAGAGATTTGGAAGTTGAGAGGGGTGGTGTAAACCTTTAATAATCCGCTCAATGGAAAAATATTATTATAGAGAAATCTTTATAAAGGATTTTTAACTATAATCAAAGTGCCTCCGCTATTTTTATAGACTGCCAGCCCACACCATGGACTTCTACACTGAGTACTTTATTCCTATGTGACTGTTTGCCCTGTCCTTGAAGAGCACTTTTTTTACAATTTACCTACACCTAGCATCTCGACCCACATTTCTTTCTTCAGTATTTGGGAAATATTGGCACCTCATTGGAATAAACACATTCTTTGGCACATGTTCACCCCATGTGGGAGTAACATTAGATGACGTAGGAGAAGTCCAAAAAATTATATTGTGAGTAAGTACTTTGGGCATGAATACTCATATCTTACTGGATCGCTTTATTCAATGTCCATCAGAATGATTTCAATCTGAATGAAGAAATATTGTCTATGCAACCAGAGCTACTGTTTGTAATTTCATCTTGTTGAATAAAAGCCTCCCTGTTTATTGATCACTCTCTACGGCCGTAACAGAATTATGTTACTGCTGATGCAGACTACCATGCTTTCACACTAAAAGCATTCAACTAGTGGCTGTTATTGAGAATCATCCACAAGACTCACATTTGTTACAAAGGTTAGCACTCCCTGCTATTGATCATTAAAACAGGTCTACAAAACAAAATGATTTTTCATTTTCTGTACTTTTGGTAAGCAGATAATTTGCAACATTTGCAAGGAAGGAGTCACTGAGATGTTAGATGAAGAACTGCAGGTGACAGGTGACACTGTTCACACGCACCTTCAAAACATAATCAGGGGAAACAACTCCTTTTGCTATGCAATGCTGTTCTGTGGATGAAATTAGTTTGACATTGTGGGAAATACTGTTACTCGCTTTCCTGCCAAGATTTATATCAGAGGATCAATAATCCTCTAACGTTTGTACAGCCAGCAGCGTGTTAGCTTAGCTTAGCAACAGACTGGCCTGGCTCTGTCCAAAGGTTAAAATATCCTCCCACCAATTCCTCTAAAGATAGTGCGACACAACAACCCTGCATAAACAGCTAATCATTCTTTTTAGACTTTGGTTTGTGTTCAGATAAAACAAAATAGACATAATGTGTTAATTAGTGAGCTTTAGTGGTGCTGGTTGGTGTATACTTTTGACCTTGCCTGTTTCACCCAGTTTACAGTCTTAACGCTAAGCTAATTGTCTCCTAGCTCCAAAGAAACAGAATATGTCAGTAGGTAAGTAAGAAAGTAAGGAAGTAAAATTTAATTGCATGGCACTTTTTGCAGACATAAATCACAAAGTGCTTCATAAGGGCAATATACAACAAAAAAGAAATCAGAGGGACAAAGTGACTATGTGAGCCATGTCGTGAAAAGTGCACAACTAGCAGAACTACTCAAAAACAATACGTGAATATGTGTAATGTCTCTAAGATTTGAACTATTTCTTTAAGGATTATTACTACAGGTCTTCTTAACTTTTGTTCTTACGGAAAATAAGTAGTGCTGAAAAGATTCCTCGAAAAAATTGAGTAAATCAATTACTGAAATCATTGATGAAAATTGTTTGCTTTGAAGCTCTGTTTAATCCATATACATCCATGCTCAAAACAGAAGACATGATTTGATGATGTGAAGTGCAAAATGGAAGAAGAGAGAGTAAACTGCAAGGGCAAAGAAAAGAGACAGATCAGAGAAAATGACAGAAAGTAACCAAAGTTTGGGAAAATACAAAGCTGAAAGAACACAAAAAACTCAGACTAGCCTACCACAACAGGACAACATCAATGCTTCAGCGTCTCACCAGAAAGCATGCAGTCCTTGGAGTGGGCCTGACCAAAGGTAACATTAATGTCACCACTTAAGGTAAATCAACTTGATTGCTAGGCCAGTAAAGAATGACCATTAATTCCGGCTAATTATGCCAATTTCCAAAAAGCTCTATGTCGTTGCACTGTGAGCAGTAACTTAAATGCAAATGAACAACATTCAGCCTCCCTCCTTCCCTACAAGTGCCTGGAGCTCCCCACTCATTCGCTGCCAAATATCAGCTGAATTTGACGGGAATGACGGGAAACCAGGGAACCTTGGATACGTGGGGAGCTCTGGGCAATGCGGTGGGAAGCCGAACACCAGTCATCCGCACAAACTGCCCACACTGCAGTGACAGAGCTGATAAAAATCATCAGTTTCCCTTTTAATAGCGTTGATCAGTATGGTGGCTAGTTAGGTTTTCACAAGCTGACTGCAGCATTTTCTTTTCTGTGTTTATTTTCTTGAGCAAATCTTAGCTAACTTAGAGACATAACCACAGATAAAATAACATGCTGAAGTTAATTTGTGAAAGCCTTTGCTTCACTCATATTATTACACTGAACAAAAATATAAACGCAACACTTTTGTTTTTGCTCCCATTTTTCATGAGCTGAACTCAAAGATCTAAAACTTTTTCTACATACACAAAAGACCATTTCCCCTCAAATACTGTTCACAAATCTGTCTAAATCTGTGTTAGTGAGCACTTCTCCTTTGCCGAGATAATCCATCCCACCTCACAGGTGTGGCATATCAGAATGCTGATTAGAAAGCATGATTATTGCACAGGTGTGCCTTAGGCTGGCCGCAATAAAAGGCCACTCTAAAATGTTCAGTTTTATCACACAGCACAATGCCACAGATGTCACAAGTTTTGAGGGAGTGTGCAATTGGCATGCTGATTGCAGGAATGTCCACCAGAGCTGTTGCCCGTGAACTGAATGTTCATTTCTCTACCATGAGCCGTTTCCAAAGGTGTTTCAGACAATTTGGCAGTACATCCAACCGGCCTCACAATCACAGACCACGTGCAACCACACCAGCCCAGGATCTCCACATCCAGCATGCTCACCTCCAAGATCGTCTGAGACCAGCCACCCAGACAGCTGCTGCAACAATCGGTTTGCATAACCAAAGAAATTCTGCACAAACTGTCAGAAACTGTCTCAGGGAAGCTCATCTGCATGCTCGTCGTCCTCATCTGGGTCTCAACCTGACTGCAGTTCGTTCAAGTTTAAAATAAGAAACATTTATTGAACAGTAAAAAATACTAAAACAAGATGGAAAGTTGAGGTAGAACAGGTAGAATATTATTATTATTATTATACATTCAAATAAAAAAAAGAGTTCGGTGCTCGGCCGATGCCGATACAAGTAAAAAACTCAAATATCGGTCCGATATATCGGCCGGCCAATGTATCGGTCTATCCTTAGTTATGGTATGGGCACAGGCCACAATCAACAACCTGATCAATTCTATGCGAAGGAGGTGTGTTGCACTGTGTGAGGCAAATGGTGGTCACACCAGATACTGACTGGTTTTCTGACCCCCAGACCCCCCCAATAAAGCAAAACTGCACATTTCAGAGTGGCCTTTTATTGTGGCCAGCCTAAGGCACACCTGTGCAATAATCATGCTGTCGAATCAGCATCTTGATATGCCACACCTGCAGGGTGTAAAATTAACATTTTACTTCATCTGCCATTGGCTAGTGACCTCCAAAAATTTACTGGCCAAACATATTTTTCACCAGCCAAATAAAAAAATTGTGCCTTATTTGACGAAAAATAATTACCTTACGTTTTTAGTATGAAAATCAAACTTTAGGAAAATCCAACCCTGTCCTCTGTGTTTCTTTGGCGTGCTTGCGGCAAAGGCTGCAATAGTAGTATCACCATACCACGCAAAAATGAGGCAGATGTGCCTTTTGTCATTTATAAAAAGATAAATCACTTTTCTATAGTACATCAATGATATTTCAATGGAATAAATTACTTATTGACTTATTCATACTTCAAAAATAGCATCAATAAGTGATTAACATAGGGGGATCAAGATAAAATAAAAATCAACCAGCCACCCTCCTCCCCTGACAGTCCCTCCATAAGTAACGAACAGTCCCTAAAGTGCGGTGAGGTTTGTGGAAATGTTAACGGTTCGTTTCTCCTCTGACACGCTACATACCTGTGTACCGCTACGGCTCGGTTGTCCAGGTACTACTGGGCAGTCATGACACCAACGAAAGAGGAAATTACTGGACCTGGAGTCGGACTTTGTCAGAGACGGCCGGTAAGCCGTTATTTTGCGCCACAGAGCACTATGAACCTCCACCATGTTCCTGTCTGTGACCCCCGTTCAACCCACAACTGCCAGGATTCGTGTTTCCTTTCTGCTGCTGGTTGAAATGTGATAATAGGGGCACCCCACTCCACTAACTTAACGTGGAAATGAGCGGTAGTCTAGAAAACTGGCGAGTTTTTTTGTTGTTGTTGTTGTTGTTGTTTTGTTTTTTTTCGAGGGCGCCCGTGCGCCCTCACATAGATTGCGCCTTGGGCAGTCGCCCACATTGCCCATAGCAAAAACTGTCCCTGGGCACAGCTGGCAGAAATGGTCGAAGCACATAAAAAACCCACATGCAATTCAAAATTTTCCATCGGCCACTGGCGGGTGTGTGTTTTTGTTTTACATGCCAAACTCATTTTTAACCTGCCATTGGCACTTGGTGGGTGTTAATTTTACGCCCTGCACACCTGTGAGGTGGGATGGATTATCTCTGCAAAGGAGAAGTGCTCACTAACACAGATTTAGACAGATTTGTGAACAATATTTGAGGGAAATGGTCTTTTGTGTATGTAGAAAAAGTTTTAGGTCTTTGAGTTCAGCTCATGAAAAATGGGAGCAAAAACAAAAGTGTTGCGTTTATATTTTTGTTCAATGTATTATGATAGTCACACACACACACACACACACACACACACACACACACACACACACCTACTCCACTCACAATGATGCATAAAATATCCCCAGAAGCAAAATATCAGGTGGTGTAAGTAGGAAGTGGGGTCTAATTATTTTATGTAATTAGGGCAATAAAAATGTTGATTTTTTTTTTTTTTTCCTAAAAATGAAACTAGCTGTTCATTCAAGTGACCTGTCTCAGTTTCTCTTTTGTATGTTTACTATTACTCTTTAATAAAGCAGATTTCTAATCTGATAACTTGTCAGAATCAGCAGAATACTGGATTACTAAAATAATGGATAGCTGCTGCCCTTAAATGAAGTGTTGGCATTAACTTTACAATCATTAAATCTGCATTTCAAGTCATTTTAAGCGGGTTTGTAACATGAATTTGATCAGTCCAGATGTTATCAGATGCGGTTCTAAAGCTGCTAGTCTGTGGTTTCATCTCCACACATTTGTACTGTAAAACACAGATACTATAAAAGTTGGGTTGCAGGGAGCACAGTGAAGTGTTTTCTCATTTGCACTCACTCCTGGGGTTACTCTCCATAGAGTGCATTACGCCTGTAAATGTGTCATCCGAACAGCAGGAGATAACTGCTGTGCTTTCTTGATTTTCAAGCCTCTGAAGCCTACCTTTGATTTTCCTCTGCTCTCAGCTTTGCATTGATACCATCTGGCAGGAATAGAGAGCCAGTGAGCTGGGGGAGAGAGGAGGGGGGAGGAATCATGGAGCAGCTCCGCTGTCTGATTAATCATGCTAATCAGCGATGAGGGGTTAGAAGTCCATTAACCTGTTCGGAAACGCCACAGACTGCCACGCTTGTGGGGGTGCAGACCCTGGTGGAGCACGAGCCACAGATGGGGGAGGGGGAGCCAAAGAACTGGAGGCAAAGTCAAGAGCGAAACACCTGTGCTGAGGATGGGATGAGGACAAAATATGGATTCATCTCTCCTCCTATGCGGCAAAACACTCCGCCCTCACACCTATTCCAAGACTGTTCGGAAATCTGCCTCAGAGGGGTCAGCTGTGTCTACAAAACAGGGAGACAAGGATAATCCCATGCTTGGCTGACATGTGGGCTAACATCCCTGAAATAGTAGCTGAGGTGGTCGGTGTTTCTTTTTAAATCATAATGAGCTGAGAGATTACAAAGGCACCACGCAATGATACTGGTTTCTAGTTTTCCTCTTGTCAGACGCTTGATTTCTCTGTTGTAGCCTGAGGCATGGAGCACAATAGCACCAATATTTCCAACACACAGGCATCGTAATTACTTCCAGTACATCCCTGCAAATGAAAATATTGATTTTTGTCCTTTGTTTCTTTGTTGTGCTTCTTGTTTACATCAGTCAGAGGTTACAGTTCAAGGGAAATTTAACTAAGGGGCCATTCGTTGCTGATGTTCTCATTCAAGCGTAATGAGTAAAAATGTGTTAGAAAGCATTTAAAAACTACAGCATCCCTTTTGTGAAATCTCAGTGCGAGGAAAAATGTCACAGTTATCAAACTTCTGATGTTCTCATATTTCAATTTGATTCCCTTGAACAAGTGAGAATGCTGTTTTTGTGACCACCACCATTTATCAAAGCTACAGCCTGAAAAGAACATGGAAGCAACTTTTTTTATTCCTCAACACAAAAGCAGCATTGCTGAGTGTGCCCTCAGACCGCCATGGATTTCTTTCATGGGGAATATGTGATAGAGTTTTTTTGTGGGGGTTCCAAAAAAATAAAAAATAAAAAAAGTTGGAAATGTAAAAGAAGACCGGCAGAAGGTAGCTAATGCAACTTTAAATCAGATATCTCTTGAGTCCCTAAATGTGGATTAAACCAGAAAATAGTCTCTTAAAGCAAAAAACCCACCTTCAAGCACAAAGCCAGTGGTATCCTTGAAATATGAGTGAGCTCAATATTTGTGAACAATTCGTCCCACAGGCAGGACCCAGATTACCACGGTTTCTTAAAGCCTTCAAGCAATAAAACTCATTCAGTGGAAATAACCTGGAGATTTCATTTCACATCACTTCTTCTAGTTGGTATCAAGGTTCATCAAGTGAGTCTGCCCTTGGCTCTGTTGCTTCCACCTTTAGGAGAATTGATTTGTTTGTGTTCACAAATCCAAATTGGGGAAAGGAAGGTTATGTACTGTAAATGCACTAGCTTCCTGACTAATAGTCTCTCCCCTCTGTCTGTCTCGTTGCTCTGTTAGTGCCTGTGTGTGGGTGCGGCTACATGCATAGGCTGAAAATACAGACTCCAGAGATGATGGATCTTTCAGGAGGGATGAGCAATTTTGAAAATAAACCACTACAGCTCAGTATGAGTAGTTACTGAGCGTGGAACGGCTTTAACCCATCATGTCAACTGTAGTTCCGGTAGCCCAGTTTGCATTTATCCTGCTTTCAAATGTATTGTATATGCACCAATATTTATACAGCTGGCTGGCTCCAATAAAGTGACTTTATTATATTTATGTTGACCTCTGTTGTAGGTATACTATCTTTGCTATGAGGAAAATACAAGATGATAAAATTATTCAGTGCACTAAACCTTGCGATGGTATCTTTCATTAACCTATGTTTGGTACATTAACCTAGATTGGGATACAGACCAAAGGCAAAGTGAATTTTTAAAGGGATGTGCATACTTAGTCAATGGAAGGAGCTATGTGGATGCTAAAAGACATATTCACAAACTTGAAAATGTTTTGAGTATAGTGCTTGTCCCAGAGCTGTAGACAGAAAAGGGTCTGGAGGAAATGACTGAGAGACCTCCTCATAAGGTTTCAGCCTGGGTGTCAGCCATCACAAAAAAAAAAAAGCTATTGATGCATCTCTACAATCCACCCAATATCTGTCGAACTTGCATCCATATTGGATGATTCTTACAAGGTCCAAGGAAGCATTTGTGTACTGCTCTTTAACCAAGGTAGGGAAGTTAATCAGACAAACATTTGACAAAACAACCTGTCAATCTTCATCCTTTAAGTCAAATTGCTTGCAAAACTGAAAAACACAGTATTAAAATGGTTCAAATAGAGCATAAACCTCAACTTGGACTCGCTTGTTGAAGTTTTTATGGGGTGACTTTGAGGTACATTACCCCAATCTCAGAACTCATCAGCTGCTGTCTGACGATGTTCTGCCTCTGTGGGCAACGGCCAACATTTTGAAAGACCTGGTTTACATGGACCACGCCCTTGTGAGCATTTATACTTGTACAGTGGTGTGTCTATGTTAGGGAGGCACCGAAATAAAAATTTGTGGCCGAAGCCAAAGCCGAATAATATTAAACGCTTGGCCGAATTATAATGCTATTTTTGTGGAGGCTTTATTGTCTTCACAATTTATTGTTTCTTATCTGTGAAATTAAAGTAAATAAAAGCTTTGTTTCCACTGAGGGAAATGGTTTCAGCTTACAAAAATAGACAGGAGTTCTGCGTCGCTGTGACATGTAGTTACATTTCTGGGGAGGTGCATTTCAGGCTACGCCGTACCTATGGCGTTGTCTCTGTATTGAGGTAAAGCATACACCGTAGGTACAGTGTCAGTTCAATGCAGAAGTATAAATTACGCCTTAACCAGCAGACATCTGGGCTAAAACTTTTTTCTTCCGTGCCTCATTAATTGTTTAAATTTCATTTAGCAACTTGAGACAGGTCCACAGGACACTTTGGCTGACCTCTATAAACAAAGTTCTACATATATGTATGAATGAAGATAAATAGAAAGAAATCGAATAAAAAGCAAAATCATCGTCAGTGGATAGCTGATGGGTTTTGAGATGAAGGCAACCAAAGCCCACTCAAACATGAATCGTCAATACAATGCTGACTACAAACAAAAACCAGAATGCCCCTGTACCAAAATCTTGTACTGTTGCATACAGAGTCTGCATACATATGCATAGTATATTTTTCATGATAGCAATTTTTCCCCTAACCTTAACCCTACCCTCCCTGCTATGCACGGATGTGAAAGAAGCTAAGAATTTTAAAAGCATTGCCATGGGAAGTTAAAACATGGTTTTTGCAGAATCATCCAGTATTGATATTCTTTTCTGGCAAACAGGCTGGTACAACCAGAACAGTGACTGTCTGAACAGAATACAGATTGCAAAAAAACACTCCAGTGTTCAAATTTGTGCAAATAAAGCAGCGTGGCTGAGCCTGAGTGCACTAGAAAACCACAGAGATGTCTAGCACCATTTTTTGGACATGGAGACAGGTGTCCTAATAGGGGGTATCGGAGTCATACTATCAGAAGACCAAAGAAATAACATGTTGAATGATAGGTAGCCTGCATGTTGAGATACTTTGAATTTATAGACTAAATCTTGCTTCACTAGACTCAAGGTACTATAACTATTACAGCAGTGACGTGATAACTGCAACTTGTGTTGTAATTTTAAGTATCTACATTGTTTAAGGTTAAAGAAACAGTTGGAGTTAATGGCCAACTTATTATTTATTCATCCCTGTGGGGAAATTTGTCCTCTTGTATTTAACCCATCCTACCTACTAGAGCAATGTGCAGCCACAGTGCAGCACCAAGGGACCAACTCTACTTCTGAGGAGAGTGCTTTGGTCAAGGGCAAATTTTGTAGTATTTCTACTTCCTTAAGTACCATGCATGTCTCATAACTTCAAAAGAAACAGAAACAAGGACATGCAAACTCAACTCAGAAAGTGCAGGGCTAAGATCTGAAAGCAGTGTCTCTTGGAGCAAGGTTAAATTTAGATTTTCTTCAGTTCACTCAAGTATGGCAGAACCTCATTTCATTGAATACCCAGATTTCAGTGTGCTTTGGTTTGTGTTTGTATTAAGTGTGCTTTGGTTTCGTAAATTCAGAGTTTTCCCATAGCTGTGCAACTGAGATGCTATCACCAGGCTCTGTAAGCAAACTTTCCACTTCTGTTCCTTTGATAAGAAACAAAACATCTCACAACACAAACAGTCTTTATATTGGTGCAGATGAAGAGAGGCTTTCCAGTGACTCATTTGTACATACTGCTATGAATAGAATACCCTGCCTGTGAACCTACCGCAGCACTGATCTGTGCCTCCATGTAACAAAAGCCTCGCATTGCAAAAATGTATATTAATTAAGGGGCATAAAGATCCTTCTCCTGGTCAATGCTGCTGTGCAGACTAATCACTAAGTGCAGCAGAACAAGCTATTTAGAAATGCCAAGGCTCTATTTAACAGAGTTCTTATCTTTCCTCTGCAGATCTGAGGAGTCCCAGATTACTGTATCTGGTCTGTCCAAACAGTGACCTCCCTTTAGGCTGTGCAGGATACTTTGATCTGAAATGGCTATGGATTTTTGGCAACATTTTTTGAAGCTTTCAATGTTATTATGACCTTTTAAACTTTTTTTAACCATATATTTTAAGCAATCCCTGAAATTGTTTTCCCTTTCGTATTGTCCCTTGTATTAATTCCCTAATCGTGGTCCACAAAGCACAGAGTAAACATAACATACCACACAGGGGGAGTGCTTAAAAGCAGCCCAACAGCACTAACATAACGAAAACCTGTCACAAACCCAACATGGTCAATATATCACTCAATGCACTGTGTTTCTGGTCCAACCCTGATAGGATGCAGGCCAGGAAATCTGGGCTTGGACGGAAGGGGGCTGAACATCAGATCTGTTATTTATCACTGTAACCGTAAAACATGGAGGCAGCAGAAAGAGGAAAGGGAGGAGGGAGGGTGGGAGTAGTCATGTTAGGAAAAAGCCCATATCTCCATTGGAGTGATTGATGGGGATGAGGAATCGGTCCTGTCATGGTGCAATTACACCAGTCGGACAGGATGTGTTTGAAGGACAGAGTAGAGGAGTACAGACTAGGAGGATGAAGTGATTCATGCTGAAGGAAAGCGCAGCAAAACAAATGATGTTCCGGTCTTGACCTTGTAACGGTGACACAATATCATCGCTCTTGTTAATTTTAAATGATTCCATGCCTGGGAGCAGTTTTTTTTTATGCTGCAGATTTCTTCATTAAAACTCGTCAAAATGGTCATGGTCACATGTGTCTGTGCTGGGAGAGGTTAAGTCTGTTAGTTTAACCCTGTGTGCCCCTGTTTGCTTTTCCTTGGCAAATCATCAGCTGGTGCGTAGCTCTGATTTAAAAGATGTGCAGATAAAATATCTATACATTAAAAAGTACCATGTGGAGTTTTTCACCACTGGTAGGGCTGCAGAGCAGTATTTGTACGAACAGCTCTCCACTGCTTGCATGTATGACGATGATTGTGCATGCATGTTATTCCCATCCTCCCATTAATTTCAAGCTATTCTTAGCAATCAGATTAGATTGGTGGCATTAAGTATATTTAACATAGCAATGCGCTACAAAAGGCAGTGAGGAAGAAGACTGTTACAGAGTAAACATAAAAAATGCATGATTTTAAATATTTATAAGCTCATCTTTTTAAAGTCATCTTTGCAAATGTTTTATGTGGAGGAAAATATGAGTAGACCTTAAGGATACATACAATTAATATCAGTAAATCATGTCACGTTACGTCAAAACACTTCAACTGTCTCTCTCTTTTAAATCACCAAACTGAAAGAAGATAGATTTCAGAAAGACCAAGAGTCTACAGCCAAGCTAGCTGCTCTTGAGACTGAAGGTACAGCTGTGCTTTAAAGGGACAGTTCACCCCCAAATCAAAAATACATGTTTTTCCTCTTACCTGTAGCTATTAATCAATCTAGATTATTTTGGTGTGAAGTGCCGGGTCCATGTCATTGGTTCGACAGACCATTGGTTCGACATCCCATCAGTCCGACTGTCCGCGTTGCTGAACGGCTCGCAGCGGGCGTATGGTGCGCCACGACCGTCTTGAGGCGGAGCAGGCTCACGGCTTATGTGTTTGTCACTTTCTTTTTCATTTTAACCCACACCGTGATCTTTTCCTGACCCTAACCAAGTGGTTTTTGTGCCTAAACCTAACCAGACCTTAACCACAGGGCATCATGATGATTTCGGAACGGTCTTCGGAACAATGAGTTTAATATGGTCAGAACAATGGGATGTCGAACCAATGGGCAGTTCCTGAAGTGCCGAGAGTTAAAGATATCAGCCGTAGAGATGTCTGCCTTCTCTCCAATATAATCAAACTAGATGGCACTCAGCTTGTGGTGCTCTAAGTGCCAAAAAGATATACATCTGAAAAACTCAACAGCAATGTCTCTTTCCAGAAGTCATGATCTGGTTACTCATGATAATCTACAGACTAAAACAATGTAGCCTCTAACTGGTAACATTACATCCGACCCCTCTCACATGTTATTTAAAGAATATCAGCTTTTGCCTTTAAAGAGAAGATTCCCACAGTCTCAACTGAATAAAGGTTAGAGCACTCTCATTTGTTCCTCAGTCTGTCAACCAGACTCTGGCTTCTACTTAGCCTTGGTTGAACTCTGAATGTAATAGTTAATGAGTAAAATGCTGCACTACATCCACTTTTCGTAATGTGTGCTGTGATCTGTAGCGTTTGTTGTATGATTTTGTTGTTTGATTAAATGTTTTGGATTTTTGTATTTATGTGAAACAGTTGACATCCGACAAAAAAAAGAAATCAAATCACACCTTGTTGTGAGCAGTTTCATGTATCATTATTCCTATGAAAGTTGCTCAGCGCAGATCAAGCCAAAAAAGTTAAACTGCTGCGTATAAAATTACCTGGATGATCGGCAGCTGCCGCACTGTGTGTTCCATAGAGCAGGCGCACCAGAAACATCTGCCAGCCAAGCCGACTATTTTACTATTATTTACTACTATTTTTATTTTACGTTATTTTTTTTAACACTTGGAGCACCATAAGCTGAGTGCCATATAGTTCCATTACATTGGAGAGAAGTCAAACATCTCTATGGCTCATATCTCCAAAACTCGGCAACTCACACCACAACAATCTGGACCGATAAACAGCACTACAGGTAAGAGGAAATATATGAATGTTTGATTTTCGGATGAACTGTTCCTTTAAGGAGCATGCTAGCATCAGCATGACTATGTTAACATGCTGATATTTAGAATGTTTAGAGTATTCAGTTTCTTGGTTTAGCATGTCAGCATGCTAACATTTGCTATGGATGAAACTTAATATAACGCATTAAGGACAAAATGTACTAAAAGTGCAAACGCTTCATCTGCATCACCCCACAGTATCTTCTCATCTTGGAAAGTCTTTAATCTAAGGCAATGTTTACACAGTTTTGGCTCAGAGATGGAGAGAAGCAAACTTGCCTTTCATGATATGTAATGTAAAAGCTTTCATAATGTGATTAGGTCACATTGAATCACATTCTGTATATGAGCTGGCATCAGGGAATCATATTAAATATAATCTTCTACTTTCATTACTTAGCCAGAAGTTTCTAACTTTCTCAATACTTTATAGACTCATAGTTGATCTCATCAGCAGTGGCCAAAGGGACAGCTGACCCTGCTGAGTGGAAGAGCCCACTCAGCAGTTCTGGGTGGATAACAGAGTTGCAAGTGACCTCCAGATGAGTTCAGCTCCCAGAGTGATTTGGGGAATTGGTGGTGGATTTACAATATCCTGCCTAGCCTTCAAATCTGTTCAATACCTGGCATTTCTTTCCTTCTTCTTTCCTTCTTCCGTCCATCTTCCTTTCTCTTCCAAAAGACACACATCCCCCATCAATTCCCTCTCCTCCAGCGTTACTCCATCTCTCCTGTAACTTTCTGTCTAAATAAGCAACTCTGGTATGAGGATCAGCATCTCTGTGCTGCCTCTGTGTCTCAGTCGGACTCAATCTAGTCACACTTATCTCTGTCAGTGGAAATATGACAAATGATAAATAAATGAATATTGATCTTAATAAAGATCCACACCCCTGCTTCAATTAGCTTTGAAAGCGTGATATTTCACAGCATATTAACATCTGTCACTAGTGTCACATCAGTGACATTGTAGAGGATTATCTAAATTGGCCAAGGGACACGAGGGAGACATTAATTTGATCAAGCATTGAATTTATTATGTAAGAGATCTATTGCTGTCTTCAGAGAAAACATCACCAACATCATCAGAGGCACAGAGATGCAGTGTGCCGCCTGATCTGCAAAGCTGTAATCATATTTAGAAAATCTGGATAAGGGATGCGGAATCACTTATCTTATCTTGACTGACACAACCTTCAGTGACCTCTTGTCTGGAAAAGCTCTTTAAATGTGCATTTGTTAGAATATATTAAAACCGATAATGATCTTTCAGATAGCGCCAGGGACCACAATCTTTGGGACAAATGTAACACTGAAGTTTATCGTTTCTGCAATGGTGAAAATATCAGTTTTTGCACATTTTCATGTTTCTAATCTGTTAGGGTTTTTAAAGCAAATGGTATTTTAAAAGGGGATGAAAATATGAAAATACAAACATCAAACAAATTGTATTGGACACGGTTGCCTAGTGGTTGTGCAGTACAATTGTACACACTAACTAAGTCCATTATTTCACCCATGTGAGTAATGATACAGCAGGGATAATTCTAAACAGACCAGCATTAAAGCTGGGGTAGGCAGTTAATGTTCTAATAAACTTTGGGCATATTATAATTTTAGTGGACTGAGAGAACACAAGATGTCTGCACTTCCTCTTGACTCTGTTTTCAGGCTTCAGAAGATCTGGCCTGTGATGGGAGACTTTGCCAATAACAGGTCATTTCAGAGCGACAGCGCTCATTTTGGCTGTTCTACTAGTGCAGATGTGTGTGCACGTCCCTTCAGTGAAAGCGTGATTCAATGGAAAAGAATCCTACAGAGGAAATTACTGTTTCAACATTGGCATCAACTGCCTGCACTGCAAAGCAGCCCAAAAAAGGAAGACAGGCTTATCAAAAAGAGTCCAAAAAACAGTATGACAATAAATGAAACAAAATGTGTCAAGATCAGAGAAGGGTTTCACAAATGAAAGGAAAGTGTTGCTAACAGTTTAGCAACACTTCTTCTGCTAACTTGAGCCAAAGGCTCACGGCTGCAGCTAGCTAATGTTAGCTAGAGCCTTGAATTACAGTGTGTCCTCTGCCTCACTCTCCGCCACTACAGACCACCTCACCGGGAGTAGAACGTGCAGCAGCCTCAGTGACAGATCCACAGTCAGCGATTGCAGCAACCTGAACTCAGCCAGTGCAAACTCCACCTACACAGAGTTGACCCGGCACTGCCGCTGGGCACCAGAACACTGTGACATCAGGCACTCGGGGGTTTGCGCTAGCCGAATTCAAGGCACTACAGCCATCCACTGAAGGTCCGTCTCAGGAGCTGCTGCCCACTCTTCTCCCAGCAAACCAGTCCACAGCAGCAGGGAGCAAGGCAAAGGGAACGTGGGGTGGCTATCTAGCTCATTATTGTGTCATTTGTGGTGGGCTAAACAGAGAGAGCTGGGCAAGGAGGGACTGAGCAAATGAGCTGCGCACAGCTCTGCAAGTAGAATAAGATAAATTAATGTATGGGAAACACTTGGTTACAGGATGAAGAATTTGCAAGTGCCTGTGACTGTCTGGTGGGAAGGGCTTAGGACAGAGAAGCGAGAGCTGCAGGAGAAGTGAGTATTTTCAAATTCTGCCTCCCTTTTTTCTACCTACCCCTGTTTGAATTTTAGCTCCAAAAATTGGTTTTAGTCATGTTCAATTTGTTGTTTGTTTTAGTCGATAAAGAAATGTGAATCTGGCTTTAGTCAGTTATATTTTTGTCTTCTTTTTGTCACTCATTTGAAAGTTTCATGTCTCCTGCTACCTGAGGCTTACTGCCCTCCTCAATGTGTGTAGTTACCATGGTTACATCCATTTCAAGGTTAACAGAACTGTTTATGTCACTCTTAGTTGGCATTGCTACATTAATCTTGCATTAATCCCCACAAACACAAAGATAGCCTACTGAGAGTAACGTTAAAATTGCATCACCATCTGTTGTAAATGTTGTGTTACCTTTTTATACATGATGATGTGCTGGGTTGCCAGTTCTTGTTGATTTTTAGTGGGTTTTTGTAAATGTAGTCCACAAATCTGATACTGTATTTTGCATGAGTAATGCTCCTGACAGCTTTTTGAATAAGACACAAGTTATTGAACATCTGTATGTATCATGCAGTGAATTAGTGTAAATGATGATTTACAGCGAGTCGTCTTGGGCAAATGATGAATAATTTGAAAAATTGAAAAAGTTGCAATGGATATTTTCAGTTTTTTTAAGAACACACAGAGCTAAAACTATTAAAGTAGTCTTTTTGGAATTAGTCTTTTATTGTATATTATCACTGTTGCCTATCTATGAGAAAACTTCCCTGAATTGTGATTTCAGCCGAGCATGGAATGGGCGTACTAATTATTTTAAGACAGCAGTCTGCCATTGAAGGACAGTTATTGCTCTGCTGTGTGGCTCAATAGATTTCTGCATTAATATGCAACGCTCTTTTAACTTTCATTATTAACCTCTGGGCAAGACCAGTGTGTGGATGACACACAACAAAGAAAAGGAACCCCATCACCCATGTTGAGCTTGAGTGAGAAAATTCAATAGTGAGCTTAGGAAATGAAAAGAGCAGTTTGATAAGAGAAATGACTGGGAATGATTATTTTTTCTCTATCCCTTATTGTGAGCCGTCTCTATGGAGGGCCACGAGAGTCTGTCACGAGTGATTCTGTTTTCATAGAGTGGTCTAATCCAGGCTCTCCATGCTGTCAGGTCCACTGCCTCTCATTGTGTTCCCTGCCTATCTTATTATCTACAGCATTACAAGTGGCCAGAACCACATCACCTCATTGTTACCAGTATAATACATTTTGGCCTTGATCTGAGCTTTTCAGAAGCATGACTATGAACTACTTTGAATGAGTTCACCACAAAGTCCGCAGAGGGCTGTAATGACATTCATAACCTTTCCTGTGTCCCCTACAGCAGCCACTGATGATGTATTTCCCTTTGGGTTCCCAGTATTAAAGGGCCTCGGCTGATGCCAGCCTTACACCAAATGAATTTTCAAGAGACTTCACAGTTGCGGAAAAAATTCCAATGTCAGAATGAAATCAGAGTTTTGATGGAGTTGTGGCCCACTCCCATGATCTTGGTTACTTAGTGTAGGGTGCACTCTCCCCAGCACCAAACGTGAAGCAGCAAACCAGATAGACTGTAAACATGGAGGGGATGCTGGGGGGCGCAAGAACATCTGAGTTCTCTTAGACTGTGAAGGAGGTGGAGAAGAAACTAGTGGAGTTGTGGAGTGAACAAGAGTCGTTGCTTAATTCAGCATGTATCTGACCAAATGCCCAGAACTTATTTTTAGGAGAAATCTTAATTTTTGAAACGGTTTGCCTATCATTCTCACGGTCTTCTCCCACTAGCAAGCAAGGCTAACTGGCTACCACTTGGAAACTTCTTATTTTAATACAACACCTGCTGAGGAGTCGGCAGCTCCCACACACTCAGCGCTGTGTTTGTCTCACATAATAGAGAAAAGGAGAGCTAACTAGCATTGTACGTGGGACTAAGCTGTGGCTAATTAGCGTCAACCACCTTCTGGCTGCTTGCGCATGACTGTTGAAGTGTTATAACAAACTATTTTTAGTGTTCGTCCACACAGATAGTGCACCAATCACAACACAGTTTCAGCATGTGCATGTGTCAGTTGGAACTGGAAAATCCACACCTCAAGGACAGCTCTGATGGAGGAGGGTGCAAAGCTCTATTACTGCAAATTAATAAATGCAACAAATATCAACATTAATTAGAAACCAGTGTCTTTTTGGTTATTACAATCATGACTAAGTAAGTTTACAAGCCAGTAGAAACAACAAGATTATTACGCTGATTTCATATTTTAATTTCAATTCAGCTTCAAGTGCACTGACTTTGACTTTGATATGAAACATGAGGAGTGAAGTTTGTTCAAAATGTAAAAAAGAAAAATCATTATCTGTTAATCATAATTTAGAAAACTCCAAACTCCTCTCTTATTTTTCTTAATGCTCACACATAAGAGTTTGGATTCTGTCTGGTCACCATAACAACCTCGTTATTCAGCCTGATCAGCACTGAGCGCACAATAGGCTCTGCATCAATGGCAGCCAAAACATCACTCTGCAATCAGTCCAATCGCAGCGCAAGCCTCTTATCAGGCTGCATGCACTGACAAGGCCTGAAGCGCAATCAGATCCACCTCATGAATGAACAAACCCAGACGCTCACTGCCACTTTTAATTTGATTGGGCAAACAGTGAATTAATGGGGGCTCGCTGGGAGTTAAACTAGTTTGGAATGGGCGAGCATGAGAAAACCTCATGCAAAGTCTATTATGAATGATGCCTTTGCCCCTTAAAGGCAGTCATTAGAGCACTTAATCATAAAATATTGGTCCTTGGATACCCAGTAAGTCCTGCTGCTTTAGAGCACAATTTGCTCCCTGGTGCACTTCACCGCAGAGCATGCATTTTTCACAGTATCAGACCTACTTAAAAGGACAATGTCCCCATTTTTTACCCGCAAAAGTTCATTTGTCATCTGTGCTATGACTAATCCGTGACTCTCTACAGCATGTGTTTAAATTATTTAAATTTAAAGGTGTAATACATAACATTTTCTCAAGAAAATGTCTAAAAACAACTAGATCTATGTTATATTTTTTGTTAAGATGTGCACTTACATTACCCAAAATGTTTCCAACAATGTTCAAACCCAAAGAAATCTGTAATTCTATCTAAGGTAATAGTGCATTTCACTTGGTTCCCTGTCAATGGCGTCATATCTCCTTTATCCCCTGTAGATGCCCTAAATTCCAAGGGAACACAGGAAACACCAGATGATGCATCAGAGAGTGAGAAGGGAATCATACACTGTCACAGAATTACACTCAATAACAGTTATACACTGTTTTCTCTGCCACACAGAATAATTAAATGCCACATTACAACATGGTGGTTCAACAGAGGATAGAATGGAACGTAAGATGGATCGGTGGTTTGGTGCAGCTTCTGCAGTGATGCGGGTGCTGCGCCGGAATGACATTGTAAAGGGAGAGCTGAGCTGGAAGGCAAAGCTTTTGATTTACTGGTCCATCTATGTCCCAACCCTCACCTATGGTCATGAGCTCTAGTGACAGAAAGAATGGGATCGCAGATACAAGCGGCCAAAATGAGTTTCCTTCACTCTGTGGCTGGACTAAGCCTCAGAGAGAGCTCTGAGTAGAGCCGCTGCTCCTTTGCATCTAAAGGGGTCAGTTGTGCAGACCCAGAATGCGCTGGAGGGATTACATATCTAATCTGGCCTGGGAACGCCTTGGGGTCCCCCAGGAGGAGCTGGAAAGCGTTGCTGGGGAGAGGGACGTCTGGAATACTTTGCTCAGCCTGCTGCCCCTGTGACCCGGTTACGTGGTTGAAAATAGATGGATGGATGGTCCAATAGAGACCTAATTTACTGAAATATTTTAATATCAATCCAGCTTACTGCAATTTTCTACTATGACAAATGAACCAACCAAACCAATGCATGGTTTCCTATACATTAACTGATATTGTGGCAGCCCACCACAATATCAACATTAACTGCCAAACATTTTTTTTTTTTTTTTACGATTTAAATTGAGTAAAATGTTAATTCACTGTAGAGCTGCATGCAGTGCATTCATTCACTCAGCTGCCACCACAAATAGAAACTTTTTTCATTGCATATGGTAACATTACAACATTAAACACGTTCATAATTTTTTTTTTGTTTTGTATGATTCTTCTGACCATGGACAACAGCACTGGGCAACCCCACCACTGAATTCCTTATCTACAGAGTAAAACCAATGCTCCCACACACTGACTTGGGAAAAGTCATTCACACACTCATTTTCTCTATACTCATCTGATGTTCCCCCCTCTTTTGTGGAATATACCAAAAGTCGTTCTTTCGCCCAAATCTAGTTCAGACTGCAGCATCTAGGCTTCTTACTGGTTTTAACAGACAACATCCCACCACCCCAATGCCGGCATCTCTCCACTGGCTCCCTGTTTGTTTTAGAATTGTTTTTAAGATTTTACCGATCACTTTTACAGCTCATCTTGGTCTGGCTCCAAACTACAAAGCAGAAATGTTGACTACAAGCCAGTTGGCAGTTTCAGATCCTCAGGTGGGGCCTTTCCGGTTGTTCCAAATTTGAGGCTTAAATCTAAAGGTGACCATGCTTTTGCCATCAGTGCCCTTCGGCTTTGAAACAACTTGCCTCAGACAATCAGGCATATATAGCGTATATATATATATATATATATATGTATATATATATATATATATATATACACACATAGGCCAAAGTTTGACACACCTTCTCACTGAAGGCTTTATTTTCAAAACTATGAATGAACACATGTGGAGTTTCACTTAACAAAAAATGAATGAAATAACTGAAAACATGTTTTATATTCTAGTTTCTTCAAAATAGCCACCCTTTGCTCTGATTACTGCTTTGCACACTCTTGGCATTCTCTCCATGAGCTTCAAGAGGTAGTCACCTGAAATGGTTTTCCAACAGACTTGAAGGAGTTCCCAGAGGTGTTTAGCACTTGTTGGCCCCTTTGCCTTCACTCTGCGGTCCAGCTCACCCCAAACCATCTGGATTGGGTTCAGGTCCGGTGACTGTGGAGGCCAGGTCATCTGCCGCAGCACTCCATCACTCTCCTTCTTGGTCAAATAGCCCTTACACAGCCTGGAGGTGTGTTTGGGGTCATTGTCCTGTTGAAAAATAAATGATCGTCCAACTAAACGCAAACCGGATGGGATGGCATGTCGCTGCAGGATGCTGTGGTAGCCATGCTGGTTCAGTGTGCCTTCAATTTTGAATAAATCCCCAACAGTGTCACCAGCAAAACACCCCCACACATCACACCTCCTCCTCCATGCTTCACAGTGGGAACCAGGCATGTGGAATCCATCCGTTCACCTTTTCTGCGTCTCACAAAGACACGGCGGTTGGAACCAAAGATCTCAAATTTGGACTCATCAGACCAAAGCACAGATTTCCACTGGTCTAATGTCCATTCCTTGTGTTTCTTGGCCCAAACAAATCTCTTCTGCTTGTTGTCTCTCCTTAGCAGTGGTTTCCTAGCAGCTATTTGACCATGAAGGCCTGATTCGCGCAGTCTCCTCTTAACAGTTGTTCTAGAGATGGGTCTGCTGCTAGAACTCTGTGTGGCATTCATCTGGTCTCTGATCTGAGCTGCTGTTAACTTGCGATTTCTGAGGCTGGTGACTCGGATGAACTTATCCTCAGAAGCAGAGGTGACTCTTGGTCTTCCTTTCCTGGGACGGTCCTCATGTGTGCCAGTTTTGTTGTAGCGCTTGATGGTTTTTGCAACTCCACTTGGGGACACATTTAAAGTTTTTGCAATTTTCCAGACTGACTGACCTTCATTTCTTAAAGTAATGATGGCCACTCGTTTTTCTTTAGTTAGCTGATTGGTTCTTGCCATAATATGAATTTTAACAGTTGTCCAATAGGGCTGTCGGCTGTGTATTAACCTGACTTCTGCACAACACAACTGATGGTCCCAACCCCATTGATAAAGCAAGAAATTCCACTAATTAACCCTGATAAGACACACCTGTGAAGTGGAAACCATTTCAGGTGACTACCTCTTGAAGCTCATGGAGAGAATGCCAAGAGTGTGCAAAGCAGTAATCAGAGCAAAGGGTGGCTATTCTGAAGAAACTAGAATATAAAACATGTTTTCAGTTATTTCACCTTTTTTTGTTAAGTACATAACTCCACATGTGTTCATTCATAGTTTTGGTGCCTTCAGTGAGAATCTACAATGTAAATAGTCATGAAAATAAAGAAAACGCATTGAATGAGAAGGTGTGTCCAAACTTTTGGCCTGTACTGTATATGTGTGTAAGGGATAATGGTGAGCCAATGACGGAGTGGATGGTACCCGCCCGGCCAGGACACTGTAAAACTAAGGCGAGCGCGCCCACAAGGAGGCAGGGATCATTTCATTGGTCAACAGTAAATCTGGCATTCTATTGGTTGGGGGATTTTGACAGGGTTGTTACACAAAAAAATCCAAACGCAGGGCAGAAATCTGAGAGCAGAAATTCCACAAGCGCACAGAAACAGTTTGAGCACGAGGAGAAAAGCCGAAGCTCGAGCAGGGAATCTGCGCGAGCAAATGGTATCTGAGTGCGTGCAGCATGGTATCTGAGTGCAAGCAACATGGTATCTGAGTGCAAGCACACAGTTTGAGCAGAAACAGAGTAGATCCAAGTGCAAGCAGAGGCTATTTGAGTGCGAGGGCAGGGTTTTTGAATGTGAAATCAATAAATAATGCTCTCAAACTGATAGACCACTCTCTTGAATAAAGATAGGGATAAAGCTCCATAACATACCCGTTTGCTTTAGCATATCTGGCACTTCATTTTAGGGTTTCATCTTTGCAAATTTTGAAAGTACTGCAGACATTTTTTTTAGTGGTGGGACTCGATAATTAATCGAATAATTTATGTAATTAATTAATCTCAATTAATCGCATATCAATATTTTACACGAGAAGCAACATTTTTCAATTTAAATGGATTTTGGTATATGACTGAATCAATGAATAGACGCATAAATGAGCTTAAACAACAAGATCGTGTTTATTTTCCTGACAGAGTGTTTACATAAATTGCAACATGAATAATAGGAATATGATTGCATTGTCCACAAGAAACAAACTTAAATTCAAGTTGGCTATATTCAAGATTTTTCAGGACTTTTTGTAAACTTTCTATGTCTTAAATACATTTGTTTTTGTTTATTAAAATAAAAAACAGCACTTTAAAGTACATTCCAGAAAAGTGGATACTGAACATTGCAAAATAGTTAGAATAATATCCTTGGCATAAAATAAACAGACCAACAGTTAAACATTAAGTGCCCTTTCTACCATAAATGGTTTTGAAAAACAACACAGAAACAAAAATGATCCATCAACTGATGACAGCCACTCCTATTCTGCCATTGTCCTGAGCAAAAAATCTTTGCAACATAGGCCTTAACAGTTTGATCAACACCTTAGTGTAACTTAACAGTAACAACAAACCCATTGGCCTGGCATCACAATACTTCTTCTCCTCCTATTTCTCCCTCTCTTTCAGCCAGTTGCTGAGACAAACAAGAATGTTGACATTTTCAGAGCTGAGGGCTGACCTCTTCTTTTCAACTATGTTACTCTTCTCTCACAAGGGACAGATGTGGCAGGGCTAGCCAGATACTTGCGGGCCAGACAGACAGACAGTTGTGGATGGGCCCCTGCATGAGTTGACCACCACTGCAGTGGGCAGTCTGTCTCGCTAATGGTGGGTTCTGCTCTGTAGAGGCCCAAGGCCCTGTTAGGCCCCACATCATCATCTGAATCAGAGTCTGACGCACACAGTAGGACTCTCTTCTTCTTTGCTGGCTCGTCTGTGGGCTCTGGAGTAGCACTTTTGTATTCTGTTTGCAGCAGTGCCTCAAGGCTGGTCCACACCCCTTCTCGCTCTCCTCTGGGTAGACACTTCAAGTCCTTAAAGCGTGGGTCGAGTACTGTAGCCAGCTTGAGCCATTCATGGTTGAGTGTTGCTTGACGATGGGATAGATCCTTTGAAAAGGCAGTCTTGAACCTCACCATGTAGGCTGGGTCCTCATCAGAGACCTCCATGGTGCGGTCCAGGTGGTGGAGAGCAGGTAAGACCACAGAACTTGAGACATAAGTCTCACCTCCAAGGAGCTCAGTCACATTTCTGCAGTGGAAAAGGAAAGGATTATTTGTATTACTGTACAAATTCAATTAAATAAAATGATTTTTTCCTTTTTTAAATCTTAATCTTAACAATAATAGTCAATTCAAAAAGCTTTTAAAAGGAAAAGATGCCAACTAATGATAAATCATATTGATCAAACAGTTCATGGTGTAAGTGGGTTTTTACCTGCATGGTTCGAGGATGGTCACAAGCCTCTGTAGTTTGTCCCACTCCGTTGTAGTCAGCATGGTTAGCTTGTGCTTCTGCTTGCAAAGAGTAGTCTTCACAGCCTCTTGTTTCTACAGGAGACGAGAGATCATATACAGTGTCGAATTCCACCTTGTGGAAACGTCCTGTATAAGTGGCTCTCTTTTTTGCCCAAGTGCTGTTTGCTCCTGGTGTAGTTCCTCTGTATTAGCAGGGCTGTGTTTAAAATGACCCACTATTTTACAACATTTTGCCAGCGTATCATTAAACCCGCTGTCACCAAGGCAAACAGTGATGGCTCTTTAAAAAATGTGAGCAAAATACAGCATATGCACAAATGGGAGCTGTCTAGCTGCAGCGATCATGGTTCAGGCGCTGTCTGTTCCAATTGTGGTCACCTTTTGTTGAACTCTCCAGGCCTCTGCCACATAGAGAAACTGCTCCGCACAGTTTTCAGCATAGTGCCTGGTGGTCATCTTCTGCACAGTTAGGGCAAAAGACTTAAGATGCCATTCCCTGTCAGTGACATCAATAATGTGTGCAGTCACACCAAGGTAATATGTATTGCTTACTGAGGTCCAATGATCCCCAGTCACAGCAACACATTTGGCTTTCTCCAATAAATCAAATTTCGCTTGCTTTTCAGTGTCATAAAGCTGATGAATTTTGTTTGAAATTGTCTTTGGGTCAGACGACGCTACCTGTAGCACCGCTTCTAGCCCCTGATCTTCTACCACCGAGAGTGGTCAACAGTCCACTGCAATCCATTTTGCCAGTGAGTTTGTTAGTTTGTCAGTCGTGACGTGGACTTACTCATTTTGGCTCTGAACCCTGTCATCTTGTCGAGTGTGGATTGGCGACACTGCCTGTTCAAACTAGGAGCGTTGTCTGTGCTAGCTGCAACATGTTTGGCATTGAGGTGGTAGCGGAGGCTGGAAGAGCTCCGGTGATAGGCAAATTCTTTCTTGCACAATTTGCACACAACTGTGCTTTTACCCAGGTTTCCAGCCGGTAGTCTTTTAAAACTAAAATTTCCGCCAAACAAACCCAGCAACCACTTCTCATCAGTTTCGATTTCCATTGTTGTTTCTCGTGTTGTGTCCTGTGCATCAGTATTACGGGTATACCGGGAACTTGTGCAATGAGAAACGTTCTGCGCTGTTTGGAGTGCAAAAATAAATTGAGATTAAATGCGTTATTTTTTTTGTCGTGTTATTTTTTCTGTAATTAATTAAACGTAATTAACGCCATAATTTTTTTCTTTTTTTACATTTTGCAAGCCTGTAAGCATTCTGTAAGCATTCTGTAAGCCTGTCACATGTGATCAACTTGCCCAGTTTCAGTAGTGCTGGACTGCTGGTGATTGGCATTAAATGAAAGCCAGTTGGAGTCACAAAACTTAACCAACTTAAACATTCTCTGAGAATAACTAAAAATAATTAATGTTGATACATAATAAATAATGTTAGATAACTATTTCTAAATTTATGAGATTTCTGGGGTAATGCATTATATATTAAAAAAAAACAACAACTGAGCATTCAAATACTGATTTTGACATTGACTACCCTGGCAATAAATAAAGTTTCGAGGCTCCAAAGCATTCGGGTCAGCCCTAAGGTAACATTACTTGCTGCTTTTTCATTAGAATGAAGCAACATAAGATGAATAAACAAGGCTAAGTGTAATGTGAATAAAACCTGAACACATGTTCCTGGACATGATTTCTGCCTGAATTATGTCAGACAGATTTTCATCAGGAACAGTGGTTGTACAACAATGGAGACAGCAGCTCTCATAATCCCACACTTTACGTCATTAAAGTCTGTCTTTTGTTGTTGTTTTAATTGATAGACGTCTAGTGACATAAATTGCATATCGTGTGTTTAGAGTGTGGCATCACAAGCTTGTCACTGTGTGAAAAATAACCACATCTCAATCCATATCCAGCTAAGTGCCATAGTGTGCAGTATAGCATCTTAAAAGATAGGAAAGCATGTTGGTATGATGCATCTTTAAATGGAAAGAAAAGTGATTTCAAATGGCCTTTTCATCAAAGGACCAAAACACTCTGTTGTCCTTTCAGCTTTCACAGCACAGAGCTCGGATTTTGTCAAGAGCTGCAGCACCTTCGAATTCAAAGTGATGATTTTGCTTAAACTATTTTTCTCCTCAGGGTGGAAAACATCATCTCTTCTCCCTCAATATGTAGAATATCTCTGAGACACAATAGGCTTATGTGAAGGGAAGTGATGTTTGTGGAATATATTTCATCATAGTTTCCAAAACTTTAAAAACATCTTTTGTTCCTACCAATTAACGGCCATCACGGAAGTTGCACTCTACTCCTAGTTGTCAGGAAGTGATACGTATACGCCTGTGAAATACTTTGTGGATTCACCATTTAACTGTCAGACGCGTTTGTAATAGGAAATCAGTTCGTTCTCCACATGAGCAAAATATATAATGATTCAACACAAATATGCAGTATGGATCATATTCTACCCCTTTCCATTTATATCCACACATTTCAGTACTTGACACCTCAGTCTATCTAGATAATTGTTGAGACTTCCTGCTTCCTGTTACGGTTGCTGCTGTGCTTTTATGGTTGAATTCAGATTCTCTGAATCTTAATTAAAACTTCTTCCCTCTTGTGAGAGGAGCACCATGTTTAGCTGCATATTCATCATGCAGTGTATTGTGGTTGATTGATCATATCAAAGTGACTTCCTGCGCGCTCCTCTCCAGAACTTCCTGATTGCTAATACAGCTCGTAGAGTGATGCAAATGCTGGAGCACAGATGAGTTTGTCTTTGTTGCCTCGCAGCTGCTTCCTCTGCTCTGCAAGGAAGACTTTAGGTTAAGATACTGTACGCTTTTGGTACTTTTAGCATATTGCTGTTCACTTTTTAGCCTTAGGAGATACTGCTGTACAACTAAAATATCTGTGGAGAAATTAAACATTTTATTTTTATTTCAGATTGATTGTTAAGCTGCTCCAGGCAGTATTTTAAAATAATATACTTGTATTATCAGTGTAAATCATACAGTGGAGCTGTGCTGAGTGTTTTTCTTTTCATCCAAACAAAATTCACATGTCAAATATGAACATTTCTCCACCCATAAAAAGTGACAAATTAAAGAAGGAAGTGATAAAAATTCAAATAGTCTCTTAAACAGCAGTATTCACACCCCCAACCACAGACCTTTTCTCCTCTACCATCTCTTTATCTCTGCTTCTCTGTATCTTTTGATCACAGCTCAGTCATTCTGATAAACAGTATTTTGTGTGGACCTCATTATCATCGGAAAACATGAGCGTAACATGCTTAAGACCATGTCTAGGTGACTGACAGGTCGCAAGAAAAGCACCCCCCAAAAGTCCCATCATCCACCCTAGTATGCAGCTGTAAATCTTAGCCACCTGCACATGTGGGTGTTGGCATTGTGACTGACATCTCCAATTAGGTCCAAGTGTTGTGTTTTAGCTCATTTGCAAGGTATCAACAATCTGTTGGGTCGCCTTTTGTATGCTGCTGACAGTTTCAACAAAAGGGCCAATAATCTCAAATTTATGGTAATTTTGGTAATTAGAACAATAACTGTGTCTTTCTTTTTTCTTCCATTATATACTATCCACTAGGAATGGGCACAAGTACTTGAGTACTCGATTTAGATTTCAGTATTCAACACAGCGGGCAAGGCACTCTTTGACCTTGCAGGGCTACTGGAGGGGTCATGGGAGTTTACCCATCCAGCCTACATGTGCTTTGTGTACTTGGAGAAGGCTTACAACTGCTTCCCAAGGGGAGTCTTGTGGGGTGTACTGCAGGAAAACTGGTTACCGGGGTTGCTGCTACCAGCCATCCAGTCCTTGTATAACCAAAGTGAGAGCTGTGTCCACGGACTTGGCACAAAGTCAAACACGTTCTCAGTGGGTGTTGGCCTCCGCCAGGGCTGTGCCTTGTCTCCGATTCTGTCTGTGATATTCATTGACAAGATCACGAGGCGCAGCCGGGGTGAGGGCGGGGCTGGTTTGGTGACCTCAGAATTGCATCTCTGCTTTTTACAGATGATGTTCTGTTGGCTTCACCACACCATGACCTCCAGCATGCACTGGGGCAGTTTGCAGCCAAGTGTTAAGCGTTTGAGATGAGAGTCAGCATCTCAAAGTCTGAGGCCATGATTCTCTGGGGGAAAACGGTGGATTGTCCCCTCTGGGTTGGGAAAGAGTTACTGCTCCCACACAAGGGAGCCCAGGTATCTCTGGGTCTCGTTCACAAGTGAGGGTAGAATGGAGCATAAGATGGATCGGTGGTTTGGCGCGGCATCTGCAATGATGTGGGTGCTGTGCTGGACCGTTGTGGTGATGAGAGAGCTGAGCCGGAAGGCAAAGCTTTCAATTAACTGGTCCATCTACATCCCAAACCTCACCTATGATCATGAGCTCTGGGTAATGACCAAAAGAATGACATCAAAGATACAAGTGGCCAAAATAAGTTCCCTCTATCTCTAAGGCTGGGTTCAGCCTTAGAGATAGGTTGAGGAGCTTGCACATCCAGAGGGAGCTTGGAGTAGAGCTGCTGCTCCTTCACATCAAAAGGGGTCAATTGAGGTGGTACAGGCATCTGATCAGGATGATTCCTGGGCATCTCCCGTTAGAGGTGTTCCAGGTGCGTCCCACTGGCAGAAGGCCCCTGGGCAGATCCAAAACATGCTGGAGAAATTACATATCTTGTCTGGCCTGGGAACGCCTTGGGATCCCCTTGGAGGAGGTGGAAAGGTGCTGGGAAGTGGGACATCTGGAATACTACTCAGTCTGCTGCCCCTAAGGATGGATGGATGGATGGATGGATGGATATTCAACATATAAAGTAACATCCATCCATTTTTATCCACTTGTCCAAGGCCAAGTCGCAGGGCAGGCAGGCTGAGCAAGGTTCTACAGGCATCACTCTGCCCAGCAAGGCTTTCCAACTCCTCCTCACCTCTACTACACACATTTGCTTGGAAGTTTATTTTGACCCTATTCTTATGCAGGCTTGTTTTGTTTGTTTGTTTTTTTTGGTTTTTGCAAGTAGAAGTAGAATTGCATGTGAGTACACGAGTATGGAAATTACTTCAACTATCTGTCCCTACTATCCAGTCAGCTAAGCCACTAAGAGTTTGGTGATGCAGCATCCTAAAATTTAACCTGAGTGTCTCTGACAAAGTTTATTTCTTTCACCATTTGTCAAATGAAGCTAAAATAAAAGTTGCACTCATGTTAAGCCATCTCTAAATCTAAATATAATATATAATCTAAATAAAAAAATCATGCCAGCTGATATATATCAAGGCTTTCTGCAATATTAATGCAGTGACGCTATTTTGGGTGGAAACGGGGTGAATGAATCAGCAGGCTTGTGCCTGGCAGGACTCCAAAATGTTGGGATTAATTGCTGCAGTGTGGGTGATTCAGCACCTGCAGGTAACTCATCTACAGTTTTAGCACGCACCTGTATTGTTCAAGTATTTGCTTTGAGGCACAAAATACCGTGTTAACCTGGTTTCATGTGTGCTACAATGATGAGGAACTTACTGATTTGGTTCCACCATTTCTGCTTGTATCAACATTTTTCAGAGTAGGATATGAGGAAGTGGTGTAACAGAGAAAAGAGCTGGTGATCACAAATTTGCTGGTTTAGATCTTTGTTCTGGCTTTGAAATTTTTGACTACTGTATTACTTTTTAACAGTATGAATATAAAGCAGCAAAAATGTCTCCAATCAGTATCTGTTTTCTTTTTTAGTGGAACATGATGACTAAAGTTTGAGCATGTTGTGCTCAAATGCAAGCACTGCAACCAACAACTTGCCCACTGAAACGCAACTATCTTTCAGCCAGGCTCTAATCCAAGATAAGCCCACCTCCACAAATCCCATCAGGACACATTCTGACAGATCTATTAAGGCCCCACTCCAGCCAGTGCTACTTCCTGTTTTTCCGTTAATGCCCTTTTCTCAAACAGAGAATGGGGTTTTGGTTACTAGTCAGATGATATCCATTATGGCCATCAAATTGCCCTTCTTGCATACATGTCAAGGTCAACACTGTTAGCAAGGATATGGATAGCATGGATATTAGCATGGAAAGTGATAACGGTAACTCTAACATACATGTAAGTTATGAGGTTGAGAATTTTTCTTCACCTCCTTTGCCCGAAGGAAATATGAATGAATAGGAATCTAACATTAGCTGGAATTAAGTTACTGCTGAATGATGACCTCGAGACAGAGATAGGCAAAAACACATCAAAATGTATTTTGATACAAAATACCTCTCAAATAAATGTATCAAAATAAAATACAAAATACTGGTGCCAGAAAATGTATCCAAATAAAATACATGTATTTTGTATTTTCAAATACAAATAGTATTTTCTTTTTTCTTTTTAGCAGCGACCTGCAGCTCTATAGGTCACTCTGTCGGTCGGTCGATCGGCCGGTCCACAAAGCTTTTTGTGAATAACTCAAAAAGTCCTGGACCAAAAATTAGTGCTGCACGATTAATCTAATCGCAATCGCATTGTCAGGCTGTGCGATTACATAACCGCATAAAAGGCTGCGATTTGCGATTTAATGTAGGCTAAATAAATGTTAACGTGTGTGCCTGTGAACGTGGCTGCCTCTCCTGTAGTGTGTGGAGTTTGTTGACATCACGCCCACAAGCTATCCTGGTGCGTGCAGCCGGCGTGCAGCAGTGACCAACACAGGCGCTGAAGAAGAGCATGAGCACGACCATGAACAGCCTGAGTTAGTGGCGAAAAAAACGTCTGTTACATGGTAATACTTTGGATTCAGGTACGGCGATGTTGAACAGAAAGACGTGCTGTGTAAGTGTAAAAGTTAAAGTCGCCACGTCCCGCAGCAACACGACCAATCTATATCAGCACTTGAGACGGGACGTGGCGACTTCAACTGTTAAAATTTTACACAGCACGTCTTTCAGGTACAGCGACGTTGAACAGAAAGACATGCTGTGTAAAAGTTTAAAAGCTAAAGTCGCCACGTCCCGCGGCAACACGACCAATCTATATCAACACTTGAGACAACATAGCACAGGGAAAAGTAGGAAGAGTGCACGCGAGAGAAAGCCGAGCCGTGTAACGTTCAAGACAAAGAGACAACTGAAAGCCGCCAGAGCCTCATAAAACAACATCCAAGTTACGCAAACATTTCTAAGTGTCACAGGGAAATCATGGACTCCATAAAAATGAAAAATTGAGCAATTTTGCTCGGTTTCGGCCCACTTGACATGCTGCTGTGTTGTGCTATAGCGTGCTGGAATTTGTCATTTACGTGACAACGCCTGAATGCAACACAGGCTCGCTCTGCTGTGTGTGTACAGTTCCGTGCTGCGCTGCTGTGTGAGCAGCGTGTTTGACTGTGCTCAGTCTGTTGATGGTCATTGACACACTGTCTGTCCATAACAATAACTATGTCAGGTCAGTGCCCCCCTAATATAATGTAGGGGAAACACTGAATCAAGCAAGAAGACTCATGATACCATTTATGTGTTATATTGTAATTATATTGTAATCACAATCGCAAATCGCGATATTGTCCACCATAATCGCAATCGCACATTTTTATCAAATCGTGCAGCACTACCAAAAATGCTCAAAATGTGCATACTGCAACTAGAGACCATGAGTAACTATACCAAAAAGAATGCCCACGATTCGTCCATAGGTGGCGCTAAACTAACCGATTCAAATCTTTTTGTGAATAACTCAAAAAGTGCTTGACCAAAAATGCTCAAAATTGATACGCTGCAATTAGAGACCACAAGTAACTATGCCAGAAAGAACAATCATGATTCATCCATTAATGGCGTGATAGTAGCAAATTTGGTCACAGCTATTGCAAATTTGTGCTTGTTTTCTCACAATTTGGTATGACAATCTGTTGGACTTGGAAGACATGAGCAACAAGGTAGTCTACTGGTAGTGTGGGTCCATCCACATGAGCAGCATGCCTGGCAAGTCTAGTCTAGCTGTGCTGTGAACTGTCCACCAACGGTCTAGCTAAACAGCAGCAAGATACTGTGGCTACTGTAGCTAGTTAACTTGTTTGCTGTCTAACTTGGAGCCTTTGGAGCCCTGTGTTCAACTTTTTTTCAAATGAAAAAGAGAAAAAAAAAAGCTAGGGACATGTAGGCTACCCTAACATATTATTTATTGATTCAGATTTAGATTCAGACAACTTTATTGATCCCACGTGACACAACAACATACAGTTTCCTATATTATGCACAATCCAGTAAAACAGACCACTAGGTCATTGAAGGGCACATTGAATGGCCCAAGTTTAAAAAGACATACATACATATATATATATATATATATATATATATATATATATATATATATAATTATAAGTACAAAATATTGTTACATCCAATATTATAAGAGTGTGTAGCCTATTATTTTTGTTTTTTGATTTGTGGAGAAAGTATTTTGAGTATTTTAAATACAAAATTACTCCACTCAAAAGTATTTTGTTACAAATTATATTTGCTTTTTATTGGCCTTATCAAATACAAATTACAAAATACTCAAATGTAATTGAAATACGTATTTTAAATACAAGTAATAGAAATACCGCCCATCCCTGCCTCTAGACTTAACTATTTAACTGACAGTTGATATGAGCAACTAGTTTTTTTTTGCTAGTTTCCATAACGAAAGCAAATGAAATACCTTAATTTTAAATCAGTAATTCCTGTCAATTAATAGTTATCTTTGAAAAATAAGTTAACCATACTGTGTATCCGCTACTTTGTATCAAACAGAGCTCCCACTCTGGGGTTTTGATTGCCCTGTCTGCATTTATTTTGCCAGTACCAGCTTTATCCCTTACATAGCCTACTGTAGTCTCTAGAGATGTTCAACAGGATCTATAGGAAATTCAGAGCATTTGAGTTATCTGGGTACAGTTCTCAACATGGAGTCAGCTGAGCTGGTGGCTAGCAGCAAACAGAGTTAACTCAAACATTGCTTAACAAAGGCAACAACGCTGACAGAGCTAACGGTATTGGGGCGACCTTCAGCTTTGCTAGTAGAGCATGCATCCTTTGCAGCGGTTTAATTCCAACACTCTCCAGCTGTAATATAATAAAGGCAACAAAACTCCAAAGAATGATCCTTTATAAACGAAAGAAAGAACTAACGGCGTTAACCGAAGTGTGCCCGATGGTTCCACGATGCAGACATCCTGGTATTAGCAGTAACAGCGCTATGAGCACAGTGCAAAGAGCTACCAGTGGGTTAGCCTGTGAGATACACACAACCCTCTTTATTTAACACTGAGCACAAAATAAATTGTCAAACACTGTGGCTAATGAACATTGTCAGAAAATGAAAATTGTAATATATAAATGCCAAAATACACTGGAGGGGGGCTTTAAGCAGAAATGACTACAACCAGACATACGCACTGTATGTATACTGTAAAAAAGAAATGTATTTAAACATGTCTTTTGAAAGTCATAGTACATGTTTGACCTTTCAAACAAGATATTTTCAGATGCCCAAACTTCCTTACTTCATGCACTTTTGGTGGTCCAAGCAAAACAGGCAGTGCAACCAAATCTTCATGGTAAGTAACAATCACATAGATTGTTTTCACCAAAATTGCACTGCACTGTTTGATACTTACTAACGCACCCACATCCCTGCCCCTCCTTCCACAAAGCTCATAGGGCGACACCAAAACACCCAACAGGAACTGGTAAGAAAATAACCTGGGTGCAGTGGATGAAAATGCCACTTTAGCAGCACAAAAGCCCCAACATCCTCTGCGCAATGTCATAAAAATAGAGCCCTCGGTGAGATGTTTTGAGACAGGATAAATAAAAGTCAGAGCTAGAGATGGCAAGTTGGAGGAAAAAAAATAAGAAGGAAGGCACCTTTTTCATTCACCTACAGAATCAGTAGAAATCACGAATGCCTTGGAGCAAATGTTTGCCTCATGCTGATCACATTTGCTGAATTCAAACAAGATAATTTAGAAAGGAAAATTTGTCTTGGACATTCACTACAGCTGGGATTCATTGCAGGAAAGTGCCTGTACAGTACATTCTGTATTCA
This sequence comes from Epinephelus fuscoguttatus, assembly GCF_011397635.1. Classification (NCBI taxonomy): domain Eukaryota; kingdom Metazoa; phylum Chordata; class Actinopteri; order Perciformes; family Serranidae; genus Epinephelus; species Epinephelus fuscoguttatus. The sequence continues at coordinate 15,140,582 of NC_064772.1, forward strand.
AGAAATGCACTTCTGTGGTACACACATTACAGGATGGAAAGCAGAAACAGAGGTTCCTGTTCCCCTACCTTCCAATTCAGCCTCGGCTTTGTCGTCACTGTTTCAATCCTGTGTAATCCTTGCACTGGGTCACTCACCGCAGGCCACTCAATCACTCCTTCACCAGCCGTGTTCTCCATGACAAATAGATGTGTTTCTGCCAACCTCTTCTTAAACAAATGAATGTGTTTTCTACAGTACACCACGAGACCAGACCTGTTTCTTTCTGCTGAACCAAGCAAACCACCTCACTGTTTGTCACTTCGGAGGCCTACTGTATATCTCACTCCTCTGGCGATAGGTATTTTTCAGGAAGACAGATTGATACATCGGTTGCCTATTCTCTGCCTGCTGCACTACAAATAACCTGCTTCTATCTTTACATAGTCTGCTGTGTGCACTTGTTTTAGAGAATAAACCACATATAAGCACTGTTTCTGATATATTTCTTATCTTGCTATTGTATTTCCCCAGTATTACACAGACAGAAAAACACCAGATTTTCATGACAAAAACACGCTTCTGTTATTGATGGTCACATATAAGCCAGAGGAGAACAAAAGAGGCTGCAATGGTTTAAATCTTTCATAGCCATACTCTCCAAAACATCACCTTATACATGTGAATGCATAATCTTCCCAGCAAGCCCTGACTCCATAATGACAAAATAGGCTGTTTGTCAACACACTCAAAAATGACGTACATGAGCGTTTTGCCCCTCTGGTTACACACTTAGCAGCACAAAGATACTCCTGGAGTTTTTCTACTTCAGGCAACTACAACTACTTTATTAAGGTAAGATCATATTCATGGGAGACCTGATTTGATGGTTGGTACAGGAGAGCACATCCTCCAGTGGACGTTAAGGCAATGATACACCCAGTGGACGGTCAGCCGTAAGTCAATGTTGGGCCATTGGTGAGCGTCCACTGCCATCGTTGCTGTGGTGTGTCCTGCACTGTTGGCCCTCATCAGCACTGGTCTAATTTCTTTCTGCCAATTCAGTTTATTGAATCTGCATCAGAGACGGTGGAGCCCATCTGTGAATAAAATTACCTTGATTGGCAGTTCAGCTCAGCGCACGAGAAGAGAAAAGGAAGTGAGGAAAGAAAACAAACAGCTGATGCCCAGAGGGGGTGAGACCAAAACAAACTTGTTATATTAAGTAAGATTATTATTTCTTTAGCAATTGAGCTCCTTAGCAGAAATGTTTCATGCCAGTTTGTGTTACTGTTCAGTGAAGCACAGTAAATATGATCTATTCTTCTTCTCAACACTTCATTGTGTTGTTAATGCGCTAACTGACTAACTAGCATGAAATGGTCTTCTGGTTTCCCTTTTTGAATGACTATTACAGATGACCGCTGTCTTCTATTATCGAGTTATTTCCTATCACGAAGCACAGAACATACATGCTGGTTGGCTGTCGGTTGAAGTCTTTGTGGTGTGTTTATGTACAACTTTTTGGCAGAGACACAGGCAATGTCAGGCGACGCAGCAGGGCGCTTTTGTTGCTGCTAGTTCTCTAAAGTCAGTTTGGTATGTCTGGGCCTTTAGACTGAACATTATGCTAATTTAAGAGGTATGCTTACAGAGTTGAAAGACTGTGGTTTAACATTTTAGAATAATACTTATTTTGCTCTCTAGCTGAGAGTTAGAAGATGAGATCAACACACTCTTGTGTGTATGCTTAAATTAAGCTGTAACCGCCAGTTGACTTAGCGTACAACACAGACAGGAAACAGGGTAAAACAGCTAGCCTGGCTCTGTCTAAAAGGTAACCCCTAGCTCACCAGGTAGAGTGTGCACCCCATTTAAGCTGAGTCCTTTGCAGTAGCCCATGTTTGATTTCAGCTGCAGCCCTTTGCTGCCTGTCATTCCCATTCTCTCACCCCCCTTTCTTCTCATACTCAAGCTGTTCTGTAATAAAGGCAGACAGCCATTAAAAATAATCTTTAAAAAAAAAAAAAAAAAACCTTTCGAGACTCTTCGTGGTGGTTTAAAATAACACTTTTCCCCCCAAATCATTATTTGTATATCAATTACTCACCATCTGTTCTTTGAAGTCAGGAAGACAAACTTTGTTTTTCTTGCATGCCTCCAGAGTGAACCGAGAATCCAACAATGGAGAAAGTTCTTAATAAAGTGAAGTCATAGAGAATCACATTTGACAGCAAAACTATATCAAACTCTCACACAACTCGTTCAGTATAGCCTAAGTCTCATTTATCCATACGTATGCCCAACACTTCACAAACGTGCATTTTTCCTAAAACTTTGCTTTTTAAAATACTTCCACATAAACAGTCTCAGGCACAGCTGTTTTAGAGAAAAAGTGTGTAAATACTGAGCATATGACTGGATAAATGAGTCTTAGATTATACCATGCAAGTTGAGAGTCTGTAAAGATGTTTTGATGTAGTTTTTGTTGTTAATCACAGCCCCCCTTCAATCATTCATAAATAATGTTTGGCTTTTTTGGATTCTTCGTCCACCATGGAGGCACACCAGAAAAACAAAGTATTCCTGCCATATTTAACATTAACTCAGAGTGACTAATTGACTGGAGATGATCATTGTGGGGGTGAAGTATTCTATGAAGAATTGCTTTCTACTCTGCCACTGAATTCTTAACAAAGGTCATTTTGAGCAATTTAAATAAATGCCCAGAGCTGTAATTTCTCTGGTGAGGACAGTCTTGATCTTTCTTTTTATTTATAAATGTGCTTTTAGATTATTTTTCTATATATATTCCTAACTACAGCCAAATATATAGTAAGTAGAATTAAAATATGACATTGTTTATTATGTGTGAGTAAACCATGAAAGGGGAGGACACTATCTCCTAGCTAGCTCTAACTTAAGTAGAAAGCTGTGTGTAAAGTTTTTTCTGTATGTTTTATTCTGTTTTCCCACAGCGCCTGGATTATCAAAGATTCCTCCTCAAAGCTATGAAAAATGCCATGGTGGAATTTGTGAATTAGAATGCATCATTGCTTTTTCATGCGTCAAACAGACCTTGAAATTGTATTTCCAGTGGGAGATGTTATTGATAATATAGAGACTTTGATTGTGTTTAGGTGGGAGAGGAGACCAGCTTAATGTAGTAAAAACAATCTCCATCATTGTGTCCTCTCAAGCTGTTCCTAAAAGGCCCATCTGTGTTGCAGCACTACAAAGGTGTCACCAGTTTATTCTCGTAGAGAGGCGGATATTTTTATCTGTGAGATTTGTAAAGAGATGCAGTTTCAGTCTGTGCAGATCCCAAGACAAAAACATTACTAGATATAGTATGAGGCATTCACACAGATCTAATGAAGTGTTTGCTATTGTTTCTGCTAAAGCTTCATACGGTACACGTGTTGTGTTTAGGTTGAAAATCTACAATGAAACAAAACTACAATGAATGAATGAAAGAATAATCAATATGTGACATCAATGCATGTGGCTTCTATTTAATCCCTAATATCCAATCCCTAGCTCTGCCGTAATTGAATAAGGCTTTAAGCAATGCTAGCAGCATGGCCCAAGGGATGATAATGGCAGGCAGTCAGTCCATTGAACTACTGAATTACTATTGACTATTGAATGAAGTCCAGTAAAATTTTGTACAGACATCCATGGTCACCTGAGGATAAATAATGTCGACATGAGTGATCCCCTGAATTTTCCTGTAGTGACACCATAAGGTTGACATTTTTGATATTTGGTAAAATGTCTTTAACTACTGAATGGGCAAGCTGGCCGGCAAGTCCACAGTTAGCTTACTATCTAGCAGTATCAGTTTACCAACCCTGCTAGGAGTCACTATCTCACCAAGCTCCCAGGCCAGCGACTACCACTTGTCATGCAACCTCTGTAGTTGAAAACTGAAGCCAAAATCTGCAGTTCCAGGAATGACCACATGAGACTGGCTCCAAACAGAATTCTGGAATATTAACGGCCACATTAGGGGTCAAAATAAGAGTCTTCCGTGAACCCCAATTGGAAAACACTAAATCTTTTTTTTGGAACACTAAATAGTATGATTCTATGGCTACCTGAATTCACCGAAGGCCAAAAATCCAAGATGGTGATGGCCAAAATGCCAAACACAAGGATTCAAAACAGAAATCCAAACCAATGGCTGACATCACAGTGGGTACGTCCACTATATTTATTCAGTCAATGATTGTGACGGCTGCTTTGGCACAATATATCCATCAAACCGTTTTTCTGCATGTTGTACCTTGACTCTACACAGAAATGCTTGTCTTCAGCAACAAAATAGAATGTTGATAAACAGGATACGGGATTATGGTGTGACACATTTTTCTAATAAATGATAACACGTTGGAGACTGCTTCTATTCCTTTTTCTGGGAGTCAGCACACACCATCTGCATATAGCTGCCATCCTGCCACCGCTATAAAGAAAGACAAATAAGAACAACATCAAAGGCATTATTGTGTGAATGCCCTGATGTACGAGTGATTACAGAGGAGTTACAGGCACTCCTGTGATTGCATTGGGGAAGAGACAGTCAGTAGTTGAAGGGAAAACATGCTGATCACACAATTGTTGCCAGTTATACCTATGTTTGCCAATTATCTAAAGTCAAAATTTAATTATCCAGTGATGTGAAATCAGCAGAAAAATGGCCAACAACAATGGACAAACCATCAAAATGAAATGAAACCAAGCACAGCAGACAAACTTTAAGTATATGGGCACAATTATTAAAGTGTTTTCATTGTAGCAAATATTAGGGACAAGCTAATCTTTACTCCCTGTATTTTAAAGCTCCATGGCACTCCAGTTGTCACGTTTTAATAGAAACCTCTTAAAGTCAAAAGCATCAGGGCAGGTGATAAATTGAGGTGTCAAAGAGCCCAGCATTACCAGGACTAGGTGAGTGTTTTGTTGATGGCTGGCAGCTTCAAGTAAAATAGCCATCGTTTAATAAATGACTTGTTCTCTCTTTTTTTTTTCTTTTTTTTTTTTTTTACTGGCAGTAATCTGTCTGGCTCTTGGCGTCTTCCTCTCCATCGGATAATGAGGTGCCTCCAACCTCGCCCAGAGGCTTTTTTTGTAGCTGCTCTGCCAAATTTGCACTTCTGAACAACTTTTAATTATACTCTCTGGTATGAAAATACACCAGTGGTTGTCTAACAGCATTGGCAGGGGCGAGTGACAGTTAACAATAATAGCTTTGGTCCTCATTTCTTCATTTATTCCTTTAAGGTATGTCATTGTTAAAAGATGCATGTTTTCCATTTCTAAACCAGTAGATGCTTGAGTTTTTAGCCGGTAATAGCACTCTCATTTCCAAAATATTGGCTTGTTATTAACTGAACATTAGTGGAGTCGATGATAAATAGCATATCAATAGATAAAGAATGACTGATGATAGTCATTAAAGGTCCATGACAAGGCTTTGTCATTAGGAGATTTCTCTTATTGATTTTAGAGAGGTCACTGAATGTTAATTATGCCAAAGAAAAACTGATGATTAAATCATACCACCCAGCATAATAAAATTTGAATTGCATGTCACTGAGATTAAATGCAATGCAGCAACTGGTGGAGAACACCCAGTGTCAAGGCTCAGAGTCTATAGAAATTAATGATATGGATAACCTTTAATGTTCATGAAGATATTGCAATGTGAAATAGGTTTCCTATGCCCTTAATTATGTTTCCCCTCAGCCCACACCTAAAAAATTATCATCTCAGAGCCGTCATTAGCAACTCAGCTGCCTCTGAGTCACATGTGTGTTGTTGTTGGGAGTGCACTGCACATATGGTGCATTATAGACACTTGAGTGTGAACAGTGCCTTCATAAACCCATGGATCATAAAACTTAAGATTCCCCTTAAAATGTGGCTGTGATTTAATTAAGACGAAAAACCGCAGTCCGCTTCAGTACAAAAGAGCATTGCTGCTGACTCCAGCCATTCCAGACAGTTTTACCACACTTGCCGTTTGTTGTTAAAGTCTGTAATTGTTTTTAACATTCGGGGGGAATGGTAGGCTGAGTGGGTGTTGTTGAGCAACAGTAGCAGGAACAGGGCACAAGGCTTTTGGAGCCGCTTCAGTTACAACTCGAGGCATTTCACCTTATTTGCAGTTTTCTTGGCAAGGAAACACTTGCACAAATTAGCATACCATTACCACTGTGGACTGCATTATATATCCAGCCGATTGTCCTGGTTTACCGGAGGCTGATAATAAAACTGTATCTTCTGAAATAACTTAGTGGTGTGGGCGTGATTGTGCTCTGAATAATGAAACAGAAAAGAAATATACATAGCTATTTTAATTTGATCGTTAATCAATGAGGGAGGTTAATAGGAGCTTCAGGAGCTATACAGCACAACAGAGGGACAAGATGACAGGTTTTCAAAAATATTGTTTTGCAAAGAAAGTGCAATGCAGTCTTATTTTCTACAATAATCAAAATAACTGTAAAGCATTATTTTAGTGTTAAACAAAATACAACACATCCCCCAGTGTCCCTGTCAACTCCTCTAAATTTGTGCCAAATTTGGGCTAAGTTTGTGCTCTTACGTCTATTTTGTTAGTGTTTGTGGTGCTTTTTGTGGTTGGTGTTGGACAGAGGTGGTGTGTGGCTGCGAGTCACTCATCAGGACGAGGATATCAACTCTCCTGACTGTAAACTCTCCGTCTACTGACTTCTGCAAGCTAGCCATGACAAGGCTTTCAAATGTAAACATCAGTAAACATGGAGGAAAAGATGGAGAAGAATGGGCACCAGCTGAACTAGCATCCTGTTAGCCATTTTTATAGGTATTTGATGATAAACTGGACAACCTCCATGCCCTCATCAGTTCCCAACACAGACATCAGGAACTGAAATATCCTTTGATTTACCAAACTGTCCTGTCCTGGACAGCACCATTGAGTCAGGCGACTCTTTTTCTTTATGCTGATCAGACAGAGTAGAGGACTCTGGCAAGAGAGGGGGGAGTAGGTGTGTAATACAGTGGTATGCTAAAGTTTGGGCACCCCTGGTCAAAATTTAATTTACTGTGAGTAGTTAAGTGAGTAGAAGATGAACTGATCTCCAAAAGGAATAAAGTTTTCACCATTTTAAGATTAGTGTATTATTCATTTTTGTCTTGTACAATTTGAGAGTGAAAAAAGAGGAAGGGCGTGATTGAGGCATGAAAACAGCTTGTAAAATCTTCATGTTTTATTTGTCCTCATTCATTAATTTCAGTCCTTTGTTACATATATATGAATAAAGGCTTTATTTGGAGCTCTGATGTATTCAGAGTTTCCTCTATTACTGAATTGCTCGGAGGGGTCAGTCTGTCTAGAGAAGCTACTGGCCCATCTAAGACACTTTCATTATCCAAAAGAATTAATGGAGCGTTTTAATGTGGACAGTTATGTGTTGAATGTTGTTCCAGAGAATGAAACTTTCAGGGAAAATACAGTGTAACTGTAATTTTACAGAATTAAAACAATCACAATTAATATTATGGATCATTTATATGCATCTAAGTTTTATATGCCGACAATTTCCATCTGAACATACTGGTTTTTCCTTGTAGGGACGGACACACACACACACACACACACACACACACACACACACACACACACACACACACAATCCTCTTATCAGACTCAGTATGCAGAACTATATCCAACAGTGAGAAGCATCCTCCCTCCTCAGAGATCAAACAGGATGCTTCCATTCCTCTATTCTTGCCGTCTGTCAGAAGGGCACAGCCTTCCTCGACGCCTCTTTATCTTCCCCCGCAGCCACCCAGACGAGGCGATGGGCTGTGCCTGTTGACAAATGCTTCACTTGTTACAGATAACAGAAACATGTAAACAGGAAATGGCCAGTGGGCAGGCCATACAAATGTTTGAAAACTTAGATTCATTCACCGTGTGATCGTAGTGTTTTCCAGTCAGCGGGAAAACAAAACATTTCACACAACAGGCTGTATCATCACAGACTTCATGATCCGCCTCTTGCTCAAAAATACTGAATGTCACAATTTTGATAATTAATTTAAAGCACAAATGTGAGAATATGCTGCTTTTCTTTGCGTTATACAGTAGCTTTGTGAATTAGATATATTTGGGGTTTTGAACTGCTGGTCAAACAAAACATGAAATATAACAATGTCACTGTAAGCTGTTAAGAAACTGATGGGTCATTCCCTTCTTCCATCTTAAGGAGTAAACAATCCAGTAAATAAGCAACAGAAATGAATAGATTAATTCATAATTAATAAAATCATAAACTGCATCATTATGTCAGTTTATTCATCTTGTTTCCAGATTGTGCCTCCAAGAGATTTATTAATTTGTCCACACTAAATTTACATTTAGTGTGAAAAACTGCATCTTATACGTTGATTAATGCGACATAAATCCACCCATGCTCTATATTGCAATATGCATTTTAATATTTGTCCACAGCAATTAAACTGCTGTTTCAAATACATCCAAGATGCTTCGAGGCAAATTTAAATCCATTTGTTCAAACCTGTTCAGTAGGTGGTTTGAGATGCATTCCAGTATGATGTTAAAAAAGTGTAAATGCACCCATCTTTCCAAGACACATGCATGATATTTACTCCCCCAAAAGTATAACAGCGTCAATAGGCAGTCTGTGGAAATATCCTGTACGGAGTCCCATCTGTCCCCTGTGATAACTGCAGCTGAAGTTACACTGAAATTACACTTCTCTTTCTGACTCGAGCAACAGGGATTACATGGCAAAGGTCTCCAGCAATGTCAACCCATGTACGATCATACACATGGCACAAGGTTCCTACAGCTTGAGAAACGTTAGATTTGAGACTTTTTTTTTTTTAAGACTTTTTAATGCCACTCGGAATGACATTTGAAAAATTCATTTAAGACATTTTAATACCAATTAAGTCCTTATTTTTCAATTAATGAATTCAATACCTTTCATAACTTTTTAAGGAAATCAGGAATCCCATGTTACAGCAATTATCTGATTCGTGATCAGTTTGACCATTAAGAGATTTGTGTGGGTGAGGAACCAGCATGAATGAAAGGAAGAAGAAATTTTTATAGAATAAGATAAATAAAGCTAATGGTCTCATCTTGTTCCTTGCTCATTAATACAATTCATCCATTGTTTATTCAAGTGTCTTGATAGTTGATAGGACTATAGAAGCGACCATGACTTGCATGTGGAGAACCAAGACGGGTTACAGTGATCTGTCAAACATAAAAACATGGCAAACTAACAACACTATTATCCCTCAAACCACCTTTGAAGTTGCTGAAATTGATATTAGCTTGTCCTCGTGTGTCTGACACCAGGATTAATTCCAAGATTTCAGTCACAGGAGTGAAATGTAAATAAGCTCTTTGTTATTCCTACAGAAAATCCCTTCAGTAGCCTTTACATTTCAAACAGATATGCTGCTTTGTGTCGTGGTCACTAGGCAATACTGTGGCATGTCATTACAGGTGGCAGCAGTATTGTGTACTATTCATTGTTGCATGAGACGAGAGATCACAGACCCACAATAATGGCGCTGCTACAGTAAAAAGCTCGAGAGCAAATTGTGTTGATGGAAATAGTGATTGTTGGTGTAATGCAGGCAGAAGAATGACAGCAGCCGAGCACATTAACCTTCATTAGTGGGTTTATCAGGGCTGGTCGGTTTAAATGAAGTAATTACTGGTGACACGGTGATGATTAATGGTAATGAATGTCACTAATGTGTGGCATCTGTCAAATGCATCTGAAGATCTGAGTAACCTTTCCTCTCCAAGTCCGTACTGACACCTGACCACCTGACGAAGCATCAAATTGCAACCTTGAGAAATTACATGACTATACTTCTAATCTGAAGCAGTAAATATGTTCTGTGAGAAACACAATGCTGCATTACATGTTTTGTAAACATCTAACAAATGGTTATGTGCAGGATGTGTTAATATTGCTGTCTTGCTTAGATATTAGAAAATCAACAGTGACCTTACTTTAACTACAAGAAAATATTCTTTACATTATTAAAGTAGCTCTCAACAATATTTGTTATCATGATGAAAAATACTGGTTTATTGTCACAGCTCTCACAGTGTACTTTTAAACCGCAGCAGGCAGCCATCCTCAGAGGGGAAAAAAAAAAAAAAAAGCTCTTAAAAACTCACTGTACACTTCCTGCTCAGCAACAGACAACACAGACAAAGTGAACAACTAGCTCATGAACATAGTTGAGCATTTTGCTGCTAACAACCAGATAACTCCCTCAGGAGTTGGTGGAAACCAAAAACAGAGCTACAAGGAAAATAAGTATTGGGCTAATGCTGAAGTGCCAAAAACTGCAGTTCCTCAAATGGCCACTTGAAGCTGGCTACCGGCTACAGAAAAAAGTTTATCCACATGCACATCCATGTTAAAATGCCCTAATTTACGCAGAAATAAGCATGTTTAAAGCCTGGTACAAAAAAGTTTTGGTCTCTATACCTAATTTTTACAGATGGGTGCAGTCCTTGGACAAGTTGCTACCACGGCAACAATGTTAGGTAACGTAACCCCAGATTCACAGAGTATAGGCATAGCTATAGCGGTTTCTATTTCAGTGTGTCTTCAGTTCATACAAGTTAATTGTAACATTTTGGTTCACCTTGTTAAGCGTTAGGTTGTACTGGCAAACCTTCACACACACATACTCATTTACATTACCAAGCGGGGACAACTTCCGCCTTTCTACTCCAACACTGACTGACAGTGGACTCATTCACACTCACCACTGCCCCAGGGCCGCTACCATATGCTATTTACAGAGATAACACTGGCGATCTGAACCAGTCAGTGACGAAAAAAAGCACTTTTATACGGGACACATTTGCCCCCATTACCGTTTTAGCTCGTTTCGCGGCTCAATACTGAACCAATTTTAGAACGAGTGGTACCCAAGAATCATACGCACACATACACATGGGGAAATAGAGCCCAGGTTGAAAAATACCGAAGTTGTCCTTTAACCTTTCTTTTCTTTTGGTGTGCATAAACTACAGGTTAACTTCTTTTTAAAATACAAAAATGTACATTGATTGGTTAACTTATCCGTATCGGCCATGAGAAGCAGATAATTATTAGTGTCGGTACTGGCTGAAAAAAATCTAAATCGTTCATCCCTGCAAATTTAGGCACAAAAAATAAATAAATAAAATAAAATCTGTTGCTGCAGGTTTAACATCGAACTTAAGCCATAAATTGTCCCCAACTTAATCAAAGTGCTTTTGTTGTCTAAACCTAAACACATGCAGGATTTAGGAGGCAAACCTCATTCTCTGATGTCAAAGTCTGGCACTGATGCCAACCATTTGACCCTGACCACCTCCCTACTAAGTAATTCATCAAAGAGAGTTGGAATCTGATGATGTACAGTAAGGCAATCACTGCAGGGGGTTTTATTTATTTTTTTTGTTATCCTGCTCTCTCTGGAGATTTTTATTTTCCTCTCATTCTCAAGATAGAAAAAGGAATGATGTAAATTTGAAATTCTGCAACCACTGCAGAGAGAATGGAGTTAATGCCACATCGTATTCAGATATGCAAGCAAAATGCTTGTGAATGTATTTTCCCTGTGATGCAATAGCGATGAAACATCGCCAGTCGTGGCAGTGGTGGGTGGTTGACAGTTATGTCCATGTTGACGTATGGCGCCATTAAGAACAAAAGCTCGACTCTGCCAGAAGAGGCATGACAACAGTATCGCCACAGATCTGACGGGAGCGCACATCTTTCCAGTGTCATCTCTGACCTCTATATCTCTTAGCTTAAGATAGATGCAGCTCTATGCCTGGCTTCAGGCTCTAATAGTCCATTGATTCATTCGCAATATGGCCCGCAGTCAGCTGGGTCTCTGATTATTTATTTTCCTCTCGAAAACACTCTCCCCTCTCTCTCTCATCTGTCTTATTAAAATGTAATGGCAAACAAAACCCCAGTCTCCTTCTATCTGATGGTGAGGAGAAAAACAATTTTAAGGGATTCGCGACGGTTTATAACCCATGGCACCAAGTGGGGAAAACACTCAGAGGTCTAAGATGAGATAGACCTCCAAATCAATCACTACCGCCAGAGGTTTTCTCACATCGATGCTGGCGCTGATTGACAGATCTCAAATCTTCTCAGTGACTGTCAAAAAGAGCCAAGCTTGACCACCTGCTAACACAGTCTAGCCTTTATGCCCCACTGAGGTGAAGTTAGTGTGAAATTTAAGGTCGTCTACAATAAAAATGTGGGGAAAAGCAGAAGAGGGGGTCATTATAGCATATAAGATATAATTTACCAAGCATTAATTGAGGTGTGGACAAACTTCTGTGGAATATGTGACCATTTAAACCCGCTTTTTAAATCCCCGTCAGAGAAAATGTACCGACAGACTCTTAATTTGTCATATGGAATCATTTTCTGCCATGGTCATTTTGGCTTTTTCCTGGAATGTTACTTATATACTCGACTGGCACGTGATCTGAAATTCTTAACACAGAGATGACTTATCCAGACTCTACTTGTGCAGCTGGCGGTGAAGTTTGGCCTCTTTACATTCTGGGGGGGAGATAGCTGACCACATTGTTTGGGGCACACCCTGGCAGTCCTGAAATGACAGATGAGGGAAACCTGTGTTCCTAATGCCCATTTATCAGAGCAGGAGCTCACTGGAGGGTAGAAAAAGTTAACTAAATTGAAACCTTTTGTTTTGCAGACGGTAAAAGTTAGAATGGATGTGGCAGCATTGACTTTAAAGTCTGCCCTTTATATAGAGTCAGGAGAGACGTAATGAGGAGAGAATCTGATCATTTAGCTTCAGAGGCACTGGCTGCTGTAGAGGGAAAACAAAATAAATATTTGGAAGAGTTCAGGCAGGAAAATTAGGGCGTTTTTGATTATAACTTCTCATTAATCAGAGAGGTTTTTGTGCATGAGTGCTTTGCAAATTGTTTCAACATACCTCTTATAGACCCGTTACTTACATAACACAGATTGAGCGACAAATTAGAGTAAATTTGCTTGTTGAAAAGCAAGAGCATTAACTATAATAAATCACATTACATTTTGCCACAAAACTAGAAATTCCCTAGTTCTATCTACAGTCATTCTTCTAGCATGTTATCAGGTATAATGTTCATCATGTTCACCATCTTCAGTCATTTTCTCAGATGAACTCAGGGAAATGTCCCTGAGAATCAGATCTGGACACTGGGTTTCTCTTTCACACATATAGCAAACAACAGGAGACTTCCTGTCCATGTCCAAAGAGTTCCCATCTACTGGAAATACTCCAGTTAGTTAAGGGGTAGCGCCTGGGTAGAGTGTGCAAGAAGCAGTACATGACGCAGGTTACATCGCAGTCATAATTAATTTGGTCATAAACAACAGCCTCTTACCATGCCTTGAATTTTTCTGAAAATTTCGGCTACAGCCCAAACCAACATAAGTTCTCAAATCTCAGCAAATTTCTCCAGTTAGATATTTTCGTTAAACTCACTGTGTAAGTGAGCCTTCTTTTTCACCCTCAGATGTTCGTTTTGTTTCAATTTCATGCAAGCTGCATGATGGAAATCTTGTCAACATTCAATTACCTGCTCTATTCACACAATGGGTTCAATTGGACATTTCAGACTTTGAACTAGGGAGCTGGCAGGGTAAAGTCCATTCAATGTCCGATCCAACTGATTTGCACATTTGCGTTCTCACATTCAGCCTTTGTGGGTAGTTAATTTCAGGTTTGCAGCATATGTGAAAATTTTACTTTGGCATGCTATGATGCTAAAATTTACCAATTAGCACTGAACACAAAGTACATGAAGCTGATGGGAATGGAAAGTACTGGACAAAACAAAATTTTGACCTGATGACAGCACAAGAGGAAAAGTCATCAGATCAAAGTTATTCAAATTCATCCACTGGGGACCAAGGATGTCTTGTACCAAATCTGATAACCATCCGTCTAAAAAAAAAAAAGAAAATCAGGTGATCACCAAGGTCAGTAGAATGGGCCTACATCATCTGGGAACCACAAATGTCTGAACAAAATTTCATGTTGATCCATCCACTAGTTGTGGAGATATTTCAGTCTGGACCTCAGTGGCACTATCCAACAGACTTGACATTGCCAACACTGCCACTGGCATGGCTAAAAATAAGTAGTTTGAGGAACAGCAGGGACCTAAGGGCTTAATTGAATAAAATAAATGAATTAGACAAGGTGTAATGTGGTCCTGGGTCTCCAAACGAGAATTCAGAAGAATGTATTCTTGTTAGAAGCACTCCCCTTTGCATTAACACCAAAGCCTGCGGAGAATATCCCACTTTTGTTTTGATGTGTCAACAGAGGTATGTTGCAACTGCATTGTGTGTATTTACGCGTCTAATACAATTAAGGACGGTTTCAAGATAATTTCATCTGAGCCCCACAGCAATAAATAAATACTGTCAGACCATCTTTTTTACATGACTGCTGTGTTGACATTGCTGATTTGCGAATAACAGGTTCCCTAAATTTATTACAACCAGCAGATTTGTTTTTTCAACTGTAGGATTCATGGGAGGGAGACTTTCATGCCAAGCATGACATCCACATGTAATAATTCCAGCCTGCACACAGGCAAAATAATAAACAAAAATAGATCACAATTTCTACAAAGAAACATCTGATGTTTTGAAATGCAGATGGTTGCTATTGGCAACATAGCAATGGATACTGCAGAAAAGCCTTTTGAGGGTGGTTTACTTCTCTTCCAAGAGCTGTTCGGATTATTTTTTGGAAAAATTGTTTAGCACAATCACAGGAAAGGAAGGCTTTAGCATGAAATTATTTTTTGTCTTTAATTTAATATAGAAATGTTGTGATAAAATGTACACAATACACTCTATGAAACACTCCACTGCCCCCATCTCACCATCGATCTGCTTAGCATAATCTGTTGATAATCACTGCCTGTCAAATGAACGTGACATAATGCTTTATTGGATGATACTCTGCAGTGTCCGCGCAGAGTACAAGGGCAAAGTAATAAATGTATTCCAATAGGCCATGCATCTAGGGTTTTTGTGTGTGTTTTGTTGGCTACGACCCCTGTGAGAAGAAAGGTTAATTGCTGTCCCTGTGAACCAGTCAGAGATGGTTAAGTTGGCCAAACACGCCCACAGCAGAATCTTCCCTTGAGGCCAGGTCTGAATTAGAGGAGAGAAAACAAACAAAAAAAAGCTATGGACGAGACAGGATAACTATGTTGCACGAGTTTAATTACTCTTCATTCCAAGGCTGCGCGCTTTCTCCTTTCATATACACACGCAGTAAGACAAGGTAAAACAAGTTGTAAGCTCGCAGAGATAAACAGCCCTGAAATTATAGGTGAGACTATTCTATACAGTGTGAGGTCTCCACTTTGAGGAAGACATTACAGTAACACTATGAAGACATATTTTATATTATAACAACTGTAATTTACTAAAGCAACATTACACGAGAGGGTCTGCTTTATCATTATTATGGAAATTTCTAACCCCTGTTGAGTCTCCCACCCAACTTGAGTTAATGTTAATGCTTTGTAGAGAATTTGGGATTTCCCAATATGAATGAAAACCACACATATAAACAAAACTGACTTGCTAGCTCAATCTTGTTGTAACCAAGATAACTGCAGAAAGAAATAATTTTTCCACAGACAAATTTAGCTATGATGTCCAGAAACAACACATATAGGCTACTTTTTAGATATGGGTTGTCTCAGTGAAGAGCACTGTTAAGTCCAAAAGGCAAAATGTATGGGGAAAAAAAGATCAATGTCATCATTGCAAAAATTCACAACATGTTTTTATCTAATGAAATATCCATTTTGCCTTTCAAAAACATTTTTACTGCAGTTACAGAACTGTTTGTTCTCCAGCTTGCTGCACAGAAGGGAAGCACACGCTTGTACTAATGGGGCAGTCTAGCAGAAATCTAATAGCACCATAAATTATATCCATTAAAAAAACATTTAATTAAAACAAATTAATTAACAACAAAAGTATCCATTTTGTAATAATATTGTAGCTACTGGTTTTTGATTCAGCTCTGGAAGTTACAGTGTTACCATGAAAAAGTAGTGATATTTTTAATGATGTGCAGTCATGCTGATTTGATTACGTTCTGACCAATCAGATTGCCTGGATGGATGTACTTGCTATATAATTCAAATACATAAACACTTCCATCTGATTGCAACTAGATTATAGCACGTTATATACGTATACCATTTTGGATTTTACGAGCAGAAATTATATACAGTACATGTACTATTCTTGGCATACCACATTCTCCAGTTGGAGGCCCTACTGTGTATCACAGGAACAATAAACTGGCACCCAATTCAAGGTTTGGGTAGCTTACATGTCGAAATGTTAGGTTAGTTCAACATGGGAACAATATACATGGACACAAAAACAAACCAAGAAAAAAATCAAGCATTTTAAAAATCACCTGCAGTCTAAAGCTGAAAGTAGCTTTAGGTTTTTGTTATCAGTCTGGTTGCCAACAGCAGGAATTACTGCTCCCCCCCGAGGCATGCTGCCTGAGGCAAATGAGGTCTCCAGGACAATGTTATGGAACCAAATACACACAATACATCCATCACTGCAGGCACCTACTCCATATCCAAATCACAATGGTGCAGCCACAGCAAGAAACACCTGTTGCTAAGGCCACTGTCCTGCCTTGCAGAAAGCTTTCATGAAACCACAGTATTTTATAACTGATGAAAAGGTACCAAGAGGAAGAACAGCATTCACCTGGGGTTTCCCTGAGACACCCAGTTTCCAGTAGATGCCGCACTGCCAGTGGCAATTTTCCTCCCAATCAATTCTTTAAACTCTCAGGTGACCAACAACTGGGGTAGAAAATTTCCTCAGGCTTTTCCGAGTATGTTTGCAAATTTAGAAGGAGGTTCTAACACTGGATAATTTATTGTGTACAGTAAAAAAAGAGGGCAGTAAATTTAAAGGACAATATGGCCAGCCATTTATCAAAGGTACACCTGGCTGCTCTGCCAGACCTTCCATTAATGTTAGCCTGAAGCTCACGCTGTCGAGGATTTTGTTGGATATTAAGCCTTAAAATTGTTTAGGTTTCGCAGCCCTGCTGAGGGTTTTAATTACCAAGGCATCATCTCTACAGGAGGTAAATGGAAAGTAACTGAAGGTTAAATGTCTTTCCACATGTCTGTACTTCAGCTAAAAGCTAGGGATTAAGACTAAAAATAACCAAAATGTGTAGATTATTCAAGATGAACTTATTCAGCATTTTCAAATCCTAATCACCCTCCAACATGGCTGGAGTGAATGCCAGTCACATGTAACAAAAGACAGTCAGCTCCTTTCATATGGAAATGCCAGCGCCTTTCTCTTGGGATCATTTTCTCTCTGTACCTCTGTTTAACATTATCCACAAGCTCATTCCTGGTGTATGGGTTTAGACAGTCCTTTCCACTGAAAAGGACACCACTTACTGTAATGACATCCTGTGCAAACATAATCTAAAACACCGAGCTAAGCACATCCCTAATACAAACAATCTGGGTGGAATGAAACCGATCAAATTGTTATCAGCTGCAACAAAAGCCGTGTTGTTCCCAGTGTTTGCATTCATTAAAATGTTCCATATGAAGGAACTTACTGTCACAGATATCAAACTCATCCCCTGAAAAAATGAAAGCTTTTGCTTACAGAATTAATTCGTTTGCTGGGGTGGATTATAACTTTGGATGGCAAACTTTTCAGCGGTGAATGCTAATGATATACACACATTAAACAATGTAGAACATCTCCAAATGTTTTTCACTTCATTTAAATTACAGAGATGGCCAACTACAGTCATTCATGGTGTCACTGCAGTTGGTAGATATGAAGTCACAGCAAAGATGGCACTCAGAACTTGTTATCACAGATCTGTGGTGCATTAAAACAAGTCGTTTTTATTCACATACACTAAAATCTGCTAGATACAAGCTAGCAGGGATGCCCCATGGTTGTTTGATGATGTTTGTTTGATGGTTGTTTTGATTGTTATTTACTCCCCCTTTTTTGTGCCATGGAAACAAATAAGTCTTCAATATAAAAAAATATGAAAATAACCTTCTTGCACATTAAAGTGATTTTTAATAACTGCTTCAAAAGCCTTTTTTCTATATAACATATAATTCCGTCTCTAATATCTATTTTATATTGATGTGAAAACAATAAATTTCTCCTTCAAACAGCTGCATTTCCTGCCAAAAACTACATTTTACAACGTTACATCATGAGAACGTTACAATTTCCCTGTGCCCAATATTAATTTTTATCAAAGTGAGCATGAATGTGTCATAATTTAACTCAATACAACCTTCGTCAGCAGTTCGTTCCAACCTCCTCCTCCTTCACCTTGAGGAAAAGAAGAAAAAAAAAAAAATCACAAAATACATGGCAGCAAGGTGTAGCGAAAGTTCAGCTATGACAGGAGGCAGTCGACTTTTAATGCAACTGTATCAAGGTTAACTGAGCAGAGTGGCTCTGACTCCATTTACACTTTGCACTAAAATGCGCTTTGGGTGTTTCACAGTGCTTGACCACATTAAAGTACAGGTTTAGGTACAGCTCGCGATCCATTTGGCTAAATAACCTACGGAGGTGGTCAGGGATGCACTGTGCCCACATTGAACGCTACTGTAAATGTAATTGCGTTCTTTGTCCACGTACATAACCACATCAATGGAAATACATAATCGCTCACTTGACTGTCTAAAACCAGTCGATGCTAACGCTGGGGGTTCAGGGTGGTCTCCTCTCATCTGATGCTGACACTACTGGGGTGTCTGCCTTATCTGTAATGTATTCTTCCTGTCAATCACTGTCTTTAACATCAGGTCGGACTGTCTCATCCTCTTTGACCTCAATGTTGCCCTCTAAAGGCCAAAACACACCGGCGGCGTCATATGAAGGCGCCGGCCACTGCCAGTGCGGGTTTGTAAATAGAAAATAATGGGGGCGGCTGTTTTGACGCGCATTGTACGCTGCCGGTGTGTTTTGGCCTTAAATCTTCCTGAATGGCTCTTGTATTTAGATCAGCAAAGATTTATTGCATTAAAAAAATTAAAACATCTTTATCTATTCTTGTCATAATAGTTATTGACACACAGGGTTGGGGCCCATTTGGACTGTGTTCAGTTGTTTGAACTGGACAGAGAAATCAGATCTCAACTGGATCTCAATGTGGACACTGGAGAATCTTAAACACCAGGTGTATTTGTATTCAGGTTAAATCATATCTAGAAACAATCTGGATATAAGGAGACACATTTTGATGCAAGGCGTATAAGGCGGTCTCTGACCTGGACAAAGATCTCATTGTGATATTCCTATTTTCTTTGTGCAACTTTGGGCACTTTGTAAAGCACCCAAACTCTTCTGCCATCCCAGAATGTACTTTATAAAAACTGTCCATCTCTCCTTACAGTACTAGTGTGTCTTCTCCTGCCTGCAGCAGCTGTTGCAAAGCAACAATTCACACCCACATACTGTATTAATTACAAAAAAGTCAAATAATAAGCTATTAGATTTAACTTGAACCTTTAAAACCCCTATGGAATAATATTAACATAGTTATATAATACTGAAAAACACCAATCATTGCTGGGTAAGATTTAATTGTGACCTCTAATTTAGTCATGACATTATTTTGCAGTGACGAATGGTATTCAAATATGGTTGTACTTGGCTGTGTAAATCTTCTCCCAGTATGTTCAAAGAACCAGTATGTGCAAACATGACAGACTGGCTCTGGGCACACAAACCTGCCATATGAAGCACATGCTGAAAAATGCATATTGCCTTATTATAATGACTATATAGCTAACACTTGCTCAATGTTTGTTATACTGCATGAATGTATATACAAAAATAGTATGACTTCATGAATACTAATGCATGTGGAGGCTTAAGTGTTGAGGAGATTTACAGCACAGGAGGAACACGCATTAGAGTGGCCAGGGATATTTTTACACCTCTGTTTACGAGCCACCTATAACATCTAGATTGCCAGAACTCCTGCAAAGATTTTTTCCATCTTTCATGACATGCAGGACCTGTTTTTATCACAGACAAAGCATTTTACCAAAAGGTGTTGTGGTAAATTCTGGAAATTCACCAAAATCATATTGGTACGTATGAGATCTCCTGTCTTGGTAATAGCCCTGACATGCACCTCTGCAAAATTGGGGTCCCACCAATGTCCTGCAAACACTTTCATGGAGGATAATGTGTTTTACTTAATGCACTTTGACACTGATGTGAAATGAAAAGACACCTTCCTTTCCTTTGCTTTGGTCTCACGACAGTGTAGATTTACAGGCGAGAGCAGCGACAGGATGGAATAAAACTAGCAGCTTTCTATCCACAGTATAGTCATTCCAGAGTTACAAGCTCCCACATTAAATCAAGACAGACACTTTACAATATATGTACATAATAAAGACTCATTTTATTCAGTTATGTCAATTGAGGATTAGTAAAAAGACTTCTGAGACTTTTTAGTGTTGTGCTACTATACATGTCAAAATGCAAAATGTTATACTTCCTGCATACATAATCCAAGTAATCATATTTCTACATGTATTTTGTATCTACTGTGTCGAGACCTTATTTTCTTATTTTGAAAAGCAGGGGTAGTCACGTGTGTCCTGGACCGAAAAAATGTTCTACACTGAATGATAACAGAAAAGTAAAATCAAACACTGATTGAAGAAATTACTGCATGGAAATGCAGATCAAATCATGAGTGAGCATGTACATTTTTTTCTTCATTTGGTCATTTAACCTTGAGGCTGCTGTACTGACACTTTGGTCAAATTGTGTACAGAACTGAAATAGTATAAAGAATATGTGGCTGTTAACTTGGAAGTTTTACAGTCACACCCAATTCATGCAATTTCAACATTGTTAAGAAGGCACTCGTGAGTTTTGCACATCGCTCACCTGACCCATTGCAGATGGACCGCACCATTTCACAGTACCTGCAGGGGGTGAGGATAACAGATGGCACGTTGAAATGTGCATTTGGTCAAAAATAGTGATAATTGATTTTCTCCATATCACCCAGCCCTAAATCGGATGGGTTGAACTGAAATTTAGTATAAACATTTATGACCCCATCAGGATGAACTGTAATAATTTTGGTGATCTTTTTCTTTTAAAGCCACAATCTGGTCAAAAGTTCTGTTTGTCCAAATCTTTAGTTTATGACCAAATACCTTCATCCTATTAATGCATAATAATGTGCCCATCAGCCTCAAATGTATGCTGAATACAAATTTAAGGAAGAGGCCAGAACAAAAACTTTTTGTAAAATTCTTTTAGTATACTGAATAACTCATCACCACAGTCTCACAATGTGAACAAGTTCCCTCTGGTAAGCATGGATGAATTGTATATGTCTAGGGCTTTTATTGTGAAAGGTAAGAACGGAAGGAGTGAAGCTGTTATGCGCTACTGTTGATAACACTTGCCATGTTAGTTCAGATTACAGAGCCTCCCTGTAGCAATTTTATTACTTACATAATTTGGTCGCATCTACCCGCATAAGGCGCTTTGCGGGTGCTAATTTTAGACCCTGTTGCCAATTAGACATGTTAGCCTAACATACTAAACCAAGATGGTGAAGATGGTAAACATTAAACCTGCTTAACGTCAGCATGTTTGCCATTGTAAGCACATTACCATGTTGATGTCTAACAGAGCTTCTAGCACGGCTCTAACTCAATTATACATATTAAACCCATATTGGATTTTTAAAACTGCCCTGTGGGCCCAAAAATCCAGTTAACAATCTTCATAAAACATTTAAAACCTTTCCAACGCAAATGCTCAGTTTGTTTGTGCCACTTAACTTTAAAAAGAATTCTTAAATATCTTTCTGCTCCCCTCTCCACTCTACTGAAGTAGCAACTTCTGTGATCTTTTGGAATCAATGCAAAGTCTTCAGACTTTCCCTGTGGTATCCTGACACTGAGGATTGTGAATATAACACAAACTTATCAGTGGGAGGCAAAAACAAAGTGATACCTGAAGAACATGTGAGGCATTGCTTCACAAGAACTTTGAATTACAACCTCTCCCTACAGTTCTGTCAGCTCCTGTATGACAACTACTTTGAAGTGGCACTTTTTAAAAGTCTCTGGTTTGCAGCACATACCAGTTCAGACTTAATTGCAAGGACCCGAAGGAAACCACAACACATTTCTGAGTCATTTTTATGTGCGAGCTAGAATTTCCGGTGAACCAAATAGGATGAAAAGAATGTGTCTGGTACATTGGTTTACTAATGAATCTTTAATGGGAATTATATTTGCTGTGAATAACTGTACTCAGACACACTATTTGCCACAAATAACTGAGCTGGGTGGTTTCCACATATTCAGACAGAACAAAAGGAAGGCTGTTACAGACACATCACTGGTTCCCTCTCATCTAATGCACAGTGATTCATCAGACTGAGTGATATGACACTCACTCATTTGCATATTTGATGATAATGTGGTGTTTGTTTACGGTAATGAGCACTTGTAATTGGATTTTAATTCATTATACAAGAAATGGGCTATTGGTGGAGATGATTTTTGCTGTATTTATGTCAGTAAAGGCATCAATCTTAATGTCAGTGTTTTTCTTGTGCTGAAAGGTGTCTCGTTTCCAGCGAGGCCCCGAACTAATCCGATTTCAGAAAATGCAATACCTCTTTAAAGAGCTGTTTAGGGTTGTCTGTGACTCAGTTCAATCAAATTAAATTGTTCGGCTCTCACTTTAAGTATCTCCCACTTTGTGTTGCAATTCATGCATCATTTGTATGTACAATGAATCCTCCTGTGCCGCTCAATCGATGTAGCCACACAGCTTCCAGCGGCTGTTAGATGAATATCTCTCTCCCCTCCCCTACACTCCACTGCTGGAGAGCTTCAGCAACATCAATGGCAGAGAACCAGAAGAGCCGCATTGTGCCATGTTAATGAAATCATTTTCTGCAGCCCCTTTAGTCACAAAAGAAAACTGTATTTAGACGTACTGGGACAATCTAGACTGAGATAACCAAAATTAGTTGCCAGTGGTGGTGAGAGCACATGGCACAGTCTCATATTTGAGAGAATGAACGAGTGGATTCTCATTTGATTTCAATTATGTGACTCAAATTTTAATTGCATACAACACAGAATCAAAGCAATACTTTGTGCCACCACAGCCACTACATTCATTTGTTCTGCCTTTAGTGATTTAGAGGGGACAAATTAAAGTTTTTAAGGAGTAGTTTGACATTTTGGAAATATTCTTACTTCATTTCTTGTGAGATTTATCTGACAAGAGAAGCTGTAACAAACAGCTAGTTAGCTTAAATTAGCATAAAGGCTAGAATCAGGGGGAAAGTGCTAGTGTGGCTCTTAATGGTAACAAAATCCACCTACTAAGAGCTCTTAAAGCCACACACCTCTTTATTCACTAAATAAGTGCTTATATCTATCTTTATCTATTTAATTGGTATAAACCAAAATTGTAAATTTGCAAGGGGTATGTGCTGGGCGAGTTCTTAAGGCCCAGAAACATCAAACCGTCATTAAAGAACTGGTGGCAACGAAGGCCAACTGTTGTGTAGCCTAACATCACCTGTGTCTCGGCCAAAAAGTTGCACTTGAACACACTGCAAAAACTATAGCCAACGGCCACCGAGCATGTAAGTTCTGAGCCAACATGACAGGAAATAACTCTCCATACCAGCAGGCAGCAGTAGTCTATACTCATCATTCAACAAGGGAAACCAGAAGCCCAACAGGATGGATTCAAGATGCTAGTTAGCCAGTTAGCACATTCAAAACACAACCAGACTTTGAAAGAACACATTTTGTTTTGTGCCATACACTAGCAAATGATAACACATTTAATTAGGAACTGTTTCTGCTAAAAAGCTCAATGGTTAAAAAAATAGTTTTACAGAATATAAAAAGTGTGTTTTAATCTCACGACCCCTTGACTTTAGTTGTTTAACTTTCCTCACTTCCATTTCTCTTGTCTTGCACTGAGCTGAACTGTCAGTCAGAGTGATTTCTCTAACCAACAGGCCCCGATGCCGATTCAACATGCTGAACTAGTAAAAAAAGAAGATGCTGACAAAAGCCCAACTAGTGCCAACAGTGTGAGACACACCACAAAATCTAGGCCAACAGACGCTCACCAATGGCTCGATGTTGCGCCACTGCTCACTGTTGGCTTAGTGTGTCAGGGTCCTTAGCCAGGAGCAGTTTCCAGTCTTCCAGTATATGCTAAGCTAAGCTAACCCACTGCAGCTTCAAATTTAACAGACTGTGAGAGTGATATCAATCTTGTCATCTTACTCTTTGCAAGAAAGCGATAGAACATATGTCAAAACGTCAACTGCATTAAGGAAAATTTAAACAAAATCTTGCACTATTCAAAGTTCCTATACACTAGTAATATATTTTTTCAGTCTTAGCTATTTTTACTGTGTACAATTTTTTTCCTCACTCCTGAGAGCCCTTCTTTATAATAGCAAACATCAAACAACTTGAAAAGCTTTTCTACAAGTGTGTTTTGAGACAGCATTAAAAGTAAATGAGTTTCTCTGGCAGCCTTTGTCAGTTTTCCTGGTATTTTACCTCCTGTTGTGATCATTTCGTGGACATTTTTACATAATTCTGATGAAAAGTGAACTCCCCAA
Source organism: Epinephelus fuscoguttatus (assembly GCF_011397635.1). Taxonomy (NCBI): domain Eukaryota; kingdom Metazoa; phylum Chordata; class Actinopteri; order Perciformes; family Serranidae; genus Epinephelus; species Epinephelus fuscoguttatus. Next base: position 15,165,383 of record NC_064772.1, read on the forward strand.
ATAGCACCTCCATTATCTTCTTTTTATGTTCACCAGTACAACACCAGTTGACTGTAATTATGGAAAATGTGTGCCTGTAACATGCCGAATACAGCACGACAAGAAAACGATTTCAAATCACTATACACTGTTGCTATTATCGACTGGACTCTTGGGGTCAACAGCTACTGCTGAGACAATAATTTGAAAGTACATGTTTATTGAATGTTAACTGCTTGTACAGTCTTTGTGTGAGCTTTGTTGAGCAGATTTCTTTCTTACTACACTTGTGATTTTGGGGGCTGATTTATGACTTAAAAGGAGAGCACTCCAATCAGACAGCCATACCACCAAAAGACTAGACAATGTACCTCAAGCTTTTCCTCTGGCACCTTCAAAGTCACCTTCCAATCATCTTCCCTTATCCTTTTATTTCAGTTTCATTAAGTGTAAGTATCAGAAACAAGTCTCTTTTCTTCTGGCTTTAAAAGAAAAGTCTCTAATCCAGTGCAGGCGCAATTTTCTCAAAGCACAGATGACATTTGTCAAAGCTGAAATCCAGTGGCATACCCTTAAAACATCTCTAAAAATATTGTTTCTATGTGGCAATCAGCTTACTTAAAAAACCATGTCACCTCTCACAGATCCGCTGAAGGCTTGCACACAAAAAGAGGCAACGCTTTTACCCCCCTATTTTCCAGAGAACACAATGGTCTGAACTCCCATCCTCTTAACAAGAGTGAGCTGAGGCTCAGAGTGTAATATCAAACCGGCAGCTTGCGCTCCCAGCTCATGTTGCCATGGCGATAATGGTACAATCCATAGTCTCCCCTTTGCCATGTTGGTAATTCGGTTATTTTAGCGTGAGAGATAGACCTCGTCAGAGATACAGCTGAGCTGCTCAGACCACAATGAAACGGGGAATTAGATTCTAATGATAAATGTGTTCACTCAGTACATTCAGCGTGATTGAAAGATACAGAGAGAGTGAGGATGTGTAAATGAAGGGGCTTAGAAATAACAATTTTCAAACTCCATAAAATACCTTCATATCTTCTCATTATCTACGCCCATGCCGCATTCACTGCTAGCACCAAAAAATGCACCTTTTACTTCAAACATTTACAGTAGCTATTGAAATCCCCTGATAGAGTATTGAAAATAGTGTGAAAATACTGAAATGACATTCTATATTGTGAACAAAATCACTCATCCTCCTAGAAGTCCTTGTGTTTGTTTTGCTACTTACAGACTTTCCATGAGCACAGACCATGAAAATAATAGGATGAAGGATGATTGACTGATCAGTTATCCAGTCAATCAATCAATTTTATTTATAAAGCCCAATATCACAAATCACAATTTGCCCCACAGGGCTTTACAGCATACGACATCCCTCTGTCCTTTGGACCCTCACAGCAGATGAGCAAATACTGGGAGAGATGGGTTTTTTTTTACATTAGATCCTCGTGATTTTTAAATTAATTCATATGCAGTGGGCTTAATAAGAGAATTATATCTCTTATTACAACATTGATCAAATCTAGCTTGAGCAGATTAGTTGCTGTGTTGTTATTAGTTATGTATTGTCCATGTTCAAATTACATGTGTCTCGGGCTGACACCTTCTGGTCAATGGTCGATTGGTTGCTTGATATGCTCGTGTCCAACCAAATTCTAATTAGTCAGACAAGCTCTGGTGTTACTTTCAGAGCATTTTTTTCCTCAGCTGAAAACACCCAGCTGCTCTCCAGCAACTCCTGGCAACCAGGAAAAAAATGCAAAACACGTAGCGCTCTGTGGAGTATAATCACACTGCTGGTGTTTGTAGCATAGAGTAAATGCCTGGCTCTCCCATTGCAAAAATTTCCAAAAATGCTTTGGTCGTATGACAAGAGGCTTTGGTCAATGCACAACGCTGCCAGGTAGAGTGCCCTAAGTGCACTGTGGCCAATTAAGTTAATCTAGAGTTAAAGGGATAGTGCACCCAAAAATGAAAATTCAGCCATTATCTACTCACCCATATGCCAAGGGAGGCTCTGGTGAAGTTTTAGAGTCCTCACAACACTTACGGAGAACCGAGGGGGAAGAGGGTAGCAGCAAAACTGCACACCTAATGGCTGGCAGCGACCCAGATTAAAACGTCCAAGAACACAGAATTGAAACCATAAAATATCTCCATACTGCTCGTCCGTAGTGATCCAAGTGTCCTGAAGCCCTGACATAAAAAGTTCTTTGGAAAAACGTCATCTGAACTCTGTTTTTAGCCTCATTGTAGCCTGTAGCTCTAACTAGTGGTGTCACGGTATCAAAATTAGGACCCACGGTACGATACCAGTGAAAGTATCATGGTTCTGAGGAGTATCACGATACCACAGCAAAAATTAGGCAGATGTGCCTTTTGTCATTTATAAAAAGATAAATCAATTTTCTATAATACATAAATGATATTTCAATGGAATAAATTACTTATCGACTTATTCATACTTCAAAAACAGCACCAATAAGTGGTTAACATAGGGGGGATCAAAATAAAATAAATAAATAAATAAAATAAAAATCAACCAGTCACCCTCCTCCCCTGATAAGTTAAGAACAGTCCCTTAAGTGCAGTGAGGTTTGTGGGCCGTTACCTGCCACAAAGAGAGAAATGTGAACGGCTCATTTCTTCTGACACATCACATACTTGTGTGCCACCACGGATCGGTTGTTCAGGTATTTCTGGGTAGTCATGACATCAATGAAAGAAGAAATTATTGCACCTGGAGCCAGACTTCTCGGTCGCCGGTAAGCTGTTATCTTGCACAGCGGAGCACTATGGTTGTCGTATTTGATGGAGCCTCCGCTGTATTCCTGACTGTGACCCCCATTCAACCCACAACTGGCAGGATTCGCCTTTCGTTTCTGCTGCTGGTTGAAATCTGTACTCGCACAGCGTGCAATTTCTTTTGCTTGCACAAAACTCTTTTTAGTCGCAAATGCGAGATAAATGCTCGCACCGTAGAGCTCTGTGGAAAACAAATCACTGTAGCATATAAACAAATATAGCCTACAAGTAAAAAGAAATAAATAATGACTTTCACTGCTTAAAGAGACTCAATAGGTCAGCTAATACCTGAAATGTCACTGGAAAACAAACCACTGCAGCAGCATATTGAGTGCCAGGTGGCACGCCGTTACTGAATGGCGCATGGACACTCACCCTCTTGCAACTGGACTTCAAACTTATCCCACAGTAGTGGTACCATGAGGTACAGTAGTACTACAGTACTCCAACATTACATACTGTGGTGTTTAAGTACTGCGGTCTACCATTGGTATCAGTATACCGTGCAACACTAGCTCTAACTGTCTCTGTGTACACTGCCCTGACGTGTGTGCACTTGTGCGAGGCCGTGAGACATGGGCACCGCCTTCATGTTTTTACAAACAATTTTTATGTCGAGACTTTCAGGACACTTGGATCACTACAGATGAGCAGTATGGAGATATTTTATGGTTTCAATTCTGTGTTCGTGGATGTTTTAATCTGGGTCGCTGTCAGCCATTAGGTGTGCAGTTGTGCTGCTACCCACTTCTCTCTCGGATCTCCGTAAGTGTTGTGAGGACTCTAAAACTTCACCAGAGCCTCCCTCGGCATATGGGTGAGTAGATAATGGCTGAATTTTCATTTTTGGGTGCACTATCCCTTTAATGTGTGATTTTTTTTTTTTTAATTTCTCCATGGGCCAATCAATTGATTGAGGAGAAGGTAAAATTTCAGTACCAGCCTGATGGCGGCCATTTCAGACAGTGCTTGTGATTCTTGTGAGTCTTACTGTAATTAAAAACAAGTAACTGTCTCAGGATATTTTCTATACTTGCTTTCCTATAAATCCTATAAAATTTACTTACTTAAAATTACCTGGAAATAACCAAACCTTTAACATAATACATTGCTACTGATTTTAACCACTTTTTATAGTGTTGGTTACTTTAATCTAGTCTGGTGTTCCTCAAAGTAGGGTACAGGGACCCCTAGGGGTACTCTGTAGTACTGTAAGGGGTATGTGAGTTGTTTTTTTAATGTTAATTTTAAAAAATATCAGTCATGCATAGCTACTAAAATTAATATACTATAGTAAGTTCAAGAAAAGCTCTAGAGCGTTTGATACAGTATTTAATAGTCAATATTCTAATTGACTGCTGAAACTGTCAAGTGCCATGTGCAGTCATGTTAACGTTCACTGTATGGTTTCTACCAGTGGTTGCACTGGTCAGAGGGTAGTAGCCTCATAAAATGTTGTGACTAGTGACCAGTAACTATAGCAGTCAAATACATATAGTGTAGGAAAGAGTACACTATTTCTCTCTGAATTGTAGTTAATTAAAAGTATGGAAAGGCAAGTTCAAGTAAAGCACAAGTAAATCAAATTTGTACTCATGTACAGTAATTTTTCTATTATGTATGTAGCACAATTCAGACTGAATCATTACAGTCCACATCTTAACATATAATTTATACTGCCTCTGTAAGGCCGAGGGAAACCCATTAACCTATCCAAAATGTGCCACCAATAAATAGTTCACATTTCATATTCTTATCTCATATCCTTAAATTGAGTTATAATAAATCAAGTAATGACAGAGATGGACGTAGATGTTATCATTAAGGGAAGCTGCAACAAATCCTGAGAAGTGATTCCATTAAAGTTTAAGAGTCCTTGAGAACGCCTGTCATGATAATACTGAATAACTGATATCATGGATCAAAAGCTATGAATGAATGATTTTGTTATGACCCCGGTCTTCGGAGACCGCACTCTCACAAAGGCCAGCGAGGAGGCTTGAAGATCAAGCGCACTTGATACTGGCCCCCTGCTGCATACTGTACGGGCTCTGTGAAAGAGGCAGTGATGGCAGTCTCAGGCTCCCTGGGTGCACTTAAATCATCCACCCTGATAAAGACAGCACTGGTTGGAGCCTCATTGGAATTTTAAAACTGCAAGCTCCACAACCATAAACAAGGAGTAGCTACTTTTAGAGGTGGCACTGGAGACATAGCATGAGCTATTACTCTAGGGTCCACCGCTAACTGGCCGGCAGTCCTGTTTCTCCTCAATTATGTTCAACCCCTACTCCCATATGGGAGACAGGGTAGAGCATCTCACTCCATGAGGCTTTACAATACTCCACTTGCATACATTATCACAGCATTCTTACTTCAAAAGTTTGGCGCTAGCATGTAGAATATAAATGTCTTGCAGAAAACTGCTGCACTTTTGATACAAGGTGTAACATTGTGATAGCAAAGACAAGCGAACAAAGATACCACAAACGTGACAATCTCCATACGCAGCTGCCACCTTGACTGCGTGGGATTAATGAGAAATAAAAAAATAAAGTCTGCGTTTCGCTTGCAACCTCACCCCAAGGGACGTTATCAGTGTGACAGGCCTGGCTTCATGTCGCTCTGAAATGTCAGACACGCAGACACCAGTGCTGTGGTCCATTCTTAATGATTCAAGACACCAATCAGGCTTGCTCAGTACCTGCCAGCTTCATATTCTCTCTCTGAAAACACACAATGGGCAGAGAGCGGATCGTTGCTAGCGGAGGATAAAAGGAGAGGGAGTGCTAGTTTCAGAACTGACATGAAATATCTAGGAAATTGCTACCATCTCCGATACACTGAGAGCAAGGAGGTGCAGATGCAAAGACTAGCACTGTCACATGTTTATGGTCTGTCTTGTCTCTGACATGATATACTTTTACAGCCCAATCTGTGTGGTTTGAATGTATAAACAGGCAGCATGATGTAGGACTGGTAATTTGGGCAGTGTGTGGCATGTCTGGGACAATGCACCATCCTCAGGACAGTAATGAGACCTGTCATAAATTGACTGAAACTCGGGGATGAAATGTGGGTTTCCGAGAGCTTTAATCATTCCATTTTGTCAAGATTGAGGTGCATCCTGCCTCTATTCCTCCTCTCGGCTCCATGGCTTGTCTCTAATTCAGGCCCATTGAAGGAAGTGCTGTTTGTTGCTATTTCTGACACGCTAAGTAGTGAGACCGCGGAAAGCCTCTCTGGTTGGGAACCAGCTGGATGAAATTATGCCAGAGTGTCGTCGAAGGGGAGAAATGACCAAATTGGAGCCTTAAATCTTAAGGCTCTCAGATGACATGCTCTTCGCTCACACCCACATGATAATGTATGCTCCCAGATGATGTGTAGAACGGTGAGAGGGGTTGGAAATGTAATGGGCTTGTGTCAAAAAGGGTGGCTGGATGACCTAGTGATTAAAGTTACAATCAGTAAACCAAAGAAAAATGGTGCCCTGCCAGCAAAACTCAAGATTCAAGATTGGTACTTCCTTTGACTCCTAAATTGTTGGCAGGTCTTTTGATATAGGAAGTAACACTAGCTATTAACGTCATCAAAGGGGTACTCCGCAAATTTAGCATTGCACTTCCATAAATACGGAGGACTGCCATCAAGCAGATTAAAAGAAGAATGTTTAAAAGTGATGCAGGGGTCCCTGGTTTGGGGACTCAGAGCTCAGAAATGCTTATGCTTATGTAACTTGGACTGGTGACTGGTTAAAGGAACAATTCATCATTTTGGGAAATATGGTGAACTGCATCCTCAGCAAGAGCTAAATAAGAAAACCAATACCACTTTCACATCTGTAAGGTGGATATGAAGCTATTTTTTTCGCTAGTTTATAATCACCTGAAAATAAAAATCATTCTGTTTTCGTTACCTTAGAATAAATCGTTAATATATTACACACATTGCTACATGTAGCTACATGCTATAACGGCAGGGAAATGTAGTCTTAGTTGCTGATGTTATAAATTTCTCCTCGATTTCACATCTTATGTCTGGTTGGGTTTAGAGGAATTTATTGGTGATTTTTCACAGTACAAAGTGCTGCTATTCTCAGTTACAGTCATTCAGCAACGGCAATGATGGCGCAGAGATGCAAAGATGTGGAAGACCCAAAAACGCTGACCAATCAGACAGGGCTTTTCTGAAGGGGGGCTTAAAGAGACAGGCGCTAAAACCACTGATTGTAAAAATAATGGACGTAGCTACCGTGATGTCACTCACTGGTTTGTGGACTCATGTTTTAAAGCCTCAAGTTCAGTATTTCAGCCATTGCCATCTTACGGCCAAGAGTGACCATATTTGAACAAGAGACTGGTGCTGTGCGGGAGCAAGCGATGAATCTGACTGAGAAGCCGAGGACATTATCAGCAGACAGCCTGTCACTCAAAACAGCCTTCCCTTATACATGCATAACTCAAGCCTTCAATAAAAATGTAAACAGGTGAGTAATATTAAAATTCGTCCCCTGCACAGTTGTCATGAAGGGGGAAATTAGCTATAGAGACAAAACTGTTTTTGTACCAGGCTGTGAACATTTTTATTTCTGCTGTAAACTGTAGTTATTGGCACTTCCGCCTTGGCTTAATTTTCAGCTCTGGGGGTTGCCACTTGGCAAAATGTAGTGTCAGTATAGGTGTTCCAGCACAGGCAGTATGAGAAAAATAAATTGTTTTTTGACAATTAAAGTCTGCAAAGATATTCTAGTAGAAATCCAAAATACAAGTAAGAACTTTAAAATGAGCATTACAGGTCCCCTTTAAAGGTTAAAGGTGTAAAACAGGCTTGTGTTTTCATTTGTGATCATTCAAGAAACAAACGAAACACAGATTTCATCATAAAGTCAAATGCGTCAATCACTGTATGTGTTATTTTTTAGATTTATGTGTAATTCAGAATGGCAGAAGAGACCTATCCTGCTCAAGTGCTCTTCAGCGAGTATTAAATTCCCTGACAGATCCAAGGCTACTGACCCTGATCTCTGCTTTCCCTTAAGGACAATAGTCCAACTTTCTCTGCAACAAAGAGTTGATCTGACAAAGCATATTCGGCTCAACTGACTCTGCTGTTTTTTAATGTTTCAAGTATATTAAAGCTTTACCTATCAGGACAGTTATCCTTTCTGATGTCATGATGCTACATGTGTCAGACTGACATTCAGATATTCTTCCATTTCCCCATTATTATCCAAGACAACGCCGCATCTTGTTTCAAGCTAACCGCTCAGGAGAAATATATATATATATATATTTAGATAAATCAAGCAATATCTGAAGCTTTGAACATACGATATAAATAAGCAGGATATTTTTGGAAGCTCTCTCTTCCTCACATCATCCTTTCAGGTGCCCTCAAACAAGAATTACTTGTGAAAGTCAAAGGTAGTCTTTGACAGAAGTACAAGGTGCAATGTTCAATGTGCAAGACGGCAAATGTCAGACGTTTGTTTATGAGAAAAGTAGCGGAACATCAGTGCTCTTTTGCTGCTTTTCCCGCTGCAGTATTTTTGTGCTGGTACTGAGGGAGCACCGCAGTGCTGTTGGGATCAAATGAAGCCCCTTTTTAACGTGCATCGTGAATGGTGGATTAGTGACACTTTGTGATCACACACATACCTGAGATGCGAAAGACATGAGAGCCACTGACGTTCTTGCCAACTTTTTTCCCTCAAGTGTATTTTCTACATGAGGAGCCATTTCAACTGTTTATCCCCTAACAAAACACAAAGTTTGAATTGTGTTGGTTGTCTGGAATAAATGCATTATGCATAACTCTGCCACAACAGTGTTGCTATTTTGTCTTTAGAAATGATATGCTCAGCTGCAGTACATCCTGTCTGGTCACTGAAGCTGCAAACCTGAGTAACTAAATCTTCACTTTATTGTTATTGTCTTTTAATTAGCTTCAAAGGTAATTAGTGGTCTTTGTAACATCATGTAAAGGTTTACCGACATGCTTTTTTGCATACCATCAATTAGAGGGTGAGAATAAGAATGCATGACTTCTTTCTGTTGCTGTGGTCTTCTCACTAATCACCAATCATCCTGGATCAAAGAACAAGACAGACACTTCAAATTACCAGTGAATCTGCAGCACTGGAACAGCGAGAGAAACGTGGGAGTCTTCTGTCTTATGCATAACCCTATGCACCTGCAAACTGTACACCGCACTTTCTGCAGCTAATGTTTTCCTTCTGGAAAATATGTAAATGTGTACATTTACACAAAAAAAAACCCTCACACAACCAGAGATCTCACATTTCATCTGCCTAAAGGTGTGTGTATCAAATTCTGTCTCCATGCTGTAGGTCTATCAGCAGATGAACACTTGGGAAAATCTTCCTCTCGCAGAATTGAAGCCTGGAAATAGCTGACATCTCAAGCGCTGTGTTTGTTGTGAATGTGACACACTGCAATAAACATGGGAAGGTAAATACTTTCCAAGCGCAGAAAGAAATATCTGTAAAAAGCTATTGTTTTTCTTTTCCAGCACACTCTAAACCTGCTTGTTATTATTTCCATTGCTGCCTGGATGCTGTCGTCATCATGTCCTCAGGCGCCGAAGCCACAATTCACCCTCTAATATACACTACAGTTGACCAGCTGGCCGCAAGATTGTTAAACTCACTTTTTTGGCCAAACAAGACTGTGCTTCACTCTAATCCGCCTGGCCCTTGTGTGTGCTCCTTGGCCTGAAAACTGGGTATGTTATCATTTCTCCTCAGACCGCTGACTAGCTCTGCCGTCCAATTGGAGCAGGATCCCTGGGCCCCACAGTGCTCCAAGTAATGCCACTAATGAGCATGAGGAGGCTTGGTAGCAGGGATCAATGTTCTCAGCTGTGAGTCGCAGAACCGGCTGCCCCAGCCTGACGGCCGGCTGCTGCCCTGCATGCACCATAGCCCTGCTGACACCAGCACTGCTGAGACTGTCTGGGTGACTCTGGGCCTACGGGTGAAGATGTTTCTATAATCACCTGTTATCTCTCTCAAACCAGCACCTGAGCCACTGATACTGTGAACCACCGTACAGGAACTACAACAGAGTTCATGCACAGCCTTCATCACTCCGCTGGCATTTTACCCAGCACATGTTCTGGCACATGTTTGATGTAGATGTACTTATATAGTTTATGATATAATGAGTAATGTTAACTTTGTAAGGGATTTTATTGATGATGATGATTTGACTGTCTGTGCTGCTATTATTGTAACATATATCCAGAACGTCAAGCCATCAATGCTCTGCTCTCTTGCTACCACACTGCTCACCTGAAAACTATAATGTCACATGCTGCTACTGCGACTGGTGTTAATACAGCATTCCAAAAGTCTCACCTAGGGCTGGGTGATATGGACAAAAATTCATATCTCAGTATTTACAGGCTGACTAGCAATATGTTATTTATATCTCAGTATTTTTCTACGAAATGGGCTACATGTTCAGCTACAAGTCCAAGCCACATTTGAGTTGTCACAAGCACTTTTATAAAAACAGACTGTGATTAAAATAACATGCAAAGACAGGGATTTTATTCCCCAGTTTGAAGCTGCGCAACATGTAAATTATAAATTATATAAAATAAATAGCAGTGCTGTAAATTAATGTTTTTGCACATAGCACTGGAGCTACAGATGTTTAAAAGGTTTGCAGCACAGGACACAAAACTATAACATGACTATCAAAGTATCAAGAAGGTCTAAATCCATTTTAGTTTGAGACAATTAAAAATCTTTGTAGGGGGAGTTGAAACATTGTTTTCCATGGCCTTTCAAATAAATCTAGTGCTGGAAAATGATTCAAATATTTTTCTGCATTCAGGCTATTAATCTTATTTATGCACAGGGCATCAGAGAGGCTGAGGAATGAAAGGAGCGAGAGACACTTTGTCCTTGTTATATACATCTTGTATATACGTCTGTGTTGTCACTGCATTTTTTAAACAGATCTGTCGCCTGCATCCAGGTGCTGTCTCCATGTCACACATTAGACTACAACTACCAAGAAAAACAGCAATGCACTGTAATCCACCTCACACACAAACTAACAGCACAGCACTGGATTACACGTGTTGTGCGGTAATTTAATTCATCTCACAGACTGATTTAGCATAGCACATGCAACATATGTACCGATGTTACACCATAGACTAATTAACAGACAGTTTAAACAGAGTACCAGCTCTGTGTCTCTCTGAGTGTTGCTGGAGAACTGTGCGGAGAGTGTGAGAGAAGAGAGATGCACACTGGTATGTGTTATGTAACCCAACATGACCCTATATCAATATAAGCGGTGTTGTCTAAATTTATATTTTACTTGAAAATCTAACGATATATCGTACATTGTCCAGCTCTAGTCTCACCTGTAGGCTCTGGGTCTACCTCCCTGCTGTCCTGAGCTTACTGTTTTCTCATGGGGACTGAGCCTAAATATCAACCCTGTACATGTTTTACTTTGTGTTCTGACAGAAGGAAAGGTACATTTTAGATGTGGTATGTTTGCATGTTTGGACCTAAGTGACTGTGAGAGTACCTTCAGGAATCTGCTTTATATTAGCACAGAGACAGAGACCGGCACCAACAGTGGTAAGTGGCTGGAGTTTCAGTCAGAGACACTTTTGCCAAGCAATTGACCATTTATAACAAATGGTTACACAGTTAGATTTGGTGGAAAGGCTCTGCTATTTGAGGGAGCTCTCAAAGAATCTAAACAGTGACGAACAAGGATTCTGCTGAGAGAGCTTATTCCTCAAAACAACACAGGGATGTTAATAATTAACCGTTTAACCCTTGACCTATAATTGGAATTTGGATCAATTAATATTATCAATTATACACTTAATAAACTTGCATACAGATGGAGATGATGAGACAGCAGGGTCTACTGCTGCCCAGGCTGGAGGTGTGTGCCACCGCCTGGGGAAAGCTACGATGTTGCTCCTGGAAGACGACCACAGCACCCCTAAACATGCTAACGACCCAGAGGCAGAGGTGGACACCTATATAAGAGACAATCAGTCCGTAGTATGTAATACCTGCACTGTACACCTACGCAACTGATTACAATGGCTGATAAATGACTTCAAAAGCTGCTCTACTGGAGTAAAGAATTAAGTTGTTAAAACAGAAAAGATAAAAAGAAAAAAGAAATCACTATTTCTAGTGATTTATTCTTATGTACTAATTGGGTCCTCTCTGACATGCTGCAATAAAAACAACATGCTTAACAACATTACCTTATCATTCCAGCATCCAGATTCTGCCCGTGCATGTTTTTAAGTGATGCCTTCAAAAATCAATAACGCATTAAAAATGAAAACGTCATCAAAAGTTAATTTCTACTCACACTTTTTGACACAGAATCCAAAAGCCTTCATATGAAAGAGAAACCCGTCAAACAAACAGTGACCTTGGAATAAATACGATTGATCCAGTTTTCCTCATCGTTGCATCATTTGCTGTCTGGAGTATTTTGCACAAAACAAATACCTGACTTTGAACACAGTTTGAAACCATAAACAAACAATTTGTCACGCCACAATGTAAAAACAGTCACTTGCATCAGGGCCAATTTCAGAATGGATTAGGGATCTTTAAGTGCCTCTCAAAAACAGATTGTGATTTCACTGTGTAACGCTGCTGTGTCATGGAGCAGTTCAAGCGGCTCGCATAAGTGGGCGGATGTACGTTCCACGAGTGGACTCTCGCATGGAAATGAGAGAGCAGGAGAGTGAAGCTTGAAACAGTGTGCAGCGATAATTGCGCTGTCAGGTCACCTTTGTTCACAACATTTGTTTAATTGTGTAACATGTGCTTTAACATTTCATGACTGCGTTGGTCAGCTTTGTTACTCATCACGGCACACAGATTACTGGGGGAGTTACAAGAGTAGATAACAGATCTTAACATACTAAATCTGCTCTACTAGAAGTGCCAAAAAATCTGTTTTAGAGCCACATGCATACTAATGAAAACATGATAGTTTAGTCATGTTAATGTGAGAAATATTCATATGTATTATTACTGTTATTAGCTTTTATAACTATTGTAATATGACAGAGCCAGTAAATTAAGGTCCACCTTTAGACAGCAAAATAAAGCACAATAAAATGTCAAAATATACACTAGTGGAACAACATCATGCCGTCTTTGTTTGTGAACCACACCACAAGGCTTTATGTCCAAACTATCACTAAATTCCTTTTCTATAGACATGCATTTAAAGCCTGTTCATACAACATATTATCAATTATAGATTAACAACTGCCTTCCTACGTGTAGCCCAGCTAGAATCACCCAGAAACCAAGACAGACCTCAGACAATTACACTACAATGACCAACAATAAACAAAAGAGCTATGGACACCGCGCTGCAACCAGCATTTATTAGGTTTCATAAATTAAATAACCTGCCACTTGAACAGTGGAAAAAGCATCACCGAGGGAGACAACAATATAAACACAACAGAAGCTACAGCCCACAAACACAGAGTAAAGCAAAAAGAGAGCCTGCAGTTTTTAATGCACCGCATAGTGCAACACACATACAACGTTATGTTTCTAGGCGATGCTTGCTCCTCTGTGAAGTTAACCATCAGTCACACCTCACTGAAAGTAGAAGCTAAACAACGGAAAAGCAAGCTGGAAGATCCACCATGAGCATTTAGCATTTACTACGTGATTAAGGCAGATGATCCATTTTTTTGTTGAGATAAAATGATGCTTGTCTCAACCATAACCCAAAATGACATTGTCCTTTAACTTATTGCATTTAGTGCTTTTCCCCACTCAGAATTATATCTATGTAGAGTCCGACTGTTTGAACAGAGTTTGGTGAGACGTTCAAGGTGACAGCAGTTTTCACATAATATGGTAAACAGGCCAAATTAGCCCTATGAACTAATGGATGCTAACTATGCTAACACAGATCAGCAATGTGCACCAACATATTTTGCTGACACTAAATATCAAACAAAAGCCAGAGACTTTACTATAACTACTGTGAGCTCCACCACTTCTAAACAGAAGGCAGAGGATAACGTTGCATTGCAGTCTGAATGGGCAAATCCACTCTTTCTCCCAGCAGCTGCCTCCGTCTCACTCAGACTCACCCTGGGTCTGGGTCAACAGCTGCCTGTGCCAGAAAGCAGTGTGAAAGCTAGTAGTGCTCACTCTGCAGCTAAATATGGGGACCAAATCGTCCCCAGGAGTAAACTACACACACTGACTGACAGAAAAAAAAATACTGCTCGACTTGAAGAATCTCAGCCATCTGAGAGGTTTCCAACTGATGATTGCTCAGCTTTCAGGGGGCAGCCTTAATTTCACTGTTGTTCATTTATGTTGTTCACAAACTGCTAGTGCTGCCCACGTCTCACACCCCCTTTACCCCCGACACTCTGTCAGTAAACAAACAAAACAAAATTATTCAACAAATTATTATTCAACACTTTTTCCCACAAATTTGCAAAATAATTGTGATGTTCATTCAGAGTAATTAAAGTTGAAATAGAATTAGCACAGAATTGCAAAATGACAACAACACAGCAATCAGAAAGACTTATCACTTGCTGCAAATCAGGAGAAGGCAAATGTTGTGCCAGCTGACTACATAAATAAACAAGCAAGACACTCATATCTACATAGGTTGATAAAGTCACAACTATTTGTTTTCCTTTAGCCAGCTGTCTTTGATTTATATCTAGCAAGAGTCAAAAGAAATGAAAGATATAAACGTGTTAGACATCAGTTCACATGAAACAATATCTAAAGTGTCCATTGTGGTAAACAGCCATGTTAGTTGACATTTCCCATCCAATGATTCCCATCATTGGTTCAACCTTTCGAAGTGCTTTGGTCTGACCTACACAGGCTCCACAGGGAGGAACAACGCCACTGAGCCTCGCACAAAGCGGCCTCCAATCGATCAGCCTTCGCCTAAAAATAAAGCCAGGGCCCCTGCAATGACAGAGAGGCAAGCAAAAAGCCCTTGTCTGCTAATCAATGGCGACCTAGAATTTTATGTCCTCAATCGATAAATCATTCTTTTCTCGCATGATCTAATGATCTCTTGGATGTGTCTGTCTCTGACACTCCTGAGGAGTGTGGGGACAAAATGTCAGGTGGAAAATTAGTGTCAGTTGTGTTTGTAGTTTTGCTGTGTTTAGGGGGTAAATTGCTTGTTTTTTGCAGTTAAACATAAATATAAATTGGTTTAGGGATGTGTTTGACTCCTTTTCTGAGCTTCCTAACCAATTCTCAAACAGATGTGACCTTTCCAGGCAATGTAAAATTTAATAGGCACTGCGTCAGATTTACAGTTTTGAGACATAAGTGCCTAGTGGTCATTCCTCCACCTTACTTTCTTTATCTCCTCTTCAATAAATCTCTTTTTACATTCCCTCTCACTTTCCATTATTCCCAGTTTCTCCCCATCTTCCTCTGTCTCTTTCTCCCTCCCTGCATCTCGCAGCAGGAGTGCAGCTTGCTCAAGGCTATGCGCTATCTCTCCATATTTCTCTCTGGTGAATATTTTATCTCAACTTTCAAGTATCATTTTCATACTGAAAGAGGGCCTGTGTCCCGCAGTGGTTTTACCCGCACACTTTACAGTGAAACATCTCTGTTTCAGACAGGGTTACAATCTGTTTGCATATTTCAGGGGAGCTTTTGATCAGAGAATGCAGATGTGGATTATGAATTTTTATCAACAGGGGGCTCATGAAAAAGGCATGAAGCCAAACTGTGGTCATCTGGCATGGAGCCACATATGACAAGCTTAAATTTAAATGCTGTTCATATTTACTGTGGCCTTTGTGGCCCTACAGATAGACTAGTACGGAAAAACTCATTATTTCTTCCTCCATTTCTGTCTCTCTTTCCATCTCCCTCCCTTACTGTTTCTCTCTGCGTCATTGCCCAGAGTGACAGTGATTTAAGCTGTCAGACATTTCAAGGCCCAAAATTCTCGACTTAGTGACTCACATTTAGGATCAGCGGATCCCACTTGTTTGCATTTGACCAATTTATTTCCTCAGGCTGCGTTTCCTGAATGCATGATGATAATAGCCCAATCCATTTTTTGCAGATAGCAAAGGGGTGAAATGGGAAAAAGGAAGATTGAGAAATATGCTAACGTCAGTGATTATGGAATAATGGGTAAAGGGAAAGGAAGGGGACAAAATCTCAAGAGCAATCTATAGTGTATTCATAGAGTTATATTTAAATCAATATATGTGTTTATTCACAAATGTTTTATTCATCTGGCAAAGTCTCTATGGAAGGGAGCATAAGCAATAACTTGCATCTGCAATGCTTCAGCTGGTGCATTAATTCAGTTTGACACTATCCTGTGCATGTGTGTGTTTGTGTGAGTGCATGTTCATGTTCATCCCACCATGAGCACATGCTGGGATTGACGTGTGTCAGCGCTGTGAGGGAGGAACCGTCACATACCTCCAGCTTCTGATCAATCATAACTGCTCATTGTGATCACACAAGGCTTCCCACACCTTCAGCATATATTAGGAGAACCCATCAAGCTTTCAGTTACACCTCACCGGCGTGACCTCTAAAGGGGAAGAGACAGAAAGTAAAAGAGATAAGTAGAGAGGGAGAGTCAGAAACCGAGACGGGAGCAGTGACAGTGACAGAAGCAGTGACATAAATAAGATTTGGATTAAAAAAAAAGAGCTGAGCCATAAATCATTTAGTTTCACACAACTCCAAGAACTGATAAATCACCCATTCAGCGTTCTGTGCTGTGGCTAGCCAAGACACCAGATCTGGGTTGGGATTCAGCAGAGACCAAATCTGGGTTAGCGAGTGATTTAAAAATGCTGAAACCACTGGAAGTGGGCCTTTGATAGAATCACATGTTCAGCACTTACTGTAGGGAAACTGGGATACACACACTGCCTTGCCATAAACTTAGGAGACTGGTCCTAAAATGTGTCTTTGAGGTTAATTTACTCAGAACAGCATGATAGTTTGAGGCTGAGACATACATTCTCATTTCTTATACAAAAACCACTAATTTCCTCCCTTTTTCAAGCTTATCAAACCTCAATCTATAAAGCACCTCTCATACATGCAGCCCAAAGTCCACCACATAGCAAAATTGAAACAGCACGAACAAAAATAAAGAATAACATAAACAACATTAAATTTGGCAGACTGCTATATAAAATTAGAACAAAAAATAAAAAATAATTAAAGTCTAAAGAATAACATGAAATCTACACTAGGGAAAAATTAAGTAAAAACTGGTGATTAAAATTCTAAATTAGGGCTGTAATGTTACTCTAAATTAAATTACAAAACAGAGGGGTCTTTAATTTCCTTTTAAGAGAAAAAGAGAAAGAGAAAACCAATACATACATACAGTAAGCATACACAAGTATTAAACCGGTAGCTTTTTGCCACAAACTCAGTTTGCTTATTTGATGAAGGTGTCAAAATGAAAACGACAGTAGCGCATATTTAATACTCCAGATAATAAGGACTACTAATATAGTCATTGGTGTTTCCAAAAAGTAATTCACGTGCAAAGAAATGTTTAACAGCTGAATAAACTGTTGTAAAACTCCTGTAACAGAAAAATTAAAATAAATAGACTTATTTGAGATTTAGGAGGGTAACACAGATATAGAGCATATGGAAATCCATTGGATTTAACCAGCTTTTGCACAACTGTCATAAAATTTAGGAAAGTAATTGAAGTATTTAAGTGATACGGTACTCCAAACATGTTAGCATAAAAGCAAAGTGAAAATATTTCCAGCTACACAAAATTATATATATATATATATATATATATATATATATATATATATGACACCTACTGTACACACCCTTAATAATATTAGAAATTAAAAATAAATATTCAGATCCCTTACTTGAGTAAAAGTAGCAATAATAAAGGGAAGAACAACAATACCGCCATGAATATTTGGGCAACAACTACTTTGGACACATGCAAAAACCAGAAAATTACACAATTTGACATAATGCGTCATTTCACAGTTTGACACAGGTGATTATAATCATGTACCTGCTGTCCTGGGGTTGCCGTTTACACTGCTCCATCCCCTGTTGGTATGCGCTGTAAGTTGGCATAGGCTAAAGTTAGCTTTGTTTTCTTTACCATGTTGTCCTGCTGCTTTCATGTTTGGTAATCCACTCAGAAAGATGCTTGAGATCCTGAAAGTTTGTTGTTGACCAGGTACTATCATCTCCGCGTAAGAAAACACACGGAAAGCAAAAACAAAACCGTCCTCTCCAACAAGCTAACGATAGCCGTTAGCCATTTTGTTTCTAGAGGACCACTCCACGTTAAATCTGATTAATTTTACCAGCGGTTGGGTTACGACGATATCTCGCGGCTAGTAGACACCGAGGTATTCCATGTTCTTCTTTAAAACAGCTTTTCTAATGAGTGCTGTAAAAAATAATTACTTTGTGTCTGGTTATTACCTTCTTTGAAAGAAATAACTTCTGACAGCTACGAGGCAATGACAACACGGCAGCCAATCAAGTGCAGCTGGGCAACAGGCAATCAGCCATGAGCATGCGCACTGTTGTCCCAAAGTGTAAGTACGTGACACCATAGATATATATATCTGTATATATTTGCGTGACACTGCCATGCTCTTTACTTGTAGAATAATGATGAATAACCACAGTAACCAAGGATATTTTAGGTCATGTCTTTATCCAGAATTATATTAATTTCTAAATTATGTAGTGCCATTAAAACCATATAGTGCCAGCAGGTGATGCCCCATTTACCAAACACAAGCTTAGTTAAGTTTAGTTTATTTGCACATACATCATACATGTATAGAAAATACAGGAAAAATCATTTTAAAGTTAAAACATAGTGCAGGAGATGTCACAAGCCAAAAATGGCTTATGAAGATACCTCCCTTATTAAATAACAACAATCATACTACAAAGAAAAACATAAAAAATGAAGATTCCATAATTGAATAAGAGTTCCAGACTAAGAAGTAATACAAAATTGTTATAGATGTACAATTTACAACAATAACAAAAAGCACAAACAAGTAACAAATGAATCAATGAAGTTTTAAGTCCTTGCAAATTAGAAACCTTCTCAGATATTTTCTGAATAGCGATAATGTAGATGATGATTGGAGAGACTGAAGAAGGTTGTTCCAAAGAGATGGTCCTCCTTTTAATGAATATTGATTAAGAGAAGTCCAACAATATGGAAGATAATGGTCCTTAGAGTGTCTTGTGGAATATGAATGAATGCCTGAGGCTCTAGTCATGAGTGAGATGTACATATTTATTCATGAATACACAAGTCTGGTATGTGTTAGCATTAAAAATTGATAAAAGTTTATATTTTCTAAGGATATAGACAGTGCAGGCAGTAGTGCACTGGGGCGAGAGAGAGTCCTTGTGAGTGAGACTGTCTCCTCAGAAATACACCTTCATTTTTAAATAATAATAGTTTTGTCATGTACAGATATACAATGATGATTGCTGGGTAATATATGTGTTCATGATGTCCAATGTCAAGTCTCTGTTTGATCATGTGATGATGTGACAGCTAGTTTTGATGCAAAATCTTTGAAGGCTGACAAGCTGAGCACATCTGCAGGCCGAGGGAGCAGTCATGCCTTTCAACACATAAACAGGCTGCAGTAAAACACATTTTTAGTCAAATATATATATGCCTAATGGTGGGTGTGTGTGTGTGTGTGTGTGTTTGTGTGTGTGGGTGTGGGTGTGTGTGGGCATGTGTGGTCTGTGGCGTAGTGGGGGGTATTCACAGGTATACAGAGTAAACCCACCTCTTTTTCTGGTCATTTACAGCACACCCACCTATCACCTAAAAAGCCACTGGAATATAGGAAAGTGCACCCACTTTCTCCTCTGTAATCTACCCATCAACTTTGTAGTGCACCCACTCATCAACTAACACCACATCACTGTGTGTGCTTTACAACTAGTAATAGGGCCAGTCATAGTGTGTACTGGGGACCATTGTAACTCTAGCCAGAATTTTGATGTTACAGCTTGTAGAATAGGGCTGATATTTTGTTTTCAAACTCACATTGAGTGCTACTGAAGTTTAAAGTTATTATAATGTTTTTCACAAGCTGATAATGTGTTGCTGTATTCAGCAACTAGTTAGTATCTACGGTCAGATAAATATAGTGGAGCAAAATGTACAATATTTACCTTTAAACAGCAGTAAAATGTAATAATTAGTATGTAAAATTAGGTCAAGTACAAGAACCTCAAAGTTGTTTCAAAGTTACCTTCAGCTGCTGCTACATAAAATATAAATGGAGCACATCTCTAATGATGACTTGCAGCTCCTTTTCAGAATGAATGCAGCTTTTCCTAATATATGAAAAATTTTAATTACTCTAATAAAACTGACTTTAAAGTACAGCAATAAGAAATAATATCCCCTGGATTATCTTCATTTAAATATATCCACAATTATTCCTTGACTTCCTGATCCTGTACAGCACAGTCATCCTGTCATGCAGCCATCATATTTCGTTATGTCATGTGAATGGAGGTCTTCAGTCCCATCCTATCACACACCACACGATGACTGCCGAGGCTGTGAAAACCATCGGCTCCACACGGACACACAAAGATTACAGCTGATATCTGCTAAAACCTGCTGCTTGACTTGACTCAAATCCAATCTCTGGGTAGTTCTGTAACTGTGAGCGTACACTGAAGTCATCAAGGCACCTGGCAGGGCAGCCAGTCCACGCCTGATGTTCCCTGGGCGCAGTGTGTGGAACCGGGCTGGACCGGAGATGACAGATGGGCGCTGAGATACCACAGACCTGCGTGGCAGTCATTTTCCCCCACAGACGGTGTGTAGTGACAGCAATGAGCCACCTATAAAGCACGGGGGAGGGAGAGAGGGAGGAGAAGAGGTAGGGACATGTGGAAAGAATGATGGGTAGGCGACCCAGTGCTAGGCAACAGGCTTATGAATCACCCAGGGGTATCAGTCACATAAGTCATACGCAGGAGCTGTGGATGAGACACTGCCAGAGGAGAGGCGTTTCATGACATCCAAAGTGGTGCCATTTGCAAATTTGACCTCGTTTAACCATCTTTCCATTCTAATCAAGTCTGACTCAATGTTGACAAATGTTTCACTGTGAAGGGACTTCTGTCAGGGATCAGGCTGCTCAAAAATCATAAGGTCCTCTAATCTTTTACTCAGAGCTGTAGGTGCCTGAGCTCCAAGGCACCTACAGGGAAATCATACTGTGAGGTGTCACTATTGGAAAAATACTTACGTTGTCCAGTGGAGAAAAACATATGGAGGGACATGATTTGTTTGGGGGGTTTTTTGCACTAAATATTTTTCTTTGTTGTTGATTAGTGGCAATTTATATCAGTATAAAAAAAATCTGCATCTTTGCCGGCAACTCACTAAGAAGCAACTTGAGATATGAGCAACTTAAAGTGATGCTAACCATGTTTATTTTTTTGGCATTGTGTATATTCTGGATTTTATGGATAAGTGGTTTTCGCTAATGAATGGATACAGATATTGGCAGTATGGCAGTAAGAATGTATTTAAAACACATATTCAATTACTTTTGAGTATTTTCTTCATTTGTGTTTGGTAAGCCTGAAAAAATTAATATGTACAAAACATTTTAAAAGCTTGTATTTATGTATTTTAAATGCTTGAAATACATTATTTTGTATGCCATTTTATTCACAATATAAGGTTCTTTTTGAACCTTACAAGTTTCTAAAGTCTTTTGCAAAATATGGTGTCAGTTTCTCTGTGACACTCTCTGTGACTGTTATAGTACATAAATGTTCAACAGCTAGTGCTGACCGCCCCACAAACCTTCTCTTTAACACATTACCAGTCATCATGTATGTATATGTTTACAATAACAAAGACAAAATATATATTTTGATGAACTGATTTGGCATCCAAGCTCTGAGCTCAGATCTACTCCAAGTGGCTCTACTCCGGGGTCCCTCTGTAACTCGGAGTAGAGCTGCTGCTCCTTCGCATTGAAAGGGGTTAGTTGAGGTGAACTACCAATTCCTGGGAGCCTCCTGTTAAAGATGTTCTGGGCATGTCCAACTGGTAGGAGGCCCCAGGGCAGACCCAGAATACGCTGGAGGGATTACATATCTCATCTGGCCTGGGAACGCCTTGGGGTTCTCCAGGAGGAGCTGGAAAGAGTTGCTGGGGAGATGGATGGATGGATGGTTTCAGCATCACACTTGTAAATAGGTTGGCTATGCAAACTTAAAACCATGTTACAGAAATGTCAAGGACCACTGATGTGTGGTTCTTTAAGGGGCAGTTACCTCCATAGCCTTGTGCTGTGTTCAAGTGGTGTCGGAATCATCTGACGAAAGAGTTCCTATAAAATACAACATCTTCTTTGTAGCCCCCATGTTATTCCCTCTTTACAGCTTAAAGCTCTTGAACACACTGAAGTCAGAAGAATAATCATCTAAGGAGCACATGAATGCAGCGTTGGCCTTGGCTGGCACAGTTCTTAACTCAAGTCTGATTCAATCGCTTCTCATTCACTCACCATAGCAGGCAGCGCAAGCAGCACCCTACAGTAACAGCGAATGGGAAAAGGCTTAGTGTATTTTCTCCTTGTGACGTGATTGAACATCTCACATTACAGTATCATTGTTTACAGAGTATACAGTTATGTGTTTTTTAAATAGCCCACACATGCCATCAGACTACAATATCCTTGAGTGTTTTCTTGTATCAGGGACACATAGTTTTGCATCAAGGCTCATTACTGGAATGTAAATACTCCTAAGTGTTTTTGCATTGCGTTTGTGGCAACATATATTAAGTAATACATAAATAAATAAAAAGAAAACACAAAAGTAAAGTCCCAGTGTCTCAGTACTTTCATGAATTTATTTAGCTACATTTAGGCACCTTACAATCCTAAACTCATCTGCAACATCAGTCAACCCCAAAAGCTTCCAAAGCTGCTTATTTTGTAATGAGTTGCTGCAACTTGCCAGTAATAATCTGCAAATAAAAATGATTTAGAAGACATAATTGCTTTGTGAACACTTTCTGTGTAGCTGCCTACATTCCACTATTGTGCCAAATAAATATAGAAAGTTGTCAGCATGTATGAATGTAAAATTAAATATGTTGTTCATTACAGGCTGAGCAAAGGGCATCCTTTGGGTGCTTTTGGCTTTAATAAAAGAGTCCACTGGCTCTGGAGAAATATTCTTTAAGATGAATGAGGGGAAAAAGAGGAAGTGCGGTGCATCCTAACTCTGCTATTGCAGCTTCTCAGGTTCCGAAGTGTCAGCATATTCACAGTGTTAACTCTATCAGTGTGTTTTATTGCTACAAAAGCTAGAACAGACCCGTGATAGCTTATCATTACACTCCTTGAATGATTTCACAGCTCATAGATTCATTTGGTGCGGTGAATAATGCCACGGTATGTGCAGCGGCGCCAATAAAATTCCTGCTGAGGCACACAGTCTAACATTAGTGAAGTGGAGACAGAAGTCACACTATAGCAGTCTCCCGTATGAGTGTGTTTGTGAGATATGAACCGAGAGGGAGGAAAAGTGTAGTATGGTGCTATGATCACAGAAGTGTCATGGCACGACTGTTGCCAATGAGTCATTATTCACATAACAAGCAAACACAGAGGCCTTCTGATCATGTGCTGTTAAGGATTTCGGCGAGGGAGCAGGGCGTGCGTCGGCGGTTAGAGAACGCTTGTTAGCCAAGACAACAACACTTCATTATCACTGGCTGAGACCACAGCCCAGACACTCTAGTATTTGACACTGGGGAAGCAGTCATCATCGTGTTTATCTCTCACAGGCATACTGATGTCTGCATTTCTAAATTCAGAGCAGCAGACATATTGGAGGAGTCTTCGTGTTTGACGAAAAGCCAGGCAGTTTACCAGGGCTGCTGCTTCAAGTCTTTCCATCATCAACGTTTCCTTAGTTTTTGACAAGACAATGTCTCAAAACCAGACAAGAACTTCACTGGCTGTTCGTCTTTGTCGTCTGAGTTATGAGGAGCAGTTTTTCAGCTCGTGGAGCTCTGCAGTGACAATTTTAAAATTTCCACATCACTCAGCATGAGCTCAGCAGCAGCCCACTAAGCTCCAGTTCAGAATATGTACAAGTAGGGCTAGCTTTCAGTACTAGATACCTTTAAAGGGACAGTTGAGATTTTTTGAAGTGGGGTTGTATAAGGTCATTGTATTACATACAGTAGATGTGAGTCAGCATGCTCCTAGTTTGGAGAAGCAGGCAAGAGTATCACCATGGAAGATAAGCAATGTACAGCTGTTGACAGGAAGGCAACAAAATATTTTAGCCGGCCCAAAAAAAATCAATGGATTCTAATCAGTGGATTCTACATTGATAATATTTTCATCACCTTACCTCGCCGTCAGACAGCCCCTGTCCTTTGGCACTACATATTCTCAACTGGAGAATTTCCGTATTCATATGCACGAGCACAACTGTGCTAATGTATTATGCCTCAGGTCAGGCTTTTAGCAGTCTATGAAAGAGACAACAATTACAAGAATTTTTAAAAAAGGATTATTATGACAGCAACAATGGGGGGGTGCACAGACTGGCATCTACTGTAGGGGTTACGCTGATTATGGATAAGTACCTTGATTAAATCAGATTAGATTAAAAAAAAAAAAAAAAAGAAAAAGATTATTTGTATGGTCTTGCTCACAGTCAGTCACCACAAGCTTTATTAGATTAATGCAGCACCTACAGCCCATACAGTCTGTGATGTCAAGCCAAGCATGATTCATTTTCTGTAAACGCTTATCCTGTTGGGGGTCGTGGGGGGTCATCCCAACTGACATTGGGCGAGAGGCTGGGTACATGCTGGACAGGTCCCCAGATTATCGCAAGGCTGACACATAGAGACAGACAACCATTCATGCTCACATTCACACCTATGGGCAATTTGGAGTCACCAAATAACTTAAAGGATAACTTCGGTATTTTTCAACCTGGGTCCTATTTCCCCACGTGTCTAAAATTGGTTCAGTATTGAGGGAGGCGGATGCAGCTGGCAGTCGCGAAATGAGCTAAAATGGTAACAGGGGCAAATGCGTCCCATATAAGTTTGCGCATTAAAAGTGCTTTTCTTCACCACTGACCGGTTCAGATCGCCAGTGCTATCTCTGTAAATAGCATAGTAAACGTTTCCCTTACCCTTCACTTCCTCTGGGCTGTGTGTGACGTCATCTCGCGAGAGCTTTGCTCCACTGTGTCTGTAGCTCTCTCTACTCGTGGGACAGCCGTTTTCTTGAGGAAGAGGTGTTTCGGGATTGGATGTCTTCTCTTCTTTGGCTGGCAGTAGTCATCTTGGGAGAAGTGAGCACTACAGACCCGATGGTCTGCAAGGCGCAGTGTCTGGACAGGAGTGTTAGCATCCATTTGTAGCACAACTAGCCACAACTTCAGCATCTCGCCGTCCGACAAAGGCAGCCTATGAAGGCTGTACGGGGTGTTGCGCGACATCCTGTTCTTGCAATTCGGATGAGCACAAACACGAACCATTGTTTTCAATCGATGCAGTAAAACTCTCAACTGTACTCCGGGACAAGCAGCGCCACTCTGAGCGGCGCTCAGCATGGCTCCTCTGTTTTCTTCCGGCAACAAGCAAAGCTCTGGCGAGATGACGTCACAGCCCAGAGGAAGTGAAGGGTAAGGGAAACACTTAGTATGCCATCTACAGAGATAGCACTGGCGATCTGAACCGGTCAGTGGCGATAAAAAGCACTTTTAATGTGCAAACTTATACGGGACACATTTGCCCCCGTTACTGTTTTAGCTCGTTTTGCGGCTTCCGGTTGCATCCGCCTCCCTCAGTACTAACCAATTTTAGAAGGAGTGGTACCCATGAATCATACGCACACATACACATGGGGAAATAGGGCCCAGGTTGAAAAATACCGAAGTTATCCTTTAACCTGGATGTCTTTGGACTGTGGGAGGAAGCTGGAGTACCCTGACACAGGGTGAACATGCAAACTCCACACAGAAAGGCTCCCCCCCCCCCCCCGGATTCGAACTTTGGCAGTTCAGAAGAGAAATAAGATATACCTTATAAATCTCAGAGGGGAAATTCAGTGTTTTTCACTCTGTTGTCATAAACACACAGGCCCAAACAGGACCTATACATGCATTAAATGGAGAGATGTCAGAGTGAGAGGGTTGCCCCGAGCAGTTGGGGGTTCAGTGCTTTGCCTAAGGCTTAGCTTCCAGCCCACACTCCATATGTGGTCTGGACAGGAACTAGAACCCAACACCCTCCTGTTCCAAAGCTCAGTCCCTATGGATTGAGCTACTGCCGCCCCCTGAAAGCCGAGATGCCACCAAAACATTCAAAAGTTTGGCTATACTTCAAGCCTGTGGCATCTGCTGGCATTTTAGGCAGCTGAATGCTTGCATTTACATGATGGGTATCGAATGAAGCAGAAAAAAATTCTCAAATGAAGTACTCTATTGGTATCGTATTACTATATATTGTATCACTTCAAGGGTACTCACATTAGTGGTGGTTTCAGAATGCTTTCAACCTGGCCCTATGCACAAGCCAACAATTCTCATAAAACACAATTAAAGAGTGGCTACTATCAGTTTTTTTCAATGGGTCACACTGTTGCATGTGAGAGAAAGGGGACACTCATAGTGATCCAGGTTCTCTCAGCTCTTAGCATTTCTTTTAGCTCATTGTTTTGGTCCTCTGGCTGCTTTGGTTCAGTCTCATTGGCATCATAGTTTTGTTTTAGGTCAGCTGTTTTCAGCGGAAAGGTTCTACACTTTCTGCCCAGCACAAAACAGCAACAAGACGAAATTAGCATAGAGCAAAGTGGAGCATTTAGCAGCTAAAGAGAAAAGTTGATGTAGAGCAAAACAGAGCTAAAAGGAGAATATGAATGAATGTTGGACTTGGATTCATCGGGTTGCCAAAAACACGAGTCCAAATGAATGTTGATGTCACTCTGTAACTGCTTGATGTGTAAATAAGCAGTTGTTTGCAAACAGGTTTGTCATATCAACATCTGAAAACTGATTTAAAGCTGCCCTCTTTTGCTCTTCACACACAGAATTATTTCTTTTTCTTTATTTTTTTAAATCAAATCTCACTGGTTGCTGAAAGTTAAAGGGAATTATTTGGTAACAAGTTGGTTGATGGACCCCAGAGTTTTGGGTACCACCTTACAACAACGCTTGTACTCTGATTTATGCTAAATTGTTTTCACTGCTTTAATTCAGCTGACACTTTGACTCTTTTCACTGCTCACACATTAACTTATTTTTGCATATTCTTATTATTCCGCTGTTTATTCCTCCTTTCTTTCACTCCTACAGCTCATTCTGCGTCAATTCCTCCTTTATCTGCAGCTGTTCAAGCAAAAAGCACGCAGCAATCACACTGCATTTCTTCAGAAACTAATCTAGTGTGTATTCATTTCTTTTTAAATATTGATCAGTTATTTATAAAAGCTTTATAAGTCAGTGGACGCATTTATAAAACATGCCATGATCAAACCAAGAAACTTCGGACGGTGTGTTCAGACTGTTAATTTAACTTGCTTTGTCTTTATAGCTGTATTCATAAGGATGAATCTGTCTGATTTTGACTACAGAGCATCAGGTCTACACTGTGTTGCATGAGTTAATTTAATTTTAAGGGCATATAGACAAACTTGCAATGTGAGGACCTTATTATGCACATATGATTAGTGATTCATAAAGCAGAATCAACAACAAAGTGTGTAAGCTCTACATATTTTTCTCATTATTAAGTCATAAGAAGTGCTTTACCTGCTCTTCACAGGAGGATGGGACATGCCCTCAGTTCAGTATGTTTGCTCAAAAGATGCTCTGTGCTTTGTCTCATAGTGGCACTTAACATTACCGCTTTTAAAGACTGCCATGATCTCAGAACAGACAGCTAATGAGCTATGTGAAATCACTTTTCTCTGACTCTCCTGTCTCTCTGAGTATGTGCAGAACATGATTTTGCCAAGTACGGCATGTTCCTGGACCAACATTACAATCAGCCAACCGTAGCCCTCTGACATCATCGGTGTGCTGTTCCTGTGCTTCTTTCAAAAATTCCTATGTGCTTCTTCAGAGCTGAGGTCATCTTCAAAATTGAAGTAAGTGCAATTGAACAAAATCTGCACTTGCACTGAACAAAATCCTTATAAACTACAGCAGGGTTAGCGAGTTAGCTTGCTAAATTGTTAGGCTATGCTAACAAGTGAGCCTGCGAAGAGACTAGAATATTTGTGACTTAGCTTGCGAGGCTATGCTACCATGTATGCTTGCCAAAAGGCTACAATAATACCAGCAAAGAGTAAGGATAATATAATTTTTCAGTGCAAATACCTGCAGTTGGCACATTTCCCTTGTTGATGTTGATCCAGGATCATCTTTGCCACATTGATTCTGGATAATTTGTTTTTGTCAGCATTAATATAGCAGTGATGATCCTGGATCAGCAGTAGCACTTCTACTCAGGAACAAAATGTGAATGATGGTTCTGAATCAATATCAACAAATTATCCAGGGTCAACAGTTTGATGATAGTCCTGGATCAACATAAACACATTACGCAGGATGAAGATGATGATGATGATGATGGTCCTGGATCAACACTAGCACTGTAATCTTGCAAAATAAATTGTTTCAGCTATGGAAAAAGAGGGAAAATGTGTCCATTGCAGGTCTTTGCAACTGCAAAATCACATCATCCTTACTCTTAATGTTTGTGAACAATATTCTGCCAATTGCCAAGCTTGATTGTACACACAACGGTTTTTGACAAACTGTTTTCTGGAGATAATTCAGAAATAAAGAAAATTTTGAGCCGTGCTGACGAAAACAATACAAGATACATGTGCAATGTGTTTTAAAACATCACTTTACTCACTGAAATTAGTCAGCTATTCATGAAAAAGTAAATAAACGCCTGTTTTTTATTCAAAAAAAGGTCTGTTAAAACCATTTATTGTCATTTTTATGAGGTGATTTCTGTGTTAAGATTCTTTGTCCACTGAAATCGGTCGGGAAAAAAAACAACACAAAAAACTCGTAATAAAGTATCTAATAATTATTTCTGAGTGCATTTAGAGGAGAAATCCATCATTACAATATTTTTTTGTGATTGGAACACAACTGGGTTCTGAACAGGTTAAGTTAAGGGTGCCTAAAGTACCTACTGTCAAGAGGTTAAAATCACTGGGTTATTCAAATGTCTGCTTTTTAAAACGGGATCACAGCGTGTCAATCAGTGTAACCGTTTAATCTTTGATCCTCTCCAGATTCAGACTGTGATTTTAATAACTGTTTATTCACATGCAAAAACATGGTGTCTCTGCTGCATGCTAATAGGCAAAGAATAGCTCCTTACAGATTCATTCTGATAACAGACGTTGCTGACAGAAGCAAAAGAGATAGAGGGGATGAATTATAGAGAGGAGGAGCTGGTTTGTACCATATGTGTGAACATGTTCCTATCTGCACATATGCATCATGAAGGGGTTTGGAGTCATATAAACACAGTTTTTGACAAGCATTTTTGAAGTTAAAAAGGTTGTCTCTGCATGGGTAGAAGGAAGCGTGTGTGTGTGTGTGTGTGTGTGTGTCTCAGGCTCTGGGGACTGTAAGTATTAAAAAATTGAGGGTTTTCCACAGCAGTATAAAGTGTCATCTACCATAAACCAGAGAGAAGTCTCAGTTGCTCAGGTTGGTTGTACCCATGTGAATAAGAAAGTTAAGGTACTTTCTGATTCCGGCACAGACCATGAAAATGGACAATTTTGTTTGTGCCACATTCATTTTAGGAAGTCATAAATCATATTTGTAGTTATGAGTTTCTCTGCACCCTTCCATTCTCCATCCACCCTGACAAGAGTCCACCATAACATATAGCAAATATATTTACACATGTACATAGAAATGTTTGAGAACAACAAAATCTGGTTAAGTATTAAATTAGAGAATGGATTATTGGCCAGACTCCACCCCCAAAAACTGTGATTATCCAATCATCCAAAACTTTAGCGTTTCACAATGGGGGGGGGGGGTTCTACAGCTGTTTTAGTTTCAGCAAATTTCAGATGCCATTAAAAACAAGCCAGCCAATAACATAATGACTTCTGCTTAGTGATCAACAGATTTTCTTAGATGTAAATGTCAAAATTCTCTTAATGTCATCACACAACAACATGGATATTAATCTTGAAAAATAATGTTTTCTTTGAAGAACATCTGGGGAAGTGCAGCAGCTGAACTTGCTTGTGAAGGTGAGCAGCTGACAAAAGAGGGGTAAATTTCATTGTAATGTAAAACCAGTCATTTCCAAGTCCATCAGCTGATGTTATGCTGTGGACATTTGGCATGTCAAAAATTATGTAGTTATCATTAAAGGTCAACCCAATCGCCAGGATAAATGTTGGCATTGTATGTGTCAGCACATTACGAATATGTTACATTCGCATGTTATTATGAAGCGGAAATGATGGACTATATTCTGTTGGCTTCATCACACCGTGACCTCCAGCATGCACTGGGGCAGTTTGCAGCCGAGTGTGAAGCATTCAGGATGAGTGTCAGCACCTCCAAATCTGAGGCCATGATTCTCTGCCGGAAACCGGTGGATTGCCCCCTCTGGGTTGGGAAAGAGTTACTGCCTCAAGCAAGGGAGTGCAAGTATCTCTGGGTCTTGCTCAAGAGTGAGGGTAGATTGGGGCATGAGATGGGTCGGCGGTTTGGCGCGGCTTCTGCAGTGATGCAGGCGCTGTGCCGGACTGCCGTGGTAAAGAGAGAGCTGAGCCGGAAGGCAAAGCTTTTAATTTACTGGTCCATCTACATCCTAACCCTCACCTATGATCATGAGCTCTGGGTGATGACCAAAAGAATGAGATTGTGGATACAAGCGTCCGAAATGAGTTTCCTCTGTGGGCTGGCTGAGCTCAGCCTTAGAGATAGGGTTAGGAGCTCGGACATCTGGAGGGAGCTCGGAGTAGAGCTGCTGCTCCTTCCCCCCTGGGCACTTACCATTAGAGGTGTCCCAGGCATTTCCCATAGGAGGCCCCGGGGCAGACCCAGAAAATGCTGGAGGGATTACATATCTCATCTGGCCTGGGAACCCTTAGGGGTCCCCCAGGAGGAGCTGGAAGGCATTGCATGGGAGGGGGACGTTTGGGGTGCTTTGCTTGTCCTGCTGCCCCGGCGACCCAGCCCCGGATAAGTGGATGAAAATGGATAGATGGAGTATGTTTTTACACCACTGTGGTTAACATATGGTTAGGGTTAGGCACAAAAACCACAGTTATGGTTATGAAAAATCTGCTGTGCCTTAAAATACCCAGTTTTAGTGGCACAATCTGGTCAGAAAATGCAGTGTTGGGTTGTTAAACCTTCATTACATGCCTCATCACTGTGCATAACTTTTTTGAAGTGCAATACTACAATCACTCTACATATCTATGTGTATTCAGTAATGCCTACTTTCTGTCTATGTTGTGTTTAGGTGAATGTGTTGCTGTCTGTGTGAACTACTTTTCATGTGAAATGTTGTTTTTTACAAACCAACACATTGGAGTGTGGAGAAACATAATTTCGCTCTACTGTGCAATTGCTTATTGTATGGTTTTGATTGACAATAAAGTTCAATTTGACTTTGACTTTGACTTAAAGACAACCACATCTGAAGCTTGTGGCGGCTGTGGCTTAGACATAGAGTGGATTGTCCACTAATTGGTAGATCAGCTGTTTGATGTCCAGCTCCTCCAGTACGCATGTCAAAGTATCCTTGAGCAAGATACTGAACCCAAGTTGCTACCAATGGCTGTTCCACTGATGTGAATGGTATCTGAGTAGCAGGTGGCACTATGTATGGTAGCCTCGGCTGAATGTGACATGCAGTGTAAAAGTGCTTTGAGT
Organism: Epinephelus fuscoguttatus; assembly: GCF_011397635.1. NCBI lineage: Eukaryota > Metazoa > Chordata > Actinopteri > Perciformes > Serranidae > Epinephelus > Epinephelus fuscoguttatus. The sequence continues at coordinate 15,197,229 of NC_064772.1, forward strand.
GGTCTAAAGACTAGAAGGGCGCTATACAAGTGCAGGTCCATTTATCATTTAAACTTAAAAGTCTGAGTCCTAAACATGTCATAATTCTCTGTTTACCGAATGTAATGCAATTTTAAACAACAGTTTAATAACATATTAAATTTACATGAACGCTTTGTAAAATTTGTATGTATTTGAATATGGGCTTCAGGAAATTAAGGAAAATAGAATGTTTTGTGAGTAAAGTGTTTTAGACAACATACTTCTTGATCTTTGGGCTTGGGGGACAGTATCAAGGCTTCAAGTCAAATGGTTCAAATCCAAGTGAAGTCATAAGCCCAAGCCAAGCTGCAAGTATTTTTGTTTTTGTTAGTTCAAGTCTAAAGTCATCACATATGTGACTGGAGTATGACTCAGCATTGCACTGAACCTGGACAGCTGATTTTCATCAGCAGTAGGGTGGGTGGTTCAAACCAAAACACACTGTAGGAAAAAACTAACGAGAACAAATAGCCTCTGTGTCCTCTAGTTGCATTTGATGGAGAGGGGTAAGATTATCTAAGCAAAAAAATGTGTAATTTACAAAGAAAGATAAATGGATGAAGCAATGGAGCAGGAGCATCAGCATTCATCATTTCTGTAAGATTGTCATCTTAATTGTATTAAGCTTTATTCCACATAACACAGAGACGTGAAGCTAAGCAGTGCGAGGCTCTGCATTTTGTTTTGTGTCTTTGTCTGAGAGATGAATAAAATATCAGTATGAAGTGCAGACTCCAGAAACACATGAGTTATTACAGATGTAAAAGTGATGCTTTATTGCTCTGTAAAATACCAAGTGACCTGTTGTAGCCACCGCTGAAAACCTAGTTCAACATTATCATCACTACTATTAAGGGAAATGTGGAGTTTTGAGTAAGGAATTCATTTAAAGTGGGGGTCCTCAAAGTTTTGATGACTGAGTGCCAATTCAGGGAGCCAGCAGGGTCACACAAGAAAATTACAGATGTGAGTTGTCGCTAACTTTAGCTCACAGCACTAGCATTGATGGCAGAACTCTCTAGTGGCATACTCCCAATGTGCACTAATTGCCAGTAGAGCTTTGATTCTCTGCCCAAACCTAACGTGGCCCGACCCAGTCTGCTGGGTTTGGGCCGGGCTGTAATCTCTCAAAATTCCCTCAGGCTTAAATCAAGTTGGGTTTGCACCAATTTCCCAGCGTCTTTTATATAATTATTTTTTAATGCAGACCTTATAGCCTATGTAATGTCATGAATAATGTATGAGCTGTGTTGTGATCAACCCACTGTAACTAATGAAAATGTTAAGATTTAAAATTAGATTTAAACTGACATACCATAAACAAACTCCAGTGCACTGCACAGGAGAGGCATGAAACTGATAGCTCTCGTGCGTAAATGGTAAAAGTTGCATGGCACCGGAGGGAAAACAACAGGAAGAGAGAGCGAGGGGCTGCAAGGCGGCTAGGATGGCAGTGTTTGTCTCTGCTTTCCGGTCAGTGGGAGAGATGTGAGGAACATGCAGCGGAAAGCGGTCATTACCATTTGCATGCTGCATCGCTGTGGACCGCCATGTGAACGCATCAAATGGAGCATCCCGCCATGTGCAAGATGCAGAAATGACGTCTCAGGGAAAGGAGAGGTAGTGCAAGAAAACGTGAGCCCTCAGCCTGTAAGAAATGTTTTAATATTAGAAATATATCCTTTTTTTTCAGCGGAAATTTAGGCTATTTAATCAGGATTAGACCAAAAACTGCAATGGTACAGGTTTGGGTCAGGTGTGGACAGAAACTATGCAGGTTCACAAGAGGTTGGGTCTGATTTTTTCGGGCTTGATCAAAGCTTTAGTTGCCAGCCAGTAGCTTCCTACAACTTGTCATTCCAACACGTTCTCATCCAAACTCATCAAATACCGCAGCTTTGTCAGTGCCATTCATGTCTACATATTATGCACAAGGTACCCTTCTGCGTTTGTTGTTGACATTCTGGGAGTTTCTGCTCATTAGATGCATACAGTCTTTTTCAAAATTAACTTACAATGTTGGTAAAACATCTATTTACATCGTATTTACGTTTCTTATTTCTTAGTGCAAAAAAAAAGAAAAAAAAGGTTTAGCAAAAAAAAACCTTCATGGTTTGGCTCTACATTCATACAGGAAGCGAACAGAGGGCTCCCAGGTAAAAGTCCAGGGTGTGTTGGACCCATCCACCACCTCTCCCACCTGCTCCCAAGGAACTTTCCAGCTCCTCACATTATGTAATTATTAACAGTTTTCCACACTGACACCCTCCAGCAGGGTGATAAACCCAGGTACCATCCAGCCGCGTTATTCACTGATACCACCTGTCTGCGTATCATACTGCCACGACAGATGCCACATGGTTGACCAGCTACAGGGGTGTAAATAAAGACAGTGCAGGCAGTGCGGTTGCACTAAAGCCCATTGGTGGGGGTTCCTCCAATGATGTGATGGACAGAGAACAGGCCTTTATTCATGTGTTAAATAGTAAGAATCTAAAACAAATTATGTGTTTATTCTACAAAAACTGTAAAAACAATATATATAAATGAACTTTATTATGTAATTAAGTGAATTAATTGAATAATGTCTCATTTTATTTGGTATTTTTGTCATATACAGATTTACAATAGTAATATATATGTTGATATTGTCCAGTGTCAAGTCTGCATTTGATCATGTGACAGGACAATAGGATATACAGTAGATGCAAAATCTGGCACTAGGGCCCATCACAACTACCATATGTCATTGACCAGCGCTATATCAGACTGCAGCGAAGTGTGACTTTTGGCATCGGTCTGTTGCCGAATTCACTGACCAAGCGGTGGTATTTTCTTGAGTTTGGAATAAGTATGGGCTGGTCACTCCCAACCTGACAGATGCTTGTTAGTGGCAAGCTAAATATTCTAAATGTAAGCTTATGGCACAAAATGTATTTGAAGGCTGCCATTAACCCACAGGCCACACTTTAAGCTATTATTATTAAGCTAGTTATTTCAAGTAACAAATGATACTGTATATCTTCACATCTGATTCAGAAGTATTTTAGGTATAAAAATCTGATATTGGACAGAAATCCTTGATAAGAAAGTAGATATGAAGCTATTGTCCCTGTTTTTGAAGTGTGCTGATAGCACATGTGCATCTTTTTGTAAGGGCGGGAACAGTTGGCATCTGTTTCTCTTTCTGTCTCATGCTGCTGTCAGGACAAGCTGATTGATACAAACTGGTGCAGCAGAGGACTCTCTAACAGGCAGCGCTGCCTGCCTGATCTCTGTTCTTTGCTTGTGACAAATGTAGCCTGTAAGTGGCTGTGGCAGGCTGTGATCCTGCAGGACCCCTTCATGTTGCGTATGAGCGTTAAATTTTTTTTCATTAACTCCAGGTGCGCCATCCCATCTTACCCCCCTTTGTCATCGTTGGCCAGAGCTGCACAGCCCACTCTGAGCAACGCTTTCACTTTCCGCTCTGTTTAAACCAAGTCCAGATAGGCGGAAACGCATGACAGACAATCTCTGCCCTACTTGCAGCTACACCAACGCAGGCACGCACATCATACAGAGAGAGACACATAGAAGTGAAGCCACAGAAGACAACCCACTTTGGGAAAAAAAAACAGGGCTGAGGGCCAGTTCTGAATCTGCCTCTGGCTGTCCTTGACGAACCTCCGGGCCAGATCCTCCTGGGTGGTCTAAGCAGCGTGGAGCTCTGAGAAGATTTATCTGGATGGTTGACAACTCCTGCACCACTCATCCAGGCTGCCCGCGTCCCCATAGAGAGCACATGTCACTGCCTTAAAAGCAAAGCTGCCTGACAATGACATTGTGGGGTTGTTTTTATCTGGTGTTCGCTTTTTTTTTTTTGGAGCAGTTCTGAGGAAGTTTTGAGGAAGTTTTTTCATTCTCATTCTTACTGAAACTTTGTGGGTTACTGTTTGTTTAGCTGTTGCATCACATATAAAAATATACATAATGGCAACACAAACACAGATTTGTGATGTCATGCAACATAACATTACACTGTAAAACATACAGGAATTTAGCAGGATGACAAAACATAGAGAAGTAGCAAACAATACAAAACAAAAATTGAAAAGTACACATTGAAACAACACATTGTCAGTATACAAGAGAGGAAATGAAAGAAAGTATACCATTGCAACACAGATGTCACAAAAATGAGGATGTGGTGGATACCATGGATACGACATGGTCACTGAACGTCAGACACATATATGAGTCACTACTTCTGCTGGCTTGTAGACCATTCATCGAGAAATGTGGCAAGATTTTTAGGAAGATGTTTTTCCTCGTTGGCAAGTTTATATCCAAGGCCTTCCATGTGAATCACACTGCAAAACTCCCTCAGCCATCGGTGGAATGTGGGGCTGGGCTCTGACTTCTAATGTTGTAAGATGAGGCGTTTTGCTAGCAGAGTGCAGAAACAGAGAGCCTGAGCAGTGCGATTATCAATGACGGAGGTCACAGGTAACCCAAATATGACCAGAAAAGGGTCTGGCATTGTTGTTTTACCATAAGTCTTTGATATATAATCAAATATAAGCAACCAGAAGGAGCAGAGGTTGGGGCACAGCCATAGTTGATGGGCAAGCATGCCTCTGTCCTGCTTTCATTTATCACACAAGGGGAAGGCATTAGCAGTGGCGCTGACAGCCGTAATCCTGTACGCACTATTCATACATTTTTTTCAATGATTTATCATCCTATCTTGAGAATAAAATTGTGACAAAAGCAGCATATTGTGTGTTTGGGTTGGTTTTTACTGATGAATGTACCCAAGATACATTTTTTGGCTGTGTCCACTGATTATGGCCGGATACATGTGGATGCTGATGATTGGTGCACATGTCACCGGCCACATTTCTGGTGCTCAACTGTGATGCTAGCAATATTGTGTTACTTGTCTTCTGTGTTAGAAAGCAAAAGTAGTTAGATATGAGCAAATGAAAAAGCATTTTTCAGGCTTTCAAAATAAGAAAGTGATCAAGCCTCAGCAGCGAAGAATATGCAGAGCAGCAGGACGAGCACCGAGTCTGCTAACCTTACTGCTGCTAGCATTAACGTTACAACGACAGAGGCTAGCAGCCAGCTACAAGTTCAGGATCCACCCGATTTGCAAAGTGACGAGCCCCAGGATCATCATGATATTGAAACTGATGCAGAGGCCATTCTGGAGCTTGATGCAACAGATGCAGAATGAACTTCAAATGCTTAATTTTCTCATCTGGCCTTTTTATTGTTTATTGTAGCAGCTTTGTTTGGGCTTCGTGTTACATATTGTTGCTGTATATTTTTTTATACCTAACTGTTGTTGTTGTGTCACGCTGCTGCAAAATGAGGGAATCGGTTGTGTGCTAAATGCTTGTACGTTTCTCTGGGCTATACTCAGTGTATTATATGGTATTCTATTCTTTTGCTGGCTGTTGTCAGGTCTGTTGACTTGTCTTTGAAATGCACGTGGTCAGCCAGTCCCTATATGAGGACATTACAGTTTGGATTTACTGAACCTTATACTTTATTCTGCTTAACTTGGGCCTGCTGTCCTTGTTCATGGACACTTTTTTTGTGCCATCTAGTGGCAGTAAGACCACAATACACTAATCCATGTAAAAACAAGATGGCAGCCACCTCTGCCAAGTCAGTCAAGGTCCAAAACCTGATTGAATTTAATGGTTGAAACTTGTTTATTTATGATTAATAACATTGGTAGTTTGATGGGCCATAGAAACTTTACCAGTTCTAACAATGGGAAGCAACAACAAGCTAAGACACTGTTAATTAGAAAGTACTAAAGATATTGGGAGTTTATCATCAGCTCATTGAAGGACTTTTGGATTTCATTATTGTCTCATTTGAGGATATTGGGATTATCATTGTTGACAATGTTTAGTTTCTTATGCTTATCAGGTCCTGCTAATCCCAAATAACTAGGACAAATTAAAAATGGCTACCAAACAAAAGTTCTGGTTTCAGGAGGATAATCCTGCTGGTGCCACTGGACATTAGGACATATCATGGAGCTTTGCTTTTGTGTGGTAGAGTTATGTACAATCCTGAATTGCATAAGTCTATGTCTAACATTTATGGAACTATTGTATATCTTGATAAGAATATCCTCCCAAGTATCATCAGTGATTTCAATCCCCAGCTCTTCTATCCAAGTGTTCCGTAATTTGGTGTCAGACATTATAACATAGAAAAGAGACTGACCCCTTACTATTGGGGTTGTGGTGGGTAAGGTTGTCAAGTGTGGTGTGTTTAGGCATGTTTTCTAATTGTGGTAAGTGATGCTTAATATTATTTCGTATTTGGAGGTATCTAAAAAAGTGAGTTGAAGGTAGACTATAAAACTGTTGCAGTTGTTGGAAGGATGACAATGACAAATATATACGTCTCCAGTTATGGCGATATTTTTGTCTTTCAAAACAGACCTGGAGGGAAAGCATGGTTTTTGTAGATAGGGCTATCTATGTATACTGTGGGTAAATTCAGATAGGACTGAATTTGCTTCCATGTTTTTAACATATTTAGATTAATCTGGCTGGTTATATATGATGGAATCTTTATATTCACAAGCACAGGAAAAGAAGTGCACCACACAGTCTGCCCGTTTAATCTGGAGCCAGGCAGCCGTGGTGGAATCTGCTGAAGAGCTACTGCACCAAAGATACAGTACTCTCAAGTTTGTGGCCCAATAATGAAATTTAAATTGAGGGAGGCTGAGAGAAATGACAAAAACTTAACGCCAAATACAGAAATGAATCACAATAAAATATCCTACTGCTGCAAGTCTGGAAAAACGGTTATGTTTATTTATTTTCATTTAACCTTTATTTAACCAGAAGCACTGAATTAAATTTTGAATCTCCTTTTCAAGGGAGACCTGGCCATGACAGGCAGCAGCACTAATTAAAACACATAGTTAGGGACAGAAAACACAAAAAGAGACAAAATGAAAAGGAAATAAAAAAATCAAGCAGAAGGAATTCATGTTTGAGAAGAGAAATTTAAAAGAGTTAATTCTATAACCAGGTAAACATAAAACATTGACCTCTTCTGCCTCTAACTCTTTCATTTTTTATTTTTATTTAAGAGCATTTAAACAGAAACGCTGCTATTTTTCAACATGGACTCTGTTTCAGTTTCTGAAACTGACCTGGTATTGAGTGAGAGGGCTGCAGCTGCAGCCTCGAATCAGGCTGCAATGTAACACAGGGCATTTGTGCACCAACAATTTATGTGCATTAAAAGTGCTTGTTTTTGCCACTGACAGGATCAGACTATTATTCTGACAACATTATGGAAGTGATCCCTACAGAGATAAACCTTTTCATGAAAGAGTAAGATCTTTGCTTAATCAGAAACAGCCCAGAAATAGCTATCACCAGACTCCATTTAAATAAATAATAGTTTTACTGTCATATAACACACTTCATTCAAAGTCAAAAGAAACAAACAAACAAAAAAACTCACAAAGGCTATCATGGTTAGTCTTTCTAACAACTACTAACTCTGGTTTGATCTAGATAACCCTTAAATTCATCCAGTTATATGTAAAAATATGCTAGCAATATACATGCTAAAATTACTCTTTTTTCAAATGGAGTCTGATGGGTCGGAGGTGGCGATTTCAGGGGTGCTTTTAGTTGAAAAATAAGGATCTTGCTCCTTCACAAAAGGGTCTGTCTCTGTAGGAATGCTTTCCATAATGTTGTCAAACTGAGAATAATAATCTGAGCCTGTCAGAAGCAAAAAAAGCACCTTTAGTGGATGTGCATTGACAGTGGACAAATGCCCCAATGGGTTACATTGCAGCCTGTTTTGCAGTTGTCACCTGCAATGGTTTCCTTAATACTGAACCAGTTTTAAAAAACATTGTTCCCATTAGTCACTTAAACACAAAAACATGGGAAAATAGGGTCCAGGTTAAGAAAAATACAGAAGTTACCCTTTAATGAGATACAACTTGTGATATTCCGACAGTGCTGAATACACAAATGCTCCTTTTCCCCAAATTCTGTACAGGTAAAATGTGTATCAATACTAAAAGTAAGATTTTCACACAAAATATAAGAGGATTTGTCATTATGATATTTCTAATAAAAACAAGTACAGTTATTAACACAACATTCTCCTTTTAAACTCATTGCAGTTGTCTTCCCCTAAAAAAATCATTGGCACACAGTGTCTGTAACAGATCACTGCTGGCATTAGAACAGGTTGAAAAGCTGGATAATTAGTATTGTCCAGTACATTTCCAACAACAAAATGTTTTAAATGTGTCAGGACTCTCACTGTAGAAGGATCATGTTGTGGATAAACTAGATTCTCTGGTAACTTTTGCCTAAACCTGCTGTTTTGTAGAGGCAGCAGATACTGAAGACAGGAAAATGACATTTTGCTGTCTTAGTGAATGCCTTATTGTTTTCATTAAAATTTCAAAAATCCTGTTTTAGATTCTTTTGTTTTAGACGGGAGAGAAGCTGTGTCACCAGCAGCTGCATGCTGAATGTGTTTTTCCACTTGTCCTCCTAATATTTTGCCCACAGTGAACACATATTAAAGACACTTTTCAGTGTAGCCCTATCCAGTGGCAATAATTCACTGCAACAACTAGAAAAAAACTGTATTATTACACCCCGGAAGGTTTCTATCAGAAATATTAAGAGAAAGCCCAGAGGAGTGTGTTAGACTTGGTCCCTATAAACAGTAATAGGCCTCCAGTCTCATTATTACTTGTTTTTATGTGTTCCTGAGCCATCCACTACCAACAAGAATGTATTTTAAGAGATTAGTTCGCACCTCTGGGTCATTTTAAACCAAATAACTACTCACAATTATGTTTTCCTAATTATGATTATTTCATGATTACATTACAGAGCTCCCTTGACATGGCAAACACAACACGGTCTCCAGGCTATTGAGGGAGTGAGGTGACAGTGTCACTGAAAGCAATTAAAAAGCTATCAGAGGGAGCTGGAAAGAAAACATTTCCTATTAGATTGCAAAGTTAACCACTGGCCTAAGCCAAATGTGGCCACAGGAGCACTGAGATGTTATTACTCTCTGCAGGCGCTGTGCTGTTATTCCTCTGTGGTGCTAGATGTTAAAGACTCAGTAATGACCACTAACAGCACTTTGCACTGCTGTTTTAAAGAATAGCACATCAGGAGTGGTTGTCTCTATTCAAGTTGTCATTGTTCACATGAATTCTAAAAGACATCTTGTAAATATTAAATGCATTAATTTCCTCCAGTGGAGGGAGGCAGGGGTGTGCAGAAGGGGGCAAAGATGGGCTTGTTCTTCTCTGGGGGCCGTTCAATCAACCTACAATTATATCTCTATATGATTCTGTCACTTTAAAGTTCTCCTGCTTTTTATCAAGTTGAAATGATTGCTTTATTAACACAAATTATGCCTGGCATCTGATTCTTTCTGTAACGGGTGTGACTGAACCCAAATGCAGCACCCTGTGACAGCTGGTAATGACCTTTATTTATACATGGAGTAAACAAGAACTTAAACTGACGGATATTTTGGTAACAGTTTGTTCTTCAGGGCTCAGAGCCCACACACAGTCTTTGGGGTTCAGGGGTCGAACAGTTCAGTTGATTAGATGGCAGAGGTAACAAAGAGGGGCAAACTGATGGCGTGGTTTGAGAAGGAGAGGGATCCGGAATCAGGAGAGCAGTCTAGCAAAGCAGCAGAGCCGACGAGGGATGAGTAGCAAACACATACACAAGGCAGCGTGCGGCATCTCACAGCAGGCAACTGACAAGCAGGTAGGAACTCTCACACTGAAATGCGTGGCAGGAAAACACCACACAGCCAGAGAAGCTGAAGCAGAGTTTGTGGTCGGGAAACAGACGACGTAGACAGGTCAGAGGCAGGCAGGGTTGGAAACCAGAGATCAGGCAGGTAAGGAGTGCTGGAAAGTCTTGCATGTGGTCAAAGCAGCTGTGTGCACAGGTGAGTGGAGTTGTCTTGATGAGGGGGGCGTGGCTGGCAGGTAGAGTGGTAATGCGGACACTTACAATATATCGTGCATCTGCCAAATGCTGCCGCTTAACGTCTTCTACATATTCAACCTCATTCAGTAGTAGACCAATTACAGTTATTAAAGAGGACTCAATATGCTCAAATTCACATTCATATTTGCATTTAAGTTTCTATTAGAACATGTTTACATACTTTTATTGTCAGAAAACTCATACTGTCTGTGCTAGAACACCCTCTGAGACACTTCAATTTGGCACCTATCTCTTTAAGCCCCTCTCCCAAAAAAGCCCAGTCTGCTCTGATTGGTTGATGTTTCAGGTCTTCCGCATGTTAATGGTGCTGCAATGTCATTGACTGTAACTGAGATTTTTTTCACCGTGAAAAATTACCAAGCTTTTAAACCAAAATCTTCACAGCTGGACATGTTGCAGCAGCAGTATGATCTGAAATCAGGGAGAAAGTGAAAACATCGGTGACCAAGATTAAGTTTCTCTGATGTTAGCATGTAGCTACTGGCAGCTGTGTACTTGCAGTAACAAGAATAGCGACATTTATAACAGTGAAAAACCACCGATAAAAGCTTCTGAACATACCCTGACACGTTCAGGCAGAAATATGATCTGAAATTAGGGACAAAACAAATTTTGGCAACCATGTTTACATGTTTTCCTGATATTAGCTTGTGGCTACATGTAGCAGTATATGTAATGTTAGCACTTGCAGTAGTGTAAAAGCTTCTAAAACAAAATCTATGCAACTGGACAC